>NC_091745.1:11476223-12146223 GCF_043380555.1 Nothobranchius furzeri
CTCTATCAAAATGCAAAAATTTGCAGCTGAAATAATCCTTTTAGTCTCTGCATCTAAACTGACCTTTGATGGCCTGACTATTTTATTCACCCATTTGAATTTGACTGCCGCTTTAATATCACCCAAATCCATCTGCCCGCTTGTAATTTCAGCTGTAAACAAAACAAATAAAAAAATCACCATGACAGCAGCTAATTTGTACAAAGGAGTCTACTGGAGTGCTTGTTTCAGAATCAGAATCAGAATGAATTTTATTGCCAGCGCTCAGATCAGATCAGAGCATAGGAACTTGACTGTGGCGTTAAAAAAAGAGCAGGAATTCATGTTCATCATGCTTCTGTCAGGAATGATTTTGTGTATTCACAGCATTCCCAGATCCACAGAGAAGCATGGTCCTCTGAGGCGCAGTTTGAATGAATCATGCTCTTCTTGACCTTACACACCACCCGCTGTTTGAACAGCCCCACCTCACAGCCTCTGGTAAATGTTGGCATTAGCATTTTGGCATTTGCACTGTTTGTGCTTTTTGCAGGGTGTGATTTGCGTTTTGCTGCAGCTCAAGTGTGCAGACATGAGACTTCTCACACTCAAAATAAAAATAAATAAATAAATAAACCTAATGTCCTGGGCAGAAGGGCAGAAATCTTCTTGGATGTCATGAACATCCTCAGTAGATATTCTCAACATGCTGTCTGCCCTTTTCAGGGGGTCAAAAGCTCACTTTTCACTGGTCTCATTACAGTCAGTGGCATTTCATTAGCCAGGATCTATCATAAAGCACCATTATCTCTCCATCATATGGTCTGCTCTTCATAGCCTTCCAGGCCTGCTATAAAAGATAGCTAATATGATTCTGAAGCTCTAAGAAAAGCGATGGATGATGGAGGAGGAGAAAGCTAATTCAATTTAAGGCTTAAAAAAAACTGAAAACTGTGACAAAGACAGGCTGAGCTTCAAAAAGCTTTGCTACATCCATACTTTACTGATTTTGAAGTCTGCAGAACTATAACTTTTAACAAATCCACACGCTTCACTTGTTACTTTCAGCAGTACGTTCCAGATGCCCACCCCAACTTTAACTTGTTTAACCTTTAAGCCCACAGGAGAGCTCAGTGTACAGAGGCAGAATCTGTGGCTCCAGTCAAAGCTGTACATGTGTAGTATAACATCTTTATCCCCCTTTTGTCATCACACTACGGACCTCAATTACAACAAACTGGAGCAAAATATAATTTTACAGACTTTAACAGTGGAACGGTATCATAGGCTTCTGCCTTGATCTATGGGTCCTGATTAGGAAGCTCAGTGAGGTAATTACAGCATTTTCTCATCATGTCAACTGTTCCAGTCACTCATAACCTGTGCAAGACCTTGTCCCACAGGGAGAAAAAGAGCAACTAGGCAGAGACATCTAGATGTAGGGTCCTTCTCTTTTGATTTTGCAGAAGGCTGTCATGGCCTGTGGTGAGTTAACCTCTACTTGGGATGTGAGTCTTTCTTTTTGCAGGTGGGCGTGTCCCAGAGAGCAGCTGTTGCAGATCGCCTCATCAGTGGTCAGGGGATTTAAGGAGCGGCATGACAACTCACCAGTGCCGGATGATTACTCTGTATTGAGTAGTTTCTAACCCGTGTTCTTGTCTGTGTAGCCTCCGGAAATGGTCTGTTTTCCATCTACAGGTCAACTTTTCAGTATCGTGTCATTTGGAGACATAAGTCTTAACTGGTGCTTTAATCTGCAAGGTCCCTCGCAAAGCTCACTCTTATCTAAGACTGTTTTTTACTCACAGCACAAGACGGATGAACTTTCAAAATTAAATCATATAATGAACAAGATGAGTAAATAATCATAGGGTTGAATGAACAATAATGGTTGAAGAATAATACCAATGTTTTGATTAATCTGTGCTTAAATTACTGTGGTTGAAATTAATATTATTATGTTATGATCAGTAATTTTAGATTTAACAAGTGAATCACCATTTGCCGACAGGTCACACACTCAGACACGTGACGATGACAAGGTTGAGCTAATATCCTGACACACAGCTTTCTGTTCCACCAATCAGAACTCCTGTATCTGAAGCGAGGCGTGTTTTCTGAGGTTTGCTGGTAAAACCCTTTTTACATGTCAAATTATGATTTGTTAAGGAATCAAAATATGATGATAATTAAAACAGGACTCACTTCACCGTGAGTCAGTTCTTGTGAGTTGTTGAAAAAGCTTCGGACCGGCCATCCAGAGCAAAACCTCTTTAACCCAGAGCCTCTTTTGGCAAGCTGTCAAAACCCTGTTGCACGCTACAGCTGACCGCAAATGGTTCCTTCAGAATAAAGCTGAACCAACTTCAACTCCTTAACCCTTTAGGCGCCATAGTTTTTTCAGTAAAATATGATTTTTTTATATCACTATTTAAAGAGCTTGTAGCTTAAATCTGGCTAGAGATAGAGGAATATTATAAATTAGAAAAATCTTCAGTACGAGCCAAATTTTGTGATAGGAACAAATTCACTCACATAATTTGCATATAATGATGTCATTAGGTGGCAGCCATATTGGATTGCATCACATTTGCAGATTTTAGTTTTTTTCATGTTTTTAATGGCTGCTGTAGTTCCTCTTCCACGTGGAGCCTTTCCTTCATTGGCTTTAAGAATCCTCTGGAAGCATCTTTCTGTTGCATGGCAAACTGCAGTGATGCCTTGTGATGGTTTCTGTAATCCACCTCTGTCCTTCAATGCCAAGAGTGGACGCTCCGATTCATCCGATGTCAGTGCCTGTGAGCAAGGCATGCATGTAATCGTCTGCTTCAACTTTTTGACAATGAAACCAGTGATGTAAGAAATCGCTACTTCCTTGTACTCAGACAGGTTGTTGACATCTGGAAGATCACAGATGGAGTTATCTTCAGGTACAAGTGCTTCTACAGGCACCACATCCAACCTGCATGCAATGTTCAGTTGATGGTGTAGAGTCAAGGATAGCTGTGTTGTCACGAAGAAGACAGTTACCTGTGCCCTTTTTAACCTGGTGCCTTACAAGAAGACGCTTGTATGCCCCTCTGAACTGCCTTACACTGGGGTTGTTGTTGTGACCACCACGTGCTCTGATTGCAGAGAAGAACAGCTCCAAGTGGTCCTGACTGAGTTTGTAAGTCAGAAGATATCGACAAAGAGCAGCTGGATGCTCCACAAGGTCTTCGTAGATGCCGATCACACTTCTAAAGCAGGCAGTGAAACCATAGATGGGTGTCCTTTTCTGTGTGGAATGCACATGTACCACTCTGTTGTCTTTCCCTATGATTTTGAGCCCTCTGAGGAGAGACTCTGTTTCTTTTAAAGTGACCATGGCACGTTCTTTAGTTTTTGGTGTGATGGGTGCTTTGTGTCCTTTTCCAAGTGGATTGCGGCTATTTAGGACATCAAAAGCAGCATCAACTGTGCGCATGTGCGCCGTTTAACAGCGTTACTAATGGTGTTCTTTTTTAGGTAACGGAATAATCTAATTAATTACTTTTCCCACTGTTACCGTTACTGGGGACGGAAGGTTGTGCGTTACTATGTGCTTGTCGAACGTTGAGCAACAGTGTGAGGCTTTCTGACCGCCACACTTCAGCTGCAACCAGGGAGAGAGGTGTTGGTAACGCACTTACAAACACAATGATGATTGGCCGGGTGAGCGGAGACCCTCACTGTCTCAGTCGCTGCCTGCTGTAGACACAACGGAGCAGTGATGGGAATAACGCCGTTTAAAATAACCACGTTAATAAAAAATATTTCTTTCTGTAACGAGCAAACTAATTAATTACCGTCTTCTTTGAACAAAACGATCGTTTCTGTTACTGATAAGGAAATGCGTGCGTGAAGCAGAGTGGTGTGTTGAAGCTGTCATCAGTTGATCAGGAGCTAAAGAGGTAGATGTTTCATCCAAGCGCATCACGGCCGCAAATAACGAAGAAGACGTGATGAATAGTCTACGGCTGCAGACCCCCCGCAGATTCGCTGCTGCAGCAACAAATCTGCGGGGGGTCTGCAGCCGTGCCCTTCTTAGCGTGACAGCGGGACGTCCCGAAGGTCCGCTCACCTGTTCACCGCTCAGACATCCTGATCTTCTGCCTTCCTAGATCATCCAACTGTAACCTGTTTCTGATCATGTCTTCAGTCCCGCTGTAACACTGATGCATCGGTCTCAGACGTCATGGAGCTCGGGTGTTACTAGAACTACCTGTGTGTGTTTACCACCCAGCTTCAGATCTTCTGTGGTTGGGTCTGACCCACGTTAGTACATTGAAGTCCTCCATCAGATCTTCTAGTGTAATATTAAAGGATTGTATTTATTTAACCATTACTAGATTACCAGCAACAGAAATGCTACTAAAAACACACAATTATGTGAAGCTGGAAAAATTACAATGCTGTGCAAAATTACATTCATTTCTGTAAGTTAACTAGACTGAGAGACCATTTAAAGGCTCGGTAACCTGTACAGGTGTTTCTATTTGCATTTTTAAATTTTGGCTGATTGGGGTCTTGTTAAATATCACACAGTGACCTTTTAATAGTCTAGATTAGTGTAATGCTCTTGTTAGTAGTTCCTGATGTTAAGTGCTTATTTATTTAAATTATTCAGGTTTATAAAAAACATTTGGCCATACATTTTATTATGTTCCAGTCATTAGTCATTTATATTTCACTATTGTAGTAATTCTTGCATGCTTTAATGAATAAGTAACTAAGTAGTTATTTTTCTTGGTAATTAGTTACTTTCATAATCTTATAACTCATTTAGTAACTGAGTAACTTTTTTGACAAAGTAATCAGTAACTATAACTAATTACTTTTTAAAAGTAACATTCCCAACCCTGGTCGGCACTACGGTTTCTTCTTCGGACTTCGATACCTCTGGGGTCCCAGGACCAACACAATCCGGACGTGAGTCTTCGAGGGTACGTAGACTCGACAGATTGCGTCTGATGTGGTTTTAGAAACCATCACTACAGTTTAAGGCAGACCAAATTCACTCCCACTCAGAACTCAGTTTCTCCAGACGCGAAGGTTCTGATAACATCACATTCACAAATCATCACACCTCACATTCCATCCACTTACATTCATTCATCACAAAGTGTCTTAGTTGTCATGTTTTTAATTGTTTATAAAATAATTTTTTTACTTTTTATAAACTTGACTCTCTTCTTGAATTAATACGAAGTACTGACAATCCCTAAATAAACAAAGAATTCTAAATCTTCTGGTTAAACCTTCAAAGACCAATCAGACTGGATTTCCATATTTATACGGAAAATCACATCATACTGGTCAAAGTGTAGGGTAGTATATTAAGCTTTAAAAGCACCCAAATACATACGTATGTTACTCCTACATCTGCTTAAAATTTCTGTTTGCTTCCAGTATCTTAGTGATCCTCGTATTAATCTGCCCTATTCTCCCCACCAACTCAGGTTCCTCTTGTCAACCAAAGATCACCCTTCTACAATACTCCTTGGATCCACCCTGCCTGTCAGCCGCGTCACTTGCCTCTGACCACCTGCTCTCCACCACTCACCTGCCCGTCTGGAAACACCTGGACTCCCATTCTCCCTTGCTCAGCTCCCAGTCTCTGCCTCTGTCTCTCGACCATTCCACTGACTCCAAAAACGTCCTGGAAACCATAAGCCTCCTCTCACTTGGTTTTGTTCACAAATTAACTTCAAGATACTCATGCCTGTTTTCACTTCAGAACCTATCAGAGCCTCCAGACCCCGAATCTCCACATTCACCTCAACCAATCATAATAAATAACATGTTTTCCTTACCTTTTGTCTCCCATGGTGTTTCTACATGTCACTACATGAAGTGTAGTGAAGACAAAAGAGACATGATGACTTGGTTGATGAACAAGGAAAACCAGTTTAATTTCCTCTGGTCAAAAAAAAAAAAAACAATCAGATAATCCAGCAGTTTTCAAAATGGCCACACATCCAACTCTCTTCCAGTCTCAGTCACTTTCAGAGAGATCTTTATCCCTTGCCACACCCAGCAGTCCACTTATATACTCTCACCTTTGCTACGCCAGTAAGGCTTTACGTCAGCCTGGACAAGTGCATTCTGACAGCCAATGTCTTGGGTAGATTTAGCCTGAAAAAAAATAGAAGCACATTGCTGTTGGAGTTTATAAAGTCAGATAATATACAAAAGAAACATATAGGCGCTTTATAACATTCCTAGTGTTTGATTGTTATTATAACGTAAAAGTCAGTCACATATGATGTGGAGAGCCTGAAATGCGACCTCCTGAACAGAACCGGGTCACAAGCTGGATTTCACGCTGTAATGCTGTCTGTCAGCTAGTGCTGCGTTAGAGCCACTATTGCAGAATTACCGACTGACACAAAAACAACCCGAATTTTCTCCGAGCCTGGCAGTAATAGTCATGTGGACCATTTTGTCGGCCAGGGCTTCGAGACATGTCCCGATTTGCCACTGATTCTAACCTTACATCCCGTTCCACATTTTGTGAACTTGACAAATCTGCCCGAAGGCAGTGCAGGCTGATATTAGCTAAATGGAGTGAACCACGTCTCTCAAACTTTGCATTTAGGTAGGGAATTGTCTTTAGAAGATGTTAAAACTTTTTTTTAGCTTACTCACCTCAGACTGGAGCCCACCATGGTGGGAGAGCAGAGTCAATGGGCTGCATCCAAATCGCGGAAGAGCCACGGTGGGCACAGCCTCCCTCTTGGAACGGAGACGTGCAGAATTGCGGGTAAATTGCTGGTTGCAAACTACAGCACCAGGCGGGAGCTGAATGTTTTCCAGACACCGATTGCACGCAATCACTGGCGCCTAATTTCTAAGTCCAGCGGAAAGGAGTGCAACCCCACAGAGCCACCGCAACCACACTACACTACAACTTCTCACCATACTAACACGATAAGGAGCACTAAACCCGAACAACTTTCCTAATTACACTAACAGCCAAACACTAACTAAACTACACTATCCAACAGCCAAGCTAACACTAAATAAGTATGTATAACACTAAAAGCTATGCTAAAGACTAGGATATGCTAATGCAATATGCTAATGCTGAACTACCGCTAACCATCCTACACTCGCTTGCAAATCCAACTCCCAACTCGCCACAAGGCGTGGCCGAGACTCTCGTTGCTTTTATAACTTTGACACAGAGCTGCCACGTAGTACTCTACTGGTTTACGTAGTATCTTACTCTTTAGCCATTGGCTAAAATTTATTCTAAATGACTCAAATTCTATGTTTTAAGCTGAAGGTGGCGCTATACTGTGGTATTTATGCAGAATTTTAAATTTTTAAAGAAAATTCACCAAAATGCTAAAATAATGAATACACACATTTAAAACACTATTAACACTCATTTATACAGTTCATCAGCAAAAAAAAAAAGTTAATTTAGACGTTACTTGCTCTTTAAGGACTGAAAAGCAAGTTCACAGTCATCTTTCCATCTGACTTTGGAGTTGGACTTTTTTGTCAACTCTGTTAGAGGGGCTGCCAAAGTTGAGAAATGTGGAATAAATATCCTATACCACCCAACCAAACCCAAAAATTACCTCATTAGCTTCCTTGTCTTGGGTCTGGGTATTGATTGAATAGCTTTCACCTTCTCAGCTTGTGGCTTTATATGTCCATGTCCAACAAGATAACCTAGGTACTTCACTTCCTTCTGTGCCCATCTTCAGCTCTCTTTCACGGGCATGTTTGTCAAACCATAACTTTTGTTTGTGTTGTACCTTTTGCATGTGGTCTTTAACCTGTTTCCTGTACGTTTCCAGTTTGTCTCTCATTTGTAGTATGTAGGAGATGATATTTGTTGGTGAAGCCACTTCTGCGGATGCCTGTGCCACTCCAGCCACCCAGCCCTCTCTCAGCATGTCCAAAGGGCCTCTGACCTGCCTTCCATAGAGAAGTTCAAAAGGGGAAAAAACTAGTTGAAGCCTATGGTACTTCTCTATAGGCAAACAAAAGAAAAGGCAACCATTTATCCCAGTTTTTATCAGTGTCATCAACAAACTTTCTTAACATTTGTTTCAGTGTACCATTAAATCGTTCTACTAAACCGTCTGTTTCTGGATGGTATGGAGATGTTCGAATACTTTTTATACCAAGTTGGTTAAATAGAGTTTTGATCAAGTGTGACATGAAATTAGTACCTTGATCTGTTTGAATCTCCTCTGGGATGCCAACTCTGGAGAAAAGATCTACCAAACACCGGACAATGTGTTTGACCTGAGGGGAACGTAATGGATAAACATCTGGGTGTCTGGTTGCATAATCACAAATGACTAATGCATATTTATGCCTACTACTGCTCTTGGGTAATGGACCAATGACATCCATGGCTATTCTCTTGTAAGGTACCTCCATTATTGGTAAACTTTGTAGTTGGGCTCTGTCTGACACTTTGGTGGGAGCAACTAGTTGACAGTCATGACAGGTTTTGCAATAATCAACAACATCTTTGTACATTCCTGACCAATAGAACCGCTGAGCAACACAATTGTATGTTTTTGCCTGTCCTAGATGCCCCGACCAGGGTAAAGTATGACCCAAATGTAGGATTACGGCACGGTACTCTTCAGGCACCACCAGCCTGGGTTCATCAATATCAGCAAGATACAACAGTTTATCCTTCATGATAAAAGGTTCTCCATTTAAACTTTTGACCCCCCCAACATTTTCTTCATCAACTTAATGTGCTTTGAGTAAAAGAGGTTTTAAAGATGGATCATTTTCTTGGCTCTCTTTAAAGTTATTGGGGATCTGCCACCGACAATCAATAGGCGGGGTAATAGGCAAAGCAGGTTCAGCATATTTTGACATACACTTGTACTTGTTTTTCTCCTGTCTTCTTTGTCGTTTTGTTTTCCTGGTTTTACTCCCACCTTCATAAAAATTGTCCTCTGTATCTGGGAGTGGTTCTAAACCTTTTTTCATAGATCTAGTCATGACTGCACAAGATAATGCCACAGAGTTTTGTTGAACCAAACTGTCTAAGATTGGCAAGTCTTCCCCAAGAACTACATCATACGCTAACTGGTTCAAAACCCCAACAGTTAACATAAAGGCTTGGCCCTGTACTTCTATGGTAACATCTGCAGTTGAATAATCTTTCTGACATCCATGAACACAGGTAATGTTTACAGGCCTGCTAAAGTCAGGCAGTACATTGTTCAACATAGAAGATTTTACCAAAGTTTGTGAACTACCAGTGTCTGCTAGAGCCTTTAATGCTCTGCCATTCACTTTTACCTCCACCACATGCTTATGTGGAATCAAACTATCAGACAGTTCCTGACCATCTTCTTTGGCAGGTACCACACATAGCTCTACCATTTTAGGTTTTCTTACTGGACACAAAGAAGCTTTGTGACCAGGCTGCTGACAGTGATAACAGATTAGGTTAAACTTCAAACTGGAATAAATTGGCTTTTTACCACCTTTAATGTCCAAGCTTTCAACACTAGGTGTACCTGGAGGATTTACCTCCCCAAACCTTGGTCGTCCCACAGCAGTCCTTGACCTTGCTGGTTCCCGGTGAGCAGCTAGGTAACGCTCAGCCAGATTTGCTGCTTCCTCTCCTGTCCTGGGATTGTTGTCCTTCACCCAGGTGCGGACGTCTGGCTGAAGTACACGCAGATACTGCTCCAAGATGATAGCTTCTCCAATCTCCTCCTTACTCCAACTGTCCGGCCGCATCCATCGCTTGTAGAGTCCCTTTATGCGATTTTAGGTTTCCCGTACAGTCTCTCCCACGGGTACACTGGTGCCTGTAAGTCTCTTCTGTCACGTTGAACTTAGACAACACAGCAGCTTTAATAGCATCATATGAGTCAGACTGATCTTCATCCATACCAGCATAAGCCTCAAGAGCTTTTCCAGTTAACAATGTGACCACTCTAGCAGCCCATTCAGGTGGTAGCCATCCCCATGTCTTAGCCATGCGCTCGAATCGTACAAAGAAGCTCTCAGGATCCTCACCTTCCTTGAAGTCAGGTATTCTAGGTTCACCTCCATGGATCCTGCCAACCCTTTGTGCTGGAACGTGTTGTGCCAGCTGCAGCTGAGGTAGTGCACGCAGTCGTAAAGGAGAATGAGGATCAGCTGGGTGTCCTTGAGGTGGCTCTCCTTCTGACGCCTGAGGCATTTGGACCTCTTGCTTTAGAAAAGCTGCTGTTGTAGAAGTATCAGTCTGGACATAAGGCTCAGAAAGTTCAGAATATAACTCATGCTGCAGCTTTTGGTATGGTACTGCTCAACTGTTTAATCTGCTCAAACAGTATGGCTTCAGTTCGCTTTGAATGCCGCATGAACTCTCTTGTTTCATCAAATATGTCAAGTTCAGAAAGTTCTTTAATAACAGTACCAACTGTAGTCTGCTTAGGCTGTACCACTGGTTCAAAATCCTCTTCACCACCTGTGGCTCCTTGAGGAGGTGTATCTAGCTCCATTGTTCGACCTTCTGTTTCTTCCATGTCATCAAGAGGACTTTTCTTTGTCCCACGGGTTCTTCCACGTCCTCTCATTTCTTATCCCACCTCTTCCACCACTGTTACACAGTGAAGTGTAGTGAGGACAAAAGAGACATGATGACTTGGTTGATGAACAAGGAAAACCAGTTTAATTTCCTCTGGTCAAAAAAAACAACAACCAGATAATCCAGCAGTCTTCAAAATGGCCACCCATCCAACTCTCTTCCAGTCTCAGTCACTTTCAGAGAGATCTATATACCTTGCGACACCCAGCAGTCCACTTATATACTCTCCGACACCCCTCCAATTCAGGTCGGCCAATCACCTCAGCCCACTCAGACATTTTACTATATAAAGGCAGCATTAGAGGCGGGCTTCCGCTTTAGCTGGTTCAAAATGGCTGCCACAGAGGACACCTCCTGAGGGTAACAAACAAATTCATGTTTAACACAGATTACATTCCTGCATGAACACTCTTTAGTTTAAAGAAAACATGTTGCTTCTCAACAGTGGGTCAAAAAAACTACACCCAAACATAACAAAGGCAAGGCCTCTACAGATTTTGTGTTTTAATAATTTCTTGTGTCTGTTTAAAGCTGTTACAGCGAATTGGGAGGATAAATTAGCTTTTTTTCACGCTTCTTAACAACATTCTAACATAGTATAGCTATAACTATGAAAATAGAAAAAATGCTGGAACTGCTGCAGAGGTGTAAGAAATTTTATCTGGTGCTCTCACTGGTACTCTTCAGCCAAGGGATCCACATAAATGTTAGCAAAAGGAGATCTGAGGCACTCAGGAGATACAAAAATAAAAAGCCTTTATTAGTACATGGCTCAAATAGTTAAAAACATAAATGCCGACACGCTTCAGCCCACAGGGCCTTCGTCAGGGCTCAAAATGTGAGTTTTTGACTATTTGAGCCATGTACTAATGAAGGCTTTTTATTTTTGTATCTCCTGAGTGCCTCAGATCTCCTTTCGCCAACATAGCTATAACTATTTTGTTGAGATAAAAAAAATACTGGATTTCTTGCATTTGTCTAAAAACATCCAACAATAACACGTTTCTGACCAAAAGCAACTATTGGACCATCTGGTTGTCGGTCTCACAGAACCACCGCACTTGCTTTCTGTGAAGCGACTTGTGATTCTCTTTCTGTCATGGGTGCTATATAAATACAATTTACTTCACTTTTACTTTATTACAATAATATCAGAAAGGGAGAAACAGCTGGCTGCTACCACTTGAAACTTAGGACAAACTAAGAGAGACTCAAAAAGAAATACACCAATTTAGGTCCAAAGGGTTCAAATGAAGGCAATTCAATTCAATTCAAAAATACTTTATTAATCCCAGAGGGAAATTAGAGATCTAACCGACAAAGCTCCTCGGATGAGAAGCGAAACATCTTCAAGAAACCAAAGAAGTCCAGTCGCCTTCATTTGAACCTTTTGGATTACCCTGACCTGGATGACGGAAAACCTTCACCAGCAAAAACACCATTTGAAGTCTTGGACAACAAAAGACATTTTGGACATAGAAAATAGCGACTGGCATTTAGCGCTCTCTTGTCTCTAGGGATGGGTACCTTTGACATTTAAACTGATACAATAACAAGTCCCGGTACCTAGGAATTGATACTGATACTTAACGGTACCCATTTTCAATACTTTTGAGAGTTTATAATTATTTAAATCTCTTTTTTATTTAAATATTTTTTTCTCAATTAATTTAACCATATTAGACAAATGACAAATAACAGTTGTTTGTATCTTACCATCATAGCATTGTACAAAATTCTGCACTATCAAAACTTTTAACCACAACTGTTTCTAAATGATGCAAAAATTTTAACCCAGCTCTATGTACTCCTATTCCTCTTCTATGCCCTCTGGAATAACTATGATTAGGTGTACATGTATTATAAACTACAAATGAAACAAAAACAAACTTCGACACCAAACAACAGTTTGTATTTTAATATTGTGGTGTTTCACAAACTAAACCCATGTACTCCTTTTCCTCTCCTTTCCGCTCTAGACAAATTGTGTGATGAGTAGATCCTTTTAGTTTTATAAACTGCAAATTAAACTGGAGCAAACATCTTTGCTGTGAACTAAATTTACTGTGTATCTTCATTCCTTCATTAAATTATTTTCAAACTGTTGATTTTTCCTACTCGGAAGTCAAATTTTCCAAGTTCCGAGTAAGATGCGAACACAACACCAGCTGATGATCACGGAAGCTAAAATATTAAGCTAACGTTATCTTAAACAGTTTATTTGCCAGAGCAGATTAAGATGATGATGCCTCACTTAGATCGTTGTCGATCATCACCCAGTCACCCATCGCATTTAGTGGAGTGAAGCCAATCTTTAGGGGCTCTCTCTCTGTCTGCCATGCTGCTCGCTCCATTTACAGGTCGCCCGCAGAGACTGACGACATTACACTCTTGTGTATGGGCTTCAGTCTATCTTGGCAAATTGCTGTCTTGCAAGTTCTTGTTAATAAAGGACAGGACCGAAACAAGACACGGTTTTATATCCTGTGACTTGATCCTGGATAGGCACTACGGAATTTGATTCCTTAAAAAGTAGCAGATTCGGTACCCATCCTTACTTGCTTCCTCTGGCAATGTGGGCTTCCGGTTCAGGTGGGCGCAGATCCAGGGAATATATCTGAGGTGAGGAGTGTTCTAGCCTGGCCTGCCAGACTCGTCATCTGTTTAATTCTGCACAGAGAAAGTCTGGTAGCTCACAGGTAGAGAAGCACATGAGGGGCGGGACTGGGCAGCTCAAAAATAACCAGTCAGAAAAAAGACGAAAATGCCGACTGTACCACGCGACACTAGTTTTTTTTTAGCTGTAGTCAAAAATGGCGTCTGGTAACGGCACAAACATCTTTTTATTTTTTTTTAGAAGAAATGCTTTCAGTGCTTCTATTTGTTGAGGTTTTAAAGACATTGAAGTCATTTAGAACAGAGGAAAGAGCCGCAGCGAACTCCGCCACTGTCTTCGTTGTTTATGAGAAAATGAGCGTTGCTGTGTGTGACAGCCACGGTGCTGTAGTCAAAAATGGCATCTGGCGACAGCGCACACATCTTTCTTTAGAAGAAAGGCTTTTAGCGCATATACTTTTTGTGGTTTTAAAGATGTGTCCAGGTCGTTTAGAACAGAGGAAAGAGCCGCGGCGGAATTAATCAGAGGAGGAGTCTGGCAGGCCAGACTAGGGGTGTTCCATGACCTGTGACTGTTTGGACGATCCAGGGAGTCCAGGCCTATTTTTGCACTCTGTACCATTTATCTGCTTTTTAAGTATACATCAAGTTAAAATTGAGTCACTGCCATAAGTACAGCTGTGGTGAAGCTTATGTGACTGCCATAACTTGAAGTGTTCTTTGAGTGACTCTCCCTTGTAAGGAAAAGAACCAGGGAAGGTGAGGAATGGTTCTGACCTAGGTTGCAGCGAGCCATGAACTAGAGTGCAGACCAATACCCAACAAAGCCGAGAAAGCCAAAAATGACTGTGCTTTTTTTTTGGGGGGGGGGGCGCTACTAAAGTGAGTGGAAAGAGGTTCGGTTTGGAGTCGTTCTAGAAATAGACCATAGAGCTCTGGGAGTTGACGTCACTTCTCCCGGCATGCAACAGTTCAAATCGAAACTGCGCCACATTGGCATGCAGAAGCCGGCAGCTGGACTATTTGTTTTTGTCAGAAAACTCAATCAAACGGGAAATATGGTAGATTCCTGTTGTGCCCCAGGATGCAGAACAGACACGGACGACATAAGGAATGAGCCATCTACAGGACTCCCCAAGATCCGGAGCGCCGCAAACGTTGGATCATTGTAATAAAACGCGCTAGTGACCGGGCTAAAATGAAGCTGTGGGATCCCGAGAGTAAAGGATTTCACTTATGCAGCGACCGCTTCATATCAGGTACTTAAACCAACGTTTCCTCAACTGTGTATGGTATTTATTTTAAATGCTTTTATTTTGATTCTTAGTGGGCTTCCTAAACTTGTTTTGGCGTGGCTTTTTCTGTCTTATTACTCATAGCAGCAAGTAAACGTCACGTAAAACGTTGCCTCGTGAGTTCTGCTTGCTGCCGTTTCCGTGTTTTATGATGACAGCAATTAACCGGCTAAGCTGTATTTAATTTTTAAGCAATGGTTGATCAATTGTCAGATCACACATAAAAAGCTCTTTGGATTGCTATTATCTGTCTCACCGAGACTACTTACGTGTAAATCTGTTATTTGTCCGTCCATCCATCCATTTTCATCCGCGTATCCGGAGTCGGGTTGCGGGGGCAGTAGCGTGACTTCCCTCTCCCCAGCCGCCGGAGCCAGCTCCTCCGGGTAAATCCCAAGGGGTTCCCCGGTCAGGTCCGGTGTTGTGCCTGTAACAAGTCCGCTCCGACAGCTTCTGGCGTCGGAGCGGGCAGTAGAGTCGAGAGTCCCAGACCTTCTCCCCAGCTCCTCCGGCCGGGGGAATCCCAAGGGGTTCCCCGTTCAGGTCCGGTGTTGTGCTGATAAGATGTCCGCTCCGACAGCTTCTGGCGTTTTTAAAAAGTATCCCAGGGGCACGGTAAGGGTCGGAGATGTTTAGTCTATTTAATTTCTGACTATATAAAACGATTTCTTCTGTTTTAAAGTGTGAAGTAAACTCCGACGAAGTAAAATCCAAGCGAATCCCGTTCATGTTCATGGTTACATCCGTGTTTGTTTACCTTTTTTGCATGCCAAAATGGCGTCCACTATCTGAGAGTCACGTGGGGTCCGGAGCTCTATAGCAGCTCAGCTGAGTGTCTGCTCCTGTGTCTGTTGGTGTTACAAGCAGCTGTTGTTGCACTGATCTGGCACCATCAGATTTTGCGATGGGGGGGGGTTCCTGAAAAAAAGAGGTCGGACCCTTGAATTGTTTCTCTGTTTTGTTTTTTCTTCTTTTTCAAAATGTAGCTTGCTTGAGCTGCTGTTACCAAGAACAAATACTGCATCTTTACATGAGGGATGTTTCCATGCTTGAGTCCTCTTCCTGGAGAGCATTTAAACAAGGGATGAGCTGGAATACTTTTTACAGATTTGGAAATAAACCCATCTCCTCCTGCCAAATAGTAATTAACCCAGTGGACGTCTATTAAACCAACAACATTACAATAACTTTTAGTTTAAATAAAAAGAAAAAAAAATCATATTTGTATTTCACAGCTAAAAAAACTGCTTCTTCTAATTCAAGGTTTTTATTTATTTATATTTTGTTGCATTCTGTGTGATATGCTGCCAAAAACAGCGTTGCTGGGTTGCCGTATGTGCTGTCACAGACAGGGTAAAAACCTCTCAGCTGCTGCCTGTCAGCCGAGTGACAGCCAATCCATGAAAGCCTTTGAAGTGTAAAGCAAAAGCGCTCTATTATGCTGTAGAAATGTTGCTGTTGTTGGACTCTACGTGTTACCAAGGAATTCACTTTAGAACAGAAATAGGAAAACACAAGAACTCAATATGAGCTTCATGAATGTGAGTTTAAGAATAATTTGTTTTACTCTCTTTTGGACATCTTAAGAGCTTAATCTTCAGCTGTCATTCAAGACTTCTCCCACCAGCCCTTATTCTTTTAAAGATCACATCAGTTTGATTTATTACTAAGAAAAAGACAAATACATCACCCACATTGCCTCCTGTGAAATTTAGTATTGATATTAATTCTTCCTTCTCAATTTAAAGCTTTAAACTGCCTTGTCTCTTAATTTGTCTCTGACTTATTGACTTGGTTTGACTCCTGCTAACCATTGAGATTTGGTGGTTGTGCCCTGTTAACTAATCCCAGGTCGCCGCTTGTGATCAAAGGTGAAAGGCTCTCTTCCATTAGAGTCCTCATTTTATGGAAACCACTGAACTCAGACACAGAAAATCTCCAGCTACCGCCAAACCTCTTTCACAAAGACGAGAAAAAGAACTTTTGTCTGTAAAGGTTTTTGCTCTTTACCCTTTGATTCTAATTGCTCAGCCTATTCTTGTGAGACTCTTTGTAGTGTGGAGAAAATGGCTAGAACTCTATTTTTGCCCTTGAGTTAAAATTTTAAATGGATTCAATCACATAAAGTCGGATTGCATACAGATCACACAAGGGCTACTGTGAGATGCACATTATCTTCACAATTTGCCCATATTCTCTGTCTTTTTTGAAAAAATGTTTATTTCATTTATGTGGGAGACAGCAGGAAGTAGAGTGGGTTGAACTACAGTCAGAGGGTTGCAGGATCAATGCCGGCTCCTGGTAAAAAATGCTGCTGTTGTGTCCTTGGGCAACATTTCCTGCTGGTGAGGGTGGTCGGACAGACAGACATGAATAGATTCCCCACTGGGTGCTGTAGAGCTTAACAATGTTGTCGCCTTATTGGGTTGGTTCCTCAATCTCCAAACCTAACTGGAGTCAACACGAGTCTGTTTTTTGTGCAACCTAAAGTTGCAACACCCAGCGCACTATTGAAAGCAGATCATGCGGGACTACTATTGACCAGTTGTAATTTTATATTTTAATTTACTTTGTTTATTTATATTTAAATTGTCATGCCATACTGTATGTTGGACTTTCTAAAAATGCATAATAAAATGTGTTTTTTAGCTGGGCACTTTTCTCAGTAGAAATAAATGGGGGAGAATGGGAACCCATCCAAGATCAGTGTTTCCCCTAGAACATTTTCCAGCTGTGGCGTGCGCTCGTGGGGTGGGGTACATTCGCGGACAGTCTCACTGTTGTGCGCTGGCTGGGGGAGGGGGATGCTCAGGAAAGTTTCACCGCTGGGAAAACCGCTGGAAGACTAGTAATCCCAGTCGGTCTCCTTTGCCTGGGGGGTCCCTCAAAGTTCCACCCTCGGCTCTTAGATCTGCTACACAGCAGCAGATGATCTGTCACCTTTGGTCTTTAGCCTGGTGCTGCACAACCAGTAAGCTTTGATCACTGGACCTCAGGGACCTGCTGGGGGTGTAGGGACTAAGAAGATCACCAATGTATGATGTGCTTGTCCATGTAAGGCACTATAGACCAGAACCAGGATCTTGAAATTAACCCTGGCACTGACTGGCAGCCAATGAAGCTGGAGGAGAAGCGGGGTGATGTGGGTGTGTTTGGAGGACTTGGTCAGAAGCCGAGCACAGGCGTTCTGAACCACCTGCAGACGGTTCAGGGAGGTTTTGCTCCTCACCCTCCCTAAGGCACGTTTGAAGACCCGTGGGGAAAGGGCTTTTTCTATCTGTGCCCCACAACTTTCAAATTCACTACCTCTTCAGGTTAGGCAAGCACCTTTTAATGCCATTTAAAAATCACGCCTGAAAGCACACTACTTCTCCTTGGCCTTTAACTCGTAAACCATAAAGCATTAAGTCATACTTTGTCATCCTTCTTTCAACCTTGGATGTTCAATTTTAAATCTGTGGATTAGTATCTTGTGGTTCCACCTTGTTTGTTTGGCTTTACTTCGCTGTTCCTTTGAATTGCTTTTATGACGTATGCGACTATTTGCGCTAGGGCTGGGACGATAATCAATAAATCAATTAATCGTACGATGAAAGAAAATTAACACAATACTTTTTCCAGCCTCAATATAACGAGAATAAGAAATATTGAACTCTGTTATTAATATTTATTATCATTACTGAAGTGCAATTTTGGTTGTTAAGGCTGGATAGGCCATTGTAGTTATTGTTTTGGAGAGACAGGGTCTATTTTATTGTTTTTGGTGCAATATTTTATAACAGAGAGTGAAAGTCCTTCTTTATTTATTTCTTTATTTTTGGTTTATTTATTTTTATTTATAGGTTTTGGTTCAGAACATTCCAATGTTAAATAGAAGTCTAATTGTTACATTTTAAAGAGTTTACTTGCATTATTATGATATATTAACATTACATAAGTGGTTATTTTGGTCTTGATAATGTCAAAAATATTGTTTATCATCAATAATTTATTGGACAATATATTGTTCAGCAAAATTTGTTTTCATTCCAGGCCTAATTTCTGCCTTGTGTTATTAATGCACATCACTTTGGTCGGTTGTAATGCCGTGTTAAAAGCATGCTACGTAAGAATAGCAGAAAAAAGAATACAACTCGTCATGGACTGGTGAGCCTTGAATGTTTTTTCTTTTGTTTATCTTGTGAAAATCTAACTAATCATATGAAAGCTTTGGTGTTTTACCACTCAATAGAAAGACAAAAAAAAAAAAGAAACACCTTTGCTCTTATTGTTTCTCCTATGACTACAACAGATATTTTTAGATATTTTTAGATATTTTATTTGGGGTGACCGTGACAGGACTTAAGCGCTCACCCCGTTATCGGAAGGTCGTAGGTTCGAGCCCTGCTCAGTTTGTCGCTGTCGTTGTGTCCTTGCGCAAGAAACGTAACCCTCCTTGCCTTCTGGCGGTGGTCGGAGGGACTGGTGGCACCAGTTCTCGGCAGCCTCGCCTCTGTCAGTGTGCCCCAGGCCAGCTGTGGCTATATCGTAGCTCATCCCTACCAGCATGTGAATGTGTGTGTGAATGGGCAAATGACTGTGATGTAAAGTGCCTTGAGGGGTTCCAGGACTCTAGAAGATGCTATATCAAATACAGGCCATTTACCATTTGATACTAAAAATAACCACAATAGTGTTTAATAGCAGGGTAATGAGGATTGCTCTGGAGTTGAAGATCAGACAGAAACAGAATTCTGATACAAGATGATGGCTGTCTCATGTGCAGCTTTAGGCTTCCAGAGAGTATTCAAATTAAAAGTAAATGAGCTGCTTCATTTAGGCATCCATCTCCCTGCTGGTCACTGCCAAACAAGCTTCATGACCCTATAACACCACAGAAGGTAGCTGGTGGTATTCATTTCTCATTTAAAAACTTACATTTTTACGCTTGTTTTATTCTTGACCCTGAAATTAACTGAATCACTTGCTTCACAGCCCTCCTTCACTGATCCATCGTTTCTGCTCATATTTTTTAATTGAAATGACTACACCGGAGATAATCTGCATCTGTTATTGATGAGAAATCTTAGATGCCTAGAGATTTATAAAGCATTACTCTTTGAAATGAGACAAAAACACTAATGAGACATGTGGAGTAACTGGAAAAAGCTTTTCTCTGTTAATATGATCAATAATGAAGACTTAATTGTATTTTAGAGACAGTTTCTTGATATGTCAAATTCCCATTATCCCAAAGTCCTATAAAACTCATTAGATAAGAATCACACACACACACACACACAATCTCAATTCCTGCGTAATTGGAAACCTGGATATTAACTCCTCTAAGCTATTAGCTTCATATAGGGTTTCATAATGAACCAAACTGATTTGAATCATCCTGTCTTGTTTTCCTTTTTTGTTTTTAAATATTCATTGAACACATTTTGCAGGACAAGGAGAACTTGACTATATGACTTTTTAAATTACATTCAAATTAGTGGCTTCACTTTATAGATGTGGCAAAACTTGTAAATTTCCCTGACTAAGATGCACATAAAATACCTGCATCACCATCCTCCCTGTACTTATTTAAATACTTTGTGATGTAAACAACAGAAGTTTACTGAGCACAGCTTCGCTGGGCAGAGTGCTCATTAGCTCAAATCAACAACAGTTTACTTCTGTTATCCACTTTTGTTTGTTGATAATTAGAATGAAGTGTAGATCATTTTTTACTTGCTCTTGCTCTACCCTGTGTTTCATGCTTATTAGATGGGGACATTTTGACGAACAAATCCTGCCTAGTTTGCGGCTAAACTAAAACAACAGAAGCTTAATTATATGCTACAGAGTGCTGCTACCTCACATCCAAAGTCTTAAAGTGTTCGTTTGTGCAGTGAAGCTTTTAAGTTTTAAAAATGTGCTACTGTATTACAATACAGATGTGCATCTTTCTTAGCAGAAGTAAAAGAACTGAAAGTTTAATACAGACACTAACAAAAGTTTTTAGTTGTTTTCAGCCTTTTTTTTTACATATAGCCAAAGGTTTGTAGTGTACCAAAAGGCCAAGTATTTCATCAAAATGACCAGAAGTTAACCTTTAACTTGCATGTTTGAACTAATTCTCCATGCAGGTCATTCTGAGGCTGTGGTGCCGATAGGACGAGATGAACTGGTGTGACCCATCCTATCTGTCTGGTCTTTACACCAGAAAAGCACTGTTTGGCAACCTTGTTACCAAATAAGGAAGCCATAATAAGTCCTTCTCTTGACTCTCTTTATCTTAGCTGGAAGGCCAATGTCTCATGCAGAAAATGAGACTTTTGCTTTCTGAATAAAGTTTATCTTTCTCATCATAAATGACTCTTTAACTCATAATAATAATAATAATAATAATAATAATAATAATAATAATAATAATACATTTTATTTGAGGGCGCCTTTCTCAAACCCAAGGTCACCTTACAAAGATAAAAACAAAAAACAACTGAGGTTAGATAGGGCAATAAGAACAAACAAGATACATAAAAATTTGAAACAATTCTAAAGTCTAGGTCTAAAGGGAATAAACTTGTTTGAATAAGTGGGTTTTGAGGTGTGCCTTGAATAATGGAAAAGAGTCCGTATTTCTAATGGCAGAGGGAAGTGAGTTCCAGAGCCGTGGAGCAGAGCAACTGAAAGCTCTGCTCCCCATGGTGGTAAGGCGAGCTCGAGGTTGAAACAGATGAATTGCAGATGAGGATCTAAGAGATCGGGAAGTGGTAGCAATAGTTAGTAAATTACATAGATAAAGTGGAGCCATGCTATGTACAGATTTAAATGTAAGTAGTAGGATGTTGTATATGATCCTGGTTTCTATTGGCAACCAGTGTAGGTTTTTAAGAACAGGATTGATGTGATTTCTTGAGGGGGTCCCAGTAATGATGCGTGCTGCAGAGTTCTGGAGAAGTTGGATTTTATGAAGGGATTTAGTTGGGAGACCAAATAGAAGGGTTAATGTTCATTAACAGCCATTGATGACAAAAGTTGCCACTCTGGTGACTAAAGTCGTCATTTGCATTTTTTACTGTGTGGGCGTTGAAACGAGCCCCCACACCATGAGAACAAACACCCCAGCTCTAAAGCCAATCTTTATCCGCGTACATCACACGTCGTGATCAGGAAGCAGAAAATCCATGTGTTTGCATATTCTCCCTGTGTGTGGGGGGGTTCTCTCCGGGTACTCCAGCTTCATCCCACCATCCAAAAACATGACTGTCAGGTTGACTGGTTTCTCTGAATTGTCCTAAAGCCTGTCTCACACGAGAGCAAATTGCCTCGAATGACTGTTTGCTCAGCAGATTGCTCGCTGTGTGCGCCTGATTTTTACAGAGTTTTCCGCCTCACGAGACGCTGAGGTGAATATCTGACCAGTTAGATATTTTCCGCCTCATGGGTGTCATGATCCGCTCCAGCCTCCCTGAATGTGTCTCTCCTGCCCTGATTAGCCTAATTGTTCTCACCTGTCCCTGATTACTCTGCCCATGTGTTCCTGATTCCCTTGTGTATTTATACCTCCCTCCTGGTTGTTGTCTTTGTCGGTTCATTGTCGTTGTCCATGTTCGTTCGTCCTGTGCTCCCGTCCTTCAATAAACAGCTTTTTATTTTTTACATCCATCTGCCTGCTCATCTGCCTCCAGAACCCACCACCACACATGTTCTGCCACCTCCTCCCGCAGAACATGACAGAATGAACCGACCAAACCTGGACCTGTGGTGAGCTAACACATCTGTTCCTGGAGGATTATTTTTTCTTTTTTGTCCCTTTCAGTTGTGGGAGATTTCTGGCCTGGAGTTTGTGTTCGGCGCATCCTACCTGTTCTCGGGGTGGTCGAAGTTCCTCTGGGAGATCCTGGCGCATCCTATTTATCTTCGGGGTGGCCAGGGTCGTTCTCCTCCAGCTGTTTTTTGCCCCGTCCCGTTCTTCTCCTGAAGCCGCGGATCCTGGAGCCTCAAGGGAATTACACCCCCTACGCACGCCATTATTCTCCAGTGTGGTAGGGCTGGTCTCCGCGCTCTTCTCCGGCTTCCCTTCTCCCGAGCCTCCGCCGATGGACCCAGCAGATCGGATGTGCACCTGCTCTGATTGGGATGTCGAGTACCTGCCGCCGAGCTGGGCTTCCACGCGTCGCTCCTGCTACTCAACCACTTCCTGGTCCACGCCTGCAGGTTCTGTGCCTGCAGGTTCTCCATGCAGCAGTTCCTGCTGGGGCCTATGCCTGCTGCTGCAGTTCCTGCTGGGTGCCACGCCTGCTGCTGCAGTTCGTCTCTGTGTTCCTGGTGTCCTGTGTTCCTGGAGTCAAGTGTTCGTGTCCAGTCAAGTCAAGTCATCGTGTCCAGTCAAGTCAAGTCATCGTGTCCAGTCAAGTCAAGTCATCGTGTCCAGTCAAGTCAAGTCATCATGTCCAGTCAAGTCATCGTGTTCGAGTCCCTGTGCCCACGTCAAGTCTACGTGCCCACGTCAAGTCAAGTCATCGTGTTCGAGTCCCTGTGCCCACGTCAAGTCTACGTGCCCACGTCAAGTCAAGTCATCATGTTCGAGTCCCTGTGCCCACGTCAAGTCTACGTGCCCACGTCAAGTCTACGTGCCCAGGTGTTCGAGTCCCTGTGCCCACGTCAAGTCTACGTGCCCACGTCAAGTCTACGTGCCCAGGTGTTCGAGTCCGGTTTCCCTGGTCTAAGTTCGTGGACACGTCTGGTTGTAAGACGGAGTGCCGCCTACTCCTAGAGGCCCCTGCTCCGCGGCCCTGGACTGTGTTCGTTGTTCCCTGGTCTCGTCTTCTGTGTTCCCTTGTCATGTGTGCCCTAGTCTGGTCTTCGTTCGTGCCCGTGTCTCCTGTGTTTTGTGGCTTGTGGGCGTCTGGTATCCGCCCCTTGAGGGGGGGGGGGGGGGGGGTACTGTCATGATCCGCTCCAGCCCCCCTGACTGTGTCTCTCCTGCCCTGATTAGCCTGATTGTTCTCACCTGTCCCTGATTACTCTGCCCATGTGTTCCTGATTCCCTTGTGTATTTATACCTCCCTCCTGGTTGTTGTCTTTGTCGGTTCATTGTCGTTGTCATGTTCGTTCGTCCTGTTGCTCCCGTCCTACAATAAACAGCTTTTTATTTTTTACATCCGTCTGCCTGCTCATCTGCCTCCGGAACCCACCACCACACATGGTCTGCCACCTCCTCCCGCAGAACATGACAGAATGAACCGACCAAAACCTGGACCTGTGGTGAGCTAACACATCTGTTCCTGGAGGATTATTTTTTCTTTTTTGTCCCTTTCAGTTGTGGGAGATTTCTGGCCTGGAGTTTGTGTTCGGCGCATCCTACCTGTTCTCGGGGTGGTCGAAGTTCCTCTGGGAGATCCTGGCGCATCCTATTTATCTTCGGGGTGGCCAGGGTCGTTCTCCTCCAGCTGTTTTTGCCCCGTCCCGTTCTTCTCCTGAAGCCGCGGATCCTGGAGCCTCAAGGGGATAACACCCCCTACGCACGCCATTATTCTCCGGTGTGGTAGGGCTGGTCTCCCCGCTCTTCTCCGGTGGATCCTGGAGCCTCAAGGGAGCTACACCGCCTACGCACGCCATTATTCTCCGATGTGGTAGGGCTGGTCTCCCCGCTCTTCTCTGGCTTCCCATCACCCGAGCCTCCGCCGATGGACCCAGCAGATCGGATGTGCACCTGCTCTGATTGGGATGTCGAGTACCTGCCGCCGAGCTGGGCTTCCACGCGTCGCTCCCGCTACTCAACCACTTCCTGGTCCACGCCTGCAGGTTCTGTGCCTGCAGGTTCTCCACGCACCAGTTCCTGCTGGGGCCTGTGCCTGCTGCTGCAGTTCCTGCTGGGTCCCATGCCTGCTGCTGCAGTTCGTCTCTGTGTTCCTGGTGTCCTGTGTTCCTGAAGTCAAGTCATCGTGTCAAGTCATCGTGTCAAGTCATCGTGTCAAGTCATCGTGTCAAGTCATCTCCAAGTCATCGTGTCAAGTCATCTCCAAGTCATCGTGTCAAGTCCAAGTCATCGTGTCAAGTCAAGTCCAAGTCATCGTGTCAAGTCAAGTCCAAGTCATCATGTCCAGTCAAGTCCAAGTCATCGTGTCCAGTCAAGTCTACGTGCCCAGGTGTTCGAGTCTGGTTTCCCTGGTCTAAGTTCGTGGACAAGTCTGGTTGTAAGACGGAGTGCCGCCTACTCCTAGAGGCCCCTGCTCCGCGGCCCTGGACTGTGTTCGTTGTTCCCTGGTCTCGTCTTCTGTGTTCCCTTGTCATGTGTGCCCTAGTCTGGTCTTCGTTCGTGCCCGTGTCTCCTGTGTTTTGTGGCTTGTGGGCGTCTGGTATCCGCCCCTTGAGGGGGGGTACTGTCATGATCTGCTCCAGCCTCCCTGAATGTGTCTCTCCTGCCCTGATTAGCCTTATTGTTCTCACCTGTCCCTGATTACTGTGCCCATGTGTTCCTGATTCCCTTGTGTATTTATACCTCTCTCCTGGTTGTTGTCTTTGTCGGTTCATTGTCGTTGTCCATGTTCGTTCGTCCTGTGCTCCCGTCCTTCAATAAACAGCTTTTTATTTTTTACATCCGTCTGCCTGCTCATCTGCCTCCGGAACCCACCACCACACATGGTCTGCCACCTCCTCCCGCAGAACATGACAATAGGGGGTAGAAACTTGCCGTGTGCGCACTACGTGAGTGAAAATGCTGCAAAACGCTGGGAGCAAAGGGCTTTTCTGATCAGCAAATGGCTGGCAGTGAATAAGTTAAACACATCATATTATCTTGAATGAACAGTTTGTTTAATTCCAATGTGTTTGATTAATGTGTCCTATACTGGTACTTTACATTAATGAATGATGTGTTAAAATGAATAATGTTCCTGTAATGATTCATTTCTGATCTTAAACTACATCAGATCAGTATTTGTTGACTTTGTGTTAATCTGCCAGTATATTCACACAATAATACCATGACATTATTATTAATGTTTAACATTTTTGCTCCAAATAACTATTATAACATTTTCACTTCAAACTAAGAGTTAATCCTCTAAGTATCTGAGTAAAGGCGTGATTCTCTGAGGTCTTTGGTAATGCCTTTAAACTTGTCAAATTCTGATTTGTCTAAATTTATCAACAATAAAGTTGATAAATACAGGAAACACTTCCTGATTCCTTAGTTCTCCAGCAGCCCCAATTAGGCCGATCGGGTGAGCAAGCTCTTGGAACCATTCTCTCTTTTCACCAAGGTCACAGTCGCTCTACAACAGGGCCGGATTTAGCCAGCCCTACAAAGGGGTGCCGGTAGAATATCGGGGGGCAGGTCTGGGAAATTATTTTTTGGGTGTCACATACCCCCAGATCCCTAAAATGCATAAAAAACTATGCTATCATCATTACGGTTCTTCATTCCATATATCTATCTTTTCCTTTGATCCATTCCTTACAATACCCTCTACGACTCCTCCTTGAACTGTCACCTTATCGTGGTGGAGGAGTTTGAGTGCCCTAATGATCCTAGGAGCTATGGTGTCTGGGGCACTTTGTGCCCCTGGTAGGGTCTCCCATGACAAATTGGTCTTAGGTGAAGGGTGAGACAAAGAAAGGTTCATAGGATCTTTCATGAATATGCAAACAAAGAGTCGGAGTACCCGGCCCGAAGGGTTACCAGGGTCCCACCCTGGAGCCAGGCCTGGGGTTGGGGCCCGTGAGCGAGCGCCCCGTGGTGGGGCTTTCACCCATGGGGCCCGGCCGGGCCCAGCCCGAACCGGATACATGGGCTCATCCAACTGTGGACCTACCACCCGCAGGAGGAACATGAAGGGCCTGGTGCAGTGTGGATCGGGTGGCAGACTGAGGCGGGAGCTTTGGTGGTCCGATCCCCGGACAACAAAACTGGTTTTTGGGACATGGAACGTCACCTCGCTGGCGGGGAAGGAGCAGGAGCTTGTGGCAGAGGTTGAGCGGTACCGGCTAGATATAGTCAGACTCACCTCTACACATAGCATTGGCTCTGGAACCTAAGTCCTTGAGAGGGGTTGGACACGCTCCTTTACTTGAATTGCTACGGGTGAGAGGCAGAGGGCTGGGGTTGGCTTTTTGTGAGCCCCAAGACTCTCTGCCTGTGTGTTGGAGTTTACCCCGGGGGACGAGAGAGTAGCTTCCCTGCACCTTCGGGTCGGGGAACAGGTCCTGACTGTTGTTTGTGCTTATGGGCCAAATATCAGTTCAGAGTACCCACGCATTTTGGAGTCCCAGGGAAGAGTGCTAGATAGTGCTCCATCAGGGGACTCCATTGTCCTGCTGGGGGACATGAAAGCTCACGTGGGCAATAACAGCTTGACCTGGAGGGGTGTGATTGGGAGGAACGGCCCGCCTGATCTGAACTCGAATGGTGTTTCGTTATTGGACTTCTGTGCAAGCCGCAGTTTAGCCATAATGAACACCATGTTCGAACATAAGGATGCTCAATGGTACACTTGGTACCAGGGCAGCCTAGGTCGCAGGTTGATGATAGACTTTGTAGTCGTGCCATCTGACCTGTGGCCATGTGTTTTGGACACCCGAGTGAAGAGAGGAGCAGAGCTGTCAACTGATCACCACCTGGTGGTGAGTTGGATCAGCTGGAAGGGGAAGATGCCGCGTAGACCTGGCAGACCCAAACGCATAGTGAGGGTCTGCTGGGAATGCCTGGCAGAAGAACCTGTCAAGACGGTCTTCAACTCCCACCTCCGGCAGAGCTTTGACCGCGTCCCGAGAGCAGTGGGAGACATTGACTCTGAGTGGGCCTTGTTCCACTCTGCGATTGTTGAGGCAGCTGTTGCTAGCTGTGGTTGCAAGGTGGCTGGTGCCAGTCGTGGTGGCAACCCCCGTACCCGCTGGTAGACACCAGAGGTTCGGGGAGCCGTCAGGCTGAAGAAGGAGGCCTACAGGGCGTGGTTGGTCTGTGGGTCTCCGGAGGCAGCAGACAGGTACCGGATAGCCAAGCGGGGTGCAGCAGTGGCAGTTGCCGGGGCAAAATCTCGGGCGTGGGAGGAGTTTGGTGAGGCCATGGAGAAAGACTATTGATCAGCTCCAAAGAGGTTCTGGCAAACTGTCCAGCGCCTCAGGAGAGGAAGACAGCAACTCGCTCACACTGTTTACAGTGGGGATGGGGAGCTGCTGACGTCAACTGGCGCTATAGTCGGACAGTGGAAGGAATACCTTGAGGAGCTCCTCAATCCCACCTACGTGCATACCGAGGAGGAACCAGAGCCGGGAGACCTGGGGATGGACTGTCCAATCTCGGGGGCAGAAGTTTGCTGAGGTAGTCAAACAACTACACAGCGGCAGAGACCCGGGGGCGGATGAGATTCGTCCTGGGTATCTCAAGGCTATGGATGTTGTAGGGCTGTCGTGGTTGACATGTCTCTGCAACATTGCGTGGTCATCGGGGGCAGTTCCTGTGGAGTGGCAGACCGGGGTGGTGGTCCCCATCTTTAAGAAGGGTGACCTGAGGGTGTGTTCCAACTATAGAGGGATCACACTCCTCAGCATCCCTGGAAAGGTCTACTCCAAGGTACTGAAGAGGAGGGTCCGAGCGATAGTTGAATCTCAGATTGAGGAGGAGCAATGTGTTTTTCGTCCTGGCCGTGGAACTGTGGAGCAGCTCTAAACCCTTGCCAGGGTGATGGAGGGGGCATGGGAGTTTGCCCAACCAATCCACGTGTTTTGTGGATTTGGAGAAGGCTTATGACCGTGTCCCCAGGGCCACCCTGTGGGGGACGCTCCAGGAGTATGGGGTGGGTGGCTTTCTGTTAAGGGCCATTCAGTCCCTTTACCAGAGGAGTGCGAGTTTGGTCCGAATAGCCGGTAGTAAGTCGGACCTGTTCCCGGTGAGGGTTGGACTCCGCCAGGGCTGCCTTTTGTCACCGATTCTGTTCACTACTTTTATGGACAGAATTTCTAGGCGCAGCCATGGTGTGGAGTGTATCGAGTTTGGTGGCAGGAGAACCTCGCCCCCGGGTCGACCCAGGACACGTTGGAGAGGTTACATCTCCAATCTGGTCCGGGAACGCCTTGGGGTGCTGCTGGCGGAGCTGGTGGAGATGGCCGGGGAGAGGACGGTCTGGAGCTCCCTAGTTGGGATGCTGCCCCCGCGACCCGGATAAGCGGAGGAAGACGACGACACTACCCTCTGCATTTCCATCTGCTTGGGACCGGCACAAATGGGACACTGGCTTGTTCCCTTTTGGGGCTGCATTAATCTATCTTTCTTTCTTTCTTTCTTTCTTTCTTTCTTTCTTTCTTTCTTTCTTTCTTTCTTTCTTTCTTTCTTTCTATCTATCTATCTATCTATCTATCTATCTATCTATCTATCTATCTATCTATCTATCTATCTATCTATCTATCTATCTATCTATCTATCTATCTATCTATCTATCTATCTATCTATCTATCTATCTATCTATCTATCATCTTTAAATTTTTTAATGTTTTTTATATTTTTTATGTCTTTAATCTATTTTATCTATCTTATCTGTCTATCCTTCCATTTTTGTTTTATTTTTTATTTTACTCATATATTTTTTATTTATTTTTTTAGAATTGTTGTTGTTTTTATTTCTTTGTGACTTTTATCAGTCATTACAGCATCCGCCGCCTGCTTTTCTGTGCTAAAGTCCTAACAAATCCATCCATATCTAGGCCTGTTGTTATGGCCTTCTCGTGAGCCAAAATGACTACATTTCTTTTTCTCTCATGTAGTGTAGCACGGTGGAACGGGGTAAGAACACGAGATAAAGTAGAGAAAGAGCTCTCGCATAATGCTGCTGATATTCCAATCACAAGGGAGGTCACATGCATGCGACGGAGCTGAGGAAAGGCATTCTTATACCCATGTAGATATTTGCAAATGTTGGAGAGGTCTACAAACTCTTCGCTGTTATCGTCATCAGACTTTTTGAACTCTTTCTTCAACATTTTTTTTGCAACAAGAATCTCACTGGAAAGTTTGTCACTGTCACTTCCTGTCATTTTCTGCAGAGGACTTAACACGTCAGGATCCAAAAAAGAGGGAGACTGAGGTTGCAGGCAGTTAACTGCTTTCATGAGATCAGGATTGCTTTTGGAGAATCTTGTCTCCATCTCTACAATGACTATGTCCAAAATGTTGAAGAGCTCTCTTCAAAGCCTGGCTAGGATTTGTGGAGTCTTCTGCACGGCCCACAGTGGACATTACAACACTAACTGTTAGCAGTGAGCTTGTTTTTCTTTGTCTTTGAGCAGCTGGTGCAGGTGTGCTGGTTAATGTTTCACTTTCCTCCTCTCTCATCTGCTTCAAAGCCTGCAGAGATGCACTGACTACTTCTGAAGCACAGCACAGGTCAACAGAGTGAGACTGCAGCATAGAATGTGCAGACTTAAAGGAACCCAGAACTTTTAGGAGGAATTTTCCTTTTTCAAAGAAATTGTCCCTCATTAACATCATCAGCAGTCCTGATGCCTCTGTACACATAGCAGCTCTGTCCTCTGTAACCTCTGACAGGATACTCATAATAGCATCCTGATTTTCCACAAGGCACTTCGTCCCATCATGGTGGCTTGTCCACCTGATCTCCAACAGTCGTTTCAGGGAGGGAACATCATAGTCTTGTGAAACATAATGACGGTGGAAAAATGAGTGTAGAGATCCTGAAAGATCAAAAGAGGTTTTTGCACATGGCTCTGCCTGCATTGCATGGACCAATGTCAAGTGCAGCTGGTGGTTGTAGCAGTGGATGTAGGGAATATCCTTCCCTACCTTCTTTTGCAGTAAGGCCTGAACCCCACCCCTGACCCCACTCATGACAGAAGCTCCATCATAGCACTAACTGATCATTTCAGCTGCACTATGGCCTGAGTCAGAGAGATGCTCAATGGTTTGGGTGGTAATAAATTCAGCATTTAACTGGCTGAGGTCAAGCAGACCAATCAGGTGTTCCTCTGGAATGCCATTACAGACGAATCTAACCATGACTGCCCGATTCTCCACATCTGTCCCTAGTTCCATCATTTTTAATGCAAAACCCAGCATAATCTGCTTTGTCATAAATATCTTTGATCTTTTTTAATACCATTTTTGCCAGTGTTGCAATAATTCCGTTTGTATGTTGTGAGAGGTGTATTTTGCATTTTCTGGGATGTGTTTGTTTATTTCATTAAATTTGGAGCCAGTGTGTAGTCAACCATTTTTAAGGACAGTCCCGCAGAGAAATCATCACCGCTTTCCACACTGCCATGAAGTGGCAGTTCATTTACTGCTAGGACCTGAACTACTTCTCCAATAGTTTTTATGTAGTATCGTTTTTTTTTTTTTTCGATTTGTGTGGGACTTATTAAATTACCTATTGTTTCCCCTGTGGCCTCTCTTTGAGACATTTCAGACCCGCTTTTTCATTATATATGTGGCATTGACTTGATGCATGCTTTGTGAATTCCTTGTCCCTTTCCAGTGATGTTTTCCAGTGATGTTTTTTCCAATTATTAAATCCTTGTTTTGTGAAAGCCAAATCCCTATCATTGTTCTTCCCCCCGAATTTACGACATGGGAAACAAAAGCACTCATCCAGCTTTACTGAATATTCCAGGGTTGGGACGGTGCGCTACTGTTCAGGCCTGTGTCACCCACAGCGACAGCTGGGTTGGTAGCGACGGGGAGAGCAGGAGGGGCTGCGGTGCTTGTGCAACTGGTTATGGCGAGTTGAGAAGCAGCAGCCGACGAGCCGGTGTCGGTACAGGAGCTGCTCAGGTGCAAAATCGGCTCGGGGTCCTTCGACTGCCGATGACGTCAAAGTACGGCAAACCCACTTGGACAAAATACACCAGACATCTTTATACTGTTGGAAAGAATTTAGCAGTTTCGTTATTAAAATAATGTTTCTTACAACGTAAGTTTGTGTTTATAATGGTATTTGTAAAATAAAACACTATATTGTATTCATAATGTTAAACTCCTCTTTGAGCACATCCCTTGAAGAATCATAGGTATTAGCAACACCTGTGAAATTGTATTTGCAGGAAACAAGTGTGTCCCGTTTATTGAAGTATTTTGTGTTTAGAGTTTTTGACGTCTTGTCCATGCGTATGTAGTTCAGTTACGCTCATAGCTGCTAGCCAAAACTCTGGAGTTAAAAGTTTTCTGGCTTTACTAAAATACCTGCCTGTGCTTATTTGATTGATGGTAGTTTTACTTTCTATTATACTCCAAATGTAATCATTTGGCACGTTTCTAATTCATAATTTGTAAGAATGTAATCGATAATATTAGCATTAGTATTCCTATGGGTTTTTCCATGTATATTAGCATCGCGCTAACCACTCTCTGCCAAATTGCCACTTTTGCGATTAGAAAATCTCCTTTTGTCACATCGCAATTTAATTGCACATGTAGTTAATCGTTCAGCCCTAATATACATGCAGCTCTATGCTAAAAGTGTATTTTCAAAGAGGTAATGATGGATTTCTTTGTAAAAGTTGTCCATCTTTCCAACAGAAAAATTTGCCTGGACCAACGTAACGTGATAACAACATATTGTGATTACGTAACTTCCGTAAGGTTCATGTTCAGCCAATCAACTACTTTGACGTCATCAGCAGTCGAAGGACCCCGAGCCGATCTTGCACCCGAGCAGATTCTGTACCGACACCAGCTTCTGCCGCTAGTGCCTTAGCACTGTAGCTAGCAGTCACTATTTTTAGGGGGGTATTGCCCCTCCTTGCCCATGCCTATCTGGGCCATAATTTAACACCATTTACAGATATATTCCACTCTATAATTTTTGTTCTAAATCTAGGTTTTGTAAACACATCAGTTTCTTGCAGCTTGTAATTATTAGTTCTATTTTCAAATATCCCCTGAATGTTTGTTGGCAGAGTACCTAAATTGGCTTTATACAGGATTTGTATGATTTTCCAGTCTTTTATGTCATGAAATTTCAGTCATTTATATTTAATAAACAATGGGTTCGATGGATCTCTACAGCCACTATAATTGATGATTCTCAGAGCTCTTTTCTGTAAAATAAATAAGGGTTGTGTATAGTTTTTGTATGTTGCTCCCCAGATTTCTACACAGTAAGTCAAGTATGGAACAATTAGTGAATTGCACAATGCCAACAAACCAGAATTAGTCAGTAAAAACTTGACTCTATGTAATACTCCTAAGGATTTGGCAATTTTACTTTTTATGTAACTAATATGGGATTTCCATGACAAGTCTTCATCAATAAGAACTCCAAGAAATTTAGATTATTTTATTCTTTGAATTGCAATCCCATCTATTTCCAATGACACATCACTGTTCTTTTTATCATTAAACAGTATAAATTTTGTTTTACTAAGATTCAGTGTCAATCTATTTATATCAAACCAGTTTTTAATTTTAATCAGTTCATCATTTATCACTTTAGCCACCTCCACAATATTTGATCCTGAGTAAAACAGTGTTGTATCATCTGCAAATAGAATGGTCCAGAGTGTCTTAGATACATTTACCAAGTCGTTAATAAACAAAATGAACAGTTTTTGTCCGAGGACCGACCCTTGTGGCACTCCACAATTCATTTCACATAGTTTTGATTTATGGTCCTTTATCTGAACAAACTGTTTCCTTTTTTCTAAATAAGTTGTAACCCATTGATCAGCAACACCTCTTATTCCATACTGACTTAATTTTCGAAGTAACCTTGAGTGATCAATGACGTCAAAAGCTTTTTTCAAATCAATGAAAACCCTAACAAAGTCATTTTTATTGTTAATTGCTGTTGATATTTTATCCGTTAATTCCATTACTGCCAATGCTGTGGAATGTTTAGTTCTAAACCCATATTGTTCATTGTTAAAATATTATTTATTTCAATGAATTTATACAACCTTGATACAAATACTTTTTCCAATATTTTAGAAAACTGTGGAAGCAGTGACACCGGCCTGTAATTATTGAAACTATGTTTATCACCACTCTTGTACAAAGGAATGACTTTCGTTGTTTTCATTGAGTCAGGAAAATTTCCAGTAGAAAGTGATAGATTACAAATGTAAGTAAATGGTTCAATGACAGATTCAATGATGGTTATCATGTCCAGGTCCTGATAATCAGTTGATCGTTTGTTTCCACAGTTTTTTTTACAATGTTTCGTATTTCTTCTTTATCTACTTTGTCAAGGACAATACTATTGACAGTACTAATCACTGTGGTCAATTTATCTTATATTATTGGTTTGTTCTCCATCAAACTCCTACCTACATTTTCAAAATAAATCATTTAACTGATCAGTGATTTCTTTATTGTCATAAATATCTTTATAAATATCTGCAAGACCCTTAGTTATCTGTCCAGCCTCATGTTCTAAATTAATATTAAAGTCCCCACATTGAAATAATGTTTTGTATTTAATGTGATCAACGAATTCAATATTTTTTTTCATTAAATGTCCAAATACATGATCCTGGTGCTCTATAAACACAACTAATTTAAAGAGCGGGTCAATTGAGCCTCGGAGTCCTTCTCCACCCACGTATCAATTTTAAAAAATGCAACATTAGTAGGTGTTGCCTGGAGGACCGAGAGGGCGGAGCCGCGGCAGTGACGAAGACGACGGCTAACTAGAAGATGCTAGCTCCCTTCACTCTATGCAGTTATTAGAAGTGGAGGATGTTTCTCCCCCTCCTTACCCAGACACTCGAGAAGAAAGGGACCAAGTCTATTTGGAGGAGACAAGCGGACCTGAGCCTTATCGTTGTGAGCTTGTGAGTTGCCTGTAACTCCCAGAACCGACCCAACAGAACCACCTCTGAACGTAAGTAGCCGTTAGCCATAGCATTGGATTAGCTGCAGGGTTTGTCTCCACGGCCCCCAGAGCTAGTATTCAGCATGTTTTAGAGGTTTATCTGCTTCAGCACACCTGGTTTTAATCAGCAACAAATAGCTGAGCTGCTTAACAGTTAATCTAACCTGTTAAAGCAGGAAAATCCACTGAAACATGCTGGATAGCAGCTCTCCGGTAGCTCTGGGCTCAAGTTACAGTCTGCTGCATAAAGTTATGAAAATGCCCCATGAGAAAATTATTCTGTAATGTATTCAGCTCACTAAAACTGCCCTGGTTTATTTATTTACTGATAACAGCTGCTTTCTTGGTTCTAGGCCCTCTGGTGTCTGCAGCTGGTCTCTGGTGTCTGCAGGTGGTCTCCTCTGCTGGTGTCGTCAGGATCAGGAACTTCCAGAAGAATGTGCCTTTCAATGACTCTTTCCCCCTTATTTGTTATATTAATTAAATAAATCTCATTTTATATATTATATATTTCCTGTTTTTGTTCATGTCCATAAATACTTAAACATGCTTGAAATTAAAACGAGCTTTTAACAGTGAGGTGCTAGTTTAATTCATCACAATAGAGCAAGTTAAACATGCATTGTGATAATTCAATTAATGTAATTTATAAATATCCATTAAAATATCAAAACTGGAATCTATGAGATATTTGGCAGCACAAAAAACTTGTCAAACCCAATATTTATTATAATAGTAGGCAGACAGGAGACAGAGCTGATGGAGGTTCTCAGTCATCAAAGGATGACTGAAGGCTTTCCAGGAACAGGAGAAGTGGTGTTGTCTCTTCTCTCTCTATTCTGCCAGATGAGCTGATAGGTTACAGGTGTGTGAGGACATCCTCATGCTGTCATAACCAGATGACAGGAGTTATCAGGTGATCAGCCAGGCTAATGAGATGCAGAAAGAAAACAAATTCAGGACAGTGTACAATATGTGGTGTTGCTCACCTTATGTGCTCTTATAGAGTTATTAACGTGTGCCTGCCTCATGGTGTAGAGTCCATATTTTGCTGAGTGTCCTGCAATAATGCAGGTTATTAGTTAATTTACTTTTGATAGCAAAAACAAAATATTTAATGTAAAAGTTGTTTTCCAGGTGAATCAGCTCACACGTCACCACCAAGTGTCACGGGGGCAGAATCAGTAGCCTCCGTCATGATGTAATCACATACTTATTTAATTGTTAATATCTTAAAAATTCTGAAATGTTTTAATTTTTTTTTTACCTTGAACAGTTCACTGAGCTTGCACTGTCACTGAGGTGGAAGCTGGAATCAACAGCAGACACCTCACATCTTGGTCTTTTCAGGGGGTGTGGCCGCTGCTCTGGGACCTTCTGGAAGATGAATTTTCATCATGGTCCCCGTGGGTCACCAGAAACACTGCGGCTGTGAACTCCATTCTGGCTGGCTATGTAAAAACAAAGAAGCAGCACATTTATAAATGTTTAAAAGAGCATAAAATCACGTGTAACAATAATCTGTAAAACAAATTAAAACTAGAAGGTAATAATAAAATGTTTACATAGAAGATTATTAAAAATAATTCACCTTTGCTACGCCGGTAAAGCTTCACATCAGCCTGGACAAGTGCATTCTTGCAGTTAAATCAGTCTGACAGCCAGTGTCTTGGGTAGATTTAGCCTGAAAAAAATATATAAGCACATTGTTGTTGGGAGTTTATAAAGTCAGATAATATACAAAAGAAACTGTCCTATATAGGCGCTTTATAACATTCCTAGTGTGTGATCATTATAACGTAAAAGTCAGTCACATATGATGTGGAGAGCCTGAAATGAGACCTCCTGAACAGAATTCCTCACAGAACCTGTTCACAAGCTGGATTTCACGCTGTAATGCTGTCTGTCAAGTGCTGCGTCAGTTAGAGCCACTGTTGCAGAATTGTTGACTGACTAGCTAAAGGAAGTGAACCACGTCTCTCAGACTTTGCATTTAGGTAGGGAATTGTCTTTAGAAGATGTTAAAACGTTTATTTAGCTTACTCACCTCAGACTGGAGCCCGCCGTGGTGGGGGAGCAGAGTCGGTGGGCTGCATCTAAATCGCGGAAGAGCCACGGTGGGCAGCCTCCCTCTTCAAACGGAGACGTGCAGAATCGCGGGTAAAATGCCCACAGAGTCACCGCAAGCATACTACACTACACCTACTCACCAATACTGTTGTGAGCTGGGAGGTGAGCACTCCACACACACCATGACATCACCTGGCTTGTGAGTTCTGTTTTCAGGAGAGAGAGCAGCAGCTGCAATCAATCAGCTGATCAGTGGGTGGCCTTCATGAGGAGGACGGAGGACACTGCTAAGCCGGCGGATGAATACGCCTACTGGTAGAGTCCCAGCCACAGTGTTAACTCGATTTTGAAACCTTGACTTTGAACTGTCGGAACTTAGACTTTGAACTTTGAAACCTTAGCCTTGAACTTTAGAAACGTGTTTTTTGCTAGCGATCTTTTGCTCAGATTTTGTTCTCGTTTTGTCTCAGGCTCAGTCATCTTTCCATACACCACCTCCTCGCTGAGACCTTTTGGATTTACTACTCGACCATACTACGTCTGGACTTCACTCCCGGTTCCCGTCCTCCTCACGGCACTAACTGCTCCCAGCACTACAGGCTCTCTCTCTCCTTCCCTCCGGTTGTAAAACCTTGCCGATCTTCTTCACCCCGGAATACTCATTCACTCTCCCAGCTCACCCCTCCCTGGAGATCCTCCACCACGCTACAGCTGTAAGTCCTCCTACCAAACTCATCCTCTACCACACTACAGTTTCAATCAAGGACTCACCTCTGTTTCCCTTCCCTCAGACGCTGCTCCCGTTTACCCATTCACTGGATTTCCAGTGCACCCTAAGTTCTAGTTACCAAATAAATCTTTATTTTTTTCACATCCTGCTCCAGTGTGTTGATTCTGCATGTCTTGGGTTAAATCATTACCTCAGACCATGACAGAATCATCCGGCCAAGACGTTAACCCAGCAGAATCAATACTCCCCTCTCTTTCTCACAGATTAGCCCAGCAGGAACAAATCCTCCCGAAACTCATGGAGCAGTTAACCCAATCCAACCAACGCTGCCAGCAGTTGGAGACAATAGTTCGGCAACTACATGAATCCATTTCTACGACTCGTCCCTCCACATCCTCCTCGGATTCACAGTTAAATCCAACCACTGCTACAAGTATTCATGGAGCTGAAGCTACAAGCTCCTCAGAGGAGACTCATTTCCGCGTTGCCCCGTCACCGGCGACAACCACCTTCGGAGGTGAGTTTGAGGAGTGTCACAGTTTCCTGCTTCAATGCAGATTGGCATTTGAACGTAGCCCTGCTGCTTTTAGATCTGATTCAGCCAAGATCTCCTATGTTGTTGGACTTTTACAGGGCAGAGCCTTAAGATGGGCTGAGGCCAAGAGCCACAATGATTCGTTTTTACATGGACTCTTTAATGACTTTGTGACAGAATTCACCCAGACGTTTGGCAGTGTGGAATCTGTTTCTGACATCAGGAGGAAACTAATAAATCTCTCCCAAGGCAGACGTTCTGTGGCAGACCTGGCTGTGGATTTTCGAATCTTAGCAGCACGCACGACTTGGGATGAGGATGCCCTTATGGGGGTGTTCACTGAGGCCCTGAATGACAGGATCAGGAACCAGCTGGCTCTTTGCCCCGAACCCAAATCGTTGGCTGAATTAATCAGGCTGGCCATGTCAATAGACAAGCGTCACCGCGAGATGAGAAGAGTGGAGTTGGTGACCCCTCTTCCTGTTCCAGAACATTCCTCCGGGGCCAGGGGGCGTTCCACACCCGAACTCCTACCCAAGGACGAACCCATGCAAATGGGCAGAGCCAAACTCACTCAGGAAGAAAAAGAGCACCGACGCAAGATGGGACTCTGTTTATATTGTGGAATAGCGGGACATGTCGTGAACAACTGTCCCTCTCTGGTAAAAGGGCACGCCCACCGGTAAGACCGGGTCTATTGGTGGGCGGTAACCTGATTTCTTCTGTGACCCGGTGTTCTTTGCCATGCACTTTGTTTTATCAATCTAAGCAGATTCCTCTTGAAGCCCTAGTGGATTCTGGGTGTGAGCAATCGTTATTGGACCCTCGACTGGTGACTGAATGGGGAATTCCCACAACGAAGCTCTCTACGCCTCGCTCTGTCTCTTCCCTGGATAACCGCAATCTCTCATCCATAACTCTCCAGACGGTTCCTCTCCGCCTTCAGGTTTCAGGTAACCATGTGGAGACTCTCACTTTTTATGTGTTCCCTTCCCCTCAGTCTCCACTGGTGCTAGGACATTCATGGCTTGTCCGCCACAACCCCATTCTCGACTGGAGGGAGAACAAGATCATTGGATGGGGCCCAGAGTGCTCGCAGTTGTGTCTGCGCTCCGCAGCTCTGCCTAGCCGTGGACCTGTCAATCCCCCTGCAGAGAACATCGATCTGGCTACGGTACCACAAGTTTACCATGATCTGAAACTTGTTTTTAGTAAAGACCGTGCTTCTTCATTACCCCCACACAGACCGTTTGACTGTGCTATAGATCTATTACCCGGAGCCCCTCTGCCTTCCAGCCGTTTGTACCAACTGTCCAAACCGGAGAGAGAGAGCATGGAGGAGTACATCCAGGACTGTCTTGCAGCTGGCACTATTCGACCGTCATCCTCCCCTCTGGGTGCCGGCTTCTTTTTCGTGCCTAAGAAGGACAGTTCCCTCAGGCCCTGCATTGACTATAGAGGTTTGAACCAAATCACGGTTAAAAACAAGTATCCTCTGCCTCTACTTTCATCCACGTTCGAACCAGTACAGGACTCCACCATCTTCACCCGACTAGACCTCCAGAACGCTTACCACCTGGTTCGGGTGAAGGAGGGGGATGAATGGAAGACGGCGTTTAAAACGCCAGTGGGTCACTTCGAGTATCTGGTGATGCCCTTCGGCCTTACTAACGCCCCTGCAGTCTTCCAATCCCTGGTTAACTCCGTGCTGGGTGATTTCCTTAACCGCTTTGTCACAGTTTACTTGGATGACATTCTGATTTTTTCTAAGACCCCGGAGCAACACGTCCGGCATGTGAGAGCAGTTCTCCAGCGCCTTCTCGAAAACAGACTATACGTAAAAGCAGAGAAGTGCGAATTTCACGTCCCAACCGTTAAGTTTTTGGGGTTTGTCATTGAGGGTGGTAGGTTGAGGGCGGATCCTGAAAAGGTGCAGGCGGTGACCGAGTGGCCGACTCCGACGACTAGAAAGCAGCTTCAGAGGTTTATGGGGTTCGCTAATTTTTATCGGAGGTTCATTCGTAACTTCAGTCAAATCGCCGCACCCCTGACCCAGCTGACCTCGATTAACAGAGCTTTTGTTTGGTCCCCAGAAGCTGAATCCGCTTTTCAGGTTCTGAAGAAGAGATTTGCCGACGCACCCATCCTACACCGGCCTGACCCTCAACGTCAGTTTACACTGGAGGTGGATGCCTCGGACACTGGTGTGGGGGCTGTGCTCTCCCAGGTGGCTGAAGAGGACAAACGCCTGCATCCCTGTGCGTTCTTCTCACGACGCCTCACACCTACCGAGAGCCGTTACGACGTAGGGGACAGAGAGCTGTTGGCTGTGAAACTGGCCATTGAGGAATGGAGACATTGGTTGGAGGGGGCTGAACAACCATTCATCATCTGGACTGACCATAAGAACCTCATCTACCTCAAGGAAGCCAAACGTTTAAACCCACGCCAGTACAGATGGTCTCTTTTCTTTTCTCGGTTTAATTTCCTGGTCTCTTACAGACCCGGTACAAAGAATACCAAACCCGACGCACTCTCTAGACAATATGCTCCAGACCGGGATAACCCACCATCGACCATCCTTCCCTCCAACTGTGTGGTAGGGAGCGTCACCTGGGAGATCCGGGAGCACGTACTGGAGGCCCTTAAGACTGACCCTGGTCCAGACAACGGCCCCCCGGGTAAACTGTTTGTTCCCCAATCTGTTAGAGGCAAGGTCATTCACTGGGCTCATGCTGGTCGGTTCTCCTTACATCCGGGGGTGGCACGCACTGTGGCCCTTATTAAACGTACATTTTGGTGGCCGTCCATTTTTAAAGATACCAAGGACTATGTTTCTGGTTGTCACACCTGTTCCCAACACAAGGGGGACCATCGCCTCCCAGCCGGTCTACTCCAGCCTCTGCCTACTCCCTCACGGCCTTGGTCGCACATCGCCCTGGACTTCGTCTGTGGTCTCCCCATCTCCCACGGTTTCACCTCCATTCTTACCATAGTCGACCGGTTTTCAAAGGCTTGCCACCTGGTGCCCCTTAAATCTCTCCCTTCATCCGCAGGCACAGCGCAGCTCCTGGTTAAGCATGTGTTCCGTCTCCATGGCATCCCGGAGGAGATCCTGTCGGATCGGGGTCCGCAGTTCGTGTCCCAAGTATGGAAGGAGTTCGCAGAGGCCTTGGGGGCTAAAGGGGGCGACGGTGGCACAGGAGTTAAGCGCTCGCCCCGTAATCGGAAGGTTGCAGGTTCGAGTCCCGCTCACTCTGTCGCTGTCGTTGTGTCCTTGGGCAAGACACTTAACCCACAATGCCTGCTGGTGGTGGTCGGAGGGACTGGTGGCGCCTGTGCTCGGCAGCCTCGCCTCTGTCAGTGCGCCCCAGGGCAGCTGTGGCTACATTGTAGCTCATCCCCACCAGTGTGTGAATGTGTGTGTGAATGGGTGAGTGACTGATTGTGTTGTAAAGCGCCTTGGGGGGTTCCAGGACTCTAGAAGGCGCTATATCAAATACAGGCCATTTACCATTTACCATTTTACCTCTGGACACCACCCCCAAACCAACGGCCAATGCGAACGGATGAACCAGGAGCTGGGGGCCATGCTGCGCTGTGTCTGCTCCATTCACCCGTCGTCCTGGAGCACCCATCTTCCCTGGGTGGAGTATGCCCATAACAGCCACATCTCTACGGCTACAGGTCAGTCCCCGTTTGAGGCTTCCCTCGGTTTTCAACCCTCGCTTTTCCCCGCACAATCTACGCCTGGCTCCTCCGTTCCCCAATTCCTCCGTTGTGCCCGTCGTGCCTGGACCACCACCAGGGCGGCCATGGATCGTACTGCACAGAGGAACAAGCAGGTAGCTGATTGCCGACGGCGTCCGGCCCCAGTCTACGTCCCAGGGCAGTCTGTGTGGTTATCGTCCAGGAACATTCCACTGAAGGCCTCTTCCCGTAAGTTATCTCCCCGGTTCATTGGTCCCTTTAAAGTTTTGGCTGTTCCGTCCCCCACTACGGTCCGCCTGGATCTCCCTCGGACCCTACGTGTGCACCCGGTGTTCCACGTCTCCCTGGTCAAGCCTGTGGTCACCAGTCCTCTCTGTCCCGTGCCTGCACCTCCTCCTCCGGCTCGCCTGCACCAGGGGGACTTGATCTACACTGTTCGCAGGATCCTGGACTCCCGTCCCCGCGGTCGGGGTATGCAGTACCTTGTGGACTGGGAGGGCTACGGTCCCGAGGAACGCTCCTGGGTGCCACGCTCTGCCATCCTGGATCCTTCCCTCATTCGGGATTATGAGGCTGCTGCGGCTAGGACGCCTGGAGGCGTCCGTTGAGGGGGGGGGGGTACTGTTGTGAGCTGGGAGGTGAGCACTCCACACACACCATGACATCACCTGGCTTGTGAGTTCTGTTTTCAGGAGAGAGAGCAGCAGCTGCAATCAATCAGCTGATCAGTGGGTGGCCTTCATAAGGAGGACGGAGGACACTGCTAAGCCGCCGGATGAATACGCCTACTGGTAGAGTCCCAGCCACAGTGTTAACTCGATTTTGAAACCTTGACTTTGAACTGTCGGAACTTAGACTTTGAACTTTGAAACCTTAGCCTTGAACTTTAGAAACGTGTTTTTTGCTAGCGATCTTTTGCTCAGATTTTGTTCTCGTTTTGTCTCAGGCTCAGTCATCTTTCCATACACCACCTCCTCGCTGAGACCTTTTGGATTTACTACTCGACCATACTACGTCTGGACTTCACTCCCGGTTCCCGTCCTCCTCACGGCACTAACTGCTCCCAGCACTACAGGCTCTCTCTCTCCTTCCCTCCGGTTGTAAAACCTTGCCGATCTTCATCACCCCGGAATACTCATTCACTCTCCCAGCTCACCCCTCCCTGGAGATCCTCCACCACGCTACAGCTGTAAGTCCTCCTACCAAACTCATCCTCTACCACACTACAGTTTCAATCAAGGACTCACCTCTGTTTCCCTTCCCTCAGACGCTGCTCCCGTTTACCCATTCACTGGATTTCCAGTGCACCCTAAGTTCTAGTTACCAAATAAATCTTTATTTTTTTCACATCCTGCTCCAGTGTGTTGATTCTGCATGTCTTGGGTTAAATCATTACCTCAGACCATGACAATACTAAGATGATATGGAGCACTAAACCCGAAATACTTTCCCAATTACACTAACAGCCAAACACTAACTAAACTACAATATCCAACAGCCAAATCTAACACTAAATAAGTATTTATAACACTAAAAGATATGCTAAGACTAGGATATGCTAATGCTATATGCTAATGCTGAACTACCGCTGACCTCCTACACTCGCTTGCAAATCCAACTCCCACTCGCCACAGGGCGTGGCCGAGACGCTCGTTGCTTTTATAACTTTGGCACGGAGCTGCTACGTAGTACTCTACTGGTTTACGTAGTACTTTACTCTTTAGCCATTGGCTAAAATTTATTCAAAATGACTCAAATTCTATGTTTTCAGCTGAAGGTGGCGCATTACTGTGGTTTTTAGACAGAATTTTTAATTTTTAAAGAAAATGCACCAAAATGCTAAAATAAAGAATGCACACATTTAAAACACTATTAGACACACATTTATACAGTTCATCAGCAAAAAAAAGTTAATCTAGACGTTACTTGCTCTTTAAGTATTTTTAGCAGCTTCATTGCTGATTTCTACCGTTACAATTTCCATAACATTATCTTCCATCATTGTCATTTCCTTAACTAGTTTACATTTTAGACCTGATTTAATGTACAGGGCAACCCCACCACCTCTTTTATTTTTACTATTTACAAAATAAAATTCATACCCTTCCATTTGTACTTCATCCATCATATCATCTTAGAGCCAAGTCTCTGTTATAGCAATCACACAAAATTTGTTTTTGAATTTATTTAAATAATCTTTGATAATTAATAACTTAGGAAATAAGCTTCTACTATTAATGTGGATAAGTCACATTGTGTAGTCGAGTGTGGAAAGTGGTCAGTGTGTCCTCCAGCAGTCTAAGCCTATAGCAGCATAACTACAGAGACACCTCTGGATAACCTAGCCTTTTAGATGGAGGCATGTTAGATGCATACGTTAAAGTACTTATTGATAATCCTAATGGCTCAATGGATATTTCCCCATGGAGGACGTGCGGTACTGTCCACTGTAGTGAAATGCGAGATACTTACAATATCCAATGTAGGATTACGAGTGTTAAAATTATGTTATTAGTTCAGTACAAGCGTATCCATTCAGAGACATCTGGTCTCATCCTGGTGTGTGAGAATCCATCAATGTCGGAAACTTTTTTTTATTTCATGAGGAAGACAGGGACAACTGTGATGTGTTTTAACTATTGATAATCCTGAAGGATGGATGAATATTTCACCACGGAGAACGCGCGGTACTGTCTACTGCAGTGAAACGCGACATAATTTTTTACAATGTTATTGCTCCAGTGTAGGACAACATGTGTTAAAATTACATTAAATATTTAGTACGAGCGTTGCCGTTCAGATATATCTTGTCTCATCCCGGTGTGAGGGCAGCAGCTGAACTCGGTGACACCACCAGCAACAATAACTGGTAGGGATTTGGACTTTTTTAAAAATCAGCTTCGGTGTAAAGTGAAATGCTGTTTATAACATAATGTTGTACATCCAGCGGGGTGAATTTGGGCAAAGTCTGTAACTTGCTTACATTGATGAACAGCCATAGAGAGAACTTAAGCTAACGTGCGTAAGCTAGTTAACACACCGCTCTCTATGAGCCTTGCCTAGGTGTGTTATTTGAAGGAATGCCAACGAACACAAAAATATTTTCAGGCTTTTTCATTTGTTTAGTACTCCTGTTGCTCACTGTTTACATGCTTTTGGCCAACCAATAAGGTAGACCCAGGTGATTAGGTGGCGTTGGTGCAAAGGGTCAATATAGGACAATTCATGCTGGTTCTATTCATGCAGAGAACTTGTGACCAATTTGTGTGCCTGCTTTGTCTTTTCAAACCCCCAGTGAGCCATGGCGTATGGCTGCTTATACTGAGCCAAGTTCTGCTAGAGGTTGCTTCCTGTTAAAAGGGAGTTTTCTTCTCCACTATCACTACATGCTTGCATAGGTGATTGCTGTAGAGTCACTGACAAAAGACAGTGACTTGATGCAATCAGCTGAGTTTCCTTAGATAGAAAATCTTTAAATATTTACATATACAAATATGACAAACTGAACCCAATGCACTGTTAAACCCTCCTGTTATGTTGCAGCTCAAATTGACCCATTTCAAATTTAAACAAATCTAAAAACGATGGTTTTAAGTGTTTTAGTATTTGTTTTTTTTTTCAGTATGAAACTTCTTGTGCTTGACTTAATAAGAGTAATCAACATATAAAATAAAATAGGTTCATTTCACACAAGTGCAACGCCCAATGCATGTTAATACTATACAGATAGTGTTTGAGTCATTTTGACTCGGCAGTCAAACTGGAGATTAAATGGGTCAGACGTTAGTTCATCTGTAAGTGTGCAAATGCATGTGTTGTTATGGCTTTGGGTGGTAACTGTGGGATTAGATTTGTGCCAATAGAATCAAGAAAAACACTTTGGAGATCAAACAAATATTAAGACATTGAAAAAAAATTGTTTCAAAAGAAAAACTTTTGATCTGAATCAGCTTCTTAAAATGATCAAGAAAAACACGTTGATGATGAAACAAAATTTAAGAAATTGACAACAAAAATATTGACTAAAGAAAAAAAATGTTTCTAAAGTAAAACTTACTATCTGAATCTTCATAAAAAGAGTAATAAAGTATTTTTCCTTTTTCTGTTTGCCTCTGTAATCAATTTCCTTTGTTTCATTCTTGCTGCTCAGAGCTTTGCTCTCACTGCCAGATTTGCACTTACACTTTCTGGCTTTCTCCTTTGCAATCCCTGAGTTTTTGGTTGCAGTTCTGACACAACCCTTTCGGGTGGGTGGGACTTCTATGAAGTCGGCTCCCATAGGACAGTGGTTTTTCTTGAGTGACAGTTCAGTGACCTGGAAGTGATGTAGTCTCCAAGGCTTTTTTTTCCCCAACTCGGTCATCAACATGAATTTTGAGCCCCAAACACGTTATTTCTGCTGTCTGTAGTGTCTACTGAGGATCTAAAGTGAGTATTGATAATATAGTTTATCTTTTCTTAGGCACTATTAGTTCATCTGTAAGTTAAAGGGCCCATTGTGTGATATTTTTAGCTGTTTACTGTCAAATCTTGTATTTCCAGTTCACAAACTTGTCCTTTTTCACTAATATTTCTCACCAACATCAGTTCTAAATATTACTCTCAACTTGAAATTGTACATTTTTATATACATAAACTGTGGTCGAGGCTCCATGGTCATCCACCATCTTTAAATACAGTAGCTGTTTAGGGACGTACGAGCTCCACGTTACCCGTTTGGACTATGACTGTAACCTGAAAGAACCAGCAGAGGGCAGCAGTGCGCCCTGGAAGCATGGAGTCTTGTAATTCAACTAAGAAATAGAAAAGAATTGCTACACCGTTGCTGTACTTGTAAGTTTTAATAAAAAACAAATAAATCAAAAGACACATACAATTTGTCAGTTCATCATCATGTTCAACACAAGGAAGCTGCATATGTTCAAACCCCTGCCCGCTATTATCTGGACGCCAGCCTCCGATTAGTGTCTCTGACTCCCAAACTCACCTCGAGTTATTAATAGGTCTTCTCTCAATACCAGAACTCCCGATCCAGTCCCAACATGTCCGTTCCAAAGTACTTCTACTCAAGTGTCCTCTCTTCCTGCAACCTCTTGTCTCGCCCAACATGCTCCAGTGCTCGTCCGCTAGCCAGTGGCTAAAGCAGCGTTGTTTACCTTGTCTCCACAACACTTTACTAACGATGATGTAGTTCTCCACGTGTTACAGAGATGCTCCGACTCAGAGGGCTTCTTCTCAAACGTTACCTTTAGACTTTGGTCTCCTTTTACTGGTAATCCGTGGAAGTTTACACACAGCATACACAGCGTCTCCCCAGCTCTAGCCATGGCTAACTAGTAGCTCGTGACGCTGATCTCCACTACGCCAGCCGTGAGCCACGATTAGCTGGTTGGTAAGTCAGCATTGTTTACTTGATGTCCATCGTGTCCCCGGCTCACCAACACTCCTTCACCAGCCGTTGCCAACGATCAGCCAGTGATCGCTCCATATCCATATAAGCTGGTAGCGGCAGCCAGTTTGTTTACATCGAGGCACCGTGATCCATGTGAAATGGGTGTTGTGGTAAATTATGTTCCCCTGAAATATTCTGTTTCCTTTAGGCAGTCAAGAGCAAATATTTCCAAATCCACAGAAATGTTTGTCCATTATGAGGACATTTACCTCAAATGAAAGATGTTAAACTGAGTGAGATTACATCTTTTTACATAACTTTAAAAAATGAAAAAATAAGCTTGCTGCAAAGAGTGAACGAGAAAGTTTTTACTGTATCTTTTTATTGTTTTTAAGAGGAAATACAGATAAAAAATCACAAGCATAACATTATTACATTACATTACATTACATCATTTTCCTGTAAAAGTTTATCACAAATGTTGTGAAAATAGCCAGAAGTGTGATCTCCCGACACAAGGGGACAGAATATTTGAGGGGAACACTATTTCTCACAACACCTGACCTCCCGGCTGACGTCACCCCTCCTCCGTGTGTGAATCGTGACAGCTTCAAGAACAGAACTAGCTTGCTTCCTTCAGAACTGGTTGGTTGATAAACATTCATAATTGTAAATGCTTTTATAAAAAGGTTGAGTAGCTTATTTTAAGCTTTGTGTGGGTTAGGCTACACAGGTTGGAAATTGATTATACAGTCAAACTCATGGGTGAGCCACCGTAGCTGCAATACTTTCTCTGAACTGCAAGGCGCTAAAGAGTCACATTTTTTCATCATGATTTAAACGGATTTCACACATGGGGCCTTTAATTCTCCATATTCTGCTACTCCATAACTGACTTGAATGAAGTAAAAGTACACTTGATAAAACCGCTGCATGGAGGCAATGTTTGGACCAAAACCTTCCTCCACAGCTCTAATGAAATCCATTCTGTGGTCTATTGATCTGGCCTGCAGTTTGATTGATGCTGTCTTTAAAAATTCATTAGTTTGAGACACAGGGGAGCTGCAGGGCAGGCACTCCTGTAGGACACATTTGTTCATGTTTACAGAACCAGGAGCATTTAGTCAGCAGCTGGAAAAGAGGTCTGACGCGGCCACCCAGGGCCAGATGAGTCCCACCGTCCCTCATTGCCAAAGTGAAGTCCCACAAGGTGACGGGAGGAGAAAATGCTTTTCACAGTTTCATGTTTATCAGTCTGTGGTTGTTATTGATTACTTGGTGAGCAGCATCTCATTACATCATGTGTTCTTGTTGCTGGTCCTCCTCTTAACTGATTTAAACTACAAACACTTGATTTAGAGCCTTTGGTTGTTCAATTGTCTTTTGTTCCTGGGCCATGAATCAGCTAGTAGGGCTCCCAGAGGATGCTATTGTCTTGTGACTGGAATTTTTCTAATTTTAACATTTATTAAAATGTATTCTGAATCAGAAATGGCCCAAATAAGTTTTGAAACATTTCCAGTTTAATTTTTTTATTTAACCAGAATTGCTTTGCAGAGAAATATAAAATCAGTTCTGCAGACTGGATCTTTTCAGATGTGTTTTAGGCAATTCTTCTTCCATACCCAGCTTGAGCTTAGAATACAAGCCTGTTGGTGTCCAGTCTGCTCCGGTGATGGAGGATTTACTCTGATCTAATTAGCAAAGTTCAAACCCGAGACTCTGCAGATTAATGTGAGCTGTAGTAGAACAAATGATGGAAGTAACTGAATAGCAAATGGTAAATGGACAGTTATTTCAATGATCATTGTTTTTAGTTTATGCAGTAATTTTATATATGATTTGTGTAAATGAGGCACTCTAGAACTGCTGTCATTACTGCACAAAATTAAACTATTTAACTTCATTTTCCAGTGTTTTTTTACAGCAGTAAAGCGACTAAAAGCAAAAAGATGCAATTTTTTCACTTTTTATTTAAGAAAATTACAACTTGCTTTTGTACACTGATTGCAGGGTATTTTGTTCATAGGTTTCCCCTTATGAAACTGACAGAGAAAAAACAAAACAAAAAAGGAGAGTTACGTTGTGTAACGTCCAGCAATGGTCAGTTTTTGGTACAGTTTGACCAATGAACATCTGGTCAAAAAGGCGACACAATACTGCATGTGTTCCCTTTAAATTGGCCTGCCTTCATCCCACCAGCTGGAGCTCAGAGCCTGCAGCTCTGAACACAGACAACGAAATGTCAACAATAATGTTCTCTCCTCAAGGTCCAACCTTTCAGGATTCGTCATGCCTCCATGTAAGGAACACTTGCAGCCAGGATCAGTTGCTAAATCAAAGAATGATTTCCTAAATCAAATATGAACTTCTACAACTTACAAGCTAGATAATCATTAAATAAATGTTTGTTTGTTGCTACTTATAATAATTATAATATAATGAAATGCTTCATTAATCTGTGCTCAGTGATTGAAGTTTGAAATGAATGTTAAGATTAAAGTGATCGAAATACGTTTCAGCATGTTTACATGACAAGGTCATAAACATTTGCACTCACACAAGGACAAAGTAAGGTCAAGTTAAACCCATGACACATAAATAGCCTTTTACCCCAGTCAGAGCATCCGGTATCAAAGTTGGCGTGTTTCTGTGATTCTTGATAACATTCCTCAAACCTGTCAACCTTTGGTTAGCTACACAATCATAACATGAGAATATTAAAAATGGATCACTCATGCGATTCCTGAGTTCTAGAGAAAGCTTCAGACTGGCCATCTAAAGCAACACCTCTTTAACATAAAAGATTTTGACACGTCGTCAAAATCTTTTTGCACCTGCGAAGCTGACACAGCAAACAGTTCCTGCAGAACGAGCTGATATTGTTTAGACTCCTTCAAAGTCCCAGACGCACGGTTCCATCCATCTGTCGTGACCCGAGACATCTCTGCACTGAAGAGTCGGTGCCACGGTGTTCTGCAGCCCTCCGGTGCCAGAGGTCAGCCAACCTCTCTAACCTTCGGATCCACCAAGAGGGTCTCCGAAAACGGGTGAAGTAGACACACAGATGGCGTCTGATGTGCCTTTGATAATAACAACTTCATAGCTTAAGGCAAACCTAATTCTTTTACATCCAGAACTCAGCTCTCCTAGACACGGAAGTTCTGACTAACATCGCATTCACACATAGGTTTCATACATCACCTTTAGTTCCATCCATCACAGTAAAATGTTAGTTAACTTGTCATGTTTTAATTGTTGGTAAAATACATTCTTACTTTTATAAACCTGACTGTTTTCTGAATCAAAACGAAGTATGTACAATCCCCTGTTAAAGCAAGAATCCTAGAATCTTCTGATTAAACACAGTAAAGACCAAGCAGGGTTGATATTCTATATTTAAATAGAGCATCACAGCTTATTGGTCATAAGTAGAGGTAATATATATATTGAGCTCTTAAAGCACTCAGTTTGCCAAACCCTACAATTGACGTCTTTTTTCATCTTTTTGTGCATAAACAAATGGTTGGTTGGCAAAAACAGACACAATATGGCCCACAATCAATATGCGATTACACTTCTAAGAAACTTTATATACAAAATCCCAGATATATAAACACTTTACCATCCGAAGATAGGAGGGGGTTTAGAGATAAACATATTGAAAACAAAATTAAAGTTATTAAAGCCCGTTCGAGCTCTGGGAGGATGAAAAACGTCGGTCCAATTTGCAGTGTCTCTTTTTATTCTCTCCTCTCGTCTGAGCTGAGAGTGCTGTCTGCGCGGCACACTTCACGGCAGTGATGTACCCTTTGTGCAGAGAGAGTATTCGAGATGAGCAGTGCCTCACCTGGAAAACAGATGAAAGCAGATGGACGCAGCAGGGGGAGTGGCTAAAAGCCGGCGTTTAAGTAGGATAGATTTCCCTCTGATTTCCCTACACGTAGCTTGCGGATGACGGTAGCTGAAGATATTGCGTTAGCGTTCATAATAGTGTAAACTTATGGTGCCTGTTAGCAACTGAATCACATTCCTCACATGCTTCACATGCTTGTGGATATCATATTTTGTAGACATGTGCATATGAAGATATCATATGTAATATGAATAAAGGTTATCAGCTGTAGATTTTTTGTGTGCTTTTAGGAAATGTGACAAAAGAAAACTTTAAAACAAATCACATTTCTCTTTATGGACTATATACCGTAAATCCTCTAATACAGGCCCGGGCCTGTATTTGACCCAAGCTCATCAAGCTCCAGGCCTTTATTGGAAGGAGGGCCAGTATTAGAGGCAGGCCTCTATTTCTATTTGAGCAAAATGAACTGATGGTTCACTGGAGTTTTTGACAATTAAAATTGCGCCCACATTTTCAAAGTTAAACACATTTCTTTTAACAACGGTAGTTTCTGCTTCAGCCCTCTCCCCCCTCCCCCTGCGCAGCGGCCGCAAACTCACTGATGCACCTGCAGCGTCTCGGAGTTCCTGCTGCTCTAAACATTAAAATAATTATTTCATTTTCTGTTCCTCACTTCTGATTACCTTCAATGGTGTCTGTTTGTTGCAACAACCAGGTACAAAAACTAACTTGTTTTTATTTGACTATTTTTCTGTCCTGTCTGTTTATTATCTTCCTGCATCTCCTCTCAGTCCTAAAGAAAAACTGCTACCTGGGTTCATATCTATTCACCTTATGAGTTACCTTTGAACTGCAGTTCTAAAAGATCTACCGACCGCAAAAACAGCGGAGTGCGAGCTGCTTGGTGGCCGCATCAGTGATCGGTGTGTCACCGGATGATAAGTTGATGCGCCCCGCTCCACAGCAAAACGCATCAGGTGCAAATAAAAGACAGAAAACATGAAAGGAAATGAGCCGACATGAACGATCGCGTGTCAGTACGGACACTCTGGCACAGCGTGTCCCCCCCCCCCCCCCCCCCCCCCCACCCCCACCCCACCCCCCGAGCGCAGGAGCTTGTCACCTGCTGACAGCAGGTTGCTGTCTTTTCCGAGGGCTGCATCTTGCCGGTCATTATCATGTGACAGCGACTAGTCGACGACAGGCATAAAAAGTCACTATAGTGAAGTCGACTAGTTCATACAACCCCTGCTACTGCTCCCCAGAGTGTTCTGCAGCATAATCAGCGCGTTCTCTTTGAACTTGATATCAAATTTTCGCCTCCTCTTCGTCTCCGCACGGTTAAAGTTACCTTCACGGTCTATCACTGGCAAATCAATAGTGAGACGATGACACAACCGCCCCCGTACTTGCTTGTTACCACATTCCACCCGGCCACAATAAAATACCAGCCATTATTCACCTCCGCCGACTCCGACACCGGCCAAAATTGGAGACCCCGGCCTTTAATTGAATACCGGCTTGTATTAGAGGATTTACGGTAGTTGTCATAATCAACGTAACATGATTTACAGAATACGTATGACCAACTAACATTTCGCATACTACCACAGAATTTTTGGATCAAAATGTGAACCATTTAGATCTTAGATCAGGTGAGAGCGAGGCATTTCCCATCATGGCCTAGGTTTTGCAGCCGGTGGAGAGCAACTGCAGCGCTTTGCTCCAAAATCTGCGGCCGACTTGATCTTACGAGGTTCTCGTTGCCAACGTAGGCATGACGTCAGAGCAAGCGGGCGTTAAGTCTAACACAAATCTAACCTGTGCCGATCACTGGTGATCAAATCTGGGTAGAACTGGCTCACCTCGAACACAGCCATTTTGTGTCTGTGGCGCTGCGCCAGGAGGAGCGCGTCTGCCGGGTAGCAGCAGCAGACGTGGCAGCGGGAGCACAACAGCAAGTGAATCGCATCAATAATCAGACGTCTTCCTCCTCTACATATACAGGTAGCAGACGTAGAGGAGGCATCATTTTCCACATAAATTAAGTTGGACCTGTGGATCAAGGACTGTCCGAGGGACTGAATAAAGAGTTTGGAGACAATCTGCTAGTGTGGAGTGTATGTGTGTGACCCCGAAGTAGCTGCACGGTTCAGGACAGGCAGGACAGAGCGACTAATAGATTTCGACTAATGAATGACCGGAAAAACTACCCTGGCCATCACACCCCGGAAAAAAGTCCCGGTACTAAAGCACTGGACGTCACAAAAGATCCTCCTATAGAAAGAAACAACAAAAAAATAAATGTATCCCCCCCCAAGGATTAACGTTTCATGACCAGAGGGAGGGACATCAAAAGCAGAGGGGGGGGGGGGGGTCTCCCCATCCCCCCATCCCCCCATCAAATCGCACCCTGCTCTCAAGGATTAGAGGGCCGTCTGTCCATGTCCTGTGAATATATGTAGATCATTTGCAGAAGCTGTCGTCTTGCTAGTGGAATAAAAAGCATTTGCATATGCCATCAGAATACAAAACTTATATATCCTTGCCTGGATATAAACCCAGGTCCCCAGCATGTAAGGCCTTACCAGTTTTCACATCAAGCTATATGTTGAACTGCATGTAACTTGTTGTCAAAATAACAATTATGCATGTGACTGTAGACATTAACAAATATATTTGAATGGATTTTTAGGGAATTTTCTGTTACATATATTTTAACCTATTTAAGACCTTCGACCGTGACTATTGTTTGCTGTTAGCATCAACCAGCTCGGCCATGTTTGTAAGGCTTAGCCGGCCGCTTGATACTATAGTCTACACTAACTCCCAGCCTGCAGCACAGTACTGACACATGACTGGTCCGGTCTATTTTGGGCTGGAGGTGGAATGGTTTGAACTGGAGCGGTACAAGATGAATTCTCCTGATTTTGGAAAACTCCAAATTCCGCGAGAATTCCCCTTGCAGGGCAAGGTTATAGGTCTGAACTATATAATGAGAGTATTTAGTTCTAAAATCAATTCTGTTGTTGTTCTTTTGTGGTGGGCCCGGCAGTCTGGTTTTTGTGGCTTTATTTCTGTTGGGTTTAGTGTCCTGTTAGCTTAGGGTAGAGGGTGGTCCATCCTACGGCCCTATGTCGGCAGGTCTATGTGATCACTCTTCTTTTGTTCAGTTTGACTGGTCTATCACTTTAATTTTAACTGTTGATGTTGTTTGCTGGTGTGCGTTTGTGGGCTGCTTGTTTCTCTCTACCCCCTCTCTCTGGTTTTAATGGGCTTGGTGGTCTGGACTGGACCAGAAGGGATTCGTCCTTGTGAGTTCCTGGAGGAACTCTTTTGAGAGGTGAGGTGTTACGGCCCCGTCAACGTGAGAAACAAAGCACCCAAGGACACTGGCAAACAAATGCTGCTGTACCAGTGGGACGGGCTGATGGCTTATTTAGATGTCCCTACCAACACCCCTCTGCTTCATCATTGGTCTGGCTGTGTTAAACCTATAATTGAGTGGCTGCCCCTGTAGGTGCAGCATAAAAAGCTGCTTGGCGCAACTCCAGAGAGATGAGACTGATTAGAAGGAGCACCTTTGGGAGCTCTTGCTAGTGTGGCATTTTTGGTGAGGCCTTTTGGAGACCAAATTTTAATAAAAATACTTCTTAACTCACACAATGTGTCCTGCCTTCCTCCTTATGTTGCAATATCATGAGCTGGGTTGTAACAGCTTGTTAAAAGTCCTTTTTAGAGACTAAAGTCTGTGTATATTATTTTTATTTCAGGTTGAAAATGCAGTCAGACAGCGAAAGACCAGGTCCTCGTGCACTGATGTACAGCAAAAAGGGACTGCATGATCCAGACATTGCTCTTGAAGCCATAAATTCAACGTTCTCTGCTTTTTAGTACAAATGTGATAAGTGCAACATGTTCCCAAGCCACTTGAGTACATTTTTCAGCAGCAAATGGTTTTAAAAATCTTCTTGAAATGTTCACATAAACTGCTACAAGAAACGAAACCTCTCCATTACGGTGTACATTTTAGGACATCCTCAGATCTTGTGTCAGAAATCAGACGATGGAGAAAAAAAACTATTTAGTCAGACTAAACAGCATCAGACAAAAAAGTCTCAGGAAAAACTCAGACAACAAGACTTTTTCCTGAGACCTTTTGTCTGATGTTATCAGATGTTGGATAGGGTTTTTGAATGGAACCTTATTGTATTTTTCTCAGTGACCTGATGTCTGACACTTGAGACCTGGGTAGGTCCTAAAATGTCCATGCAAGCCAGGGGGTATATGCTACTTCCGGTATCTCATCGAATGTTGCTTGCATAATTATTTCTACATGGTCCAGGAATACTTTTCTACTGTACCATGTTCAGCGCCTTGGGCTTCCTGACAGGGTTGTGGAAGGTGCTTTATAAATAAAGCTTTGATTGATTGATTGATTGATTGATTGATTGATTGATTGATTGATGATTGATTGATTGATTGAATAAGGTGGATAGGGTGGCTCGTTAGTGACATCACATGTGGTTTGTAGACTGTATACGCTGATCCAGTGGAACAGGTCTACCTTCAACAGACTTCATTTCAACCTGCCTGATCTTTCATGATTGACCTGAAAGTCTAACTGTATTTTGAAAATTAGGAAAAAATTTTAATCAGTGAATTTTTCTTTTAGACATCAAGGTATTCGCATCAGGAACACAAGTACAATGCTGGATAATCAGTGACTGTGACATTTTAATTACAGATAACCTATGAAAATAACCAGGGGTCTTTAGTCACTGCTGATTGGAGGCAGGTCAGACGGCTTCAACTCTTCAAATTTTGACTAATCAAAGGAAAAGTACAAATAACGGAGCGCAAAACTGGCTAACAAAAGGACAAATGCATCAAAACAGTCAGAAGTAAAATGCCCTCAAGTCTCTCCCTTCCACATGAAAGCAGAAACTGAGCATGAGGCCCTGACTACAGACGCTTCTTGCAGTTGATTCTAGGTCATGTTGTGTTTACCACTGGAGCAAATAGGAAGTCTCCAGTTGCTAAAAATAAATAAGCCACTGAACTGTAGACTTTTGCAAGTGGGAAAATAAGAATTTGCCAATGCCTGAGCTTGTATCACCTCTGCTCCCCGCCCACTCCCACACTGGAGTGATGAAGAGCTCAGGCGCAACGTTCCCTTTGGGCTTCGTTCAGTTCCGTCCACAGCCTTTGTTCCCCTGTTTGAGAGAACCAAGTCATTATGAGATATGTCATGAAGGTTGTGTATCTCTGCTGCTCTGACATCCTATAATGTGGCACGAGCGCTTGTTTAGATTACTGACATGTGTGTGTGTGTGTGTGTGTGTGTGTGTGTGTGTGTGTGTGTGTGTGTGTGTGTTTGTGTGTGTGTGTGTGTGTGTGTGCGCATAATGCTTGAGAGGCTGCAGCTGGCTTACATCATCACAGCAGAGATTTTATGTGTGAATCAGCTGAATAAAATAGCACCTCCAGGCTTCTACTTGTTACACAAGAGGCTTGTGTTAGAACATTGGACAGTAATGACTTTTCTCTTCTGCAAATATGACTGTGAATATTGTATTCTCTCAGGAGGAAAAAGATGTGTCTAAACCGGGATGAGAGCGGCGACAATTGTCCCATGAGGGTGTAGGATTGTATTATGAAGGGAGTTAAGCAGGGGTCAGGTATAAATTGCTCAGTCTGATGTGTCTTCTTTTGACAAATATGACCACAATAATAATACCCCCCAACACACACACACACACACACACACACACACACACACACACACACACACACACACACACACACACACACACACACACACACACTGTGTAAAGAGCCAAAAACAAGCCTTAGTGTTACAGCTTCAACTATGAGCTCCACCTGAAATAAAGAATTTACTTGAATAGCTTTTTTTTGTTTTTAATCCCAAACGGCACAGAAATAGAAGTCAACAGGAAAGGAGGAAGAGGAAACAAAGAGAGGAGGGGGACGACAGTATAATGAAGAAATGTTTTAGAAATAGTTCTTTTTTCTAATGTGTTTTCTTTGTAGATCAGTGACTATGAACTGGTCAGCACATCTCAAAAATATTTCTTGTTGCGTTGGCAGGAATGGCGTCTTTGCAGTTGTACTTTTACAACAAATGCACAAAACAATCTCATTTGGTGCTCCAGTTAGTGTGACTACTAACTGGAGCACACACATTTAAAAGCTCTGAAACACACACATATTTTTGTGTGATTTGGTCTTGATTCTCGAACATTTTGTTACACCACAGCAGTAAAAAAATAAGCAGGAATAGTATGCTGCTATCACTTTTGGAAGTTGGAAAAAGAATAATAAAACTTTCCCCAACAACAACAGAGATTTTCTGAAACGGTGGGGGAAACCCCGCCCCCTTCAGAGCTGTAATACACAAGTAGAACTTCACTGTAGAAAGTTTAAAAGGGTTACAGACAGTTGGACTTTGTGACTGAACTGGTGTTTTGAAGTCATTTCTTGTTTTCACTCAATCATATTAATGGTTGGATTGTTTTTTGTGGAGATTTTACTCAATAAATGCTCACCATTTAAAGTAACAGTGAGCAGTTTCCTGCTCCACTGTCCTACTAGCTGAAAATTGTACAAAATCTTGCTGTAGGCATAGCTAGTACTAACAACAAGCTAACACTAATGTGAGCCAACTAACACTACAAAAACCACAAAGTAAAAAGATCCACACTGCTGGGCAAAAATATTATTACTGACAAGTCCAGTAGCAACAAAGCCAGGTCACCATCAGTCCGTGATTTTGTAGCCTCCTTTAGCTCCCTCAAACTAGTGTAGACCGCACCGATGTTCACTCTGGTTTCAGCTCTTTGCTTCACCTCCAAAGACATTACTCTCTTACTTTTGCTTCCATGCTCCACCATGATACGAACAGAAAAAGCAGTCTTCTTTTTCTTCTTGTACTATTTTTTGGCGATCAACAAACTGAAAATGCTAATTGCTAGCATCACTGATAAAAGCAGTAAAGCGAGTAAAGAGCGCCCCCTAGCATGCCTACCTGCTCCACAAATCTATCTAGTGTAGTTTCTGGTCAGAGGACTGCAGAGTGGTGTCAAATATAAAACTGGTCATGTTTCTAACCCAACAATAGCTGAGATCAATGCTAAAGCTCTTGCTTCAAGTTTAGAAAACTACCTGTTGTTAATTTATGCATAGTTTTTTTGTTGTTTCTCTAACACACCTGAGTCAATAGTTGAATTACCTGTTCTGTAGAATTCCCATTGATTCAAACCAGGTGTGCTGGAGCAGAGAAACAACTAAAACATGTAGGACAGCAGCCCTCGAGCCCTGGAGTCAGACACCCCTAACCTTTAAGGTTTTCATTCTCAAACAAGTGACACAAATCTTGAACATTTCATGAAATTCTTATTGTTTTAAATGTTCCAGATACAATTTTATAATTGCTTTTCTTAATAATAAAAGAATAATAAACTTGGCCTATGAACACAGTGATATCAGAAAGGAAGAAGAAGAAGACGACGACGATTTTTTATTTAGCTCCTCTCATGATAAAAATCACGAGGCGCTTAACAAAAAAATTAAAATAAAATAAAATAAAGAAACAATAGAACAGAAGGTCTTTGGTTAATTGAATAGGATTTCTTCAGTAACAACACTGATTGCGTGTTTTCTCTTTTTTTTCAGCAGGTGCACGCAACCTTTATTCATTGTTTGAATTATAGTTTCCTTATTTGGTCTAAAGAGTTAATTGTTGCAGGAACAATTGGTTCTAAAGAGAACTTTAAGACTGTTCTGCTGTATAGTGACAGTAAATCTTGTTTTGTACCACTTAGATGAAAGCATGATTTTATTTTCTCCTCATTTTGTTTCTGCATCTCTTTGATTTGCATTTCTTCTGTAAATGAGTGGAGGAGCTCAATGTAGCATTATGTGTTCCAGAAATTGCTCTTAACCAGAACCAAATGTACAGACTGCATCTAGAAGTAATGACGCAAATGCCTTCTATCTTTGATTTCTCATATCACACCTTGTCTCTGTGCTCTTAACACAGTTTAAGTAGTTTCATGCCACCCATAAATAAGCTGGAGACATGGGGTGATGCAGAGGAGTCATGAGCTGTTGCTTATTGATTTACAGACTTTAATGAAGGGTGATCAACTTGTTGCATCCCAGTGGCCTTAGCTTTTTATACCCAAAAGGAGAGTAAGTGATGCTGTCTGTTGCCTTGTTCAGCGTTCATAATCAGTTTCCATTAACTTTGGAAACTGCGTCAGAACCGATTGTGGCTAAAATTAAGTAAAACATTATTTTATCACCATCAATAAACCTGCCTAACAAAAAAAATAAAAAATTTTAAATCTCCTTTGTCTTTAAAAAACACAGAGTTCAAAGGTCACCATGAGACCAGTTTAGTCAGAACCACCACTCAAACCTCTTGACATGAAAAACCCTGGATGAGTCCTCACGATGTTAAAGGAGAGGTGCTTTACTGGAACAGCGTGTGGTGTTATTAGTGCAACCTACCGTTTCTTTGGATGATCCATGCTAATGGTAAAGTGTAAATGTGCTGTGAGGTGTTGCTATGGGAGGATGGAGGTGGGTGGGCTTCTGGAGACGGACCCTGATAAGTCACATCTGTTCTGGAGACTCAGACTTGATGTCTGAACCAAAGCGTGACTGAGTGGTGGGGTGGGGGAGAAGAGCTGATCGAAACCTGAAGGAGGAGAAGCAGGAGATGGAAACTTATGACTCCTGCTCCTCTGCTGTTGTCCGGTGATCTAGAAGCAACACATAACTATCATTAAGGTGAATTTTAAATTTTAACACATCTGTGGAGCAAAGATGGAGAATGCCAGCATAGGTGCTAGCCAATAAAGTGTTAGAATCTCATCACCAAAAGGTGAAACGGGTTCAGTTGTGCTCATGTGTTCATTTGCTCCTTGTTTTAGCAAATTATCTCACAAGTGGCTGGATTTTAATGAAACTCACGAAAGGTAACCACTAGATGTACAACTAATGCCTTTTGGGAGTCGATCCACTGCTGGAGGTCACAGCTGTCACGGTCTGGGGAAAGTTCTAATCAGGTCTGAGCCTTCTTCTGCAGGTGGACGTGTCTGGGAGTGGGACCAGCTGCAGACCATCATCTCATCAGCCAGCCAGGGATATAAGCTACTGAAAGACATCTTCATTTGCTGGATGATTAGCTCACCTGGGTACCAGACAAGCTCAGCCACCTCTCAAGAAAAGCTTGTTGTATTTAAATTCTAGTCTTCAAGTTCTCGTTGCTAAACCTTTTAATACCTGCCACCCTCTTTCTCATCATTTCAGATCTCAACCACACCGACAACTGGATGTCTTTTCAACTTGGACACTCACCCTGATGTCTTTCAGCTTGTCCCTGACCTCCCTCTCTCAACCGTCCACTATTACCTCGGACCTTCCTGTGCTCAGCTCCCTCGGCCCTCGTTCGGACACTTCACTTCCACCTCTTGGAGTGACATGTGAGTTCACCCCAGACCGGACCCCCTCCCCTCACGAACCATAAGTTCCAGAACTAACTCCCTCTGTTCTCAGACCTCCCCGCTACATCTCCTCTCCAGGAGTACCAGCTGGCTTTCCTGCTGTGCCTTTTTATTTACCTTTAACCATAATTGTTTTTCACCCTCACCCAAAATTTGTGGACTTATTCTTTATATTGTGGTTAGTCTTCTACCACACAGCATCACAATAGCAATATGAAGCTAGCAAACACATCTCTCAGCCTTCGGTACAGATCTTGAGCCAAGTTTCATTATGTAGCGTCATGAAGGGACTGTTTTCCACCTAAAGGTAATTTCCCCTCTCTCCTCATGAAGAACTAATCTCCTTGAGATATTGCTCAAGGCCTTTGATGCCTCTGCATCTAAACTGTTTTAATTAGCTATTTGCCTCCCCCTACAGCACAAGAGAAGATCAGAAGAACTCTATTAAATACTTAAATAACGTCTGTTAGTCAAATAATCATGTGAAGCTCAATGTTCAGTCAATCTGTGAAATGAGAATATTAATTACTTGATATTATACTCTAATCAGTAGTTTTGTATAAGAATTAACTTGGTACAGAAGCACTAGACACTCCTATCACAAGTAATGTTAAAATCACATGACACGTTCTTTTTGTCTCTCCAATCAGAGCTTTCCTTTCTGACACGTGGCGTGGTCTGTGCGGTGTTTATTTTCTTGTCAAATTCTGATTCGAGCATAAATCAAAACATCTGAATTATAAAACTAATTCCCACGTCACCCTTAACTCAGTTAAAATGTTCTAGAGTTTTGAGCCGGCCACTCGTAACTTTTTAACCACAAAGAACCTTGACAAGCTGGATGATAAAACCTGTTGCAAGCTACACCTGAATGCAACGCTCCTTCAGAGTAAAAGCTGAACTCACTGACCCTTCAGGGTCCCCGCTGGCGCTGTCAAACACCTGCTGCTTACCTGGAGGCAATCCAAGACTAGTCTGTCGTACCGTACGCTGTTTCATCGGCTCCGGTACCAAAGGGGGGGTCCGAGGACCTGGCATTCTGGATCTACAACGGAGGTCTCCCTCAAGGGTATGTAGAACGGCAAGATAGCATCTGAACAACACATTCTCACTCCCAGCACGTCAAAAACAAACGCTTGGTCAGCCACCCTCCACGTCAGACCCCTGACGCCAAAAATGCCCCTCGTTACTTATGTGCGAAAAGGGGTTTTTCCCTTATTTGACTGCAAATCCCAATGCAGCGTTACACTGACGCAATGGGATGTCCGCAGCCAGGGCACCAAACAAGCTCATTGTACCTCACCCTAACCTTATCCTCTTATTTAACCTTCCCCTGACCCCTATCCTAACCTTAACCATCTTGCTAGCGAACACGTTGGTGATGTGTCGGTCGCTCTAAAAGCCGGCTCTATGAAGTGAACGGAGGGAGCCGCCTCGTGATTGGTCGAGTTTGGACCGAGCCAACGTGAGGGGGAGGTTTCAACTACCACGGTGGAGGTTAAAAGTAGAGGGTATTTGTAACCTCTCCCTCGCCAGATGGTATGTTCTAACGTTCCTCTTGAGCGGCAAATACGAAAATTGACAGTCAGACTGACTGTCAGAGTCAGAATGCATGGGAAACAAAAGCTTGATCACAGTGAGAGTAACGTTTTAGGTGGCAAGAGGGTTAAGGTTAGGATGAGGGTAAGGGGAAGGTTATAAATAGTGAAACTTTAAGGTTTAGGTGTGCATGAGCTGGTTCAGTGCTGCATCAGCGGATATCTAATCACTAGAGATGAGCGAGTACACCACTATCTGTATCTGTTCAACCATCTAAATTATCTGTATCTGTATCTGTACTCGGAGTGGGCGTGGCCTAACCCGGAAGTGGGTGTAGTTTAACTGAAAGTGGGTGTGGTTTACATTAATGCGTTATTTTAAGTCTGATCAGAAGTTGCCATGTGCATTGTTTATTTGAAAACTATTTACAGAGCAGCCTCAGAGTTGAGATTAAATGTTTTTGATCACAATAGTAAAGGAACTATTACAGAACAAGTTTTCAATAAAATCAGAACATTAATATTTAAGTGCATGAATTAAGAGAGAGAGAAGAAAAAATCTTTTCTATAGCGCCTCTCAAGATAAAAATCACGGGGCACTTCACAAAAACAAAACATGCAAAATAGAAAAAAGAATTTAGAAAATTATTAAAATATATTTAAAAAATAGACAATTGTGATTAAAAAATGTAAAGAAAGAGAGAGAGTGAATAGGAAAGAGGGAGTGGATCCTCCTCAGGAAGAGGAAAGAGAGAGGGGGGAAAAAGAACCCCGACCGGAGCGGAAGCAGTGACACGCAGCACGAGCCGTTTTCAGCTCTGTCTTGTCAAATGCACCACGTACGTTACGAAAAAAATAACTTTAGAGTAACTTTAAAAAGAAGCAAACTGAAGAAAAAATAGGGAGTACTGAAGAAACGTGAACAGTGAAGCAAGCACAGAGAGATCCGTTACTGTCTGTGTGTGTGCGTGGATGAACCGGACACGGACTGAGCTGTGAGCTCCCGGCTGCAGTTTTGTGTGTAGGGAGGGGCGGGCTCTCTATTTTACTGGCTAATCACCGAGCGTGAAGACAGTCAGTTACCCAATGAGGATTTTCCTTCAGCACGATTACAGATATTTACCAGTTTTACTCGTTCCATGCTCGTACTCGTCAAAAATGCTTTATCCGTACCGGATACTCGTTTCAGACGAGTATCGTCTGAAACGAGTATCCGGCTCATCCCTACTAATCACGTCAGTTTTACGCTGCATTGGGATCTGCAGTTACAAAAGGGAAAAAACCCTTTTCGCACATAAGCAGTGATGCCGGTAACGCGTTGCTTAGTAACGCGTTACTCTGAATATGACCACTTTTTTAGTAACGACTAATCTAACGCATTACTATTTCCATAACAGTAGTCAGATTAAAGTTACTTTTCCAAACCACAGTGCGTTATTATTTTTTTAATCAAAATTATACGTGTCGTGACCTCGTGACTCGTGAAACGTCACATAAGCGGCAGGTCACTTTTTCCGCTCACGAGCAGCTAGCGACGTAAAAAATTGTAAACAACAATGGAGGGAGAGAGATGTGCGTTCTTTAGCTGGAAATATGGTCACTATTTTGAGTTTCTGTCAGCTAAAGATTTCAATATTAAGGTTCGTTGTACACTCTGTGTTGGCGAAAAAGTGTTATCTACCTTCAAAAACACGACGTCAAACTTAAAGAAACATTTGGAGTCGCAGCACGGCACAGTCAAACTCACAGAGAGAGTCCCACCAAGGGGTCCGAAGCAGAGAGCCGTGACTTCCGCAGGTCCTACATCCCCCAAACAACAAAAGTTGGACTTTGGTGCAAAACCAGTAAGTGATGAAGAATTGAAGAAGTTGGTCGTGCAGTATATTGTAGAAGAAATGCTACCTATAAACACTGTTGACTCTCCCTCGTTTCGTGCCATAATAAAAAAGATCCCTACTTCTGTTAATGCCGAGCTGCCTCACCGAACGACTTTTACTTCTTACTTGGAGAAGGAGTTTACAGAAATGGAGAGAAATTTGAAGGCCGCACTTAATGAGATTGACTTTGTTTCAACTACCGCGGATATTTGGACTGCTAACAACAGAAGCTACATGGGAGTAACGCTCCACTGGATCAGTAGAACCACATTAGAGCGCCACAAGGTTGCATTAGCATGTAGGCGAATTCGTGGTAGACACACGTATGATGTCATTGGTACAGAAATCGAAAACATTCACTCCTCTTCTGGATTACTCAACAAAGTAGTTGCAACAGTTACTGATAATGGATCCAACTTTGTTAAGGCGTTTCAAGTTTATCATCATGTCACGGAGTCCGATGATGAGACGGAGGAGGAAGAGTCCACCCCGAAAGACGATGATGTCACTTTTTCAGATCTGTCAGAAATCCTCTCAGCTGAGAATGAAAGTGATGGTCAGCTGTCTCTTCCCCCGCACCGCAGGTGTGCTTCGCACACCATCAACATAATTTGCACACGTGATGTGGAGAAACATTTAACAACCAATGCAGAGAGCAGGTCTGTGTATAGGAGCAGCACAGCAAAATGCACAGCTCTATGGACCAAATCGAGTAGATCTACACTTGCATCAGAAACCGTGGAAGAAATCAGCAAAAGAAAGCTCCTAATACCAACATCCACAAGGTGGAATTCCTTTTTTGATGCTGTAAAGAGAATTGCAGAAATCCCCATGGGTGAGCTGAATACTCTGTGCACAAAGCTAGGACTGAAGTGCTTCAAAGATCAAGAATACCAGTTCCTGCATGAGTACTGCATGGCCATGAAACCTCTGACTGCAGCATTGGACATTTTACAAGGCGACTGTCCATATGGAACTTTACTACCAACACTTGAAGTTCTGATGCAGAAGACCCAGGCTGTGAAGGATGACCTCTCCAGGATGACTGCAGGCCTTCCAGATGCCATTGTACAGGTATGCTCCATCTTGAAATTAGTCAAATGTATTGCTTCATACAATTCACAAACATGGAACAGAATATTAATTATCATTGAAAAATAAGATTAAAACAATTAAAATGTTTACAAGTCACGTAAAACAAAATAAATCCATAATACTGATCTCATATTAGGCATTGTTTGCAAATAATTCAATAACATAATACATTTTAGGCATAAAAATATCAATTATGTTTTTAGGCTATTCAGATTCGTTTCGCCGGTGTGCTGGATGACAAAGATGCCCTCCTCGCAGCTGCCAGTTGTCCAAAATTCAAACTCCGATGGCTGAGAGATGCAGGAAGGAGGGAGCAAGTAAAACAGCTTCTGACAGCAGAGTGTTGCACCACTGCTCCTCTGGCAAACAACCCTGCCAGTGTACCCAGTGCTACTACATCTAGCAGCCAAGGTGAGATGGACTTTTTCACTTTTGAGGCAGAGCCAGAGGAGGAGACCTATTATGCAGAAAAAGAAGTCATGGACTACCTGATGTCAGGCTACGACCTTCAGATTCTGCATAAGTTTCCAAGCATAAAGACAATCTTCTTAAAGTATAACGCTCCAACCCCATCAAGTGCTCCTGTGGAGCGGCTTTTTAGTCTGGGGGTTTGGTGCTCACGCCGAAAAGAAATCGACTTTCTGACAAAAGGTTTGAGAAGCTTCTGTTAATGAGGTACAACCACTGGTTTACTCACCCCACTCTACTGTTTCCCCCATAACATGTGATGACAACATGTACTGAAAAAAAAGAGAATAGGGAATCCAATTTAAAGAACTATTTACAAGTGATTGAATTAAATTTATCAAAGTCACTTAATAAATTTATTAAAGTTTTCAAGTTGATTAACTTAAATCAATTACTTGCAAGGAAGTAAGGCAATTTAAGTTGGACCTGCATTCTCTTTTTTTTCATAAGATTACTCCAAAGTTACAAAAGCGGACAATAGTGCTTACATGTGGATGGTATGAAAAGTATCTTAAGGGAAGTCAAGAAAGACTCTTTGTTTGTTTTTTATAAAAAGCTTTCATGTGAAATGAAGTCAAGAAAGACTCATTTTTTTTAAAGTATTTATGTTAAATAAAGTCAAAGACTTTCTTTATTTTCATACAAACAAGTATTTCTGTCAGGAAAAAAGTTTTAAGTTCAACTTCAAATGTCAGGAGAAATATTGTTGACGTTACTGTTAAAATACACTTCCAATAAAGTGAGTATTGGCAAAACCGGTTGAAGTTTTTATGTTGAGGCAGTGGGGAGTGTTATTGGCAGCTTCTGAAAGTAACCAATAAAATAACTAGTAATCTAACTTAGTTACTTTAAAAATAAAGTAATCAGTAAAGTAACTAAGTTACTTTTGAAAGGAGTAATCAGTAGTCTGTAATATATTACTTTGTCAAAGTAACTGTGGCAACACTGCACATAAGTAACGAAAAAGAACACTTTTGGCGTCTGGGGTCTGACGTGGAGGGTGGCTGACCAAGCGTTTGTTTCCGACGCTTAGGGTGTGAGAATGTGTTGGTCTGAATGTGATTTTGAAAGTCCGACTGTAGTTTAGAGCAAAAACATTTGCTCCCACACAGAACTAATGCTTCTCTGGAAACGAGAGTTCTGATAACAACATTCCTTAATTCACACCTAGATCCATTCATCCAGTGGCGGTTCTACATGGAATTACTCCCCGGGCGAGGCCCCCTTTGAGCCATTTGAGCATTTAACAAATCCTAGTTTGAATCAGTAAAAAACGATTCAAGGAATTTTTTCGAACCATTTGAATATTTGTTTCAATATTTCAGCCCTATTAGCTCTGTTAGCAATTAGTTGACCAAATTTAACCGTTAAAATCCCAGTTAACTGGTTCAAAAATTGAAAACATGCATCATAAGAGTGTACATACCTTTATCTTTCTCCTCTTTTTTTCTTTTTTTTCCTGAATCGGGCACCTGGTGGTTTTAGCCTTTTTATGTTCATCTCTTCTGTTTGGCTCTTGACTCAGTAAGTTTCCTTTAGTCAGGACTACACAATTTGACCTTGATGGGGGGGGGGGGGGTCTGTGTTTATGATATTATGAGTGAAATGTGCGTTAAATGGAAGAACATCAAGATGTGATTGACTTTAGCCATGTTAACACAGTTGATTCAGCCCCTACCCGCTCATTTCATTTGGGAAAGACCCAGAGGTGAATTCCCCCGCCACACCCCTCCCCTGCCTCTTCTTCATACACGCACGTGCACGTGAACATTCTCAGTCAGCAGGAGCGCCTGCAGCTGCAGGGGGCGCCAACTTGTTTTCTGTGTTTCCAATCCAGACACTGTGATATGACAGAAAATAGAAAATCTCGGTGCGGCGCAGATTTCTTTCTTTTTTATTTTTTTACTCAGCGCTTGTGCGCCCCTTTTGTGTCATGAAAAGATGCTGCCCCGGGCAACTGCCCTGTCTGCCCGTGCCTAAAACCGCTACTGCATTCATCACAGAGAGTGTTTAGAGTTAGAGTTACCCTTATTTTAAATTGTTTAGAAATAAATCTTCTTCAACTTTAAAACTTTTCTCTCTCTCTCTCTCTCTCTCTCTCTCTCTCTCTCTCTCTCTCTCTCTCTCTCTCTCTCTCTCTCTCTCTCTCTTGTCTCTGGGTTAATATAAAGTGTTACCTAATCCCTGCAATAAAAAGTTCCAATCTTCTGTTTAAAATAATATTCAAAGATGCATCAAATTGATTTCATGTTTTCTATGGAATCTCACCTTTGATGGTTCATTACGTAAGATGTAACTAACGAATCATTACAAGTAGCTGAGAGTGATTCACTTCAAACTCCCAGAACTAATGTTTTAACAAGCACGTCATTGCTATTAACTGAGTCATCCTTGTTTGCCCGTCCACAATATACTTAAGAACTACTAAACATGTTTAAACCACACTTTTCAACTCAACCCAATTCAATATGGCTGCCATAGCCAAGTGACTTGGGAACCACAGTAACTCAGTAAAGTAAACCTATTGTAATTCTTAAATTTTAATGGTGCTGCAACTGCGCTTTTCTATCTCGGGGATCCTAAAGTGTGGACATCATTAAGACTTATTCACAAAACACTAACTGCAATCTAATCATGCAAGATCTCGTGATGCTGCATGAGATTGCACTTTATTTTCAGGATTTGACCCAAGTGGGCACAACTCAATTCTTCTGATCTTTGCTGACAGTGGATCAGTAGTCGGGTGTTTGTTTTGTGACACATTGATTTGCCGGTTAAATCTGTCGCACTTGCTGTTTCCTTGGGCAAGACGCATCACCTGCCTTGCTGCTGGTGGTTGCAGGGCCAACTGAGGCTAATTATCTGTCAATGTGCCCCATCACCATTAGTGTGTGAGTGGGTGAATGGCTAACAAGTTTAATTCCCTTTAGAGTCCTTGATGAAGCATTAAACAAGTATAGGCCTTTTAAACTTTGTTGGGTGAAGTGCATTACATCACTTGGGGTTTTTAATGAGCAGCAGTGAATTATGAGTCATTCAGGAAAAGATGCGTTCTGCTGTTTGAAAAGACAAAGGTGCATTCTTTAAAGGATGATAAATAAATGTGAACACCTGAGACACTCATCACACGCCTGCTGATGATGCTAGTTCGTAACTCTCCAGGAAAGCTGTTTAATTTCATCTCGAAGGGTGCAACAGAGATTTGTTTCCTAAGATGTTGGTGTACTTCATCATTTTGGGAAATGTGGCAGGAGATGGAAACATTATTCCTATGAAGCAGGCCTCTGTGGCCACAGCGCCTGAAATAGCAATGTTGCACATTAATTGTAAAATAAACATACGCCACAGTAAAAATGGTCTTTTTGATAGATGGAGAAAATCGGGAAGTGCATGGATGTAAACGGGATGTGCCTGAGGTTTCTGCAGACCTAGGAATTAATTGCATCTGAAATGTAATGATGTTGACATGCATGGATTGCCAAATAAGTGGTTGATGAATAGATTGGGCTTTTTGTGCCAACAGCTCAGCCTGCATGCTTTTAGATATATTATATTTTTCAGAATGCTAACCAGGTAAACTTGCAATGTTTTCCCAACTGTTGAGCCACATAAAGTTCCTCTTATATATGATTTAGTGTTAAAGAAAGCTGGTGTAACAGCTACTTAGGTCTTAAGAGTCTGCTTCTAGACCTGCAGAAAAAGACAAAAAAAAGCAAAAGAACAAAAAAAAAAGGGACACAACAACAATACAACAAGATCAAGCTATCACTGCATCAACTTGATGAAGAAATATATAATCAACATTGTTTAACTGAAGAATCACGATAATAAATCACAGTGCATTAAGTGCCCACCATAGTCTTAAGACCTGTGTTTAACGTGCCCAAGCCCATACTTTTGAGAGCACCATGTGAGCACCTGTGTGTGTACACGCGCTTGTTTATTTAAGGTTTTTCTATAGGAGCGCCCAACAGAGAGTGTGAGGGACCACAGATCCGCCCCCCAAAGATGCGTAGGAGACAGAGGGAGCTCCAAGTCCCAGAGATCCAGGCGCTGCCCCAGAACACAGGAACCCCAAGGAGACTGCAACCAGAAAGGCCCCCGCTCCCCTCGAGAGGCACACAGGATCGCCCTGGGAAGCCACAACTAGCAGCCGGCAGAGTCCCGGGAGACATCAGCGGCAAGCCCACAGGCCCGCCCGCAGCCTCCCACCCCCTAGCCGGCCGAGCCCGGGACCCAGCGACCCGGGACCCAGGGGCGACCACCCCCCGCCGGGGACCCAGCAGAGCCCAGGGACCCAGACCCCACCAGACAGCCACCGGGATTGATCAGGCAGATGCCAAAAATCTTAAACCCCCTGACCCAGGAGCCACGAACACTCAGGCAGACCAAGGCACAACCCCCCACACCAGGTGTGGCAGGGGGAGGGGGGACGAAGCTCTATATCATCAAAAGAAGTTCTAGGAGAGGGGAGGAGTCAAAGGCCCCACCTGACATATACAGTCATACACAAACACAGTCACACACTTCCTCCCTCATGCTCACACATGCACATACATCCCAAGACTTACAAAAATGCACGCCGGACACCCACTCATGCTCCCCATACACACCCTATTCACTCTGGTCCCGGTACTGCTGCACATAGGGTACAACCATCACCGGTAACCAGAGTTTGACCCTTTCTGCTGGGATGCTGATGAGCAGGCTCCCCCGCCCAACACTGAACACAGCAACCCACCACCCCAGACCCCAACCAGACGGCCAGATCTCCCTCCTAGCCTCCAGCCCCAGGGAGCCAAGCAACAACAGAGGTGTGCTAAGACTCCTAGTCTCCCTCCGCCTGCTCCAATACAGGTGCTGGCCAGTAAATTAGAATATCATCAAAAGGTTGAAAATATTTCAGTAATTCCATTCAAAACGTGAAACTTGTACATTATATTCATGCAATGCACACAGACCAATGTATTTCCAATGTTCATTACATTTAAATTTGATATTCATAAGTGACAACTAATGAAAACTCCAAATTTGGTATCTCAAAAAATTAGAATATTCTGAAAAGGCTGAATATAGAAGACACCTGCTGCCACTCTAATCAGCTGATTTACTCAAAACACCTGCAAAGGCCTTTAAAAGGTCCCTCAGTCTTGTTTTGAAGGCACCACAATCATGGGGAAGACTTCTGACTTAACAGCTGTCCAAAAGACAATCATTGACACCTTGCACAAGGAGGGCAAGACACAAAAGGTGATTGCTAAAGAAGCTGGCTGTTCGCAGAGCTCTGTGTCCAAGCACATTAACAGACAGGCGAAGGGACGGAAAAAATGTGGTAGAAAAAAGTGTACAAGCTCTAGGGATAACCGCACCCTGCAGAGAATTGTGACGACAAACCCATTCAAAAATGTGGGGGAGATCCACAAAGAGTGGACTGCAGCTGGAGTCAGCGCTTCAAGAACCACCACGAGGAGACTCATGAAAGACATGGGATTCAGGTGTCGCATTCCGTGTGTCAAGCCACTCTTGAACAAGAAACAGCGCAAGAAGCGTCTCGCCTGGGCCAAGGACAAAAAGGACTGGACTGATGCCGAGTGGTCCAAAGTTATGTTTTCTGATGAAAGCAAGTTCTGCATTTCCTTTGGAAATCAAGGACCCAGAGTCTGGAGGAAGAGCGGAGAAGCACAGAATCCACGTTGCATGAGGTCCAGTGTAAAGTTTCCACCGTCAGTGATGGTGTGGGGTGCCATGTCATCTGCCGGTGTTGGCCCACTCTGTTTCCTGAGGTCCAGGGTCAATGCAGCCGTCTACCAGGAAGTTTTAGAGCACTTCATGCTTCCTGCTGCTGACCAACTTTATGGGGATGCAGACTTCACCTTTCAACAGGACTTGGCACCTGCACACAGTGCCAAAACCACCAGCACCTGGTTCAAGGACCATGGTATCCCTGTCCTTGATTGGCCAGCAAACTCGCCTGACCTTAACCCCATAGAAAATCTATGGGGTATTGTGAAGCGGAGGATGCAATACGCTAGACCCAACAATGCAGAGGAGCTGAAGACGACTATCAGAGCAACCTGGGCTCTCATAACACCTGAGCAGTGCCACAGACTGATCGAGTCCATGCCACGCCGCATTACTGCAGTTATTGAGGCAAAAGGAGCCCCGACTAAGTATTGAGTGCTATACATGCACATTCTTTTCATGTTCATTCTTTTCAGTTGGCCAACATTAGAGAAACAAACATTTTTTCATTGGCCTTTAGAATATTCTAATTTTCTGAGATACCAGATTTGATGTTTTCATTGGTTGTCACCTATAAATATCAAAATTAAACGTAATAAACATCGGAAATACATTGGTCTGTGTGCATTGCATGAATATAATGTACAAGTTTCACGTTTTGAATGGAATTACTGAAATATTTTCAACCTTTTGATGATATTCTAATTTACTGGCCAGCACCTGTATAGTGTTGTGTGATCATGAGGTGTATTCCATGGCTGTGGTGAGCGGGCAGTGCGGGCATCATCCGGCCTATGCCAGCTGATGCCACCGCACCACCCCACTTACACCCTCAGCCCTCGGTGTCTAAGTGCAGTTTAAAATTGGAAGTGGGCACCGGCACTTGGGAGGAGGCTGAGATAGCCCCCTGCCAAATGCCGTTGAATGTGCTCACTCCCAAGGCCCTAAGTGTGTGTTTGTGTGGAATGTCGTCAGTGGAAGAGTATAAGGTGCAAATAAAATTGGGGGGCAAGTTGCCACAGGAATGTGGAATACTTAGGTTCAGTTTCAAGAAGAGAAAAATAAGCTATCAAGACACGACGGGTATTATGTAAATGATGATGACAAACTTTCTATATCATTTGGTTTTGTCATTTCAGGAGTTGTCTGTGATAAGAAGTCTGCAGCAGAGAAGCTTGTTTTTTTCTGCCAGTAAATAGATTTGTAACTCAATGTGTTCTGCAGAATCTTCACATCGCAGGTGAGACCAAACGAAAGTGAAGCAGTTGATAACAGATGACGCCAAGAGGAGTGATGTTTTTGCTTTTCTTTAATGTGCAAACGAATTGGCTCTGAAGGCCTGTGACGTTCTCTGTAAACAAGGCCCTTGTGTTCTTTATTGTGAATGTATCTGTTTATGCTGCAACCCCCAGCCAGGATAATTAAGACCCCCACCAAAGTGCTCAAGATTCCCCATTAAATGTCTCTGCTTCAGGCAAATTCCCAGTCAGTTACATAGGATTTATACACTGTAAAATCCTTCATGGCACTGAAATTCACTAATTAAAAATAAAGATCACAGTACACCCACATTTGCTTCAGGCCCGCTTTAGTGGTCAATGAGTTTTAGCTGATTTCCCCGCAGTACAGTATGTAATTAACTTCATATTGTTCAACACTTGTGACCTAAAATTTATAGAAGGATCTTGTAAAATGTAATAAAGTCAACATTGTAGTGAGTATTCATAAATCATTCTGGCTTATTTGCAAAACTTTCAGCTCAAGTAAACTTTGAACAGAGTTCTGCTCTTTATTGGCTAGACAATCTGAGATAACAAAGTTGTAAAGGGAACATATGATGCAAAACTTACTTTTTGCATCCTTTTGTGCTGCCATGTGGGTCTCTACTGCATCTATGAACACTGAAAATGAAAAAAGTCTGTGTTCTGTCACTATTTGGTTTTAGGAATTATTTGCCTGAGACGAGCTTAAGAGAGAGAGCTACTGCAGCAACTCTACTGTGAACACCTCCCAGATATTGGATCTTCTCAGCTCATAGCAACCTAAGCAGGGGCTCTAGGTTGTTTTTATTTAAAGTGACAGAGCTGTGAAATGGCTCATATTTGGTATGTTTTACCTGAGTCCTCAGCTTGACTAATTTTTGTCCTTGTTAACACAAATAAGACTTGGTTGGTTCCCAGAAATGTGGATGACACTCGACTACATGGGGCCTTGTTCTGGAACAGCATGACTTTGCATATCGTACATGAGTGATGTTTATTTCTGTGAGCTCCTGTATAAAATTGACTAAATTGGGTCCCCATATGGCATCCATTCATTCAAAATGCTTGCAGAAATGCTCTCGCACACTCAGTTCACGGTGAACTTGGAAATGAAACTGAGTGGAATCCATCTAACAAACACAAAGATGAGGACTTATTTTTGTCCTTCTAAAACAGTTGGTGAATGCAAACGTAAGTGACAGACGGGGAGGAAGTGGCGTTTCTTCTGAACGAGGTCACTAATCTTGACACTTACCTACATAAAACTAAAACAAATCTGATGTCCTTTTCATTCACACACTTCCTCGTGTCAATTATCCAAACTCTGACAGGCCTACAGGAATGTCAGTTGCAGTTAAAATCTAATTCTCCGTGTGTGGAGAAAGATACCACTCCAAGACATTTAAACACATCTATCTGTACACGCTTTAAAGTTAATATTGTAATCTTTTGTAGTTCTTTTAATTTTTCTCTCAAATGATTTCTGCTAAAATCTAAATAAAAAAAAAAATCAGAATAGGGCACACTCATGTCTCAGGCACACTGGTGAGGTTTTCTGGTCATGTCCAACTGGGAGGAAAGCTTAAGGAAGACCCAGTGCACGCTGGAGGGACCATTATGTCTCTTGGTTGGCCAGGGAATGCCTTGGGATTCCCCTGGAGGGGCTGGCTCAAGTAGCTAGGGAGAGGGAAGTCTGGGCCTCTTGGCTTAGGCCAAGGCCCGTGACCCATCTCTGGATAAGTGGCTGAAAATGGATGGATGGCACACCCATGTCATCTTAAAATGGCTCTTGTCTCCTAAATTCAACATTGTTTTATGTAAACATTCTCGACTCTTGAAACATCAATAAACTTTTACACTCAGTTTTACATCCCAAAATTGCACCTGTGTTTATCAACGTAAACAGACCCGCAGCAGCAGCTGAAGAGTCACAAAAACATCTTAAATTCTTGCCAAACTCAATCTTTAGGTGCAACATAAGTGCTAGATTTGGGCCCGGTTCACACTGCATTTTTTAATTGTTGGATGATTTTTTCTAAGGTTGACAGACATCACATGTGGTGTTAAAGTTCCTTTTTCCGGACACGTACGCTTTCACGGTCTGCCCCTGGAATCTGCGGAGCATTTATAGATCGATGAAAATGTCCGTGTTTCATCCTATTTAGCAGACGAATATGGGTAAGACTCAAAACTAAATGGTCCGATGTATGGAAAACCACAGCGTTTAACCGCTCTTATCACGTCTTCCCCAGGCTCTGCAGTTGTTTACAATATGTCAAAGTGCAGGTGCACCGTGCAGCTTAGGGATGAACTGGTTGCAGCAAATGTGTGGTGGAGGCACGTTGCTCAAAGCTCTCAGTGTAAAACATAGAGCCAAAGATCGCGTTGGCCACACAGACCCAAAAACACCATGAAAACTGAGAAATCAATTAAACTGAGGAGAATGTAAATGTTTAGCGTTTTTGTAAAGTAAATGTTTTTAATTTTATTATTAAAATGAAACAAATATTTCAAGAATATATTTTTAAATTTTGTGTATCTTTTGTTCAGTAGGACTTAGATAAAGTTATTAAATATTACAGAGTTATTCTCTAATAGCCTACAAAAATTTATATGATTTAGTAAAAATATTTCCGTCATTTTGATACTTGACTTGTGAAAGCTGATTTGAAGTTTGTTATTTTTTCTAGCCATATTTAGAAGGAAAATTTCAAATATATTAAAATCAATATGGAACTATTTGGATTTTAGTAACTTTCATGTTATGTGATTTAATAACATTTTTATTTGACATTGTATGTTCTCTCTCTTTGTTGTGAAAAAGTTAGATATGTTTTAGTACTTAAAATTGATGCTTTGCATCCGTCCACACGTGTAGCTGTTGGTCAGCTAATGGCCATGTCATTTCAGGACATGTTGCTTCAACTATTAACGATCTACTTTTAAATCTTTATTCTGAATTGCTTATTCCATTTTAGGCCACAGTCTTGTTATTGAAATGAAAACAAAAAGAAAGGATGCTTATGGAGATGTACAAAATTGGCAAGATATTATTGTTGATCAATATCCTCCAGCTCCGTTCTAATGACAACATCCACTCTGTGAGTGTGTTGCTGTCCAACTGTCAGCAGACCAGGTCAGTTGAAATAGCAGAGAAATGAAAAACGGCAGACATCAGGTTGTTTTTTAATGCTCCAGAACGTCAAGTAAGTAGAAACTTGCATTTTGATAAAGACATCTATAAGAAAGAAATGAAATGCCTGTGAAATTGTTTCTAAATGGTTTCATTAGGCAAAGTCCAGTCACTTGAGCACAGGCAGCCAGAGCCTGTCAGACACAGGCACAGAGTCACAGGTCAGTCTCTTATAAGGACATTCAGTGTTGTATGTAGAGAGCATTTTTTTTCATGTCCCCCCCCCAAAAATTACTGTCTGAAGTTTTACTGTTTATTGTCCCCCCCAAAATTGAAATGGGATTTCCGCCCTTGAGGCCAGAATGCTCTTAACACACCACACATGGTTAGGATATCTTATAAGATTATCTTTGGAGCCTTTACAGTAATTGTGTGCATCCTTACGATTGTCAGAAGAAGAGTGGGTCTAAAATCATCACAATCATCCTGCCATGTGAACCAGCTGCTGTTGGTGATGTTTATGTGTGAAACAACCTCAGAAAAAACAATTTAAATGAATGTGTCACACAGCACTGATGGTATAAACAGCCCTGATGCTGGCCACATGGGGGCCCTAAGCAGAATTTGAAATAATCTCTTATGTTTTTATCTCTCTTCCTGCCTGGTTTGACTGTAGTTGATGGTTCTCAGCACGTGGAGCATCGCACGGAACTTTTTTTTTTCATGAGCTTGATTGATTGGTGCCACTTGAGCACACTGGAGTGTACAGTCGGTAAAGACGGTTCTCCCTTGCCCTGCCTCCAACGTGCCTCCATCTAAAAAGGCTAGGTTATCCAGAGTTATCTCTTTAGTTATGCTGCTATAGGCTTACGCCGGGGACACACTGGCCGCGGAAGCGCCGTGAAGCGCCGCGAAAATGGGACCGCCTTCATTCGGCACCCTTGTAAAGCTATTCTATAGACCACATGGGCCGCCTCTTGCTGCGAATCGCCTTGCGCCGGTGCGCGCCGGTGTGCGCCGGCGCGCGCCGGCGCTCCAGCCCGCACCATGCAGCGATCATTTCGGCGTTGGCTCTATTTTTTTCGCGAGCCGCGGGTGAATCGTGTCAATTCTGGCAGGAAGTCAAACGTAGACATAAGAGGCAGGCCAGTAAAGTTAACAAAATAAAGCATTTCAAAATAAAATTCCGCAATAGTCAAATGTGTTCATAAACAGACACTGCAGAAAAACCACACGAACACGCACACACATACACACACATCGAACTTGTGTGCGTGTGTGACCACGTGAAGGGGGTTTGGTTTTGGGTGTCTTTTCACCGGAGCAAACAGGACAGAGAGGCAGAAAGTCTGAGGCAAGCAGTGAAGATGGATGACTTTAAATTAATTATGGAAGTTGAGAAACACAAGGAGCTGTACGACCCCCGAAAAACATGGTTCTTACGTACCCATTTCGGAAGAAACTGCTAGGATACAGCTGCAGAATTGGAGCGGGTTCCAAGAGATTCAACTGGCAGAAACAACTCATACCATAGGTTCACACACACACACACACACACACACACACACACACACGCACGCACGCACGCACGCACACACACACACACACGCGTACAAACACTCAAACGTAGAGGAATAGAGCTGAGAAAAGGCAGAAAGGAAATGGAGGACACCAAGTGTTTAAAAGAAAAACTACAGCTGAGCCGAGGCGCGCCTCGACTGGGGCGCGTCTGATCTGAACTGAGGAGCGGCGAGCAGCGCCCCGAATTTCGTGAGCTATTCGCTTCTCGGCGCTTCGTGGCGCTTCCGCGGCCGGTGTGTCCCCAGCGTTAGACTGCTGGAGGACATACCACTTTCCACACTCTACTACTTTCTTCTACAATCTACTCTTTAACTGTATTATTTTCTGCAATTCAGCTGTTAACTTTATTTTTTCTCTTAAGTGTTTTTCTCCCCAGAAGAAGCTACATTGATGTTCTGCTGAGCTGTGGTGGCCCCATGGAGGGAGCCATCGTCTAGCACCAGTGTTGGGCAAGTTACTTCAAAACTGTAATGCATTATTTATTACTTGTTACCCTCATTTTAAAGTAATTCATTACATTACAATATTAATGATTTTAAAATGTAATGCATTACACTACTTTTGCATTACTTTAAGTTACTTTCACCAAAACAACTTCAATATGAATCTGGTAATCTGACGCTCAGTGAGCTCATGACATATATGTGGAAAGTGATGTGGTGTCTGAGCTAGGATTGCTGTTAAAAACAGTCAGATATAATAACAGTGCTTTAAAATGATTGTTTATTAAATAAAAGCAACAACAATCTGTACTCTCAGCACGCTGCCATCTTAGATTAACTGAGCAGGGAGTGAGGTGGTGGGGGCTCTAAGCCTATATTTGCCTTGGTCCCCAAATGCCTTGATACGGCCCTGGATGTGGGACTGACTTCTGGGGTGATCTGATTCTATCACATGTATAAATTTTAAATGCTCATATATTATTGCTTTTCACTGGTAAAAATGTGTATTTGGGGATAAATCTACCTACTTTTTTCTTTTCAAGCACTTTGTTTTGTTTTCTTGATTTTATTTGAATAATTTCCAGCCCTTTCTCTCTCTAACCTTCCTGCATGCTGCATGTTTTCTCCATCTTCCAGAAAAACTGTTTCCTAGATTTCCTACTTTCTAACTAATCAGCCAAAGGGATCTACTGAACACAAAAAAAAGCTTAATATGCGCTGCACTCCAGCAGCAATGAGTTGAAATCACAGGGGCACAGATTATGAACTCAGCTGAAAAGTACATGAAGTACTAGAGAATATGGGCTCATATAAATGATCGCAAACGAATTACTTTGTTTTGGTGGAGCGATTTTGTGAATATAACAGCGGCCGCGCGCAGGACACAGCTGGAGTATTTGAGCCATTACCGCTGTGTCCTCTCTGCTCATAGAATGCCCGCAAAGCTGAGTCCATAAATGATAATAATAATAATAATAATACATTTTATTTAAAAGTGCCTTTCAGAGCACCCAAGGTCACTTGATAGAAAATACTTAATAAAATACAATAAAACAACAATAAAACGCAAACAAGAAAAAACAAAGAGAGAAACAGTTCAATAAAATCAGAGGTCATGGGCAGATTTAAACGTGTGTTTTGAGTATGGATTTGAAAAAGGGTAAAACTGTCGATGTTCCTGATGTCTGGGGGAAGTGAGTTCCAGAGACAAGGAGCAGAGCGGCTGAAAGCTCTGCTCCCCATGGTAGCGAGACGGGCAGAAGGAACCGCAAGATGGATGGAAGAAGAAGATCTGAGAGAACGAGATGGGGTGTTAATACTTATAAGGTCTGAGATATGGAGGAGAGAGGTTGTGGATTGCTTTGAATGTATGGAGGAGAATTTTTAAGATGGACCTGAATTTAACTGGGAGCCAGTGAAGCTGTTGGAGAACCGGGGTGATGTGGTGAAAGGAAGGGGTTCTGGTAAATTATATAACATATGTGGATACTGGATTTTTTTTCAGGCTTCCCATAATTTGAATTTTTAGGAAACCCACATCTTGCATTGTAATTACCGCGTTACTGACAATTGTACCGAGTAAATATTACCATTTTATTTCCCTGTAGTGCCTTGAATTACCACATTACAGCAAAAAGCAATGCATTACAGTAATTAATTACTTTTGTACAGCGTTACTCCCAACACTGTCTAGCACACTGCTGCTAATCACTTAAACTTTCTCCCTCTCCTGGTAATAACTTTTTGCTTTCCTTGACGTTGGATGTGCTACTGCTGGTTTACCCGTTTAATTTTAGATTCACTAGGATAAATACAATAAAGTTTATCTCTCACCAAATAGAATATTTACTAAGAAATCACAATGCAACCATAGACACATTGTGTGTGTGTGTGTGTGTGTGTGCGTGCGTGCGTGCGTGCGTGTGTGTGTGTGTGTGTGTGTGTGTGTGTGTGTGTGTGTGTGTGTGTGTGTGTGTGTGTGTGTGTGTGTGTGTGTGTGTGTGCGCTCTGTCTTCTTGATCCCCAGTGAGTCGTGGAGGATGGCTGCTTATACTGAGCCAGGATCCTCTGGAGGTTTCTTCCTGTTTTCCTCTCCACTGTTACTAAATGCTTGCTTAGTATGAGGATTGCTGTATAGTCACTGACACTAGTCAGTGACTTGATGCAATTTGCTGGGTTCCTTATATAGGAAACATTTTTTTCTGGTTGGCTTAACAAACTGACCTGGATTGGAATGTTTATTATGTGAAGTTCCTTGAGATGACTCTTGTCGTGATTTGGCGCTACGTAAATAAAATTTAATTTAATTTAATTTAATTTAACTTGGTGCCCTACGCATGGTGCGTGATGCGTGTGGGCGGAGTTCTGGTGCTGGGTGTAAAGGTTTATATGATGAAGTTTACATCAACAACTATAAATGTCTGGATTTTAGAGTAATTTTATGATGGCCACACCATATATTGGTCTTTGTTGCAGTCAGATTAGCAGCTCAAGAAGCTGCTCCCATTAAAATGGGTAAAAATTAAGTATGTATCAGTTTTACACACAAACACACTTTGAAAGGGCTGAAAACCCTTTTATTGGCGACAGACATTTATTAAGAACCCTTCTTGTTTGAGCACCAGAGAATCATAAAATCTATTTGAAATATCGTCCAAAGCCTTCTTTGGTGCAGAAGAGTGCACACACAGCCCTTTGCTTCCCATCACTAATAAAAAGGGATCAAGTCTGAGCATTGATGTTAATCTTTATGCAGAAAAAATTAGCGCTGACTATTGATAATGTCAGCAAGAATATCTGGTGCTTCCTTTAAGTTGTGCTGCTCTTCACTCTTCTGACTGCATGGTGTCATAATAAAACTGCTTCACGCACGCGTGACAATTGTTAAATGCTAATTAAAACGCATGCAGATAAATTAAAGTTGAGAAGGCAACTTATGTTTTTTGTTTTGGTTGTTTGTATCCACCAAAACTTTCTAATATAAAAAGGATGATTCACAAAACTGTATTTTTGTTCCAAAACGTTATCAGATTTGGTCAGAAATAAGCAGAAATGTTATATTTCCTTTATGCATCACATGCCCACTGTTTTATGCTTCATCTTAGCCCTTTGTGTGCACTGTAACAGAATAAAATGACTGTTTCCACCAAAAGTCATTTTCACCTCTCCTCTGACACAGAACTAGTCTGCATGAGATATGGCCTCAAGGTCTCATGCATTTGTTACAAACTGCTTCTTACCAGCTCAAGAGAAAAATGAAGAAAAGGACCTTCTCCTTTTAATAAGTCAAAGAACTCTATTTTAATAAAGCTAATCTAACAAAGTGTTAGTCAATAATAAGATGTGACCAATCTGTGAAATCAAAATATTAATTACGTTATTATAATCCTATAGAATATAATAAGTAATATAACTTTAAACTTTTTAACTAGGACTGATCTCAAGTAGCGTTAAGAGATGACACATTACTTTACTGATCCAATCAGAATCTGCCAGATCTGACGGAGGCGTGGTTTTGGTGGTGTTTGGTAAATCTGTCATCTTTTCATTTGACCATAAACCAAAACATCCGAAGTATAAAACTATGCCCACGTCATCTTTAATGCCAGTTCAAAGCGTTCTAGAGAAGTGTCGGAGTGGCCAATCCGTAACTTTCCTCTTCAGCCAAAAGAACCAACGACAAGCTGGATAAAATCTGTTGCTGTTCCAACTGCTGCAACGGTTCCTTTCAGAATAAAAGCTGAACCATCACGACCCAGTTTTGGGTCTCACTAGATGCCAACAGAACTGTCGTGACCCGGGAGTATCTCAAGACTGGTGGTCGGCTGCCGCGGCTGTTCCTACAGCATTCGGCTCCACAAGGTCAAGCTGGACCTTTACACCTCCTGATCTAGACAGGGACTTCCGCTCAGGGTATGTAGACCGACAAATGGCGTCGAATGTGTTTATAAATCCCCTAATCAAAGCTTAGCGTGAAGACACCACCTTCAATTCTCATCAGAACTAATCACTTCTTCGGATTTGATGGTTCTGAGCAACATTCCACATCACACCATTCTCCGTCTCATTCACCTTAGTTACACCATACATTTAGTGTTAAAGTTAGTCTAGTTTAATTTGTTTAGTAATAAATCTTTAAACTTTTAAACTTGACTCTCTCTCTCTTTTCTGTTGTCTGAGTGAATACGAAGCTGTTATCTAATCCCTGCAATAAAAAGTTCCAGTCTTCTGGTTAAACAGTACCTATAGATCCATAGGGTTGATTTCATATTTCCTATGGGATCCTATGTCTTATGGCTTATTAAATAACATGTAAATCATTACAACACACTTGTTTATCTCCACAAAATATATACATAGCTATACAACGTTAGAATGATGAAGCTGGTGGCAGACTCCCTGAAAAACCTGAACCACAGGCTCACAGGGGTATGCAAACCCCTCCACCACGATAAGGTATTGATTAATCAGAAACGAAGGTTTTTGTGGTTTCTGTTCTTTTGAGTTTCTTTGAATGTTTGTTTTTTTAGTTTTTTGTGTGTTTTCTTGTTTTTATATACATGAACGCAAACAAACAAAGGACATGCAATATGAAATCCATACATATATGAATGACTATTGTCTATATGTAGGTGTGAGATGTTTTGTGTTGTGTTCTTTTTTTCTCATGCACACATTTGTGCAGGAGTGATGTTGTGATTGTAGGAAGAATCCATGAATTCAAAGAACAAATCTGTTTGTAGGATGTTAAATCTATTTTCTGTCTGAAACTCACTCAGCAGATCAGAAGACGACATATTTTCGTGTTTCCTAATTGAAAAACGTTTGATCTTAAACTACGTCTTTTTTCCCCTGAGACTTTCTAGGAGGCTCTACTGTTTCCTCTTGTTCCAAAAGTCCAGTGATTCCTGCATTTTCTGACTCTACTGTACTTCTGGCATTGATTTAGAAACTTCCTGTTGTTCTGAAACAGATTTGGGACTGATTCAGAATCTGGCGTTTGTGGTTCTCTAATTTCACTTTGTTCTAAACTGGTTGATTGTTGATAGTTTCAGAATCAGCTGAAGTTTGTAATGAAGAAACTTTTGTCAGGAACCATTCTTAAACCACTTCCAGGTCTGCCCTACTTTTTTCCTTCCCGAGAAGTCATTTACGTGGCTGTATTGTCCTCCTTGGGCTCTGGTAAGTTGGAAGATTCAACCATTCCAAAAGCCAAATCCATTGGTACGTCAAAATGTTTGCACGTCATGTCTATTTTCTGTGTCATACATACATATATATTTCTTTATAATAACATTTATTACCTATTCTCGTGCCATCACTGATCTTCGACTGGCTCTGAAAACCAAACAAATATTGAAGCCAACAAAACAATTTTTTTTCATATCGACTTCTAGTTTTATTCCTCTGCCGTGTTTCGTTTACACCAAAAAACAAAATCGATACATACTGACAGCATTCCTGTCTTCACATCATTTGTTTACTTGTACAAAATATACCCACACATGTTTAATAGACAGATCCATAATTTAGCACCTGCTCCCACAGTGCTCTGTGGAAGACAGTGACTCATGGTTGCCACAGTAATGATGAGGACAACACATAAACAGGAGAAAAGCTGTTGTATTTTCTGCTTGGACAACATTTTTAACTTTCTGTTTTTGTTGGTGAGAACCGAGTGTGTGTGACACACCCCTAATCTGAATGTGAAAGGTTTAAAAACACATTTTAATTAATTTTCATCATCTTTGCCCCTGACCTGTCGTTTTGATCTCCTCAGATCATCAGTGATGCCGCTCAGTTAGAATCTGCATCAGCAGCAGTCTGTTGGTCAGATATTCAATGCTTGGTTGAGAAGACGCCAGGAGGAAAGTAGCATGTTTGTGTTTGAGCATACGTGGCAGTGTGTTGTCCAGCAGTGTCAGAGGGATAACAAAGGCAGCTCAGACCAGCTTCTCTCCTCGCAGGAATGAGCAATCTGAGTTTTTCTTGGAAGATCCATCTCGGCACTGGGGCATCCAGGCGAGATGCCGGACACTCAGGTGCGTGGCGTGCAGCGGAGCAGAAAGGAGCTCTGCCTGTTTGTCAGTTTGACTGGAATTCACCGTCCCTGACTGAGTCTTAGTGGATCATATCATGGGTCTTCTCTTGTAAGACTGAATTGTTTAATTTATGGCTGTAAAAGCAGCACCTGCTCCACAAATTGTAGGTTATTCCTTCCTTTTTGTTGTCACATTCAAATGTATGTGTGTAGTCCGGCACTGCAGGCCTCCCTCACAGGGGAGCGGTCCCAGCATGGGACTCAGGGGACTGCCAGCCTGACAGACTGTTGGTTTTGCAAGCTGAGCTCAGAGGCTCATGGGATACAAAAAGTTTTTGCCATCATCGTCGTTGTCGTCTTCCTCCGCTTATCCGGGTCCGGGTCGCGGGAGCAGCATCCCAACTAGGGAGCTCCAGACCGTCCTCTCCCCAGCCACCTCCACCAGCTCCTCCGGCTGGACCCCAAGGCATTCCCGGACCAGATTGGAGATGTAACCTCTCCAACGTGTCCTGAGTCGACCCGGGGGCCTCCTGCCGGCAGGACATGCCCGAAACACCTCCCCAGGGAGGCGTCCAGAAGACTTCCTGACTAGACCCAAACCACCTCAACTGACTCCTTTCAATCCGGAGGAGCAGCGGTTCTACTCCGAGTCCCTCCCGAATGTCCGAGCTCCTCACCTCCTCACCCTATCTCTACGGCTGAGCCCGGCCACCCTACGGAGGAAACTCATTTCGGCCGCTTGTATCTGCGATCTCGTTCTTTCGGTCATTACCCAAAGCTCATGATCATAGGTGAGGATTGGGAAGTAGATCGACCAGTAAATCAAGAGTCTGGCTTTCTGGCTCAGCTCCCTCTTCACCACGACAGATCGGCTCAGTGTCCGCATCACTGCAGATGCCGAACCAATCCGTCTGTCGATCTCCCGATCCCTCCTACCCTCACTCGTGAACAAGACCCCAAGATACTTAAACTCCTCCACTTGAGGTAGGACCTCTCTCCCGACCCGGAGTTGGCAAGACACCCTTTTCCGGTCGAGAACCATGGTCTCAGATTTGGAGGTGCTGATCCTCATCCCAGCCGTTTCACACTCGGCCGTGAACCTACCCAGCAAGAGCTGAAGTGCCCCTACCAGGGGCACAAAGTGTCCCTGGTAGGGGCACTTTGTAGGGTAGGGTCTCCCATGACAAAAGGGTCATAGGTGAAGGGTGAGACAAAGAACGGTTCAGAAGATCTTTCATGGACGTAAAAACAAAGAGTCGGAGTACCCGGCCCGGAGGGTTACCGGGGTCCAACCCTTGAGCCAGGCCTGGGGTTGGGGCCCATGAGCGAGCGCCTGGTGGCCGGGCTTTCGCCCATGGGGCCCGGCCAGGCCCAGCCCGAACCGGATTCATGGGCTCATCCAACTGTGGACCCACCACCCGTAGGAGAAACATGAAGGGTCCGATGCACTGTGGATCGGGTGGCAGACCAAGGCAGGAGCCTTGGCGGTCCGATCCACAAAAAGTTTTGTTAATTATAATTATGTATTCCTTCTCGTAAGTTTGCCAAAGGTTTCATCACATGAATAGTGAAGATGCTTTCTGGAGGAAGAGGTCATGAATTAAGTTATTTTCCTTTATTTTATATTGCCTGCTTCCCATGTCCCACTGAGGGACAAATAAAACATTTCCTATTTTTCCACTGTATCAAATTTGCCTCAATCTAATAATTAAATTCCTTTCTTGTGCTTTAAGCATCTGGTTAAAGTTTTTCTGTTACTTTGTGCTGGATAAAATAAAAAGACGTTTGAAAACACTATAATAGTATGTCTGTTTATCATTTATAAACTGTTAATAGAATTAATATTTAAATCTTATAAAGTCAAAAGCAATCTATCTGTTTCTTAGACCTCTACCTCTTTAACAGGATGAGTACTTTCATTTCTGCTGAATCTGGACTGAATCTCTTCATGCCTTCCCCCACTTCTATTTCCTTGTGGGTAGAGCTCTGTAGGAAGAAAAGTTCTGGCGCTCCTATTTCAGGAAACAGATGTGAGCCAGAGGAGAGGTGAGCAGAAGACGGCAGGATTTAGTCTTACTTCCTGATATTCTGACCTCTCTCCTCTGATTGGCTAACAGCAACAGCAACTAGTTGCAACTGCTAGTGGTTCCATAAAGATGACAAAAAGTGATGGGGAGAGTGGGCATCCCTGCCTGGTCCCCCTCTGAAGACAGAAGCTAGCTGATAATTGGTCGTTTGTCCTGACACGTGCTGTTGGTGAACTGTATAATGTTTGTAGCCAATTTGTGAAGAAGTTTCCAAAACCAAATTTATGTAAAGTTGCAAATAACTTCCAGTTAGTCGATCAAAAGCCTTTTCTGCATCCAGAGATATACTAGATTCTATGTTTCTACTGCAAGAGAAATCTATCAAATCAAGTAATGTACGTGAATTTGTTGGTGAATGCCTCCCCTTAATGAAACCAGTTTTGTCATGGCTCTGCTTTTTTGTCCCTCTGAGTCTCTTTGCGGGTGGATGTGGTGGAGAGCCTCAGCTGCAGCTGATTTTCCATCAGCAAGGCCAGGGGATTTTAGGAGTGGTGTGTCCACACTCCAGCACCGGTTGATACTCTCACCTGGGTAGCTTCCAGCCTCATCCTGAACTCACGTAAAATTCTGCACTCTTGTCCTGTTTTAAAATACCTGTCCTGCCTCCAGATCAACAACCGGATCTCTGCCTGAGTTTTCTGCTTCTCTGGAGTGTGTATGTCAACATCGTCACTCATCTCCCCTGGCCACCTGCTCTCCGCCGTCCACTTGCCCTGGATACCTGTCAGCCACATCTCTCTTGCCTCATCCCACTCGACTATCGGCCAGACCTGACCTACCCTGTCCTCACATCCATCCTCAGTTCCGGCTCAGTAAGATTCCCCTTCCCTCTGTTATCATCAGGTTCTCTCGTTCCTGGTTTTAACCCCCGTGCGTTCTCTATTTTTAGACTCTGGCCTGGTTCCCGCTTCGTCGAAGTTGCGTCCTTTGTTCCCGTTTGTTTTTCCAGCACCCGTTTGGAGCTGCGTCCTCAGTTTATTTATTTTCCCTTTATTAAAAACATTCTTATTTCTTACCTCCTGCCTGTTGTGACTCTTTCATGTGGGTCAGGAGGCTTCCTGCGATCTTGACAAGTTTGCTCAGTGTGTATTATGAAAGGGGTTACCTTCTCTAATCTTTTTGCCAGGGCTTTACAAATTATTTTCAGATGAAAATAAGTGAAATTGGGCGATAGCTGGTAGGAAATACAGGGTCTTTTCCTGGTTTCAACAGGAGAATAATGTTGGCTGAATTCATGTTTGTTTAGTTAGAGCTTTAAATGGATCATTTGACACAGAATTTGGTAAAAAGCACAAACTGCTCTGCCAAGTCTGTCTCTGTTTAAATAAGAAAGCTGTTGATGAGACACAGAGACGTTCTCTACACTGTGGGACTAATTAAACCTGAGTTTAGGAATACTGGTGAACATCTCTGAATAAAATATAAATACCACAATAGAAAGAATCCCTCCAGTACTTATACTGATATTTAATTGACCCTCATCTTTTTTTTTCCCTCCCCGTGTCCCGTCTGGCTGTGAAGCAAACAGAATTAATGTCTGAATGCTGGTGACAAGCCTTACAGATTTTACTCCCAGGTGGAGCATCAAAGCGTCTGCTTTTAATGTCACGCCTGATACTTAAAACTTTATTGTTATTGTTTTTGAATGCTTTGTAATTCCGACCAGACACGGAGTCAGAGGTGAGAGAGAAAGGAAAAGACATGGGGGTGGGGGGGGGGGGGCGGTTCCCCAAAAATAAACAATAATGAACAAGAGTCTGCTTCTACACCTACAGAAAGACAAGAAATAGAAAAAATGGGACACACAACAATACAACAGGAGCAAGCTATCGCTGCGTCAACTTGAAGAAATATGCAATCAGCATTGTTAAACTGAACAATCACATGATAATAAATCATACTGCATTTAGTGGCAACGACAGCCTTAAGACATGTGTTGAATATGCCCAAGCCCATACTTTTGAGAGCACCATGTGAGCACCTGTGTGTGTACACGCACTTGTTTATGTAAGGTTTCTCTATGAAAGCATCCAATAGAGAGTGTGAGGGACCACAGATCTGCCTCCCAAAGATGTGTAGGAGACGGAGGGAGCTCCAAGTCCCAGAGATCCAGGCGCTGCCTCAGAACACAGGAACCCCAAGGAGACTGCAACCAGAAAGGCCCCCGCCCCCCTCGAGAGGCACAGAGGATCGCTCCGGGGGGCCACAACCAGCAGCCGGCAGAGTCCTGGGAGATATCAGCGGCAAGCCCACAGGCCCGCCCGCAGCCTCCCACCCCCTAGCTGGCTGAGCCCGGGACCCAGGAACCCAGGGGCAACCACCCCCGCCAGGGACCCAGCAGAGCCCAGGGACCCAGACCCCACCAGACAGCCACCAGGATTGATCAGGCAGACGCCAAAAATCTTAAACCCCCTGACCCGGGAGCCACGAACATTCAGGCAGACCAAGGCACCGCACTCCACACCAGGTGTGGCAGGGGGAGGGAAGACAAATCATCCCGGCTGAGTCTAACAGCATCTAAATCATCAAAAGAAGTCCCAGGAGAAGAGAGGAGTCAAAGGCCCCACCTGACAAATACAGTCATACAAAAACACAGTCGCACACACCCTCCCTCATGCTCACACATACACATACAACAAATACTTACAAAAATGCACACCGGACACCCACTCATGCTCCCCATACACACCCCATTCACTCTGGTCCAGGTACTGCTGCACATGGGGTACAACCATCACGGGTTACCAGAGTTTGACCCTTTCTGCTGGGGTGCTAATGAGCAGGCTCCCCCGCCCAACGCTGAGCACAGCAACCCACCACCCCAGACCCCAACTAGATGGCCAGATCTCCCTCCTAGCCTCCAACCCCAGGAATCCAAGCAACAACAGAGGTGTGCTAAGAACCCTAGTCTCTCTCCGCCTGCTCCAATATAATGTGTGTGTTGATGAGGTGTATTTCCATGGCTGTGGTGAGCGGGCAGTTCGGGCAGTGCGGGCATTGTCTGGCCTATGCCAGCTGATGCCACCGCACCACCCCACTTGTACCCACAGCCCTCGGTGTCTAAGTGCAGTTTAAAATTGGAAGTGGGCACCGGCACTTGGGATGAGGCTGAGAAATCCCCCTGCCAAGTGCCGTTGAATGTGCTCACTCCCAAGGCCCTAAGTGTGTGTTTGCGTGGAATGTCGTTGGTGGAAGTGTTTAAGGTGCAAATAATATTGGGGGGCAGGTTGCCACAGGAATGTGGAAATGGGGTCCATACCTGCACTCCCTGACTTGTCCACCCCCCAAGGTCCTATGTGCAAGTTTGTGTGATGATGTGAGGGAGCAGGAGGAGAAAAATATGCAGGGATGGGGAGGAATGGCTGGTTGGGCTTAGCCCTCCAGGGATCCAGCTCCCCCACTGGCCCCAATAGGCACCTCTGTTGTCAAAATGCCACCCAGGGCATGGAGACACCAGCCCATCTTGCCAGGGCCCAAAGTAGCAGCATCACAGAGCCTCACGGAGTCTGAGGGCACCAACCCAGCCCCACCCCAGCAGAATATCTACGCCCATCCCTGCTTTTGCACAACTTCCAGAATATATAAGACATTGGACATCCAGGTAAGGTTGGGTCCTCCCCCTCCTGGACCTCCCCCTCCCCTGTGATGGGACAGCAGAGGAGCCAAGGTCTGCCCGAGGCCCCTGAACCCGGGCCAGGCACTGCTGCATGTTCCTGTCTTCTTTCCGTCAGCATATATGTCAGGGCCCGACCCCCAAGGCCCCGCCCAGATCCCCACACGGAGCCGGCCACACCCCGAGCCCCCAGGCCCCTACCCAGACCAGCCCAGGGGCAATGCAGCTGCCAGGCAGCGACCCGTGGCCACTGTCAAGACCTCCAAGGGAACCCACTCACAAACGCCAGTAGTCCACCCCCCGAGGCATGCCAAGCACCTCCAGAGGGGGGCAACGGCCCCCTAGTCCCAGACACCCCCAGTGAACCCACCTCCAGGGAACATCCGGATACTCCAAACTCAGACCCTCCACCCCCTCACCCACATCATCCCGCAGGACAGTATCAATAGTCCCCCATCATCGCTATGTGATGGAACCGATCAAAGGAGCCCAGAGAGATTGATATGAGGTGGAAGCAGAGGCTAAATCAAGTGTAATATGATCCAACAAAAGATTTCTATACTGGTTAATGCAGAGAGTTTCTCTATTTTTCCAATTTAAGAGGATAGTTTTCTTAGCGATGCATATGGCAGTCAGAACCACGTGAACCAAAGATGTGTCAATCGGGACATTGTCCAGGTTTCCCAGTAAACAAAGAGAGGGGGAAGTTGGGATATGGCATTTCAGACACTTTGACAGATCTTCACATACTCTACCCCAAAATTCCTGGACAGGTGGACAGGACCACAGTGCGTGAATGTAATTGTCAGGAATGTTGTTTGTGCAGTGTGTACAGGTGTCAGATGACACAAACCCCATCTTGAACATCCGATGACCTGTATAGTGTACTCTGTGTAGAATGTTGTTGTAACCGGATTACAGGATACAATAAGATAATTAAAAGAAAAAATAAACAAATGGGCCAATAATTAGGTTCGGGGAGAATTGGAGGTTGTTTAAGAATGACTGGAGTCACGGGTATAGCATGAAACGGTTTATATACTAAATTTTAATAATAATGGGAAATATAACACATAAAGATAACACACAAAAACAGATTAAAACAATCGACAATAGTAAAATGGTCGGTATGAGATTTGATCATATGAGTCACAAGTCAGCCGGCGTCAAGTCAAATCCCCACGCTTGGGGTGAAAGTCAGAGTCCGGTGGTGCGATTTTTTCCTACCACACCGTTGAGATTGTTCACAGAAGAGAGCAGTCTGCTCTTCAGTTACTTGAGATGTCCTGGTTCGTTCAGTGGTTAAGGCTCGCCATCTCCCTCGTCAGGAAGAAATCCAGTTCTCGTTCCAAGTGAGTGATCATAGGAGTCGGGATCAAACCCAAGGAAAAAAAAAAACCCAGCCAACGCGCTCCAACGGTTCCCTCCTACAGAGGATTGGTTCACTCTGTCGTCTCCACACAAATCGCGTTGGTTCCAAGTTCCTAGCTCTTATTAGAAGGAGTCAAGTCCGCCTCTCCCTCTATCTATGCGGCACCCAAATCAGGGTTCTTCACGGCCTCAACCGTTGTTTTTTTCTCTCTCTCTCTCTCTCTCTCTAACCGCTCAGTCTTTGCTTTCTGTATCTGCGTGCTGCACAGCCGTTTGTCTCTCCTCTCGCTCAGCTGCGTCGCACGGTTTTATTTCGCGGAGGCGGGACTTATTTCTCTCAGCCAATGAAATTTCAGATTCCCACCTGGACCAATAGTATACAGCTTTCCTCTTCTGTTTCTGTTAGGGATGTTCAAGATTCTTGTTTTAACCGATGTTTAATATTAAACTCGTTATTTTAGTTATTCACCCTTCCAATAATTCATTATGAAATTATCTATTAGTTAATTAGATATCTATTAATTAGTATTGTTAATTTCCTTAATTTATATTTTATATTTTATCTAAATTGAGGATGGATCATATTAGTAAGCCAATTAGTTAATACCTCATTAAGGTTCTAGCTTCTGGGTTACATCCTCCCCCATTAAATATCATGCACGTCCCTGTGCATTGTTTCTACGGGGTACACAACTTCTTGAGTAAGAGAGTCAATAAAAGCTTTATTAAGTCCTTGGAAAAGGGACCTAACTACGGTCACTAGTGGATTGCCCAATTGAGAGTAAGTTAGTCTTTGAGGAGGCTGACTACTTCGTTCAGATCTCCTGACATACATCTCTGGTTGCACAGTATCATGCTCATCCGTTTCGGTTTGATTCTCAACTGAGACAGGACGAAGTGAGCTCTCTGTTTCCGACAGAGCTGATGAGCTATTCTCTAAGACTTTGGTCTTTTCAGATGTATGTGTCGGATCGTGTATGATGGGCTCAAAACTTACATCACGTTGCTGCGACTTTAGGACACCATCCAATTGAGGTAGGTTTGTGTTAGTTTCATCCCCCGTTTCTACGTCAGGTAAGTATACTTCGTTTTTTTTCGTTTTTTCAGGTAAGTATGTTGCTGCTTCTTTCACTCTTTCAGGTAAGAATGTCGCAGTTTCACTCATTCTGTCAGGTAAGAATGTTTCGGTGTTGATGCCTTTGTCAAGTAAGGACAATTCAGCATTTTCATTACCAGCTAAGGTTGGTTCCTTGCGATCCCCTGTGTGTAAGGATAGTGTGTTTTGTTGTTGAATATTATTTACCGGTCCTGAATCTGCTATGAGTTCCCTATTTGGCAAGGTGACCTCTATTTGATAGGATGGTCGGTTTAGCACTTGTGGAAGATCAGAGTAATAAAACTCATCTACCTCTTCGTCAAGTGGCTCATCTGGGTCAGGTTCTAAGGCTGAACTCTGTCTTGTATGAGGTCTGCTAGGTTTCGTAACGCGTTCTGTTTCATTTTCTAATGAAGAGAGAAAACCACAAGGCAGTAAAAGATCTCTGTGGAGTGTTCTGTTGGGTCCTTCTCCGTTCTCTGGTTTTACAGTGTATACTGGCAAGTTTTCCATCTGTTTGAGAACTATATACACTGTTTGCTCCCATTTGTCTGCTAATTTATGCTTTTCTCTTAAGCGAAGATTTCGGACTAAAACACGATCTCCCACACCTAGTGTGGACTCACGAATGTTTCTGTCGAACCGTTCTTTGTTCTTCCTCGCTGTTTTTTGAGAGTTTTTTATGACAATGTCATAACTCTGTTCCAGATGACTCTTCAGTTCTTTAACATACTGAGAATGAGTTATAGAGGGCTTGTTCAAATGCGGTAACCCAAAGGCAATATCTATAGGCAACCGAGGCTGCCTACCGAACATTAGCTCGTAGGGAGAGTATCCCGTCACGTCATTTTTTGTACAATTGTACGAGTGAGTAAGTGGTTTTACAAAATCGCGCCAGTGATGTTTCTCAGTGGCTTGTAAAGTTCCCAACATGCTGAGTAATGTACGATTGTACCGTTCAACGGGGTTGCCACGAGGGTGATAAGGGCTCGTTCTGACTTTACGGATACCAAGTAAAGAACAAAGTTCCTTGATTGTACGTGATTCGAAATCCCGTCCCTGATCACTATGAAGACGCTCAGGAAACCCGTAGTGGACTAAAAAATGTTCCCACAGGTTCTTCGCGACGGTGGTGGCTTTCTGATCTTTGGTTGGGATGGACACTGCATACTTTGTAAAATGGTCTGTAATCACTAAGACATCTTTAGTGTTCTTACTGTCTGGTTCTATGGAGAGAAAATCCATGCAAACTAACTCCATAGGTCTGGTGGTGGTAATACTCACCATTGGAGCAGCTTTGTCAGGGAGGGCCTTCCGACGGATACATCTTTCGCAAGTTTTAACTTTGATTTCGATATCACTAGCCATTCTTGGCCAGTAAAAACGGGACCGAATGAGATCTGTCGTACGTTCAACCCCAAGATGCCCCATATCATCATGTAGGCTTTGCATGACTGTTGAACGTAATGAATCAGGCAAGACTAACTGCAATGATGTCTCTGGTCCTAATTGGCGTCTCCGGTACAGTAAATCATTTTGAAACTCAAACCGTTTCCACTCTCTCAAAAGGTTAAGAACCACCGGGGGTTCTGCAATAGTATCAGTTGGCGGTTTATTGTCAGTCATAAGCAGCTGAATGACTCGGCCAATGGTTGGATCTTTCCTCTGCAAGGAGACAAGGTCAGCATGGTTATACTTGGGCACAGCAAAGAAACTGTCACTATTGTCTTCCAACTGGAATAGGTCTGGAATGGCCGCTGCAGACATGGCAAGTGACTGAACTAAACCACAAGGAGAATCAGTCTCATCCAAGACCATGTGCTTTTGGCATGTTGCCTTCACTGCTTCGGCTTGAAGTTGAAGCTCGACTTCTTTGACAGAGGATAAAAGATGAGATCGAAACTCATCTAGTCGTTGGCATTCCTCAGTGAATTTTGAGTTGTCTTCAGGTTTATCATGCAGCCTCCTAGACAGGCCATCCGCGTCAACGTTCTGTGTACCTGCACGGTATCTGATGTCAAAATTATAGGTGGACAACGCAGCTAGCCAACGATAGCTCGTTGCATCGAGTTTTGCCGTTGTTAAGAGGTAAGTTAACGGATTATTATCAGTAATGACAGTGAATGTGTTCCCATACAAATAGTCATGAAACTTATCTGTTATGGCCCACTTTAAGGCTAGAAACTCCAACTTGTGCGCAGGGTACCTAGTTTCACTAGAGCTTAAACCGCGACTTGCATAAGCGATTACCTGTGTGACACCGTTTTGCACTTGGTATAGCGCTGCACCGAGTCCGGTCGTACTAGCATCTGTGTGTACTAGATATGGGAGTTTTGCGTCAGCGTAGCCAAGAACTGGCGAAGTGGTAAGTTTTTCAATAATAGTTTGAAAGGACTTCTCACAGTCTTGGCTCCAACGATTCCCAAAGGGTTCTTTGGGGTTCAAGTACTTTGATCTACATGGTGGTGTTTTAAAGTTTTTCCGTTTGGGTGGATAACCAGCCGTGAGAGATGTTAGTGGCTTGACAATATTTGAGTAATCTTTAACGAAGCGTCGGTAATAACCGGTAAATCCTAAGAAAGATTGGAGTTCCTTCAAAGTCTGAGGCTTCGGCCATGTTTTGAGTGCTTCCACCTTATCTGGATCGGTTTTTATGCCATCTCGAGATACTATATGTCCAAGATAACGCACAGATGTCTGGAAAAAACGACACTTATCTGGTGATAGCTTGAGTCCGTATTCTCTAAGCCGTTCAAGAACGTGAGAAAGTCTGGTTTCGTGTTCTTCCAAGGAGTTGGAAAAGACGATCAAGTCGTCTAGGAAAACTAACACTTCCTTCAGATTAATGTCCTTCATACACTTTTCCATAACCCGTTGGAAAGTGCTTGGAGCATTTGTTATTCCTTGTGGCATACGGTTAAATTCATAAAACCCAAACGGGCAAACAAAAGCAGTTTTAGGTTTATCCTTTTCACACATCTCTATTTGATAGTAACCTGACTTGAGGTCCATCACAGAAAACCACTGTGATCCAGCGAGAGCAGAAAAGGACTCCTCCAAGTTAGGCAGGGCATATGCGTCGCGAATGGTTTGCAGATTAAGCTTTCTATAGTCTATACATAGACGTACCTCACCATTCTTTTTCCGAACTACCACTATTGGTGAGGCAAATGGAGACTCCGACTCTCTTATTATACCGGTTTCCAAGAGGGCTTCCAAATGTTTTCTCACGGCTTCATAATCATGTGGATGGATCGGCCGAGATTTCTGTTTGAATGGGGTCTCGTCTTTTAAGTTGATGTGATGTCTTATCTGTTGTGTATGACCAAAATCAAGATCGTGGTGTGAAAACACATCGGAGTAAGTGTTAAGTTTGTTGGTGATCCTCCCTTTCCATTCTTCGGACAAGGGCGAAGTACCGAAGTCAAAACTGAGAGGAGGGTTTGAAGGTGAAGTCTGTTGCTGCGAACTACACGCCGCAAGTACTTTCTGATCACTTTTGTCAGGTTCTGGATATGGCATAACACGATCGGCTTTAACTAACTCAGCGATCACACAGTTAGTGGGTAATGTGATGTCATGGTTAGTTTCGTTTCTTAGTACAACAGGTACTTTGTATGGACCATGTGAAGGTAAGGAAATGAGGCAACAGTCTACAATTATACCCCCTGGTAGAGAACCATTGGTGGGTTGTTCAATGAGTGCATAAGGCTCATGCTTGTTTTGGCTGGGTTGCATAAACCCTTCTAGTAACAGTTTTTTATTTGCAGGGAGAACTTCTTGGGTTCTCCCTCGAAGCTTCACCACACCAACTCGTCCATCTTTGCTTTGTTTTTTTCTGACTGCTAAGGCTTTTAGCACGTGTTGGTACCCATAAGAGAGTGCCTTGGAATCAGGTAAGTTATTGGCAGACAATTGCTCATACAAAGGATCGAGTGTGTTTGTGCCAATGAGTAGTGGTGTATCAGAGTTTGAGCTTATATCCGGAACCACTAACGCAAGGGTAGGTAACTCAAGTCCAGACTGATCGAGCTCTTTTGGAAATGTGACACTTATCTCTATGTATCCTAAATAAGGAACTGCTTGACCGTTTGCGCCCTCGACTTCTAACAGATTACTGATGGGTTTAATTGAGAGGTCAGGTAAGTGTTCTTGGTAAAAAGAATTGGCAATGGTGGTTACCTGGGACCCTGAATCCAGTAAACAATTACATTCAACACTGTTAACTGAGACTGTAGCTGTGCATCGCCCACCCACTAATCTTTTGGGAAGTTTTGGCATTGAATGAGCATGAACTGGCTTGCAAAAAAGTCTCTCTGTCCTTTCCTTAGAGGGACTTGGTTCTACTTTAGCACCTATCTGTCCCACGATAGGAGCTTCTACCGGTTTAAAGGAGGAGACTGAGCAATTGGCTTTGACATCTCCCACTCGCGCTGCTTCTGTCTAAGAGCAAGTCTTTTAGTTGCAACTAGTGCTGGATTTGGCTCGTTGCTACAGCTAGAAGCTATGTGCCCATCTTCTCCGCACTTAAAACAGTATCCAGGCTTTGGTCTGGGCACCACTGCTGTTATCTGCTGAATCTGTTTGGGCTCATCTGGAATTTTAGTCCCCACACGGGGTTTTGACTCTGAGTTTTCTTTGCCTTTTTATCTGTGTTGTTAACCTTAAGCTGTGCAATTTGGCTCCTGAGCTCAGCGATTTGTTTGCGTAAGTCATCACAGTTATCATCTATTTCCAGTTCACAAGTGTTTTTACTCTGAGAGCATGTTGTTTGCACATTTGAATACACTCTAGTTCGTTGTGCCCCTAAGTGTTGTTTCATGCGTGCTGCTTTAGTAGCCTGTTTGTCTTCTTCAGTGCGCAGTTTGAGGAGAAGTGCTGTAAAATGAGGCGGGTTGTCTTTCTTTTGTTCGAGTTGCAGGTTTGAAATCAGCGAGCTGTCCCAACAGCCTCTGCAAAACTGCTTGAGCAGCTGCTGGTCGGCGTCACTGGAGGAAATTCCATTCCTCTGAATAACTAGGTTTAACAAGGTGTATAACCTCTGAAAGTAATCGGAAGGTTTTTCACCACTGTCCTGGTTTGTGTTTAAGAAGCGAGCAAAGAGCTCGTCGCCGTCTTCGACAGCTGCGTAAGCTGAATCGAGATGTTCAAGGTACGTTTCCGGGTCGGATTTTGGACTAAGAGCTTTAACGATGCTCGCTGCTGGGGCTGACAGACTCTCCACGATTCTTCGTACAATTTGGGACTTGGTGAGTGAAGGATCATTTATGCATAACACTACACTACTACGCCAAGTATCATAGTCAGTTTCAAAAGAAGGGTGTGGAACTCGCCCTGAGAACGGTTTTAGTCTGTATTGTGAAGTAGGCGGAGGGATAACCTCACTGCTTTTAACAATGTGTTCCACAATAACTCGCTGAACCTCAGGTGTGTTTAAAAGATTTGGTGGAATGCAAGGGTTTTGTTTTCCAGTCTCTGTAGGTGGACAATTGTCCTTTGAGTTGTTCATATAGTTAACTTCTGGTGTTAAAGGCAGGGAATATGTAACTTGGTCACTATGGAGCATTGGCTCTGGTTCAGTGACTGGTTCAGATGCATGGGTATCCCTTCCTAAAGATTCCCCAATTTTTGCCAGTTCCTCCATTAGAAGGTCTTTAAATGATTGATTGCTACGCGCAGCTATGTCCCTGAGCTCTGACAGATAGGCATCAGTGGCAGATGTGCTAGTTTCTAGACTGTACGCGCTGGCTAGGTCTTGAATATGGAAGAAAACATCTGGGTTCCTAGTACAAGGTTTGTCATAGGGTAAACATTGTTTCTTTAATTCCTTAACAGTGGCTTCATGTTGAAACTCCACAATAATCTGATCACAGTTTGGTAACTTAATGCGCCTGTTAACTGGTCCGAATCCTTCCATAAACCCAAAGACTTCGTTATCAAGGTCTGTATCAGTTAACCCACTGATTAAAACAGCATTTGAAACTTTGACCTTTTGTGTTTTCACAACTTCCATTTTAAAACACTCAAAAGTACCAATAATGCCAAAATGGCAAACCACTGTGACCTCCAGGCACTCTTATGATGTCAGTCAATGGTTAGCTAAGGTAACAACTCTACAATTCTCCTGGCTGGCTCGCCAAGTTTTATGTAACCGGATTACAGGATACAATAAGATAATTAAAAGAAAAAATAAACAAATGGGCCAATAATTAGGTTCGGGGAGAATTGGAGGTTGTTTAAGAATGACTGGAGTCACGGGTATAGCATGAAACGGTTTATATACTAAATTTTAATAATAATGGGAAATATAACACATAAAGATAACACACAAAAACAGATGAAAACAATCGACAATAGTAAAATGGTCGGTATGAGATTTGATCATATGAGTCACAAGTCAGCCGGCGTCAAGTCAAATCCCCACGCTTGGGGTGAAAGTCAGAGTCCGGTGGTGCGATTTTTTCCTACCACACCGTTGAGATTGTTCACAGAAGAGAGCAGTCTGCTCTTCAGTTACTTGAGATGTCCTGGTTCGTTCAGTGGTTAAGGCTCGCCATCTCCCTCGTCAGGAAGAAATCCAGTTCTCGTTCCAAGTGAGTGATCATAGGAGTCGGGATCAAACCCAAGGAAAAAAAAAAACCCAGCCAACGCGCTCCAACGGTTCCCTCCTACAGAGGATTGGTTCACTCTGTCGTCTCCACACAAATCGCGTTGGTTCCAAGTTCCTAGCTCTTATTAGAAGGAGTCAAGTCCGCCTCTCCCTCTATCTATGCGGCACCCAAATCAGGGTTCTTCACGGCCTCAACCGTTGTTTTTTTCTCTCTCTCTCTCTCTCTCTCTAACCGCTCAGTCTTTGCTTTCTGTATCTGCGTGCTGCACAGCCGTTTGTCTCTCCTCTCGCTCAGCTGCGTCGCACGGTTTTATTTCGCGGAGGCGGGACTTATTTCTCTCAGCCAATGAAATTTCAGATTCCCACCTGGACCAATAGTATACAGCTTTCCTCTTCTGTTTCTGTTAGGGATGTTCAAGATTCTTGTTTTAACCGATGTTTAATATTAAACTCGTTATTTTAGTTATTCACCCTTCCAATAATTCATTATGAAATTATCTATTAGTTAATTAGATATCTATTAATTAGTATTGTTAATTTCCTTAATTTATATTTTATATTTTATCTAAATTGAGGATGGATCATATTAGTAAGCCAATTAGTTAATACCTCATTAAGGTTCTAGCTTCTGGGTTACATCCTCCCCCATTAAATATCATGCACGTCCCTGTGCATTGTTTCTACGGGGTACACAACTTCTTGAGTAAGAGAGTCAATAAAAGCTTTATTAAGTCCTTGGAAAAGGGACCTAACTACGGTCACTAGTGGATTGCCCAATTGAGAGTAAGTTAGTCTTTGAGGAGGCTGACTACTTCGTTCAGATCTCCTGACATACATCTCTGGTTGCACAGTATCATGCTCATCCGTTTCGGTTTGATTCTCAACTGAGACAGGACGAAGTGAGCTCTCTGTTTCCGACAGAGCTGATGAGCTATTCTCTAAGACTTTGGTCTTTTCAGATGTATGTGTCGGATCGTGTATGATGGGCTCAAAACTTACATCACGTTGCTGCGACTTTAGGACACCATCCAATTGAGGTAGGTTTGTGTTAGTTTCATCCCCCGTTTCTACGTCAGGTAAGTATACTTCGTTTTTTTTCGTTTTTTCAGGTAAGTATGTTGCTGCTTCTTTCACTCTTTCAGGTAAGAATGTCGCAGTTTCACTCATTCTGTCAGGTAAGAATGTTTCGGTGTTGATGCCTTTGTCAAGTAAGGACAATTCAGCATTTTCATTACCAGCTAAGGTTGGTTCCTTGCGATCCCCTGTGTGTAAGGATAGTGTGTTTTGTTGTTGAATATTATTTACCGGTCCTGAATCTGCTATGAGTTCCCTATTTGGCAAGGTGACCTCTATTTGATAGGATGGTCGGTTTAGCACTTGTGGAAGATCAGAGTAATAAAACTCATCTACCTCTTCGTCAAGTGGCTCATCTGGGTCAGGTTCTAAGGCTGAACTCTGTCTTGTATGAGGTCTGCTAGGTTTCGTAACGCGTTCTGTTTCATTTTCTAATGAAGAGAGAAAACCACAAGGCAGTAAAAGATCTCTGTGGAGTGTTCTGTTGGGTCCTTCTCCGTTCTCTGGTTTTACAGTGTATACTGGCAAGTTTTCCATCTGTTTGAGAACTATATACACTGTTTGCTCCCATTTGTCTGCTAATTTATGCTTTTCTCTTAAGCGAAGATTTCGGACTAAAACACGATCTCCCACACCTAGTGTGGACTCACGAATGTTTCTGTCGAACCGTTCTTTGTTCTTCCTCGCTGTTTTTTGAGAGTTTTTTATGACAATGTCATAACTCTGTTCCAGATGACTCTTCAGTTCTTTAACATACTGAGAATGAGTTATAGAGGGCTTGTTCAAATGCGGTAACCCAAAGGCAATATCTATAGGCAACCGAGGCTGCCTACCGAACATTAGCTCGTAGGGAGAGTATCCCGTCACGTCATTTTTTGTACAATTGTACGAGTGAGTAAGTGGTTTTACAAAATCGCGCCAGTGATGTTTCTCAGTGGCTTGTAAAGTTCCCAACATGCTGAGTAATGTACGATTGTACCGTTCAACGGGGTTGCCACGAGGGTGATAAGGGCTCGTTCTGACTTTACGGATACCAAGTAAAGAACAAAGTTCCTTGATTGTACGTGATTCGAAATCCCGTCCCTGATCACTATGAAGACGCTCAGGAAACCCGTAGTGGACTAAAAAATGTTCCCACAGGTTCTTCGCGACGGTGGTGGCTTTCTGATCTTTGGTTGGGATGGACACTGCATACTTTGTAAAATGGTCTGTAATCACTAAGACATCTTTAGTGTTCTTACTGTCTGGTTCTATGGAGAGAAAATCCATGCAAACTAACTCCATAGGTCTGGTGGTGGTAATACTCACCATTGGAGCAGCTTTGTCAGGGAGGGCCTTCCGACGGATACATCTTTCGCAAGTTTTAACTTTGATTTCGATATCACTAGCCATTCTTGGCCAGTAAAAACGGGACCGAATGAGATCTGTCGTACGTTCAACCCCAAGATGCCCCATATCATCATGTAGGCTTTGCATGACTGTTGAACGTAATGAATCAGGCAAGACTAACTGCAATGATGTCTCTGGTCCTAATTGGCGTCTCCGGTACAGTAAATCATTTTGAAACTCAAACCGTTTCCACTCTCTCAAAAGGTTAAGAACCACCGGGGGTTCTGCAATAGTATCAGTTGGCGGTTTATTGTCAGTCATAAGCAGCTGAATGACTCGGCCAATGGTTGGATCTTTCCTCTGCAAGGAGACAAGGTCAGCATGGTTATACTTGGGCACAGCAAAGAAACTGTCACTATTGTCTTCCAACTGGAATAGGTCTGGAATGGCCGCTGCAGACATGGCAAGTGACTGAACTAAACCACAAGGAGAATCAGTCTCATCCAAGACCATGTGCTTTTGGCATGTTGCCTTCACTGCTTCGGCTTGAAGTTGAAGCTCGACTTCTTTGACAGAGGATAAAAGATGAGATCGAAACTCATCTAGTCGTTGGCATTCCTCAGTGAATTTTGAGTTGTCTTCAGGTTTATCATGCAGCCTCCTAGACAGGCCATCCGCGTCAACGTTCTGTGTACCTGCACGGTATCTGATGTCAAAATTATAGGTGGACAACGCAGCTAGCCAACGATAGCTCGTTGCATCGAGTTTTGCCGTTGTTAAGAGGTAAGTTAACGGATTATTATCAGTAATGACAGTGAATGTGTTCCCATACAAATAGTCATGAAACTTATCTGTTATGGCCCACTTTAAGGCTAGAAACTCCAACTTGTGCGCAGGGTACCTAGTTTCACTAGAGCTTAAACCGCGACTTGCATAAGCGATTACCTGTGTGACACCGTTTTGCACTTGGTATAGCGCTGCACCGAGTCCGGTCGTACTAGCATCTGTGTGTACTAGATATGGGAGTTTTGCGTCAGCGTAGCCAAGAACTGGCGAAGTGGTAAGTTTTTCAATAATAGTTTGAAAGGACTTCTCACAGTCTTGGCTCCAACGATTCCCAAAGGGTTCTTTGGGGTTCAAGTACTTTGATCTACATGGTGGTGTTTTAAAGTTTTTCCGTTTGGGTGGATAACCAGCCGTGAGAGATGTTAGTGGCTTGACAATATTTGAGTAATCTTTAACGAAGCGTCGGTAATAACCGGTAAATCCTAAGAAAGATTGGAGTTCCTTCAAAGTCTGAGGCTTCGGCCATGTTTTGAGTGCTTCCACCTTATCTGGATCGGTTTTTATGCCATCTCGAGATACTATATGTCCAAGATAACGCACAGATGTCTGGAAAAAACGACACTTATCTGGTGATAGCTTGAGTCCGTATTCTCTAAGCCGTTCAAGAACGTGAGAAAGTCTGGTTTCGTGTTCTTCCAAGGAGTTGGAAAAGACGATCAAGTCGTCTAGGAAAACTAACACTTCCTTCAGATTAATGTCCTTCATACACTTTTCCATAACCCGTTGGAAAGTGCTTGGAGCATTTGTTATTCCTTGTGGCATACGGTTAAATTCATAAAACCCAAACGGGCAAACAAAAGCAGTTTTAGGTTTATCCTTTTCACACATCTCTATTTGATAGTAACCTGACTTGAGGTCCATCACAGAAAACCACTGTGATCCAGCGAGAGCAGAAAAGGACTCCTCCAAGTTAGGCAGGGCATATGCGTCGCGAATGGTTTGCAGATTAAGCTTTCTATAGTCTATACATAGACGTACCTCACCATTCTTTTTCCGAACTACCACTATTGGTGAGGCAAATGGAGACTCCGACTCTCTTATTATACCGGTTTCCAAGAGGGCTTCCAAATGTTTTCTCACGGCTTCATAATCATGTGGATGGATCGGCCGAGATTTCTGTTTGAATGGGGTCTCGTCTTTTAAGTTGATGTGATGTCTTATCTGTTGTGTATGACCAAAATCAAGATCGTGGTGTGAAAACACATCGGAGTAAGTGTTAAGTTTGTTGGTGATCCTCCCTTTCCATTCTTCGGACAAGGGCGAAGTACCGAAGTCAAAACTGAGAGGAGGGTTTGAAGGTGAAGTCTGTTGCTGCGAACTACACGCCGCAAGTACTTTCTGATCACTTTTGTCAGGTTCTGGATATGGCATAACACGATCGGCTTTAACTAACTCAGCGATCACACAGTTAGTGGGTAATGTGATGTCATGGTTAGTTTCGTTTCTTAGTACAACAGGTACTTTGTATGGACCATGTGAAGGTAAGGAAATGAGGCAACAGTCTACAATTATACCCCCTGGTAGAGAACCATTGGTGGGTTGTTCAATGAGTGCATAAGGCTCATGCTTGTTTTGGCTGGGTTGCATAAACCCTTCTAGTAACAGTTTTTTATTTGCAGGGAGAACTTCTTGGGTTCTCCCTCGAAGCTTCACCACACCAACTCGTCCATCTTTGCTTTGTTTTTTTCTGACTGCTAAGGCTTTTAGCACGTGTTGGTACCCATAAGAGAGTGCCTTGGAATCAGGTAAGTTATTGGCAGACAATTGCTCATACAAAGGATCGAGTGTGTTTGTGCCAATGAGTAGTGGTGTATCAGAGTTTGAGCTTATATCCGGAACCACTAACGCAAGGGTAGGTAACTCAAGTCCAGACTGATCGAGCTCTTTTGGAAATGTGACACTTATCTCTATGTATCCTAAATAAGGAACTGCTTGACCGTTTGCGCCCTCGACTTCTAACAGATTACTGATGGGTTTAATTGAGAGGTCAGGTAAGTGTTCTTGGTAAAAAGAATTGGCAATGGTGGTTACCTGGGACCCTGAATCCAGTAAACAATTACATTCAACACTGTTAACTGAGACTGTAGCTGTGCATCGCCCACCCACTAATCTTTTGGGAAGTTTTGGCATTGAATGAGCATGAACTGGCTTGCAAAAAAGTCTCTCTGTCCTTTCCTTAGAGGGACTTGGTTCTACTTTAGCACCTATCTGTCCCACGATAGGAGCTTCTACCGGTTTAAAGGAGGAGACTGAGCAATTGGCTTTGACATCTCCCACTCGCGCTGCTTCTGTCTAAGAGCAAGTCTTTTAGTTGCAACTAGTGCTGGATTTGGCTCGTTGCTACAGCTAGAAGCTATGTGCCCATCTTCTCCGCACTTAAAACAGTATCCAGGCTTTGGTCTGGGCACCACTGCTGTTATCTGCTGAATCTGTTTGGGCTCATCTGGAATTTTAGTCCCCACACGGGGTTTTGACTCTGAGTTTTCTTTGCCTTTTTATCTGTGTTGTTAACCTTAAGCTGTGCAATTTGGCTCCTGAGCTCAGCGATTTGTTTGCGTAAGTCATCACAGTTATCATCTATTTCCAGTTCACAAGTGTTTTTACTCTGAGAGCATGTTGTTTGCACATTTGAATACACTCTAGTTCGTTGTGCCCCTAAGTGTTGTTTCATGCGTGCTGCTTTAGTAGCCTGTTTGTCTTCTTCAGTGCGCAGTTTGAGGAGAAGTGCTGTAAAATGAGGCGGGTTGTCTTTCTTTTGTTCGAGTTGCAGGTTTGAAATCAGCGAGCTGTCCCAACAGCCTCTGCAAAACTGCTTGAGCAGCTGCTGGTCGGCGTCACTGGAGGAAATTCCATTCCTCTGAATAACTAGGTTTAACAAGGTGTATAACCTCTGAAAGTAATCGGAAGGTTTTTCACCACTGTCCTGGTTTGTGTTTAAGAAGCGAGCAAAGAGCTCGTCGCCGTCTTCGACAGCTGCGTAAGCTGAATCGAGATGTTCAAGGTACGTTTCCGGGTCGGATTTTGGACTAAGAGCTTTAACGATGCTCGCTGCTGGGGCTGACAGACTCTCCACGATTCTTCGTACAATTTGGGACTTGGTGAGTGAAGGATCATTTATGCATAACACTACACTACTACGCCAAGTATCATAGTCAGTTTCAAAAGAAGGGTGTGGAACTCGCCCTGAGAACGGTTTTAGTCTGTATTGTGAAGTAGGCGGAGGGATAACCTCACTGCTTTTAACAATGTGTTCCACAATAACTCGCTGAACCTCAGGTGTGTTTAAAAGATTTGGTGGAATGCAAGGGTTTTGTTTTCCAGTCTCTGTAGGTGGACAATTGTCCTTTGAGTTGTTCATATAGTTAACTTCTGGTGTTAAAGGCAGGGAATATGTAACTTGGTCACTATGGAGCATTGGCTCTGGTTCAGTGACTGGTTCAGATGCATGGGTATCCCTTCCTAAAGATTCCCCAATTTTTGCCAGTTCCTCCATTAGAAGGTCTTTAAATGATTGATTGCTACGCGCAGCTATGTCCCTGAGCTCTGACAGATAGGCATCAGTGGCAGATGTGCTAGTTTCTAGACTGTACGCGCTGGCTAGGTCTTGAATATGGAAGAAAACATCTGGGTTCCTAGTACAAGGTTTGTCATAGGGTAAACATTGTTTCTTTAATTCCTTAACAGTGGCTTCATGTTGAAACTCCACAATAATCTGATCACAGTTTGGTAACTTAATGCGCCTGTTAACTGGTCCGAATCCTTCCATAAACCCAAAGACTTCGTTATCAAGGTCTGTATCAGTTAACCCACTGATTAAAACAGCATTTGAAACTTTGACCTTTTGTGTTTTCACAACTTCCATTTTAAAACACTCAAAAGTACCAATAATGCCAAAATGGCAAACCACTGTGACCTCCAGGCACTCTTATGATGTCAGTCAATGGTTAGCTAAGGTAACAACTCTACAATTCTCCTGGCTGGCTCGCCAAGTTTTATGTAACCGGATTACAGGATACAATAAGATAATTAAAAGAAAAAATAAACAAATGGGCCAATAATTAGGTTCGGGGAGAATTGGAGGTTGTTTAAGAATGACTGGAGTCACGGGTATAGCATGAAACGGTTTATATACTAAATTTTAATAATAATGGGAAATATAACACATAAAGATAACACACAAAAACAGATGAAAACAATCGACAATAGTAAAATGGTCGGTATGAGATTTGATCATATGAGTCACAAGTCAGCCGGCGTCAAGTCAAATCCCCACGCTTGGGGTGAAAGTCAGAGTCCGGTGGTGCGATTTTTTCCTACCACACCGTTGAGATTGTTCACAGAAGAGAGCAGTCTGCTCTTCAGTTACTTGAGATGTCCTGGTTCGTTCAGTGGTTAAGGCTCGCCATCTCCCTCGTCAGGAAGAAATCCAGTTCTCGTTCCAAGTGAGTGATCATAGGAGTCGGGATCAAACCCAAGGAAAAAAAAAACCCAGCCAACGCGCTCCAACGGTTCCCTCCTACAGAGGATTGGTTCACTCTGTCGTCTCCACACAAATCGCGTTGGTTCCAAGTTCCTAGCTCTTATTAGAAGGAGTCAAGTCCGCCTCTCCCTCTATCTATGCGGCACCCAAATCAGGGTTCTTCACGGCCTCGACCGTTGTTTTTTTTTCTCTCTCTCTCTCTCTCTAACCGCTCAGTCTTTGCTTTCTGTATCTGCGTGCTGCACAGCCGTTTGTCTCTCCTCTCGCTCAGCTGCGTCGCACGGTTTTATTTCGCGGAGGCGGGACTTATTTCTCTCAGCCAATGAAATTTCAGATTCCCACCTGGACCAATAGTATACAGCTTTCCTCTTCTGTTTCTGTTAGGGATGTTCAAGATTCTTGTTTTAACCGATGTTTAATATTAAACTCGTTATTTTAGTTATTCACCCTTCCAATAATTCATTATGAAATTATCTATTAGTTAATTAGATATCTATTAATTAGTATTGTTAATTTCCTTAATTTATATTTTATATTTTATCTAAATTGAGGATGGATCATATTAGTAAGCCAATTAGTTAATACCTCATTAAGGTTCTAGCTTCTGGGTTACATCGTACTGAATGAATTGTAAATTCGAAGGATCTTTCATGGAGGTTAAAACGAAGAGTCGGAGTACCCGGCCCGGAGGGTTACCGGGGTCCCACCCTGGAGCCAGGCCTGGGGTTGGGGCCCGTGAGCGAGCGCCTGGTGGCCGGGCTTTCGCCCATGGGGCCCGGCCGGGCCCAGCCCGAACCGGATACATGGGCTCGTCCAACTGTGGACCCACCACCCGCAGGAGGAACATGAAGGGTCCGGTGCAATGCGAATCGGGTGGCAGACCAAGGCGGGAGCCTTGGCGGTCCAATCCCCGGACAAGAAAACTAGTTTTTGGGACATGGAACGTCACCTCGCTGGCGGGGAAGGAGCCGGAGCTTGTGGCAGAGGTTGAGCGGTACCGGCTAGATATAGTCGGACTCACCTCGACACATTGCATTGGCTCTGGAACCCGAGACCTGGAGAGGGGTTGGACACTCTACTTTGCTGGAGTTGCTCCGGGTGAGAGGCGGAGGGCTGGGGTTGGCTTTTTGTTAGCCCCGAGACTCTCTGCCTGTGTGTTGGGGTTTACCCCGGGGGACAAGAGGGTAGCTTCCTTGCGCCTTCGGGTCGGGGAACGGGTCCTGACTGTTGTTTGTGCTTATGGGCCAAATATCAGTTCAGAGTACCCACCCTTTTTGGAGTCCCTGGGACGAGTGCTAGATAGTGCTCCATCAGGGGACTCCATTGTCCTGCTGGGGGACTTCGATGCTCACGTGGGCAATGACAGCTTGACCTGGAGGGGTGTGATTGGGAGGAACGGCCCACCTAATCTGAACTCGAGCGGTGTTTTGTTATTGGACTTCTGTGCAAGCCGCAGTTTGGCCGTAACGAACACCATGTTCGAACATAAGGAGGCCCACCGGTACACTTGGTACCAGGGCAGCCTAGGTCGCAGGTCGATGATAGATTTTGTAGTCGTATCATCTGACCTGCGGCCGTATGTTTTGGACACCCGAGTGAAGAGAGGGGCGGAGCTGTCAACTGATCACCACCTGGTGGTGAGTTGGATCAGATGGCAAGGGAACATGCCGCGTAGACCTGGCAGACCCAAACGCATAGTGAGGGTCTGCTGGGAACGCCTGGCAGAAGAACCTGTCAAGACGGTCTTCAACTCCCACCTCCGGCAGAGCTTTGACCATGTCCCGAGAGCAGTGGGGGACATTGAGTCCGAGTGGGCCTTGTTCCACTCTGCGATTGTCGAGGCGGCTGTTGCTAGCTGTGGTCGTAAGGTGGCCGGTGCCAGTCGTGGTGGCAACCCCCGTACCCGCTGGTGGACACCAGAGGTTCGGCGAGCCGTCAGGCTGAAGAAGGAGGCCTACAGGGCGTGGCTGGTCTGTGGGTCTCCGGAGGCAGCAGACAGGTACCGGATAGCCAAGCGGGGTGCAGCAGTGGCAGTTGCCGAGGCAAAATCTCGGGCGTGGGAGGAGTTTGGTGAGGCCATGGAGAAAGACTATCGATCGGCTCCAAAGAGGTTCTGGCAAACTGTCCGGCACCTCAGGAGAGGAAGGCAGCAACTCGCTCACACTGTTTACAGTGGGGATGGGGAGCTGCTGACGTCAAATGAGGCTATAGTCGGACGGTGGAAGGAATACTTTGAGGAGCTCCTCAATCCCACCAATGCGCATTCCGAGGAGGAACCAGAGCTGGGAGGCCTGGGGATGGACTGTCCGATCTCGGGGGCAGAAGTTGCTGAGGTAGTCAAACAACTACACAGCGGCGGAGCCCCGGGGGCGGATGAGGTTCGTCCTGGGTATCTCAAGGCTATGGATGTTGTAGGGCTGTCATGGTTGACACGTCTCTACAACATTGCGTGGTCATCGGGGGCAGTTCCTAGGGAGTGGCAGACCGGGGTGGTGGTCCCCATCTTTAAGAAGGGTGACCTGAGGGTGTGTTCCAACTATAGGGGGATCACACTCCTCAGCCTCCCTGGAAAGGTCTACTCCAAGGTACTGGAGAGGAGGGTCCGATCGATAGTTGAATCTCAGATAGAGGAGGAGCAATGTGGTTTTCGTCCTGGCCGTGGAACTGTGGACCAGCTCTATACCCTTGCAAGGGTGATGGAGGGGGCATGGGAGTTTGCCCAACCAATCCACATGTGTTTTGTGGATTTGGAGAAGGCTTATGACCGTGTCCCCAGGGGCACCCTGTGGGGGACGCTCCAGGAGTATGGGGTGGGTGGCTTTCTGTTAAGGGCCATTCAGTCCCTTTACCAGAGGAGCATGAGTTTGGTCCGCATAGCCGGTAGTAAGTCGGACCTGTTCCCAGTGAGGGTTGGACTCCGCCAGGGCTGCCCTTTGTCACCGGTTCTGTTCATCACTTTTATGGACAGAATTTCTAGACGCAGCCGTGGTGTGGAGTGTGTCGAGTTTGGTGGCAGGAGAATCTCGTCTCTGCTTTTTGCGGATGATGTGGTCCTCCTAGCTTCATCCAGCTCTGACCTTCAGCTCTTGCTGGGTAGGTTCGCGGCCGAGTGTGAAGCGGCTGGGATGAGGATCAGCACCTCCAAATCTGAGACCATGGTTCTCAACCGGGAAAGGGTGGCTTGCCAACTCCGGGTCGGGGGAGTGGTCCTACCTCAAGTGGAGGAGTTTAAGTATCTCGGGGTCTTGTTCACGAGTGAGGGTAGGAGGGATCGGGAGATCGACAGGCGGATTGGTTTGGCGTCTGCAGTGATGCGGACGCTGAGCCGATCTGTCGTGGAGAAGAGGGAGCTGAGCCAGAAAGCCAGGCTCTCGATTTACCGGTCGATCTACGTCCCAATCCTCACCTATGGTCATGAGCTTTGGGTAATGACCGAAAGAACGAGATCGCGGATACAAGCGGCCGAAATGAGTTTCCTCCGTAGGGTGGCCGGGCTCAGCCTTAGAGATAGGGTGAGGAGCTCGGACATTCGGGAGGGACTCGGAGTAGAACCGCTGCTCCTCCGGATCGAAAGGAGCCAGTTGAGGTGGTTTGGGCATCTGGTCAGGATGCCTCCTGGACGCCTCCCCGGGGAGGTGTTTCGGGCATGTCCTGCCGGCAGAAGGCCCCCGGGGCGACCCAGGACACGTTGGAGAGGTTATATCTCCAATCTGGTCCGGGAACGCCTTGGGGTCCTGCCGGAGGAGCTGGTGGACAAGGCCGGGGAGAGGACGGCCTGGAGCTCCCTAGTTGGGATGCTGCCCCCGCGACCCGGACCCGGATAAGCGGAGGAAGACGACGACGACGAATTGTAAATTGGGGTGTCTGATCATTTTAAAAGTTTTTAAACAAGTTTGGGACCAGAAGTCAAAGTTGACTGATAGATCCACCTCCCATTTTTCAATAGGGATTACTATTCTATCGTCTATTTTGGACAGTGTCTTATATACTTTAGACAGTAGTTTGGGGGGTCTGAGATTATAGAAGTCTAATACCCTTGGTGGTGTTTGCAATTCTATTTTATTGAGCTTAAATTTTTGTTTGACTTCAGATTTAATTTGGTGAAATTCTAAAAAGCTATTCTTATACTCCAAATTGGGAGACTATTCTATTAAATGGGTTGAAGTCCAATCCTTCATATATGTGTGCCAGGTATATGATTCCTTTATTTTTCCAGTCCGGAAGGTTCATCATTTGGTTATTTTGCAAAATATCAGGATTATTCCAGATGGGTGTGCGTCTGCATGGTACTAGTGAAGACTCTGTCATTTTTAGAGACTCCCACCATGCTGTCAGAGAGGTGCTGATACCAATACTTTTGAAGCTTTCATGTTTTCTTATGCTTGAGCTAATAAATGGTAAGTCTGAAAGCTCTATCGTATTGCAAAGTGTCTGTTCTATGTCTAACCAAGACTCATCTAGTGGGTTATCTTGCAACCATCTTGGTATATATTGCAGCCTGTTGGCTTAGAAATAATAATAAAAGTTGGGTAGATCCAGTCCTCCTCTGTCTTAGGTCTTCTGAAGCATTTTTAAGCTAATTCGTGGAGGTTTATCCTGCCAAAGGAATTTAGTAATTGAGGAGTCCAGAGATTTAAACCAGTCAGCTGCTGGTTTGTTTGGGATAATCGAAAATAAGTAATTTATTCTGGGTAAGAACATCATTTTAATTGTAGCAACCCTCCCCATGAGTGATGTCGGTAAGGATTTCCATCTTGCAAGATCATCTTCCACTTTCTTTAAAAGTGGGATGTAGTTTAGTTTGGTTAGATCTGCCAGCTTGGAAGACATTAATCCCCAGGTATGTGATGTTCCCTGACTCCAATTGTGTATTAAGCAAATTGACAAAAGAGAAATTAATTGGTAGAACTGTGGATTTTAATCAGTTTATAGAGTAATCTGAAACTTTTGAAAAAGAGTATCAGTTCTGCTGAATGGGAGAGAGAGGATTGAGAATTCTGGAGAAAGAGTAAAACATCATCTGCATAAAGACTGATCTTATGTTCTATTTTATTACACTTGGGCGATAGCTGGTAGGAAATGCAGGGTCTTTGCCTGGTTTTAACAAGAGACTATATATTGGCTGAATTCATGTTTGGCTGTAATCTGCTGCTCTCTTCGATTTCCCTCACCATTCTGAAAAATATTGGTGCCAGAATGATCCAAAATTCTTTGTAGAACTCTGCTGGAAACCCGTCTGGACCTGGAGCCTTCCTATTAGGCATGGATTTAAGGGCTTCCTGGAGCTCAGCTGATGTTAGTGGCGAGTCCAGGACTGTAACTTGGCTGTCTGATAATTTAGGAAGTGTTATCCTGTCAAGGAACTCATTAATCTCATTATCTGATGGGTTTATCTGCGGTGAGTACAAAGTTTGGTAAGTCTCTGAAAGTGTTGTTTAAGCTTTCAGGGTCATAAACTATATTCCCGGTTGAGTCTAGCAGCAGATATGGTAGTTTTCTCTTTATTTATTTTTAACCCTTTGGTGCATAGTGGTCACTACAGTGGACAGGTACTCAAAATTGTTATTTATTTGTTTTTGCTATTAAGCACAGCTGTTGAAGACTTTATTGCATTTGAGCCCCTCCATTTGGACTTCAGTAAGTCAAGCCAACATATTTCATGCTCAGAATGCACGCTGTCCACTGAGGTGGACATGTAATAAATTATTTGTAAATTGTAAAATTTTACAAAAAATGTTTGTTGAAATTTGTTTCATTCACACCTAAAGACAAATGAAAAAAATTGTTTAAAAAATCATGGTTGAAGATTTCATAATTCATGCATCAAAGGGTTAATTGGCTAGCTAAAAATTTACCTGATTTATAACTATGTTCAAAGTTTTCTATTCATAGTCTTTGTGCTAAAAATTGTGTCTTTTTGTCAATAACTTATTGAAGTTCTAATTTAGCTATACGTAATTTGCTCAGTAACTCTTCTTCTGTGGATGCCCCTAAAGACTTAATGATTTCCTCTAACTCCTGAATACGTTTGTTTTCTGTTTTTTCTTATGTGATGAGAAAGAGATTATTTTACCTCTCATCACTGCCTTTCCTGCCTCCCAGAGAACAGATGCTGATGTTCCAGGCAGGTCATTATGTTCTAAATATAAAGTCCACTCCTTTTTAAAAAAATCAATAATTGACCATCATCTAACAAATTTTGTTTCTACTTTAACTTTTCAAGATATATTATTTCACAAAAGCCACATATGTCAGAACTCAAGTCCCCAAACCAGCCTATCCCAGCTAGCCGGCCTCCACCACGGACCACAACTCTCAGCATGCCCCTCGCGGGGATTCCCTCCATGTCGCACCTACGTCAGGAACCGCGGCTATAAACGGAAGTCGTCTTCCCAGCTGATCACTCAGTCATCGCTTCTTCGGATCCATGATCAGAGTTACCAATTTACCGATCCATCTCACAAACTCTCTGCTCACAGTAAGTGTGCTTACTTACTTCTGGAAAACCCAGCACTTCCGTGTCACTTCGTTGACGCTCGAACGCTCGGGGACTCCTAGATTAAATCGCGAGCCGGCGTTTCACTGGCGCTCTCACTTCCGCGTCTGTGAAATCACGCTCTCAACAAGCTCAGCTCCCGACCCCAGCTGATCAGTCTGACAGGATGACTGAGTCCGTGAACCCAGAGGAGTTTGAGCAAATGAAAAATGAGATTGTTCAACTTCACAGACCGACTCAACACCAAGGTGAACTCTCTAACCGACCTCACTCTTCAATTATCCACAACCATCAACACTCTTCAGCAGCGAGCCCTCGCCCCACCTAAGGCGGAGCCGCACTTCAGCCTACCTGAAAGGTGGAATGGAGAGGTTGGGAGCCCAGATGGTTTGCTCGCCTCCCTCCACATGCAATTCGAGTGCCAACCAGACCGCTTCCCCACGGCCTGCACTCGGGTTGCGCACCTCACCTCCCTGCTTTGTGGACGTGCTCAGGAGTGGGCCGCTGCTCTCTGTTATGCTAAATCCCCTGCCTGCAATGACTATGTTGATTTTGTGACCGCCCTCAGGAAGACCTTCGTTCCACCCAGTAGCGAAGTGGGGGCTGAAGCACGTCTCCTTAAACTCCGTCAACGGGAATGCTCGGTGTGCGCCTATGTGTCAGAGTTTCGTACCATAGCAGCCAAGCTACACTGGGATGACTCTGCCCTTCGGGCCGTCTTCTTGGAGGGGCTGGCCCCCTACATCCGTGACGAGATGGCAGGAAAAGAACAGCCCCAGACCCTGGATGAGGTTGCCGACCTGGCGCTGCGCATCGACCAGCGGGTTCTGGTTCGACCCAGGTCCTCCACTCGCCCACTCAGAACTCCTGGACCCCTTCCTCGTCCACCAACGCCAGCCCTTGGACCCGCTTCAACCGAGGTGCCGATGCAGCTGGGCCACCTTCCCCCGGAGGAGAGACAGCAACGGTGGCGTGAGGGTCTTTGTGCCTATTGTGGCTCTCCCGACCACCGGCGCCTGGACTGCCCATTACGGCCGGGAAATGAAGGGACCCGCTGAGTATTGGGGTAGCTCAGCCCGGGTCACCCTCTGCCCCCGTCTCTTCCCACGACTCCTCCTCCCTGTCACCCTCGTTCGTGATGAGACCTCGCATCAGCTGCATGCTCTGGTGGACTCAGGGGCCTCCGACAACTTCATGGATGTGGATCTGGCTAAATGCCTACGGATCTCCCTGACTCCCCTGGAACGAGTAGTCCCTATTACCTCGGGCAGGCCTCTCCAGCCCTATCCCGTCCAAGACCAAACTCAGCCACTCCAGATGGTCCTCCAAGGCCACCGGGAAACCCTCCATTTTCTTATCATTTCCGCTCCCTCCTCTCCTCTAATCCTGGGGTTCCCCTGGCTTCGTCTCCACAACCCCCAGATTTCCTGGTCCCAGAACCGCCTTCTAGGCTGGGGGACCCAGCGCCAGGCCCACCTATCTCCTCCTCCACCCATGGCAGACCGCCTGGCTGGTGGTCCTGGACCTCTACCGCCCAATCTACCACTATCCTATCGGGACTTGGCTGCAGTCTTCGATAAGCGACGCACCACCGCACTGCCGCCTCACCGCCCATATGATATGGAAATCAAGCTGCAACCAGGAACCAGTCCTCCCCGTGGGCGCCTTTTCTCTCTCTCTCTCTCCCTCTGAGTCCAGAGTTGTGGAGGAATATATCAATCAGACCCTCCAGCATGGTTTCATCCGACCCTCCTCTTCCCCGGGTGCTGCAGGCTTCTTCTTTGTGAAAAAGAAGGAAGGTGACCTTCGTCCCTGTATAGATTATCGGGATCTGAACAAGATCACCATCAGGGACCGCCATCCCCTGCCACTCCTCACGACAGCTCTGGACTCCATCTCCCAGGTGCGGATCTTCATGAAACTGGACCTCCGGAGTGCCTACAATCTGGTCCGCATCAAAGCCGGGGAGGAATGGAAGACTGCTTTCATCACATCCACCGGTCATTGGGAGTACCTGGTCATGCCCTTCGGGCGGTGCAATAGCTCCGCCGTATTCCAACGTCTCATCAATGATGTCCTCCGCGACATGCTGGGCTGGTGGGTGTTTGCCTACCTGGATGACATCCTAATTTATTCCAAAACCGAGGCCGAACACCTCCACCATGTTCGTGCCGTCCTCACCCGTCTCCTTGACAACAACCTATACTGCAAGCCCGAGAAATGCTCTTTTCACCAGCGGACCATCTCATTCCTGGGTTTCATGATTTCTGATCAGGGCATAACCATGGACCCTCAGAAAGTCCAGGCGGTCACTGACTGGCCTCTTCCTACGAGCCTGAAACAGCTGCAGAGTTTTCTGGGCTTCTGCAACTTTTACCGCCGCTTCATCAAGAACTTCAGCACCATTGTGGCACCTCTCTCCTCCCTCACCCGGCTAAGCCAATCTGGCCAACCGTTCCGTCTCACTCCAGATGCCATTCGGACCTTCCGCCACCTGGTCACCCGGTTCACGTCGGCCCCTATCCTCCATCATCCGGATCCTACGGAGCCTTTTGTGGTCGAGGTTGATGCCTCGGACGTCGGTGCCGGTGCCATCCTGTCCCAAGGCGGGCCCGATGACAGGCTCCATCCCAGCGCCTACTTCTCTAGGAAGTTTTCCACCACCCAGCAGAAGTATGGCGTGGGTGATCGCGAACTACTGGCCATAAAATGGGCACTGGAAGAGTGGAGACAATGGCTTCCAGGCACCACCCAGCCTTTCATTATCTGGATGGACCACCAGAACCTGACTCATATCTGATCCGCCAAGCAGCTCAATCCTTGCCAGGCCCGCTGGGCCCTCTTCTTCAAGCCCTATGAGTTCCATCTTGCCTACCGCCCTGGAACTAAAAACCAGAAGGTGGATGCCCTCTCCCGCCAGTTCACACACTCCATGCCCACGTCCGAGCCAGCACCAATTCTCCCAGAGCACCGTTTTCTGGCCCACCTTAGGTGGCCATTGGAGGAGGCTATCCAGAATGCCCTCCAGGACGACCCCGCACCCCCAGAGACCCCTGCGGGTCGTCTCTATGCCCCTACGTCCTGTCGCAGTGAGGCAATCTCCTGGGTCCACTCGTCACGCCTGTCTGGCCATGCTGGGTTCTGTCAAACTCTTAAGTTCCTCCAACGAGCCCTCTGGTGGCCTTGCATGGCCAAGGATGTAAAGGAAGAAACCAGCGCCTGTGACATCTGCTCCCGCTCTAAGACACCCAGCCAGGCCCCTGTTGGTGTCCTCAGACCTCTTCCGGTGCCCAGCCGTCAGTGGTCCCACGCGGGTCTGGATTTCCTGACAGGACTCCCACCAGTTAACAACCTCGACACGGTCCTCACGGTCACTGACCGGTTTTCTAAAGTGGTCCACTTCATCACCCTTCCAGGTCTCCTTTCGGCCCGATGCACGGCGGAACTATTCCTGGAGAACGTGGTGCGCCTTCACGGCTTCCCTGTCGATGTGGTCTCCGACTGGGGTCCCCAGTTTACGGCCCGATTCTGGAAAGCCTTTTGCCACCTCATGGGAGCATCGGTCAGCCTATCCTCAGGCAATCACCCGCAGACCAATGGTCAGACGGAGCGGGCTAACCAACAGCTGGGTCGGTACCTCCGGTGCTTTGTCTCGGCCCAACCCTCGCAATGGCCTAAATACCTATTCTGGGCAGAGCTGTCCCACAACCTTCACACCTCTTCAACCACTCAGATGTCCCCTTTCGAGGTCTGCTATGGCTACCAGCCCCCGGTTTTCGCCCACCAGGAGCCCGAAGTGGTTGTGCCGGCCGCGCAATCCCTGGTGAGGCGCTGCAAGAACGCCTGGATCAAGGCGCGAGCTTCTATCACCCGAGCCAACGCCCGTTACGCTCGCCAACATCTCCGCCGACACCATCCTGGTCCTTCCTATGTCCCTGGGGATAAGGTCTGGGTGTCCACCGTGGACCTCCGTTTCCGTGCTGGATCCAAAAAGCTCGCTCCCCGGTTCCTCGGGCCTTACACGATACAGAAAGTCATCAACCCAGTCTCGTACTGGCTGCGATTACCAGCGACTCTTCACATCCATCCCACCTTCCACGTCTCCCGACTCAAGCCTTTTGTGGAGTCCTCCCTGCCTCTGGCTCCGGCACCTCCGCCTGCCCGCTTCCTCGATGGTGAGCCCATCTATACCGTCCGGCGCATCCTGGACGCCCGTCGCAGGGGTCGGGGATGGCAGTACCTTGTGGACTGGGCGGACTACGGCCCCGAGGAATGCTCCTGGGAACTGGCCAGCTCCATCCTGGACCCAGCCCTGATCACTGACTTCTGGGACCGCCGGGGCCGCCCTTGGACTTCACGAGCCATCCCTGGATGGGGGGGGGGGGGGGTCCTGTCAGAACTCCAGTCCCCAGACCAGCCTCTCCCAGCTAGCCGGCCTCCACCACGGACCACAACTCCCAGCATGCCCCTCGCGGGGATTCCCTCCACGTTGCACCTACGTCAGGAACCGCAGCTATAAACGGAAGTCGTCTCCCCAGCTGATCACTCAGTCATCGCTTCTACGGATCTATGATCAGAGTTACCAATCTACCGATCCATCTCACGAACTCTCTGCTCACAGTAAGTGTGCTTACTTACTTCTGGAAAACCCAGCACCTCCGTGTCACTTCGTTGACGCACAAACGCTCGGGGATTCCTAGATTAAATCGCGAGCCGGCGTTTCACTGGCGCTCTCACTTCCGCGTCTGTGAAATCACGCTGTAGCGTTATGAATATTATAATTGTCTGCCCTTAACAGCTGCCCCTTCACACAGTAACATCGCCAAGGTCGGACGCTTGTTTCAGTATGTTTACATTCCAGGAGAAGAGACAGAGAAGAGAAGAAGAACGCTTTCCATTAATTAATCAAAGTACTTTATTCGTGATAAAGCTAATCAGAGCATATGTTGATCATTAATAATCAGGTGAATTATCTGTGAATTAAAGATGTCATGAGTTATGTGTTTAATGAATAAACAGGACTGCACCAGACAGACTGATCTACATTACCATGAAAACGCATGACACATTGTTTTCAACCAATCAGAACTTTCATCTGTCTTAGAGAGAATCTGGGTTGTTTAATTAAGTGGTCCAATCCGGTTTACTAAGATTTGTAAACAATTAGGGGATATAAAACAAGGCAATGCCATTTTAAACTCAGTTCCATTTAACCTCAGTTCTGTTCAATTGGAGGTCCTAAAGATTTCCATCGTCATCATTAAGAAAGTTACAGGCTGGCCAGCTGTACTTTCCTATTTTAAGCTGAGAACTGTCAAGCTGGAAATTTCTGTCGTTTGAACAACAAGACGACGGTTCCTTCACAATAAGAGCTGAACCCGCCGAGATCTGCTACTACTACCGGAGCTATCCGTAGACTGGTTTGTCGTGCTGCACCACTGTTTCATCAGCCCAGCACCAAAGGGGGTTCTAGGACCTGACACTCCTGATCTGACCGCGGGAAACTCCATAGGTACGTAGTCACGGCACAAAATGGCGGCTCATGTCATCAGCTTCTGAAGCCTCGTGGTAGCCTAATCATAACAACCAGATTCGTTACGTCAGCCTAGAGATTCTGAACAACACGCACACACACCAACACGAAACATCCAAATCCATATGCATTCATCATTGAGATAGTCCTGGTAGATTGTAAGAATTTATAATTATAGAAATTAAAGATTCTTAAACGATCCCAACTCTCTCTTTTCTTGTCTCTCAGTCAATACAGAGTGTTTAAGTAAACTCCCTGATGATAAAAACAGCCACTGCTGATTATAATACTTAGATCTAATTACAGTGTATAAATATACAAACTACAGATCACTACAACGCTCTCAACAAGCTCAGCTCCCGACCCCAGCCGATCAGTCTGACAGCATAAAGGAAGTAAACAAATGTTGAGAATCAAATAGAGGTTGGTGCTCTAATTTACCATTCACCATTTTACATTTAACAGGTTTAGGGCTTTTTTTTTTGGTAAAGCCAGAATGTTATTACTGAAAACATAAATCAGACACTGTGTGCCCGTCCCTTTATTCTGGGATCAGGTCACTGAAGCAACTAGGGTTTGTATCAACTAGTCGGCTAGTCGACTTCACTGCTCTGTAGTGACTTTTTATGCCTTTCATTGACTAGTTGCTGTCACGTGATAATGACTGACAAGATGCAGTCCTCAGAAAAGACAGCAGGTGATGAGCCCCTGCGCGTTGAGAGGCAACGCGCTGTGCCAGAGCGTCGGTATCCGACGCCCTCCGTAAACCGCCATTTGACCAGTTGTGACCTTTACCCTCTTGCAATTTAACCTTCCCCTCACCCCCATCCTAACCTCAACCAGCTTGCACATGCAAAGCTCTGATCGTTGACGCACTCCGGACATCTGCGTCCTGAGCACGGCCACAGTAACATTATCAAATTAGGTGTTGCCACCTCAAAACCTAATTTAACACACGATCGTTCATGTCGGCTCATTTCCTTTTATGTTTTCTGTCTTTTGTTTGTGCCTGATGCTTTTCGCTCCTGTGGAGCGGAGCGCATCACCTGTTTTGTCCTCCGGTGATGCACCTCACTGATGTGGCCAGCGCGCACTCCGCTGTTTTTGCAGTCGGTAGATCTTTTAAAACTGCAGTTCAAAGGTAACTCATAGGGTGAATATATATGAAGCCAGGTAGCAGTTTTTCTTTAGGATTGAGAGGAGATGCAGGAAGATAATAAACAGAGACAGGACATAAAAATAGTCAAATAAAAACAAGCTAGTTTTTGTACCTGGTGGTTGCAACAAACAGACACCATTGAAGGTAATCAGAAGTGAGGAACAGAAAATGAGATAATTATTTTAATGTTTAGAGCAGCAGGAACTCAGTGAGTTTGTGGCTGCTGCGCAGAGGGAGGGTGGAGAGGGCTGAAGCAAGATGCAGAAACTACCGTTGTTAAAAGAGATGTGTGTTAACTTGGAAAATGTGGGCACAATTTTAATTGTCAAAAACTCCAGCGAGCCAACCCCCACCAGTCCAATACAGACTGGAGGGCCTGACTAAATCTGGCCAACAGGGCTCAGCTGAAAAAGTAGAGATGCAACTCAACTCTGATGCTCACCTGCCTAGAAACGTTGTCCAGTCAGGAACAGAACTGGGCTTGCCTTCGGCCCTTACAGTAATTAAACTGGACTCCATCAATAAATATACCACACACTAAAAATGTTGTTTGCTTTTTATGAAATATTTTTGTGTAGAATCCAGTTCTGCTCACAGAACACTGAAACAGCTCATATTGAGTTAGAAATATAAGCTAAATTAAAGCTGCAAGCAGCGTCGTTTGGCCCTCGCAGCTCCGCGCCGCTCCGGCCTGACCGGCAGTCCGGGGCACCGGGGCACGTCCTCGGAAAAGAAACGTCGACCACCCCGACAGCAGAAACCGCAAACGATCATCTCGTCCGCACCTCACCCTGACTCAGCATCCCCTCTGAGGACACCATTATATTACACGTCTCAACACTAGGGCATACTCTATCTTTACGACTCTGGTGGTGTGATGACACAGACCAACTGTAATGCTTTTCTGACCAGGTTTTTTGAAGTTATTGTAGGTTAAACTTATCTAGGGGGCGCTAGAAAGCTTTCAGATCATGACAAATATGGGCATTTCACCATAAAACAATAGACTTCCTGTAGTCAGGGGGCGGGACTTAGGTGATGTCAGCTGTCCACATTGTCATTGTCTTCAGATGTGGTCAGTGATCACACAGACAATGTTTGATATAGATATGATCATGCACATGGGAGTTATTAAGTCAAGAAATGTAATGGTGAAAGGTCAAAGTTTGAGGCTTAGCCATGCCCACACCTTTCAACTTTTGAAAAATCCGACAGTTGAATTTTTTCCCCTATGTCTTAAGAGGATATAGCAGAAGTTTGAAGGCAATTGGTGAAAAGGACGATGGGGCATCATACTCCAGACAATGTGTGCGAAAACCACTAGATCGAGTACTAGGACCAAAATGGCAGACTTCGTGCGCGACTATGCACTTGGCTCCAAGAGACTTTTTTGTAGGCCCTGAGACACCACATTAGTGTACCAAATTTCGTACTCCTCAGTCAAAGCATGGCTAGGGGCTGACAGTTTTAATGGTCCTAGGGGGCGCTATTTCAGAAAATAGGCCACGCCCACAAACTTCAGCTGTCTGTTTCTCTTGGGGGTCAGACTAGGATCACTCACCAGAAGTTTCGTAGTGATATAACGATAACTGAAGAAATGAGAGGCAAACGTATTTCCATGGCGTGATGGCGATTTTCGCCATGCTCCCAAAGCCCCGCCTTTTTTTGAAACCCGCCAGTACTGGAGACCAAGTGACGTCAAGTTGTCTACTGCTATTTGCCAGAGATTCCTGGTGATTGGGTAAAAGGAGTCCAATAGGAAGCTGTGAAAAAAAGAGTGGCGTGGCGAAAGGTCAGAGTTTGAGGCTTAGCCACGCCCACACCTTTCAACTTTTGAAAAATCCGACATTTGAAATTTTTCCTCTATGGCTTACGAGGTTATAGCAGAAATTTGAAAGAGATTGGTGAAAAGGGCGACGGGGCATCACTCTCCAAACAACGTGTGTGAAAACCACTAAATCGCGTACTTGGACCAAAATGGCTGACTTCCTGTGCGACTTTGCACTTGGCTTCAAGAGACTTTTTTGTAGGTCCTGAGACACCACATTAGTGTACCAAATTTCGTAATCTTCAGTCAAAGCATGGCTTGGGGCTGACAGTTTTAATGGTCCTAGGGGGCGCTATTTCAGAAAATAGGCCACGCCCACCGGATGTTGACATCAGATTTTTTGAGGGGCCGGACTAGGATCACTTACAAGAAGTTTCGTGGCAATATCTTTAGAAATGACGAAACGGGAGGCAAACGTAAGGCCACGGCGGTACGCCTGATGTCGCAGCGCCGCCACAGCCCCGCCCTCTGCCGAAAACTCCCATAAAGTGACGCCAAGCAACCCCCACTTGTCTTGAGTTACCAGCTACAAATTTGTGGTGATTAAGTGAAACGGGGCAATTTGGGACCTTCAATAGTAAAACTTGACTTTTTTGGTCCTGAGGGGGCGGGGCTTGTGTGATGTCATCATCCGACCATTCAATGTACTTTGTGGTTGGATGACGAATGACCACAGAATGTTTGGTAACTCTATTCTATTCAGTTATGAAGTTATAGCAATTTAAAAATTTTGGCGAGTAGTCAAACTTCGAGGCCTGGCCCCGCCCCTTCATCATATACGAAAACTCAGAATCCTTGTCTCATTTTGTTTGCCCATCCCTTCTGAGCAATTTTACACAAGTTTTGAGACGATCGTGCGAAAAATGATCGAGCAATCCAATCAGAAACGGACCATAAAAACGGCAAAAACGGCCAAAAATCGCCATTTCAACCCAAAATGGCCGACTTCCTGTTTGATATTGACCATGCTTGCAAGAGACTTTTCTGTGCGGACTGTTGAGTACTACAAGTGTACCAAATTTCATAACTGTATGATAAACTAAGCTTTATGGAGAGGTTTTATTTTTTCACTTTCACTGTTCAGCCATTTGCGATTTTTTGGGACCTTTAAAATATCAAATTTTTCACCAGGCCTGACAAGTTTGCAAAATATTGTGAATTTTGGGGTATGTTAAGGTCCCCAAAAAGCCATTCATTTCGCGCTTTCGCTGCTCGGGCCTAATTAAGAGTCCACTCTTTTTAACATTTTTAACCACAAGATGTTACAATAACCCTTTAGCAGTGAGGAATTAGTCCGATACAAGAACATTATACTTGTTAATTAACCATTTAACTTGCTACTTTATTTTTTGTAAGTCAGCCCATTAGAATGCCACATCATCTTAAAACTGTACTGTTAAAAGAGACACTTGTGACTTGAAAAATGTATAATAGTTCAAAATTTGATAAAAAAAAATATATTCATGAAGTTCCTTGCACTAAAGTCCTCTCATGGCATTTTTATTCTTCACAGTTTCAGTACTTTCCAGAATGAGCCATTTTAGGATTCTGTCATTCTAAAACAAGTGACAGCTGGACACAACCACCCACCCCCTGCTTAAGCTGCTATAAGCTGAGATGCTCAGATATCTGGGAGGGGCTCAGAGTAGAGTTGATGCTCCTCTTACCTGGTAGGTGAGAGGTGGTTCTATGTTAATTTCCCAATTTGTGACATCACAAATGGGAACATTTTAAAACGTTTTGTTCTAAACTCCAGAAAATGGATGGATCGGATGTTTTATTTATTGTTTGGAGTGTTTATAGAGGCAGCAGAGACCCTCATGGCAGTACAAACAGATGCAAAATGTGAGTTTTGTTCAACACTTAGTATTTGGATTTTCTTAACAATTTTTAGTCTTTTTAGTTTCAGAAATAAAACTCTTTCACCTGTCTCTCTGGGATGATGCCACCATGCTTTTCTCTAACGATTTCCTCTGAGATTTTCAGAAGCTTTATTTTCCGTGTCTGGACAAGGTTTTAGACAGACACTGGACCGTTTCATAATATTTCACATGAGATTAAACACATTTAGGACCCCGCAGGACCCAACTGCTTTCTTTCCAAAACACAAAAGTGTGTCCCTCATCTGTTTTATGAACAGCTACAAAATTATATATTTAGGGACGTTTTGAGATTAATCCCTGTTGCGTGCTCCCTGAGGATGGCTGCGCACCGCAGATGGCTTCCTCCTGCCTCTCAGGACACTACAAGACTGCAGTCTGTGAGGAGTGCCTGTTTTGCTCTTTCCCATCCTGCTTTATTCTCTCACACTCCTCTGTTAAGCTGCCCTGACCAGCTGGTGGAGCTGGGAAGCTGCAGGCTGTCTTGGACCCACATCAAGTTTTCATGTCTGGCTTTTTGTGCTGCCTGTCTCAGTGGAGAAAAGCTCAACGGGTCGGAGGAGGATTTATTTAAAGAAAACCTACATTAAAAACTAACAGCATTTACTTAAGCCAAGATTACATCTTTTTACTCGTATTCAAACAAAATGTGTTTGCAGTAAACGTCCTGCATCTTATTCTGGAATTAACTTAATGGTAAAGAAACAAACATGAAAGCAGGTGTGCCTAATTGTAGAGGGACAGAATGAAATTTCTGACCTTAAACCTTTTGTACAGATTAATATGTCCAGGCTCATCAGCAGCAGGTGCTTTGGCAAGGTGGTGTGAGAAGCTAATCAGAGTTTGTGACCTTTTTCAGCTTCGCCATGCTGGGCATGGATAATCTCTGTGCAGTGTGCATGCTACAGATGAGGCAATGAAAGGGCTTCAGCTCCCTCTGATACATTTGGGTTTGTTCAAACTAGGGGTTTCCATTAATACAGTCAATATCAGTACAAAAATTTAATATTGGAAAAAATCGGCATCAGTTTTTAATCTTTTAACTCCCAGAAACCCAAATTTAGAAAACAACTGCAAAATCTTTTTTTAACCTTTCACATGCTGTTCTAGGAGGCCAGATAAACGGGCCTATTTACACATTTTAACAGCCAATAGTGTTGCAGAACTGAACAATAGAACCTATTAGCAATGTAAATGTGGTTTTAAAAAGAAAAAAAATGGGGAAGGTTTATTTTTGTAGACTTAAATCTGATGTTGTAATATTACAACCGTGGGTCTCTGGGGGTTAATGACACATCCTTTAAATACCATGCACATATAATACATCAGACTCTTCAGCTACTTCTTTTATCTCAAAATAGGACAGATTTGAGATATTTCACTTTATTTGGCACAACTTGTAAAGTAGAAATTTGCCCTGTGTAGTGAACGTACGTTGTCCTGCACGGAGCCATGTATAGCTAACAGCTAACAAACGACTAAAACAACAAGATTCTTCACCCAGGTCTTGTGTTTCTTATCTTTATAATTTGTATCACAATAACTGTAATATACAGGAAAAAGAATAATACATTACTAACGAGTGGCAGTGCCAGGGGTGCTAGGGGGTGCAATAGCTACCCTTGGATTAGTCATTGCACCCCCATAGCACCCCCAATTAAATGTTAGATTTGTTGTTTTTTTTTACTATTTAATTTTAATTTAACATTGGGATGTGATCATATTTAACATACAAAACAAAAATAAACAGTAAATTATCATATAGATAGTAAAAACTTAAATCAAAACTGGAAATTGATGTTAACCTTTGACCTCATTTTCCACCTGCGAACGAGTGAAAGGTAGAGCTAGTGGTAAAATTGATCGGTTTATGTTGCCCAAATTTCCACAGGTTCAGTCAGAAACGAATGAATCTTTGGAAGTGATCTCAGACCCACAAAAACCTACGGATCTGGATAAGGAGAGTCAATCAATCAGTCAATCAAAGATACTTTATTGATCCCAGAGGGAAATTAGAGTTTCAGTACACACAATTCAGAGATCAGACATACATGGGCAATACACATGACAAGAATTGGTGACTGTGGTCATTCGCAACCCTGAGTCGTGCTACCTTAATAGAGAACAGAGGGGGTTACATGAGGACTGTTTCAGGTTGAGGGAAAAAAAGGCACTTCAGTGTTACTCTCCACCAGGAGGGCAGCTTTGCTCAGCAAAAAAACACCTCAAACATATATGCAACAGACTTCAGACAACACAACATAAGTGTCCACTAGGTGGGGTGGTGGGTTGGGACTATCCCCACTTCAGTTCCAGCAGCCACGATAAGCAGCGCATGTCACCTCAGTGTGGATAGGGAGAGGAGTATTGAGGGTTGGAGGGTTGCAGTGACCCTGGAACGTTTCAGCAGCCTTCCCGCAGTTCCCCCAGGCTGGGATAGGAGACAGAGTTGAGTTGCCATAGCGACGGCACATTCCACATATCCTCTGAGGGGGGAGTTTTCGTTGTAGCCTTGCAGGCTCAAGGACGCCAGATTCCGATTAGAAATTGTTTTGGGGCCAGACAGAGATAATTTCCTCTCTGTCTTACAGTTTGTTGGTCCTCAACCTCTCAACCCTCAACCACCGAAGCAGTCGAGGGTTTTGCCGCTGGAAATGCTAACACTAACGTTAGCTTACCTTGCAACACTATAGACGGCTTTCTGTGTGGCTGTATGTGTTTATGATTTCATGGAAAAGTCAGCGATTGTTCATATGTTTATGTTTATTAATGATTGTTTCAGGTGTTGTTGAGGTTTTGTGCACGCATGTGTTTCTGCTAGTGTTGAAGGTGTTTTAGAGAACAATAGGTACGCATGACCACTTCCTTCATAGCACCCTCAATAAAAAGACTAGCTCCTTCATAGCACCTGCAGAAAAAAAATTCTGGAGCCGCCACTGGTACTAATAAACACATCTTAGCATCACGCCTAGGGAGAATGAGATTCAGCTGCCGTTGGAGACAAAATACGTAAATACGGCATTTTTCCTGTTTGTAACTCTAGTTGAAGTAGTTGCCATTTTGTATAAAAGTGGAGATATGGGATGTTTGTAACCTAAAATGTATTTGTTTTTCTTTTTTATGATGGGGAGGGGCAGCATAAATCTGTATCATAAATTAGTCTGACAACATTCATATTTAGGATATCCGTTTAAAAAAAAGAAGGAAAAATAGCCAATATCGAGCATCCCTTACTCAAATCGTCATTTTCTATTCTCACTAAAGCTTTGCAGTTTTTGTTAAATAATTAGTGATTTTTCTTCATGCAGTTTGTGCATGATAACAAGAGCATTATAGTTATTTCCTGCTGATTAAATCTGACAGGTAGACAATAATGCCTTTGTCTGTTTTGTGTGTTTCTGGCATCACTGCAGGAAGTTTGAAAGAAGCTCCCAGAAAACAATCGCTGGATGAACATTGGGGTCTGTGTTTAATCAGAATTAGCAACAAACATTGCTAAATAAGAGTTACCTGTATGATCTTAGATTCAATGTGGTTGAAGCTAAGACTCTTCCAGAAAAGAGCAGGCTTATCATGTTTAAGATTTGATCAAAACTGTTATAACTTCATTATTTCTTGGTATGAATTGATTTTAAACTTCTGTTTTACACACAGTCATTGTAGTTAAACTCTGTAGGGATCTGTGACTGAGAATACCCGCAATATTTTTCATCTACAAGCATCCACGTGGCTTTAGGTGGGTTCAATGTTTAATCCAAAGAGCCTAAACCTCCAATCTTCTGGATTAAGAACAAACACTCATTTTAGCAGCTTTTACTGAAATGAATTTACACTGATCATATATTTACAGTATGTGTAAGCAAAATCATTTAGTGCCATGGTAACAAGTGCCCATCAGCACATTTAGTGCAAGGATTTAAACACGCTCAGTCAGTTAGAAATGAGTCACGTTTCTTTCCTCTGCAGACTTCATTTAGTCTATTAAAAAGACAAACGGGTCTCACTGGATTCATTTGAGAACCTGTCTGCATGAGACAGCTCGTTGTTGCTCTGTTTGCCATTATTCTTAACGAGTAATCAATTTGCAGGCTTGGGTTATTACCTGCAAATAAAATCAGTTCTTCTCCTGTACAGATCAAATGAACAAGAACATGGTTAAGTTCTTTGTCAATGCTGTTTTCTATGTTTACTCCCCTCTGCGTTGCTTAATATGGAGTAAACCAGGTTAGAGCGCATAGAGCTGGCTGAATGCATCAGGTCTCACAGGAAGTTTAACTGCATACATTTGATCTGTTGTCCCCAAAACTACCTGCGTGTGTATAAAAAAGTTACATAATGAAGTTTTAATAAACCTGTATGTGAGATGAAGATCTCATAAACAGAGCATTCCCATCCAAATCTGCAGGACGCAAATCAGATCTGCTTATGAAACATATCAGCAGCTTTCATGCTTGTTACCAGTCAAACTTCCTTGTGTTCATTACGCATGGAAGTTTAGAAACTGAACAAAGCTCTGAATTGGATCAGGAAGGTCGTTTCTCAATCACGCTCCACCTAGAAAGCCCATCACTGATTGACTTCCCTCAGAAGAATGAGAGATTTTCTCCAAGGACACCATTGTGATAAAATATGTGGTAATCTGAACTGATCGTTCCTTCTTCCAGCTTGAAGCAACATAAAGGTGACTCTCCGATCACTGAAGAGATCCTTCAGCAGCAGGCAGTAGGTTCACAAGGAAATCCATCCATCCATCCATCCATCCATCCATCCATCCATCCATTGTCTTCCACTTATCTGAGGTTCTGCCGCAGGGGCAGCAGTCAGCAGGGAGGCCCAGACTTCCCTCTCCCCAGCTACTTGGGCCAGCTCCTCCTGGGGAATCCCAAGACGTTGTCTGGACAGCTGAGAGACATAGTCCCTCCGGTGAAAATCCTGGGTCTTCCTTTGGGTCTCCTCCTGGTTACACATGCCCAGAAAACCTTATCAGGGAGGCATCCTGAAGACAGCCTAATCAGATGCCTGAGCCATCCCAACTAGCTCCTCTTGAGTGGAGGAGCAGCTGATCTACTTTGAGCCCCTCCCAGATGACCCAGCTTCTCACCTTATCTCTAAGGGAGATCCCAAACACCCTGCGGAGAAAACTCATTTCAGCCGCTTGTATTTGTGTGACCATAGGTGAGCCTATGAACAGATTGACCAGTAAATCGAGATCTTCGCCCTTCTGGCTCAGCTCTCTTCACCATGACAGACAGGTACCATGCCCACATCACTGCAGATGCAGCAACAATCCGCCTATTTATCTCCTGATCCATCTTTTCCTCACCCGTGAACAGGACCTCCTCCCTGACCTGGAGATGGCATTCTACTCTTTTCTAACTCAAGACCACAAAGAAATGACTTCCTTTAATGTTTCAGGATGGGCTTGGCTCAACCTCAGGAGTCAAGGGTTGTGATCAGGAAGGAGCTGAGACCCAGACCCCTCCATGGTTTCTGTCCTACTGCAGACTGAACATGGATTTTTTTTTACTTTGAGTTTCATTTCCCCATTTTTGCACATGCTGGGATGTGGATTGTGTTCTATTTTTATTACTTTCACACAAGTTTTACTCTAAATGTTCTAAACACATCGGTTCCTCACAGGTCTTCTTAAACGATCATTTCCATGTATTTGGGGAGAACAAATACATTACCAAATAAATAAATACATAAGTCCATGTCCTTCAATTTCAAAAGCTTTATTCTATATTGAATCATCAATAGATTGTGCCTCCAGTTCGGATAAATATGGTTTACAGTTAATAAAAATGATTCAGTTTGGGTTTTATGATCAGTAATATCAGATGGCTGATGTAATCTTTGCTCCGCTGAACTGCAGCAAATTTATTTGAATAGTTTCACACTCTGGAAACCAAACTCCATTTCACTGCATGCTGGGAGAAACTGCATTCTCCTCAACTTACCAGCTGACCAGCTTCTCCTGTCGGTCCTGGGATCTTGTTTTAAGGCTTGTGGTGACTGAGCGTTATCGGTCTGTGCGCTCAGACCATGGAATGTTCTGCCTCTCCAAATCCATCATGCCCCTCCCTCTCTCTGAAATCTCATTTTAAAACGTGCTTCTTTTCCCTCGCTTTTGACTCTGTGCCTACCTGAATACATTTATTTCCTGTTCTTCTTTTTTTGCACGACTTTACTTTAACTTTTCTAAAATGGCTATCGTTCTTGCTTTATGCTCCTTTGTGGTTTTTTAATAAGAACTTTTTATTATTCATTGTGTTATCTTACTTTGTGCAACCCTCCTATTGTGTCGGGGTTATATAAATAAAATGGTGTGGTTTAATGTTTACAGGGACACGTTTCATCAGACTTCAAAAAGTTAGATAAGATCCATTGGAAACTGAAAGCTGGTGGTAAAAATACACATGTGAAGGACAAGGTGAATCACATGCATTTAAATGTGCAATTAGTTCATTTATTCACCTCTTTCCCAGATGATGCTTAATAACTGGCCATCGATGTTCAAATCTTACCTGCTTTCTTACTGTTGTCATTTAGAATTGCTGGTTGGAGAAGTCCTCACGTCACCAGCGTGAAATGTTGGGGCAGAAAGTTCACAGAAGGTAAGAAGCATTTATACATTAATTAAATCTGTGTGATCATGTCTTTTAGTGCCTGTCTGTTACTCTCAGACAGGAGGCATGAGTTGACCTAGCGGTTATTTTTACCCAAAGAAAACAGACGATGCCTCATTTAACTGTGATTTTTGAGTTTATAGGATTAAAGTTGTACTCATTTCTCTTCTTTGGTCACCATTTTTAAACTTTCGCATGTTTCGATCTGACATCAGAGGTTGATCACACAGCTGTTTTTGTACGATTCGGATATTTTGAGGTAGAGCTGTCTGTTTGAAGCTCTTATTGTGAAGGATTAAAATGCCTCAATTGTATTTCATTATTACATTCATACTTTTTTCTCAACATTTTGATTTTAATCTCATCGCCACACCCTTTTTTGTAATGCTCCTTGGTGAAAATCCATCCAACTTTACTTGATGTTATTTTTTTAAATGACACTAATTGTCGTCTGAGTATCTCAGAGTGTGAGATGTGGCTTACAGCATGATCAGATAACTCATGAATGTAAACAAAGCACAGATGCACTCGGGTCTGCTGCAGACTGATTGCAGGACTTCACTGTGAGGATCGTGTTGTTCAGAATTCCCGTTGAGTGTGAATTTTCCTCCCCATCCACACAAATAACCCCCACAGTTGTAATAATTAAACCAGCAGGGGAGAAGAAGTTTAGATCAGTGAGACCATGTTTACCAGGATGAGTTAATAGCTACCTGGCAACAAAAACATCTTCCTTCCCAAATGGCTTACCGTCAACGTTGATGACCCCATTTTGTTCAAAACTCAGGATGAAATAATCTAATTTAATAAAAAGGAAAAACTGGTACATGTGCCACTTTTGGGAAGGAACGAGTGCCCTTAAATCCAGTTACTGATTTATGCTCAAGAATGAAATGAAAAAAAAAAATAAATAAAAAAAAATTTGTCGTCGTCGTCGTCTTCCTCCGCTTATCTGGGTCCGGGTTGCGGGGGCAGCATCCCAACTAGGGAGCTCCAGACCGTCCTCTCCCTAGCCTTCTCCACCAGCTCCTCCGGCAGGACCCCAAGGCGTTCCCGGACCAGATTGGGGATGTAACCTCTCCAACGTGTCCTGGGTCGACCCGGGGGCCTCCTGCCGGCAGGACATGCTCGAAACACCTCCCCGGGAAGGCTTCCAGGAGGCATCCTCACCAGATGCCCAAACAACCTCAACTGACTGCTTTCGATACAGAGGAGCAGCGGTTCTACTCCGAGTCTCTCCCGAATGTCCAAGCTCCTCACCCTATCTCTAAGGCTGAGCCCGGCCATCCTACGGAGGAAACTCATTTCGGCCGTTTGTATCCGCAATCTTGTTCTTTCGGTCATTACCCAAAGCTCATGACCATAGGTGAGGATTGGGACGTAGATTGACCGGTAAATTGAGAGCCTGGATTTCTGGCTCAGCTCCCTCTTCACTATGACAGATCGACTCAGCGTCTGCATCACTGCAGACACTGAACCAATCCGCCTGTCGATCTCCCAATCCCTTCTACCCTCACTCGTGAACAAGACCCTGAGATACTTAAACTCCTCCACTTGAGGTAGGACCTCTCCCCCGACCTGAAGTTAGCAAGCCACCCTTTTCCATTCGAGAACCATGGTCTCAAATTTGGGGGTGCTGATCCTCATCCCTGCCGCTTCACACTCGGCCGCCAACCTACCCAGCAAGAGCTGAAGGTCACAGCTGGATGAAGCTAGGAGGACCACATCATCCGCAAAAAGCAGAGACGAGATTCCCCTGCAACCAAACTCGACACACTCCACACCACAGCTGCGCCTAGAAATTCTGTCCATAAAGGTAATGAACAGAACTGGTGACAAAGGGCAGCCTTGGCGGAGTCCAACCCTCACTGGGAACAGGTCTGACTTACTACTGTCTATGCGGACCAAACTCACGCTCCTCTGGTAAAGGGACTGAATGGCCCTTAACAGAAAGCCACACACCCCATACTCCTGGAGCGTCTCCCACAGGGTGCCCCTGGGGACATGTTCATAAGCCATCTCCAAATCCACAAAACACATGTGGATCGGTTGGGCAAACTCCCATGCCCCCTCCATCACCCTTGCAAGGGTATAGAGCTGTTCCACAGTTCCACGGCCAGGACGAAAACCACATTGCTCCTCCTTAATCTGAGATTCAACTATCGATCGGACCCTCCTCTCCAGTACCTTGGAGTAGACCTTTCCAGGGAGGCTGAGGAGTGTGATCCCCCTGTAATTGGAACACACCCTCAGGTCACCCTTCTTAACGATGGGGACTACCACCCCGGTCTGCTACTCCACAGGAACTGTCCCCGATGACCACGCAATGCTGCAGAGACGTGTCAACCATGACAGCCCTACAACATCCATAGCCTTGAAATACCCAGGACGAACCTCATCCGCCCCCGGGGCTTCGCCGCTGTGTAGTTGTTTGACTACCTCAGCAACTTCTGCCCCCGAGATTGGACACTCAACCCCCAGGTCTTCCGGCTTTGGTTCCTCCTCGGAATACGCATAGGTGGGATTGAGGAGCTCCTCAAAGTATTCCTTCCACTGTCCAACTATAGCCCCAGTTGACGTCAGCAGCTCCCCATCCCCACTGTAAACAGTGTGAGCGAGTTACTGCCTTCCTCTCCTGAGGCGCCGGACAGTTTGCCAGAACCTCTTTGGAGCCGATCAATAGTCTTTCTCCATGGCCTCACCAAACTCCTCCCATGCCCAAGATTTTGCCTCGGCAACTGCCACTGCTGCACCCCGCTTGGCTATCCGGTACCTGTCTGCTCTCTCTGGAGACCCACAGACCAGCCACGCCCTGTAGGCCTCCTTCTTCAGTCTGACGGCTCCCCGAACCTCTGGTATCCACCAGCGGGTACGGGGGTTGCCACCACGACTGGCACCGATCACCTTGCGACCACAGCTAGCAACAGCCGCCTCAACAATCGCAGAGTGGAACAAGGTCCACTCGGAGTCAATGTCCCCCACTGCTCTTGGGATGCGGTCAAAGCTCTGTCGGAGGTGGGAGTTGAAGACCGTCTTAACAGGTTCTTCTGCCAGGCGTTCCCAGCAGACCCTCACTATGTGTTTGGGTCTGCCATGTCTACGCGGCATCTTCCCCTGCCATCATCGACCTGTGACTTAGGCTGCCCTGGTACCAAGTGTACCGATGGGCATCCTTATGTTCGAACATGGTGTTATGGCCAAACTGCGGCTTGCACAGAAGTCCAATAACGAAACACCACTTGAGTTCAGATCAGGCGGGCCGTTCCTCCCAATCACACCTCTCCAGGTCAAGCTGTCATTGCCCATGTGAGCATTGAAGTCCCCCAGCAGGACAATGGAGTCCCCTGATGGAGCACTATCTAGCACCCGTCCCAGGGACTCCAAAAAGGGTGGGTACTCTGAACTGATATTTGGTCCATAAGCACAAACAACAGTCAGGACCTGTTCCCCGACCCGAAGGTGCAGGGAAGCTACTCTCTCGTCCCCCGGGGTAAACCCCAACACAGGCAGAGATTCTTGGGGCTAACAAAAAGCCAACCCCAGCCCTCCGCCTCTCCAGCAAAGGAGAGTGTCCAACCCCTCTCAAGGACTTGGGTTCCAGAGCCAATGCTATGTGTCAAGGTGAGTACCGGTCAACCTCTGCCACAAGCTCCTGCTCCTTCCCCGCCAGCGAGGTGACGTTCCATATCCCAAAAACCAGTTTTCTTATCCGGGGATCGGACCGCCAAGGCTCCCGCCTTGGTCTGCCACCCGATCCACATTGCACCGGACCCTTCATGTTCCTCCTGCGGGTGGTGGGTCCACAGTTAGATGAGCTCATGTATCCGGTTTGGGCTCGGCCCAGCCAGGCCCCATGGGCGAAAGCCCGGCCACCAGGCGCTCGCTCACGGGCCCCAACCCTAGGCCTGGCTCCAGGGTGGGACCCTGGTAACCCTCCGAGCCGGGTACTCCGACTCTTTGAATTTACTTTCATTAAAGATCCTGTGATCTAAAAAAAATAAAATAAAAATAAATACCTGAAACCGTTTGATTCTGTAAAGGGCCATTAAATAAAACTGTTGGTCAAATTTCCACCTGTCTGTTTACGTACAAGGTGCTCCTGTTCAACTGCCTGCTAAGATAAAAAAAAAGCTAATCATCCAATCGCATTTAAGCTATTCAATTTTTTTTTGGCGTCTAGACATTTGAAGACAAAGTGGTAACTAGCACCATCATGCATTGATATGAGTCCCCACACCCCCAGATGGTTCTCTGAGGCCCTGTGATCAAAGCCTACTGGTTGTGCAGCGCAGTGAACTCAGAGGCCTCCTTTAAAAAGCAGCAGCAAACTCACCTGTTCAGGCTGGTTTTGGTGTGACCTTCAGTTGATTCTTCATCACTACCTTCTCTTCATGCTGCTGTTTCTACCGATTTAGTCTTTCCTTTCCTTTCATTTCTTATTCTTATTTTCTCCTCCTTCTTACAGTTTTTATTTAAAAAATTCCATTTCCCCATTTTTTATTCAATATTTTTAAATCATTATATATACATTTTTAACCATTTTAATTATACATTAGAATCTTTTTTTAATATACAGAAACGTTTACTAATTTAAAACATAATTTTAAATGTTTTTAATTTTCTGTTCTTGTGATTTTCATCTTGAGGCGCCACAAAGATTGATTCTTCTTCTACTCTCATTGGACGTAAAACTGTAGCAGGTATGCAAAAAAATACGATCACAAAGATTTTCATAATAAAAATGTAGCTTTTTTATTTTAAAATGTGCAGAAATTAAACAGGAGACTACACTAGTGCTTCACCTCCCTTTTTTGAAGCAATCATCAAATTCTAGAGAGAAATCTTGACCAGTTTAAATTAATTTTACTGCAACAATGTTATGATAAAGTTGGTGCTTTGTCAGGCTGGAAATGAACAGCTCTGGTTAGTAAGTCATCAGGAACCCATGGGGAGGTGAGTGAACTCCGCTTGTATACCATCTCACTCATGATTTCCCGTCTTTTTAGCACCCTGAGGAGCACCGTGGCTCCGGAGCCAGTGGGTAGCCCATGCGGAGCCCTGCGTGAGTGAACTGAAAGAGGGTCAGGCTCAGCATGTCACACAACATCCGGCTTGTCCTCCTCCACCTTCCTTAGTCCCTCTGGTTCTGCATCCAGCAGCTGAATCACAGATGAACAGCGGCTGATGGGAGTTGACAGGCCGTCTTAGAGCGAGCCTGTGGAACGGCCAGTGGTTGTGCCAGCTGGACCGACTTTTGAACACTAATGTTGAGGTCAGGGGTCCTATCAGAGCAGGAAACACTTGAATTCTGAGGAATGAGTGAAGCAGAGAGTTGGCATGCTTGCTTCATTTTTAACAGAAGTGTCTTGTTATAATTTAGTTAATTTAAGAATAATTAATTTGCTGAAGGCAGAATATGATTTAGCCAATGCTTTAAGACATATTTTTTTTATTTGACAGAAGATAAATTTGAAGTAAGCATGAGCATCAGGGCCAGATTAAGACTTTGTTGTACCCACGGCAACAATATTCAAGGGCCCCATCATCACGACCCAAGGATCACCATAATATGGTCACATACAGAATATTTTACTGTAATATGCAGTAAATATACTCAATACTTGAATGCCTGACTTCACGTAACCCGCTCAGGGTAACCTTTGACACACCTCGCGTGGACTGACCAATGAGGAGAGGGTCTTAACTTGAGGCCCTCTCTTCATTGGTCAGTCTACAAGAGACTGACTCTCAACTGTCGTTCAAAGTCATAGGTAGCGAAGCGTCTCTGTGCAGCGCAAAAGCCCGGGTAGACAGTTTGTTTAATATAGGGTGATCATATTTCCATTTCCAAAAAAGAGGACAGGGGATCTGTGCCTATGACATCACACTATGGCAACGCCACACAATGCTGGGATCCATTTTTTTGTAAGAACTAAATTAATATCAGATTCTGCCAATAAAAGGGCTCTAAAACAATAAATACTTAGCATATTTACTGCAAAATCTCATTTTTCTGCTTTAGTGCTGCAACAAGGTTTTATTAATAATAAATTATAGCTTTTGTTTTACTACAGCATCGGTACGCTTCCTCTGCACAGATTATTAAGGATGCTTGTTTCAGCTGTGAGATTAGACGATAGGATCAATGAAAAAATAAGTTGTCACACTGGAAACTTTCAGAGAATCCACAAATAGTGGCTTTCAAATTGGTTTGTTACTTTTTGCAAGTTTAAAAAAGCAGCAGATGAGACAGCATGTCTGATAATTTAGTTTTTCATCTGATAACATTAGAACATGCCAGTGATATCTGAGGGGCTTTTATAAACACCGTATAACTAACACTCCTGGAGAGGGTATGAATTGCACAGAGGCTTCTGGGGAGCCCAGTTATGGGGTGGGGTGGTGGTGGTGGTGGTGGTGGTGTGTGTGTGTGTGTGTGTGTGGGGGGGGGGGGGGGGGGGGGGGGGGGGGGGGGGGTTGTCATTTTGCCTTGGCCCCCAAAATGTCTTGAAACGGTTCTGGGTGTGTGACTGAGTTTTGAAGGTGATCTGAATTGTATCAGATGTATAAATATTACATGTGTGTAACTGATTGTTTTGCAGGTAAAAACGTGTAGTGGAGATAAATCTACCTACATTTTACTTTTCAACACTTTGTTTTGTTTTCTTGTTTTTATTTAACTATAATTTCCTGTCCTGTCTGTCTCTCATCTTCCTGCATCTGCTCTAAACTCTCCAGAAAATCTGCTGCCTGGATTCTTACTTTTTCACCTCATCGGTTACTTTTGAGCAGATCAAAGGGATCTCCTGACCACAAAGCGGAGTGCGCGTTTCGATGCGTCAGTGAGGTGAAATCTCCGCAGTGCAGGTGATGAGCTCCGCAGTGGCAGAGCGCTTCAAGCACAAATAAGACAGAAAGTAGAGAACATGTGCGGACATGAACGATCGTGTGTTAATTATAGTTTTTTGGTTGCGCCACTTTGAGAATGGACCATGCGCTGGACGCAGCAGCCTGGAGCACTGCGCACCGATCATCGCTCTGCCGCTCTCTGCTGAAAAGAGTCCATAAATGATAATATAGTAATATAGGTAGAAAACTTTTTTCTGGCTCCCCTGGATGTGTAGGATATACAGCTCCCCCATCCCTGCTCCTGGATGAAAAGCCGGACATTTTCATCAGTACAAGAACCCCCAGTCCGGACATCCCGGACAGAGTGAAAAGTGGACATGTCCGGGGAAAACCGGACGTACGGTCACACTAGTTTAATATAAAGCGGGAGATTACAGATACAGTAATTTGCTCGTGCCCTTGCTGCCCTGGGCCCTTTAGAGTTTGTGGGCCCTGGGCAATTGCCCAGTTGCCCATATGGTTAATCCGGCCTTGATGAGCATCATAAAATGTTGGCATCAAACTTTATCTCAAAGTGTAGAGGTGGGAAAAATGATCGATTCTAAGATGTATCACAATTCAGCCGTACATGATTCTGCATTGATGCAGCAATGTGACATAATGAGATTTTCTCCCTATGTCTATGTCTATGTTCTGGACGCGCAAGGACAATTAAGTTTTGAGGTTTTACAACCACTTCTGAGGGCAGAGTTGCAATGACATGCGCACTGCGTCGCCCTAGCGCCAATTTAAAACAGAAATGGCGGACAGGGATACAGGGCCAACATTACCAGTAATCAAAGATGTACCCATTACATTTAAATCGGATGTCTGGGCTAATTTCAGTTTTGGGATCCTGGATGTGAAAGAATCACCTAACATAGTATTTGTTTACCATTTTTAAGTTCAGTAGTAGTATTCTATCTGAAAGCTGCTCCACCAAAAACATTATTTCTTATATTATTTAAGTAATTATAGGCAGCACACTTTAAAAATTGTTGCTCACTATAGTGAATAGATGTATGTTCTGTTTTTCAGGTATATCGAAATAAAAAAGAAATCGAAAACTATTCTACTGCTTTTATTAAGTAATGAAAAATTTTGTGTGAAGAATTGTAATACATTTCAGACTCAAATCGAATCTTTAGGCAGATGATCTGAATCGGATCGGATCGAATCGTGAGGCAGGTAGAGATGCACACCACTATTAAAGTGGTAATTCTATTGTTTTGTGACTCGGAAACAATTACAAGAAAAAAAATCCTAACAAAAAAATGCTGCATGTTGATATCCAGATGAAGCAATGCTGCGTGTAGTCCTGCCATGACGTTTACATTTAAATAAGCAGCTTCCAAACCCTGCAGCCTGCTAGTTGTATGCATTAGCACAAATGTATTGAATGATGAAACACTGATGGAAGAGCAGAGGGAGACAGAACGTTATGTGTTTATAGGCAGAGGAGCGTCATGTGGAGAAGAAGATCTGGTGCGTGATGTGGAGAGACACGTAGCTTTTAATGTGACGATGCTGAAGTGGAGGCGCCCAGCGGTGAACCTGACATCCTGCTGACCGGGATGCGTTTGGTTTTAGGAAACCCAGTGGCGGAGCTTGATATGTGCAACATGTGCGGCCGAACAGGGCGGCAGTCTGGAGGGGGCGGCATTTAATTTCTTTTTTTTTTAATTTTTTTTTATTTTCTTTTTTTTTCTTCCATCAACCGATACATCAACAAAACATAGAAATCACATGTTCTTCATAATAATAATAGTGATGAGTGATGATAATAATAATATTTCTGTAATAAAAGCACAACAAAGTCATTGTTTGCGTTTATATTGGGATTTTATTGCGCCCCCTTGTGTCCGCCGCGCCTCTGTAGTGCGCTCTATAGCGCCCTTCATCAGGTGGGGGGCGGAGGGATCTCGGAGAGTGATGATGGAGGGATACAGGTACTGTTTGACATATCACCACTCACAAACATAATGGAGAAGAAGCGGTCGAAGCCATCTGGTGCCCAATTTCGGAAAAAAAGAAAAGAAGAGGAGGAGAAACGAGGAAAAGATGCAGGTATGCATCTCTTTATTATTTAGTTGGTATTTTTCCCGCCTGTCCCCCAACTTATTGATTAACTAACCTCTCTAATCTGAACGTTTTGCATGGTGCTATGATGATCCCTTCAAATGTCTTTTGCTAGCTTCTTACATTGCATGTATTTAGAACTACTTCCAACCGCTAGCTTTTTCTTTGTCAAATGAGCTTTTATGAAAAGCTAAGAGTGGGAAAACCGAAAGGCTGATAACCAAACGCTATCAAATTAAAATGAGTCTTTGAGAATTTTGCTGAAATACATTGACGGCGGGCGGCAGGTCTCGCGCCGGCGCCATTCGCCTTTCTATTTGGACTCGGGAAATGAGCTACGTATTATTTACCCCACGAAAAACGGAGCGGCAGCGGGCCGCTGGAGGTGCCCTGCTAAGATCCCGTTTATACTGTAAACTGCCATAACATAAAAACTATAATAGCTAGAGCGGTCTTTTTTTTAGCTGAAAGTTGAGACTGTCTCGCCTTTCAGCACTGTACAAGTCGATGATGTCATCGTGTTGTGTTGTGTGCTGCACACTGTGGCTATGTTTACTCACAGTGACCTTGAAGCAGAGTGGGAGAGTTGAAGAATTTAACCAGTTAAAATGGATTCATGGATATTTAATCAATAGTTGTGGCTCCTCTGGTCATTTAGTTCTTTGTCTGCCGTAGACATTTGCTGAATAAGGAAATAAAAACTTTAAATGACAAAAAAAATTAGGGAAAAACACTTGTTTTGTATTTTATCACTTATTAATGATTAATAGATTGTTGGTGTTTTAACTTTTGGTAAAGGAAAACACACATTTTCCAGGCAGCCCCAGTCTGGAGAAGTGATGGTGACATCAGCCGTTAAAAATAAATAATACTCTGAGGTTTTTATGAATAATTTGTACTTTTACTTGAGTATTTCTCTAACACCAGTACTTTTACTTGTAAATGAGTAATATTTTAGCAATGTAACAGTACTTGTACTTGAGTACAGATTTTCAGAATTCTTTCCACCACTGCTGAAAACTGTAAATGCTCATTGTAACATGTTAATTAAAATGCTGAAGCAACAGACGTGACATGAAGATTGTATTGTTTGTTTTATGCAACATCAGGAGCCCTACACAGATATTTTGGGATGACATCAGCTGCCACTGAGGACCAGCCATCTACCTCCACGGCTCATACCAGTAGGCCAGTATTTGAACTCGAGGAGGGACAGTCTGCTGGCACCACATCTCCCCAGGAAGATACTTTAGGTGTGTTTTGGACACGTGTGTGTGTCCAGCAAACATTTAGCTATAGACATTTAAATAGTATTTTCAAAGAATATGGGAATTGTTCCATATAGCATGTGGTGAGTTATGCTTCCATTTTCTGTCAATAGAGAGACCTACCAGTATATGTGAACTTGATGAGGGACAGCCAGCTGCCACGTCTCCCCAACAAGATATGTCAGGTAAGTTTTGCACAAGTGTGTGTGTGTGTGTGTGTGTGTGTGTGTCCTGCAAACATTAGAGAAATTTGAATGTCACATATTGTATTTTAATAGAATATGTGAAATGGTCCACATAGTAATGTGTTGAGTTACTCTTCTGTTTTCTGTCAATAGAGAAGCCTGAACGATCAACCAATGAGTCCCATTGAAGGTGATGATGAGCCTCTTTCTTCAGACCCAGCCAAGTGGTCATCACCAATAACCGACAACATACGCACAGAGCTAGTTCGAAGAGGACCTACTAAGGTGACAACTACTTTCATATTTCCCAGGAATGAAGGCGATGGCAGGTGTTGTCATCATCACTATTTCAGTAGAACTTTGACAAGTGGTGAGAAGGTGGCCAGGAGCTGGATGTTGTATTCAGTTAGCAAATGTTGTTATATATAATACACTCCACGCAATTTGAAACAAAGTTGTAGGTGTAATTTTTTTTCTTGTGTGTGTGTGTGTTTGTGTGTGTGTGTGTGTGTGTGTGGGGGGGGGGGGGGGGGTGTCACGGAGTATCTCGCACAGGGCGCCATTTAGGCCAGCTCCGCCTCTGAGGAAACCAAATGTGGGTTGGCCACAGAAGGTTTACTCTACGGTGTAATCACGTTGGCTTTGATCTCAACATTTCTTTTGTTCTAAAACTCATGTGGTCTTTGGTTTAAATCACAGTTCTATCAGTTGTAACTGCTGAGTTGAACATGTTACAAATGCCAGATTTAGAACATTTTCTTCCATTCGAATTTTTGAACCTTTAAATCGTCTGAAAATCAGCTGTATGCCCACCGCTCAGGACATAGTAAATCTTTGTTTCTGCACATCTGGGTGGAGCATGCTCAACATTTAAACTTTACTGTGAAAGTGCTGATAAAACACTGACTAATGTGCACCGTGGGGTCAGACCTCCAATAACCCCAGACCCGCTGATCAGAGCGTCGATCAACCAGGGACAGGGACAGAGAAAAAGAATAAACTCGTCCATCCGTTTACTTGACCTGCTGTTCCATGTAGGGTCGTGGGGGGGGCTGGTGCCTCTCTTCAGCTATCTTCAGGCAAGCAGGTGGGGTACACCCTGGACAAACTGCCAGTCCATTGCAGGGCTACACAAAGACACAGGACAAACAACCATGCACACACACACTCACATCGCCTGCCGCACACAAGAGCAACTCACTGTGTGCGAACTACTTGAGCTGTCGGCTGAGCTGAAATATTCTAGTGGCCAATCAAAGCGTGTTCTCCGCTCACGTGATTCCAAAATGGCAGACCCCTGTTTGCGTGTCAGAAAATAAACAAAACGGAGACAGAGCTGGAAACAGAGGAAATGCTTCTACTTTTTTTTGTTGAAGCGTCGCCGCCACCGTCATTTCAAAGATAGGAAAGTAAGTGTACAGTGGCTTGAAAGAAGGGCCAGGCAAGGAGTTTATGTCAATCTACTCCAAGAGATTTGCTTTGAAGACCCAGAATGCTTCCGACAGTACCATTGCCTGGATCCTGAATCCTTCGAGAGGGTAGTGAAACAGTGGGCCCATCGATCCGCAAGGTATTGTTTTGTTTATTTCTCTGACATACAGACAGGGGTCTGCATCTGAATACATCTAGGACTCATGTAGGCGGAGAACATGTTTCCCGCTCACATGAGTCCAAGTTATTCTAGTGGCCAATTAAAACATGTATGCTTTGATTGGCCGCTAGACTATTTCAGCTCAGCCGGCAGCTCACATAGTGTGCACATGTTGAGTTTTTACCCTCCGTGAGATGAAAAATATCAAACCGGTTTGATTTTCACCTCAGCATCTCCTGAGGCAGAAAACTCTGTGAAAATCAGGCGCACACAGTGAGGTATCTGCTGAGCAATCAGTCATTGAAGGCCGTTTGCTCAGCAGTTTTCTCTCGTGTGCGGCAGACTTAAGGACAATTTAGAGAAACCTGTCAACCTGACAGTCATGTTTTTGGATGGTGGGAGGAAGCCGGAGTACCCGGAGAGAACCCACACATACACAGGGAGAACAGGCAAACTCCATGCAGAGAGACCCCAGGCTGGGATGTGAACCCAGGACCTCCACGCTGCAAGACTACAGTTAGCCACTGCACCACTGTGAAGCCCCAAGAACAAACCTCCAACCTTATTTAGTAACGTTGACAAAAAATGCAGCAAATCATCATTTTACCTGCAGTTATCCACATCTGCAGCAAAACTTTACTTATTTGATAAAACGAAAAACATGAAGAATGATTAAATGAATCAGGATTCAGGAAAGTAGGAAGAAATGTGTAAGAATTTAATATACATATTATTTAATGAACCATAAGACATGAGATTCCATAATAAAATATGAAATCAATCTTATGGATCTTTGGGTATTTTTAACCAGAAGATTGGAACTTTTTATTGTAGGGATTATGTAACCACTTCGTATTAACTCAGAGACAAAAGAAAGATAGTCAAGTTTAAAGGTTTAAAGATTTATTACTAAACAAATTAAAACTAGACTAACTTAAACACTAAATGTATGGTGTAGCTAAGGTGAGTGAGATGGAGAATGGATGTAATGTTGCTCAGAAACAGCAAATCCGGAGAAACGGTAAGTTCTGATGGGAGTGAAGGTGATGTCTTTGCGCTAAGCTTTTATTTGGAGATTCATAAACACATAAGACGCCATTCTGTCGGTCTACGTACCCTTAGCGGAAGTCCCCGTCTAGATCAGGAGGTGTAGAGGTCCAGCTTGGACCTTTCTGCAGGGCTGGACTGGGACAAAAATTCAGCCCGGGCATTTTGACTGGAGACCGGCCCATCACCTGATTTTTTTGGAAAAGACATTAAGCCTTATGCTGTTTCTGACACACACCAACGTACACTTTCTTATTGGTAGTATTTATGTATCAATCTAATAAACGTAAACCTACACCATCCTTCCTATCCTGGCATTCTAAAAAGTAGGGTTGGGGTAACTGATTATTTTTAAAATGATTATTCTGACGATTATTTTATCGAATAGTCGACTATTCTAATGACTATTTAGATGATTAATTTAGCGATTACTTTTCTATTGCACAATTAATAAAAACCAAAAAATTCTCAAATAAATTCCTCCAAAAATTGATAAGTTGTTACTGTAAGAGAATAAACACTACAGGCCTTCCATTTTGTATAACACTGCTTTTATTGTGTTGCGGTTGGTTATGTTCTGGTGACGTGTAGAACTTGGGAGTGCAGGCTGCTGCCTGAGAGGTGGTTGGAGACGGAGTGTCTCCATGCTGCTTTGTTTTGTTCACTTATGTGCATGAGGCAAGTGGTGTTACGACCCTTCCTGGGGAGTCACGTGTTTCTCCTATTTTAACTGTAAATCCTTCTAGCTGTTATATTTATAACAAGAAACAGATATTCGGACAGAATATTTTCATGTTTATTCGAATATGATTGTGGAACACACCCAGCATCATAATAAATGAAGTAATATTTATGCCAATTTAAGCCTTTATGGGTGACCAGGACTCTGTGTTTATGAATGTGGAAGACACCCAGCATCCTGTGATGGCACTAATAACATCAAGAGATAATAAATAAGGTAATATTTAGGTCAATTTAACCCTTTACAAATGACCAGGACACTGTAATCAATTTTTGGCAAGGGAAATGATCATTTGTTGCCATTTTTGAGGTGTTTATGAATGTGAAAGACACCGGCATCCTGTGATGGCACTAATAACATCAAGAGATAATAAATAAAGTAATATTTAGGTAAATGTAACCCTTTACAGGTGACCAGGACACTGTAATCAATTTTTGGCGAGGGAAATTATCTTCTTTTTTTTTTTTTTTTTGCCATTTTTGGGGTGTTTTTGATGACACAATAGGCAGTATGAGTACAGTAACGTCAACAGATAATACATAAAACCCTTATTTGGTCAATTTTAGCCTCCATGAAAATCTTAGCGATTCAATCACTTTTTGGCAAGTAAAATGCCATTTTAGTTGTCTACAATTAAATCATCAATAAAGAATTTAAAGATATTTTGAGGCATTTCTTATAGGTAAACGGGAGGGTGTAGTCTATTTGGCAAGTGACATTCTTAATTTTATGTGCTGAAGTGCTTTTATCTTGTTACTTTTAAATAGAGCAACGTAATGAATAGCAACCTACACAGTGTCATTGTAAAGCCAAAGCTTGATCATTTTAAATACTTTTTTTCAAGTAAAAATGTGTCCCAAACTAGTTAACTGTGGCTCCATGTCAAGTGGACTAAAGAAAGGAAGGGGAAAAATTAAATCGCTGGAGAATTGTTTATTTCCATTTATACAACGTTTACATTCAATACAGGGTGCCATTTTACATTGTTATTTATTTTTTTAGTATCATGGCTGTAACATAAAGAAAGCCAGTTCTTACCACAAAGTTTGTGGCACAAACCATCTTTCAATCGCAAATATTGCAAAAAGGATTAATATATCCTCATTGTGAACGTTTAAGACAAATAGCAACACTTAAAACAACTTCCGAACTGGAAAAACTAATGTGGCAAGGTGCAGAAAGGAGTGCCCGGGCAGGATTCGGTCCCCAGACTCACGGGTGAGAGTCATACGCTCTAACCAGTCAGCCAAAGGGACATCTCCTTGGTCAAGCAGCCAGGGCGCACAATCTATCGGGACATTGTGGATGCTCACACTGCCTCATCTTCCTCCCTCTTTCCACAAGCACGTCCTCGTGCTCCCGCGCAGGGTGCCACAAACACTGCCACACTAATATCCGCGATAAACATCTGTTTAAGTACCGGAAGAGGTTATCTTTGCTTTCTGAATGTCCATATTGCCAGATATGCTGAGTTTTAGGGCGAAATCCTGGGGAATTTTGTCTAGAAATGCAATTGCCTAAACGTGCGCGATCCCGCGGTGGCTAATCATTTTTTGGCAGCGAGTCAATTTATGGCACAACACCGGCTCGGGTTTCTCCTCCTCCTCCCTCTTTTCTTCTCCAACCTGTCGCTGGGCTGAGGCTCCATCACTTCCTAAATTGATTTTACTTGAACCTTCACTACCAAACCACTGTGAGATTTTAACACATGTGCCAGCATCAGCCTGAAGGGCCAGTTTCTTTTTTAGTCAAATTTTCTCCGCTTCTCCTTTCCGTTTTTTGTTCTCCATTTTGTTAAGCTCGTCTGTCTGTTTACTGAGATTCACAAACAACTGGCGGGTGCATCAGACCTCTGGCTATTGGTCCAGCCCAGAGTGTATTATTACCAATTGGCCAATCCACCAACTTTTACGAGGCGTCGCGTGGGGCGGCGCGGGCAAGTTGTCCGCAACAACTAGAGGCCAGGAAAAAAAAAAAAAAAAAACAGACACCGGCCCATAAAAGATGAAAGGGTCGGCCCAGCGGGCAGTTGCCCGCTATGCCCTATGGTCAGTCCAGCACTGCCTTTCTGGAGCTGAAGCCTGTAGAAACAGCCGTGGCCACCGACCAGTCCAGTCTTTGAGATACGTCCGGGTCACGACAGTTTATTGGCATCTAGCAAGACTCAAAATGGGGTCGTGATGGTTCAGCTTTTATTCTGAAAGGAACCGTTGCATCAGTTGGAACAGCAAAAGATTTTATCCAGCTTGTCATTGGTTCTTTCGGCTGAAGAGGAAAGTTACGGATTGGCCACTCCGACAACTTCTCTAGAATGCTTTGAACTGGCATTAAAGATGGCGTGGGCATAGTTTTATAATTCAGATGTTTTGGTTTATGGTCGAATGAAAAGAGGACAGATTTACCAAGCACCACCAAAACCACGCCTCCATCAGATCTGGCAGATTCTGATTGGATCAATAAAAGCAATGTGTCATGTGACTAAACCTTACTGTGATCAGTCTCTAGTGGAAACATTTAACGTTATATTACTTATTATATTCTGTAGGATTATAATATCAAGTAATTATTATTTTAATTTCACAAATTGGTTCACATTTTATTATTGACTAACACTTTGTTTGATTAGCTTATTAAAAATAGAGTTCTTTGATTTATTAAAAAGAACGAGTCCTTTGTCTTCATTCTTCTCTTGGGCTGGAAAGGAAAACAGTTTAGAAGCAGATGCATGAGACCTTGAACAATATCTCATGCAGATTAGTTCTTGTTGGGGAGGGGGGGAAATGACTTTTAGGTGGAAAACAGTCATTTCATTCCGTTACAAATGTTATTTCTGTTTTTACATTTCGCTTCAGTTCCAATTATTTATACATTTGTGTTTTCATCACATTAAGCTAATATTTTATTTAAATATATTTGTATCTTTAAAATAGTTTAGGAAATATATTTACTATATAGGATTTTCGTGTTGCATTGTTTGGAGAAAGAATCATAACACAACATTAAAACTACTTGAAAGTTTTTGTATGTTTAAAATAAATTTTGGACATTAAATGTTCCTCAATCACGTTTAGAAGTATTTGTTCTGCTGCTATTCATCTGGTATGTGAGAATCTTAAATGTAATTTTGACATAAATAAACAAATAGAAGAAAAGAAAATATTGTGATATATATTTTAGGCTATATGGTCAATTCCTACCCAAATGAATAATATACCAGCTTTTATCAAGTGCTCCACTGTCCTGCATGCTTTCCTTGTCTCTGTTTCAGTCCACCTGATTTATGCATGTGCATTGCCTTCTCAGGATGATGTCAAGTGCTGCAGAAACCTGTTAATCACTCATTTATTTAGATCAGGTGTGTGGCAGTAGGGAAACACCTAAAACCTGTAGGAAAGGGCAGTGCTGAGGACCAGGGTTAAGAAACACTACATGAAGGAAAAACCAGAGCAGGGCTGCACCTGCATGACGGTCTGCTACGAGAGAGGGCCTGAAGCCTTGTTCACACCGAATGCAGAATGGATGCGGTCCTGTTTAACAATGGATCAGAAATCCTCAAGTCCAACCAGAACATTTACACCAGCTGCGGTGCAGATCTGGATGCAGAGCTCCAGAAAGTTTCCGCATGGAGTCTGGACCCTGCATGAGGATTGTTAAAGTTAAAGAGTTTACCTGAGCCAGACAGGGAGTGAGATGTGATTCAGCGTTAAGGAGATTTAATGAAATCGTTTTCATTTAATTATCAGTTGTACGTTCTACTTTTAGGGAATCGTCGACGCTTTTGACTAAGGGAGTACTTGTGGTATGAGAAAATGGCTCAGGGGGTCCACAAGTAAAAACAGGTTGGCAAACATGCCACATAAGCCACATATCCTGAGCTGGCCATGGAGACAGCTCTCAGACGGGACTAGCTGCTGGGAGATGAACAGGGCCTGATGATGAGACTAGTTTCCAGTGACGCTGTACAAAATTTTCTAAGTAAAGCTTAAAATTTGCTGCTGAAACAGGAAAATGCATAAATGCAGCCAAAAACGGTTTGGGTTTTTTTCATGAGGAAATAATATGACCCACACTTGTATAGCACCATCCAGAGTCAGAGGACTCGAAAGCGCTTTACACTACAGTGTATCGTTCATCCATGTACACACACATTCATACACTGGTGATGATAAGCTACAATGTAGCCACAGCTGCCCTGGGGCGCGCTGAAAGAAGCGAGGCTGCTGAGCAGTGGCGCCACCTCCAGCAGGCTAAGTGGATAAAGTTTCTTGCCAAAGGACACAACAGCAGAATTCTCTGTCCGGAGCCAGTATCAAACCTACAACCTTCCAAACACTGGATAACCCACTCAACCTCTTGAGCTACTGCTGACCCTTTTGTCACATGGTAAAAAGCTCCAAAAAAGTGGATTTTCTGTGATATGGCCCCTTTGAAGTGGACTTGAAAGCCACATTTTTAACAGGCAACTTTCCATCTTTTCAGGTATGTTCCTTTTTTGATGACATCAAAAATGTAAATGAACTGCATATAAACACTGGTGAAAGGCAGCACTGATCAGTCAGTCTCTCCTAAATGTCACTTTGAGGTTGACAGAAAGTGTTGAATGTAAAGTCAAAGCGTCACTCTGAAGCTTCGCCTCTGGCAGAGTATCAGATGCAGGGCGTAGATTTGTTCTTGACATTAGTGGGAACTTAGAAATCTACACCCCCCTCCTTTGTGTATTTTATTTTTATTTTTTTGTCTTTGATCTGTAATAAAACTGATTACATATATTACTCTACATACTTAATTGTAACATTAAAGAAATGTTTAACTAATGACTGTCAGTTTTATTGTTGTAAAAATAGGTTATTGTTGTATTAATGTTAGTCAAAATTGTTTAACCGTTTTCTGATTATTACTTCATGTGTCAGGCTTTAAAGAAAAAGCCGTCTCTCTCTAGGCTGATAATATTTTTGCACGAGGCTGCAGATTTCTCTCTGAGTCTGAATGGAAGTTAGACTCTGAGAGAGAAAGGGAAGCATGATTAACATGGTTAGTTCTCTTTCTCTCTCAGAGAAAGGTAAATCATACCTGCTGTATGGACTCATTTCATTAGCAAACTTAACTTGAAGTTACACGTTTCTTTGGAAGAAAGCTCCTTATGTTCTATTCTTCTGAACATGTCCGACATGTTGGCTGAAGAAGAATAGAACCGGAGATAAAACAAGTTCTGGTTCGGAGCAAGAGTTTATGAAGAGGTTAGCGAGATCCAGCTTTTATTTTGGTAACCAACTTCCGCTTATTGGCAAGAAAATCTGCATATTAGCGAAACGTTTAAGTACCAGCTAAATATTTATTTTCCACGATGTTATTTAGCTCCACACTATATTTTATATTTTTGGGTCAGACTTAAATATTTATTTCCCAAATACTGATTTTGCAAACTAAATGTTTAGCTCCAAAATAAATATTTAGCTGGGATCTAAATATTTTTTGGAAAATAAATATTTAATTTACAAATTAAATATTTAATTTACAATTTAAATATTTAGTTCCAAAATAAATATTTAATTAGTAAATTAAATATTTAGTTAGTGAATTAAATATTTATTTTACAAACTAAGTATTTAGATCAGACCTAAATATTTAGTTTGCAGCATAGATATTTAACTATAAATTAAATATTTAGCTTGCTAACTAAATATTTAGTTGGAAACTTTAACATTTATAAATGTATGAATAACATGGTGAAAATATGACTTCGAAAAAGTGAACTCTCAATTTTTTCTCTTATGATATGCTAAATAACCAAAAATATTGCTGTGTAGTGAAATATAGATTGTATATTTATACACTGTAATTAGATCTAGATATTATAATCAGAAGATTCTAGGTTCGACTCCTGGCTGGCTCGCCAAAATGTAGTGAAATATAGATTGTATATTTATACACTGTAATTAGATCTAAATATTATAATCAGAAGTGATTGTTTTTATCATCAGGGAGTTTACTTAAACACTCTGTATTGACTGAGAGACAAGAAAAGAGAGAGTTGGGATCATTTAAGAATCTTTAATTTCTATAATTATAAATTCTTACAATCTACCAGGACCAACTCTGTGATGGATGCATATGGATTAGAATGTTATCGTGTTGGTGTGTGTGTGTGTGTGTTCAGAATCTCTAGGCTGACGTAGGCGGATCTGGTTGTTATGACTAGGAACCACGAGGCTTCAGAAGCTGATGACATGAGCAGCCATTTTGCCGTGACTACGTACCGTCTGGAGCCTCCCGTGTTAGATCAGGAAATGCCAGGTCCTCGGACCTTCTGATGTACTGGAGCTGGTGGAACAGCGGTCGCAGCACGACAAAGCCCGTCTGCGGATCGACCCCCGGTAGCAGCGGCAGGCGTCAGCGAGTTCAGCTCTTATTTTGAAGGAACGTCATCTTGTTGTTCAAACGACGGAAATCTCCAGCTTGACAGTTCTCAGCTTAAAGTAGGAAAGTGCAGCTGGCCAGCCTGCACTTTTCTTAGCGATGACTATGGAACTCCTTAGGAACTCAGATTGAACAGAACTGAGGTTAAAATGGAACTGAGGATAAAATGGCGTTGCCTTGTTTTATATCCCCTAGTTGTTTATAAATCTTAGTAAACCGGATTGGACAACTTCAGTAAATAGCCCAGATTCTGCCCTACAACAGATGAAAGTTCTGATTGGCTGAGAACAATGTGTCATGCGTTTCCATGTTAATGTATATCAGTCTGTCTGGTGCAGTCCTGTTCATTCATTAAACACATAACTCATGACATCTTTATTTCACAGATAATTCACCTGATTATTATTGATCAACATATGTTTCGATTAGCTTTATCACAAATAAAGTACTTTGATTAATTAAAAGCGTTCTTCTTCTCTCCTTCTGGCTCTTCTCCTGGAATGTAAACATTCTGAAACCAGCACCCGACCTTGGCGATTCCTACACGTTGTTACTGTGTAAAGGGGCAGCTGTTAAGGGCAGACAATTAGAATATTCATAACGCTACAGCTGTTAGATTATGACTGTTTGACTTTACAAATGGCACCCCATAGACATACTAAGTAAATCTGGTATTGCACAAGTGTTCAACACATACTGAATATTGCATTATTGTTATTGTGTACCAGGAGGATGCCAGTACAGTTTAAACTGATGAGTTATACACGCTTACTGCAGAGTGGATGAAAAATCTACGGTAGCGTTACGTCTGAGATGTCAGTCTGCCGCTGAAGGAGCTGTCCTTGTAGCCTGACCAGCCAGCCTAGCCTGGTGCTGGGAACTCTCCTGTTCAAATAACCCCACCCCCTGAGAATTCTAACCGAGAAAATCAGAGCTGAGCAGCGTACGTCACACACCACGAAGCTCAGGTCCTCATAAACAACAAAGCCTGAAGCGGAGTTCGCTGCGGCTCTTTCCTCTGTTCTAAATGACTTGGACATGTCTTTAGAACCACAACAAGTAGAAGCGCTAAAAGCCTTTCTTCTAAATAGAGATGTTTGCACCATCACCAGACGGCATTTTTCACTACAGCTAAAAAAATTCAGCATCACGTGGTTCAGTCGGCATTTCCGCCTTTTTTTCTGATTGGTTATTTTTGAGCTGCCTAGTCCTGCCCCTCATGTGCCTCTCTGCCTTTGAGTAACCAGACTATTCTCTGTGCAGAATTAAACAGAGGACAAGTCTGGCAGGCCAGGCTACTGTCCATGATCTCCACAGTGGAATACGGAGGTAGGAATGAGGAGAGAGCATCATTCAACTCTTTCTGCACCTCTAGGGTAACAAAACATGGACAGGTTTATTTTTTTTAGCAAAGCAAATTATTGGTGGGTCTATTCAGTCACTGCTGATATCGGTGGGGACACGTCACCTCCATCCTTGCCAAATCTACACCCATGGTCAGAAGTTTAATTGGAGCTCTGAGTTGTTGATGAGGAGCTCTGAATGCTGACTTTTTTGTTTGGTTTTGAGATTTTCTTTACCAAGTTCACCTCTCATGTGGACATCATCTTTTCACTAAACAGATCTCGTGCTGTTGCTTCTGCACTGATCCATTTAGTTGTCAAAAACACTTAAGAGTGTCCGGTGAAAAGGTCAAGCAGACATGGACATGGAGACAAGATGAGATGACGAATGTTTTGTGTGATTTGCGCAGCTTGATTTTCTTTGTTCTTCCACAGTTTGAAACATAATCAGAGATTTTGATTACACTTCCGCAACCTACAAATATAAATGTAAAATTAAATCCATTCTTCTCAGCTCATGTATGCGAACAGATGCTCACTGAGTAGAAAACTCCCCGTCAGAGCGATTTATCCTCCTGCCTTTCAGCCCGATGGCTTCCTGTTGTCTTGTTGTAATCAGAAATGACACCTGGCTCAGTTGTTTTTATCCAGGCTGTGGGTGATCTGGTTTCAGCTGCCTGCCGCATGTCTCTGAAATCGCATGGGCAGGACGGTGGGGGGCATGTTTAATGCTCAGCCACAGCCCAGCTCACACATTAATTTGCATTGGCCCGCAGGTTGCTTTTAGTGTCTACGGGGGATGCACTGGAATGAAAATCTCCTCACAAACAGCAGATTTATTCTAACAAGCATTCGGCAACAATAATCAGAGCTGATTCTGTCCTTCAGGTATCCTAATAGTTTAATAAACTGGTTTCATATGAGCAGAACCACATGTCTCCTCCACAAATCAATCAGATGAGTGGATCTGAGATTTTTTTATAGAACAGATTACTCATTGCATAAAACATGAGCACTGGCAGCTAAACATGCACATCTTTATTAGGATGAACTGACACAGAAAATAACATTTTTCTTTTCATCATGTCTGAACTGATTTGAATTAGAGGTGATGGTCATCAATTAGGTGTGGGTACCTTTGACATTTGAATCGATCCGGTACTAATTCCCGGTACCTAGGAATCGATACCGGTACTTAACGGTACCAATTTTCGATACCTTTGAGTGTTTATTATTTTAATTCTCTTTTATAATTACATATATATTTTTCTCAATATATAACCATATTTGAGAAATATCACGATAAATAATATACAACTGTTTGTATTTTAACATCATCCTTGTAGTTTTTTACTGTGACCTAAATTTACTGTGTATCTTCATTCCTTTTGCCGTCTTTTTTTCATTTGATATTTCCTACTGGGAAGTTAGAATTTCCGAGGAGAAAGCGAACGCACCATTAGCTCATAACAATGGTGACAATGGAAGCTAATTTATCAAGCTAATGTTATCTTTAACAGTTTATTTAGCTGCTGGAGCAGATTAAAACGATGATGCCTCACACTTAGATCGTTGTCGCTGGTTTCATCTTCACCCAATCACCCGTCACATTTAATAAAGTGAAGCAAAACTTTAGAGCGCGTTCATGTTCTTCTAGTCGGAAATTCGGAGTTCCGAGGAGAAAGCGAACGCACCATTAGCGAAACGGAAGCTAACATATCAAGCTAACGTTATCTTAAACATTTTATTTACCTACCGGAGCAGATTAAGATGAGGATGTCTCACTTAGGTCGTTGTCGCTGGTTTCATCATCACCCAGTTACCCATCACATTTAGTGAAGTGGACCCAAGCTTTACCGTGCGTTCTTTCTACCATGCTGCTCTGTTTACAACTGGCTCGCAGCGAGCGACGACATAACGCTCTTGCGCATGTGCAGCTGTCTACGCAAGTTCTCGTTATGAAGGACGGGTACCGAAACAAGGCACCGTTTCAAAATACGGATTGGATTCAATTGTCACTATGGAATTCGGTCGGTACCTTCAAAAGTACCGAATTCGGTACCCATCGCTATCATCAATGGAAAGCAAAATGCAGCATGTTTCTTACAACCAGTGCACTGTCAAATGGTTTTAGACATCAAAGTAGACACTGGACCTAAATGGGTATTTTGAGCTGCAGATGAAATACTGACTATGTTTTACATCAGTAGGCAGGGTGCCACCCCAAGAAACATTCATGGGGGGCAGATGAGGTCAGTTAACATCTTTGGGTGGAGAACCAAATTGGTTCCTGTTGTAAAGCTGGGAGAGTTTAGCCTGCAGATGTGCGTTGCTCCGTCAAGGAGTGTAGTCTTCCCTGGGGGGTGGGGGTGGGGGGGGGGGCAGGGTGCCCATAAACCTCTTCCTGGCCGTTCCTCCGACGCACCACTGTCAGTAGGAAACCTTAAGCTGCACTGTTGCATCGTTTAAAAATGTTTGGACAACAATAATATTGAAGCTTCTGCCTTCTCAGATAAAATCCTACTTGCACGGGGTTCTACGGGATGGGGGATGGGCTTAGCAAGAACCAGGGGCGGCGTTAGGCCCGGCTACTTGGGCCGAAGCCCCGGATGTTTCATGAAAAGCCCCGGATCTAAATCGCGGAAGTAACATGCAGTACCAAAGTCCAACAGAGAGGGAGCAGCTGGCAGTAGTTTGTATACAGCCTGCCTGAGCCTCCACCACTGAAGAAGAAGCCCTTCAGCAGCTGGCTTCTTCTACACTCTCTGCCTGAAACGCATGAGTGAAGATGGACATAAGGACATTTTTTAGACAAAAAGTACAATGACAGAACCCCAGCTTTGATGAGACTGGTGTTGACTCAGGTTTGTGAGTCTTATTTGAAAATATTTGTTGTGCTGCTGGTTTGCCTAAAGTTAGCCTATCAGGTAAAGTTGCTGGAGAACGAAAGGGAATATTTACTATCATCTCACACTAAACACTAACAGGAACAATACTCTGCCCTGAAAATGCTTAATATGTAGCTTCAGATTAAAAATGATGTGGTACAAGACAAATATATATGATGTTGACTAGTGCGTGTCACGTGTGTGTGCGCACGCGTGAGTGTGCGTGCACGTGTGTTATGCCCCGGATCTTCTTCAGTCCTAAATCCACCCCTGGCAAGAACAATTGCGTATTGCCAACCTTATTTCACAGTGCATTATGGTTGGGACACCGGATTGTAGAGTGCGGGTTTAACCTCAGCGAGATAAAACCACTGTTTCTGTGAAATGTTTTGTGTCATGGAGCAGGGTGATGCAGACTCAGGGCTCTAGCACACCATTCTACGCACAAGAACAAATTAAGTTGTACCAGCGTAGAATTGCATCTGTTTGTACACAAAGATATTTTTTGTAATTTGACTGTTTAGTTCACTTGGCTGTGGGGACCATCTTCAATTGGATTGATGCCAAAGCTAATCAGATAGATACACGGCACACGGTAACTTTCTGAGATTTTCGATTAAATTTATGAATATAGCCCACACCTGTGTCTACTGGCACTCAAACCTCCACCAATAGGTTCTTTGTTATATCAAGCTTTGTTACAACACAAATTACTACAAAAAACGTTTTTGAATTAAAATAAACTGGGAGTAAGACAAGGTAAATGTAAAAATCCCATTGTATTTCTCCACACAGTCGTGACTCTGATTTATTTGCTGCATTGTTCTATGTTTGTCCTCGTTTTGCTGCTCCAAAATGTGGCCATGTCTGTAGAGAGCATTTTGCAATGGCGGCCTATTAAATTCACATTGAACACATTTGTTTTTCTCTGCTCTTTGTCTGTAATTGAGGTTACATTCAGCCTCTGAATACTGCTGGAGTGGCATGAAGTGCATGCACACTGCATGGGCTTATAGTCTCTCTGATTGGATGTAATTCTGAGCCAAACTGTGTTCAAAGGTTGGAGGTTATGTTGGTAGCTAAATCATAAGAAGAAAACATATTCCTGTTTACGTTTGCAGACATTTTCAGGTTTTATCATGTCAAAAACATTCAGAATTGTTTAGATTAAATGGTAAATTCAGACAATTGCTGTAAAGTTGTTTGACAAAAAGTCCAAAACATCATCAAAACATCTTTGTAGTTTGTATTTTGTTGAATATAACAGAAACGTTTCAGTCCTGTGGTTCTTAGCTACAATCCAGTTTACCAGATGCTATTAACAAACTGAGTAGGTCATCCAGGGTGAAAAACGGAGATATTAACTCTAAAACTACAAAAAAACGTATTTCATCAACAACGTCTCTTGCATTTCAGTGATTACTGAGGAAAACTTTTAACCTGAATTGTGATTAGTAATTTCAAATTCAGTAATTAAAGGGGGAGACGTGTCGTATTGCTGCTTTGAGCCCGTTTTAAAGTAAGTGTGTTGCTGTAATGAAACCTTAGGTTTGTTAGCTTTTTGTACCCAGACAGGTTTTAACGTCAGTATAAATATCCTGCCACTACTGTTGTGTAAAAATCGGCTACAGCTGTTCAGACTGGCCACGTTAAAGCACATCTATTTCTACACCGTATTGATTGAGCATTTCATTTCAGAGTCCACAGTTCTTATACCTAAAAATAATGAAGCCTTGATGGGGACGGAGAATTTGTTACAAGGGTAAAATCAGGGTTGGAGGAGATGTTCTTAAGCGTTATTAAGGTGACAAAATGCCAAATTAAACAGGCAGCCCTGTTATTAGAGTAATCACTTTGTTGTTGCCTGCTGACGTTATTGCAATGAACTCTCAGAAAGTAATTATTGGATGTGGGGCTGAAACGATTTATTCAATAATTACAAAATAAATTAAAGTAAAATTTATAGAATTAAGGCTTTGTTGGAAACCGAGGTCTGCAGCGTTTTGAATTTTGCTCTTAAAGAATAAAACCTGTAAAGAGCCACAAAATCTACTGGGCCGTTAAAATAAAGAGAACACTACGTAAGCTTCATTTTTCAACACATACTGAAATTTATTGCAATAAATAAATAAAATACTGAAAGAATATTGTTCTAGATAATGAATTATACACCCCAGTTTATGATAAATGTGCCTAATTTGTTGATAATTTAACTACTTTTATTGCTGAAGTACCACTATTTTATTAGTAATAGGTGAAATGATATACTCTGCACTAATAATGACTTATTGGAGCTATCTGCTCTTTTTACTTACCGTAAATCCTCTAATACAGGCCGGTATTCAATTAAAGGCCGGGTCTCCAATTTTGGCCGGTGTCGGAGTCAGCGGAGGTGAATAATGGCCGGTCTCTTATTGTGGCCGGGCGGAATGTAGTAACAAGCAAATATGAGCGTCTCAGCGGCAGGGTTATAGTCCCCAAATCAACCAGCAGGAGGCAGTAGGGGTTCACACAGACCTTTATTAGGCTTTTTCTTCAATGTTTAGTAACGCTACAGACACCGATCCTCTATCACGCTCCTACCACACAGAGTCACGGTGTCAGTTAACCATGCTAATTCAACCCGCTCCACAGAACACACATCACCTTCCCTGTGGCTTACATAACACTCACACAACACGCAAATCAGCACATAGGAACTAGCAGAATGATAGGAAACACATATAACACAATACCCAGAATGCACCTGGCTTACAACCCCAGCCAGGTCATTACACTATCAAGTTCAAAGAGAACATGCTGATTATGCTGCAGAACACTCTGGGGAGCAGTAGCAGGGGTTGTATGAACTAGTCGACTTCACTATAGTGACTTTTTATGCCTGTTGTCGACTAGTCGCTGTCACGTGATAATGACCGGCAAGATGCAGCCCTCGGAAAAGACAGCAACCTGCTGTCAGCAGGTGACAAGCTCCTGCGCTCAGGGGGGCAACGCGCTGTGTCAGAGCATAGGTACTGACACGCGATCGTTCATGTCGGTTCATTTCCTTTAATGTTTTCTGTCTTTTATTTGCGCCTGATGTGTTTCGCTGCTGTGGAGCGGGGCACATCACCTTGTCCTCCGACTCACAGATCACTGATGCGGCCGCCAAGCAGGGAGAGCTCCGCTGTTTTCGCGGTCGGTAGATCTGCCTCCTGAGCACGGCCACAATCAGGTGTCGCCACCTCAAAAACTAATTTAACACACGATCGTTCATGTCAGTTCATTTCCTTTAATGTTTTCTGTCTTTTATTTGCGCCTGATGCGTTTTGCTGCATGCTGTGGAGCGGGGCGTTGCGCACATCACCTTGTCCTCCGACGCAAATTCCACTACCTCCGCTCCGCTCCGCTCCGCTCCGACACAAACGCCGGAGCAAAATCGGTCCCGTTGTAGTCAATCAGAGCAATTCTACTACTGCGGCCGTGCTCCGGCAGTGCGGCGCCGTGCGCCGCCCTCTGTTCCGGCGTCCGGCAAAAATAGAATCGATCCTATTTTCGCCGGAGCACCTCCGCAGTCAATGGACAGAAATCACAACTGCCAAACAGGAAAAGGAGCAAGCACAACTTCCTTTTTTCACAATAAATCGATAAACAAAAGGCGTTTTTTGTTTCATATGCACAGGTTTAACAACTTTTAACAACTATCAATGGCGGCTGAACTTTAAATGCACAAAAATAAGCCATAAATACAGTTTCTACTGTCAAAGTAGTCACCCTTTGTTGATCCAAACACTGCTGATCTCTCAACACAAATGATGGGCAGATTAAACAGTTCATTTCGATGCTTCTTCCACACAACGGGTGTTTGGATCTAACTTCCGCGTTTATTGCTCGGACTGTATGATACGGCCGCCAAGCAGGGAGCGCTCCACTGTTTTTGCGGTCGGTAGCTCTTTTAGAACTGCAGTTCAAAGGTAACTCATAAGGTGAATAGATATGAACCCAGGTAGCAGTTTCTCTTTAGGATTGAGAGGAGATGCAGGAAGATAATAAACAGGCAGGACAGAAAAATAGTCAAATAAAAACAAGTTAGTTTTTGTACCTGGTGGTTGCAACAAACAGACACCATTGAAGGTAATCAGAAGTGAGGACCAGAAAATGAAATAATTATTTTAATGTTTAGAGCAGCAGGAACTCCGAGAGGCTGCAGGCGCATCAGTGAGTTTGCAGCCGCTGCGCAGGGGGAGGGGGGAGAGGGCTGAAGCAGAAACTACCGTTGTTAAAAGAAATGTGTTTAACTTTGAAAATGTGGGCGCAATTTTAATTGTCAAAAACTCCAGTGAACCATTAGTTCATTTTGCTCAAATAGAAATAGAGGCCTGCCTCTAATACTGGCCCTCCTTCCAATAAAGGCCTGGAGCTTGATGAGCTTGAGTCAAATACAGGCCCGGGCCTGTATTAGAGGATTTACGGTATTCTGCTTTTCCACTGATTTCCCTCTTTTCTATTCATTTTCTCTCTCCTTTTCCTTTCATTATTATTTTTTATCACACTTTTATCTAATAATTATTTTGTCATGTGAAATATATTTGTAATCATTTTTGAACATCTTTTTTATACTTTAATTGCTTTTTTTGTTGTTTGTGAAGTGCCTCGTGATTTTTATCTTGAGAGACGCTGTATGAAGATCGTTTTCTTTCTTCTTTCTTACTTCTACTGCATATGTTGTGAAATGTGAAACTTGTCTTTATCTGAGTGAATCTATAATTATTTCAACATTTGAACTAGTAGTAGCACTTTATATGTTAAAGAAGGTAAAATGTCTTTAATTGGTCTTAAAATTAAGGGAAGATGTGCACACTGTACTTAAAACTAATCATGACTTTTTCATTAAAAACTTCACATGTGTCCCATACTGCATTGTGTGTCTTTCTTCTGCAGAGCCTTTTACATTTCCCCTTTCCTACTATAAGGCTGTTGTCACTTTTGGTCAAAGATACACTTCAGAAGAGCCACGTGTGGTTTAAGAGCCACTGGTTGAAGACCCCAGGTTTCAGCCAAGGTCTGGGACTTGCACTGCCAGGCATGATGCTGGCATGTGTGTTCTCTTAGCACACAGTTGTAGATCTGCTGGGGCCACCTGATGTTCTCGATGGTTCTCAAAGCCCTGCTATCAAAGCCATTGATTCTTGCAGTCAGAGTCTTGTTTAAGGGCTTTTGAGCCATAGAGCAAGATGGAGATTATGGCAGAGTTGTGAATACGGAGTTTCTTCTTGCGAGAGATGGTCTGGTGCTGCCAGAGTAGTTTCCAGAAAGACTGCAGAGCTGACACCGCCATGGCTCTTCTAGTTTCAGGTCTCCATTGTCTGCCACTGAGCCCAGATACACAAAGTTCTTGACAGGCTCCATGATGTCATTACCAAGATATATTGGGGGTGGATCTGGTCCGTCTCCAACATGCATGAACTTGGTTTTGGGCCACTTGGATGCCAAGCTTCTCTGCCTCTTCCCTGTAGATAAGCAGATCATCACTCAGTTCACTGTGGGATGTGCTGAGCAAGATGATGTCATCAGCATACTCCAGGTCAGTCAGGTGGTAGTTGCCTACGGTCACTCCAGAAATACATTCACAAACCTTTCACATTCGATGGCCGATGAGGCAACTGAAGAGGTTGAGGTGGCCTCGCAGCAATGATGGACACTACTGGAGATGAAAAACCTGTCAGTGTCTGCTGTTGATGCGAATGCAGCTCTGTGCATTGCTGTAGAGAAATTTGAACCGGGCAATGATCTTGGGTGGTGCTCCAAGGGCTTGTAGGATATTCCAAAGTGAGGTGGCACACGATGTCAAATGCAGCTTTCAAATCAAGGAATCTAATATAGAGGTGTCAGTCTTTACGGAATTCATAGTTCTTCTCTATCAGTAGGCGAACGGCAAACATATGGTCTATAGTGGATTGGTTGAGCATAAATGCAGCCTGCTGGGGGCGGCGGCTGCACCTGATAGCTGGATGGGCTGGTGGGTTTAGAGGTGTCGAGTGCATGAAGAGGTGAAGGAGAACTAGGGACAAATTTATGATTTTATGACTTAGTTTTATTTTGTTTTGATCTATGTGAAGCACTTTGTGATTCTATGTCTCTCATAAGTGCTATATAAATAAAATTTCCTTACTACTTACTTACTATTTGTCCGTGTTAAAAAGTAACTGAAATACAAAAAACACAATATAAACACACCATCTTGGACCAGATACATGAAAGGATACCACAGAACAGCTCTACGCCCTTTGTTGTCCTGGTGGGGAATTGCTTTGCAACACTCTCCAGGAGACGGAGAAGTATGAGGGCAAATTCTCTCCGGCCATGAGTGCGTGTCTCTCGTCGACATATATACTGGACAATTCGTGTCCATAGGCTCCAATTATAAGTTTTGTGCCAAAATGGGAGGTGGCCGCCACCGCCATTTTGACCGTGTCACAGATTCCGTCAAGCACAGATTATTCCAAAAAAGGGAAGAGAGGTGGAGCTGAGGTTGGGGCTGTAAGGCTGCGATCAAATGACAACACCCGTCGAACTGAAGTGATGTAGCTACAAACTAACCCAAAGCTAACGCGGAGGTGGGAGCTAAGCTAATGGAAGTAGCTACCTAGCTACAACCGGAGTTAACTGTGCATAACACCGGAGCTTCTAAGTCAGAGATACGCCGGGCTGGCCGCTGGGGAGAACCGGGTAGAACACAAAGGTCTCAGAGCTCCACAAGCCGACAGCCGCACAGCAGACAAGCGCCACTGCGATCAGAGATGCGCCAGGCTGCCGCTGAGGGGAAGGGACCATACCAATAGTCGGAACCCAGCTCCACCAACATGTTTTCAACCCATTTTCTACCATTTTATGTTCAATGCACTGGGTTTTATCCTATTACATTTAAATGTCATGGTTAAACTGTACATGTTAAAATCTAAGCTCAGCTATTGCAAGAGTGGCAGTGACCTAAAATCATCGACATGAATACATAAATATAATTTTACTTACCAAAAAAATGAAGTGGAGACTCCTTGGATGCTCTGTTAGTGAAATTAATACCACAGCAAGTCAAATTGTCCAACAATTGCACAAATAATATCAAAAAAAAAAACACACAAATGGCACAACTAATGATCTAAGTTGAGAGAAAGAAAATGGCGGAACAGTTTTAAGGCGAGACCGAGGCTCAGGGCCCAGTGTTGCCAACTTAGCGACTTTGTCACCATTTCTAACGACTTTTCAGACCCCCTTAACGACTTTTTGTTTTTCAAAAAAATGCCTAGCGACAAATCTGGCAACATTTCTGACCCCCCTCAGCTACTTTGACTACAACTTTGTGGCAGACTTTATCTGCAGATTAGCGAGGCATCTGAAGTGACAGGACTGTCCTTCCTTCCAGAGGATCAGAAAGAAAATGATCTGTGCATGTGCTTGCAGCATGATCACGCTACCCCCGTTGGCCAATCGAACCTTTTGTGGGTTTTCTTTCACAAGTCCATTATTTGAGATAGCCACCAGAGCTACATATAGGGCGGCCGCTCCTTCCGCCATCCTGCCGCATTTCGGCAGCTGAGTTCGGCTGGCACTGGCTGACAGCGTCACACTCACACATGGCTTCTCGCACCACTTGTGGTGCATTCGAGGAACAGTGGAACTCAATGATGAGTTCAATAACGTAGCACATTTAAAACTTCAATTTCATATTTTTGTGTTTAAGAGTTCCATTCTCTTCAGACAAAATATAAATATTCCTTCCATTTTTTGTGCCATCTTTCCTTGATGTTTTAAAGGCTGCTGTTTAGTATTCTATGGGCTTTTAATTTTAATAAAATATTAAAATAGAAATAAAATATTTTTTTAAATCACGTCGGTTTTATTTGATTTACTCTACAAGACCGGTGATGTCATGATGCAAACGTGGTGACATCATCACGCAAACCAGATGACGTCATTGTGTCATATGCAAATTAGCACGTGACGTCATTGGGCGACATCTAGTGACTTTTGGGGGGAACTTCAGCAACTTTCAGTCAAAAACAGTTGGCACCACTGGCTCAGGCTGAGGCCTTTCCCCGGAGCTAGCTCTGCGGTCACGTGGGTCTGATGCTCATAAGTTATTCAGAATTTTAAGCATTTAATACACTTAAACAGAAGAGTGACAAAAATGCACACCCCTCAGAGTTGTCATGAGTGTAAACTAGATCTATTAAACCTAAAACCTGTTTTGGAACCAGGTTGTAAACATGTTTATTTCTGCTGTGAAATTGGTTTTTTTAACATGGGAGTCGATGAGGATTTGCTCGCTTCTGACACCAGCCCCCAGCGGATGAGGATGGAACTGCAATTTTTGTTTCTTCCTGTTTTGCTTCACATCCAGACCCAAATTATGGGTTTGGTGTCTGTCTGTCGTGGAGCTGATGGAGAAGTATTAATTAGGCTTTATTCACCATTAGCAGTTTTAGCTCAGCATTAGCCTCTAGTTTTCTTCACCTGATATCAGAATACTGCTGTGGCTTCTTAGGGGTACAATAAATAACTTCTGAGTCGCTCCTGTTTACTGGATTTGGTTCTTTAAAAAACTCTGGTGCTTTTTCTTGCCGGTGTTGAATTACAAATGCGGGTGCTGCAGCGTTAACCGGTGCAGAGTCAGCAACCATGTGGATTGTACACAGTAACTAAGTCCATTTTGAAAGGAGAAAAACTCAACTGGCAATCCCCCAGCCAGCTGAGTAGGAAATGTTTTTCAATGTAACTTTCCCTCCAACATCATTGAGACATCAGACTGTTATGTGATTATTTCACTGTAAAAATCTTACATATTTTATCTTTATAACTTTAGTGGGTTGGGGGGGGGGGGGGTTTAAAAATAGGTAAAAGAAATACAATGATACACTGCTGCTGACATATCTCACAAAAACCTGTAAAATTCTTTGTGACTGCAATCCTGATCACATCAAGCTCTGCGTCAGAACTCGATTTGTTTCAGCTGCCTTCATTTTAAGCGCCTCGTGATTTTTATCTTGAGAGGCGCTATAGAAATGATATTTTCTTCTTCTTCTTCATTTTTAGACTTTCATTATTTCAGAGGAGGAAGAATCGAGAGAATTTAGTTTCACAGGGTAAGTTTTTATGAGTTTCTTTGTGACTCTCTTGGCTGAGACAGCGACTTTAATAACACTTTATCAGGACATGGTGATGTGGAAACCGATAAAACACATTTTGAGATAGACCTGCAGTCACACATCTTCCTGGCAGTGTTTTGTTCAATGATAGTGAAATATTGACTCGCCAGCCAGTTCATGCTGAAGGCTACAAGATAGATAATCTTCTGTATGAGTGAGAGGGAGGAGCTGGGTCTGGTTTTCTCTCAGGGCTGAAAGGAAGTACGGCTGGACAAAGCTGACATGACAAAATGTCTTTACATCTTTTACTTTTGACACACCATTCTGTTCTTTTTTTAATTTACTCTGCAGTTTTATGGGTGACCATGGACCATTGGATGAATGCTGGGTCTTATCTTGTCACACTCGTAATTTCCTGTGGATCTGCTCCCTCCCTGTGGCTGCTGCACCCGTGAAGAAGGAGATGGGAAAAAAAAGCAAGGGTTGTCTGTATATGTGTGTGTGTGTGGGAGAAACATAGCTGCTCCACACACACGGTGAAGAGGCTGCTAATGACTGGGTAAACAAAAGCGCAACATATGGAGTCCTCAGTGGCTGGGAACTCCACCTCCTTCAGCAAACATTTCAGATCTCATGTGCCCATGCAGCTTGACAAAGGAGGACGTTTTGCATTGAAACGCTCTTGTTAGGTACAGTTGTCTGAGCATCATGATCACATGCACAGTGCTGAACTGTCCTCTCGTTAGCATACTTAACAGAGCAGGATTTTCTCATTGTCAGAGCTGTTTTCTGTTTTGCTAGAGCTGCACCATGAATACTGTTTACACCTCAGCCTAAGATGGATATCTGAGGCAATTGTTACTCTAGCCAAAGATAGGGCCGGTTTCTGAGAGGGTGCAGTGAGTGGAGACTTTGGGGATAAAAGCAGAGAAATAGTTTTCAAGCTGCAAAGCCTCTTCTGGATCGGCAGCAGGGACTGAAATCCATCCAGTCCTAGAGGATATTGTCCTGCTTTTCAAAGAAAATGTAAAATGATTGATGAAAATGTTTCTGAATGGCCTTCACAGCTCTGATTGTGAAACAGTTTGGACAAAGTGTGAGATCTTGTGGGCCAGGCGTCCTGATTTCGGAGTGGGACTCCTGTTTGTTATTTTTATGTTTTTTGTCGCACAGCAATCGCAAAACAAATCACAGAGAAACTTTTTCATGAGTACAGAGAACCACAAAGACAGCAGCAAATGAGGGTGCAGAAACACAGATTGGTTATAAAGAAGCATCTGTGCCAACAAGAGCCCTTTTTACAAGACACACTATACCATGTGTCTTATGAACATGCCATGTGATGCACAAATTTTGTGGCCTTTGTTCCGCCTTGCTTGGTATTAATATTGCAGTAATTATCCGTCCTATAAATGGCGATTGCGCCTTGGTGCAACGGAGGGAGGTGTCATGATCACGTGACGAGCTCCTGCCGAGCTCTGACCGGCAACTATATTGAAAATGAAATTTAAAAACATGCTGTAGGTTTAGCTTTTTTAAACTGACTAAATCGGCTGAGATGATAATCTGGAGCATTTCAGAGCTTCTCTCCATTAGTAGTGGAGGTCAGATCACCAGAAACTGCACAGGGACTGTGGGGGACAGACACCTTTAGGAGCGGCTTGTTAAAAAAACATAATGAGCGCAGCTTCAATCACAATAAAAATCAAGTTATGTCCAAGAAAAACGGAAGTCCACACCAGTGCATACCCCCTGCATGTCGCCATCATGTCATTGTTTGTGAAAAAGACACAATTGCGCCACATTACCACTGCGGTCTGACCACTCATAACTGACCTAAGGCTCCCTGATGCTGCCACGGTGTTGCGGCAAATTGACTGCATTGTTTTGTAAAAACGACTAAAGCGAAGTCAGCAAGGGAGAAAGTAGCTTCAGACATCAGGTTTTGGAGTCTTCTTTTCATTTGGACATCTCGCCTCGGATTGGATAACAGCAATGCGACTCTAGACTTGCATCGTTTATGTTTTGTCTCCATAAATAACACAAGCGTGGAGGAGCTTCTGCCACGTGGTCAAGTTACTAACGCTAACAGTTAGCTTCTACTAGCCGAGACTTCTCTGCCATACCCTGCACGCTAAACCAACATAAACCTCCCCTGTTGCAAGTCGAGATGGGTGAGCCCATGCTACAGCTTGAGGTCGATCTGTCAGGCTTTTCAAATCCCAGAGTTTCACCGTCTATTTTCGAAAACAAGAACGTACTGAAAGATAACAAAAAAAATAAGCTCTACACTTTTGTAACCCATTGGTAGAACCCATACTGCAGCCAGCCACTAGAGGGGCAATCTTCTAATTGTTTACTAGCAGGTGCATTTACTCTGGATCTAAAAATACAATGACCGATGGAATATTTTGACTTCAAATTTGAAGTCATCTCTCTGTGTTGCCCTGCGATGGACTGGCTCTCTGCCTAGGGTGTAACCCGCCGTTGACCGCTGGTGATATCCCCCCACCCCCGCACGACCCTATGTGGACAAAGCGGGTTCAAACAATGGATGGATGGCTGGATTTGAAGCCATCTATACGTGTCATTAAAAACGTTTAAGTTAGCAAACAAAAGGAAGCTGTTACTTTTAGTGTTTGTGCCTAGACTTTTTGTGTTTAGCAAAAGGATGCAATACCACAGTACCTCATCTCTTGCTGTAAAACTTTAGAGTGAAACAGAGAAATCAGAGTAAACTGCTTTATAAAGGGGCTGTGTATCGTCTCAGCATCTCTTCTCTTTAAAACATTCTATTTTGCACCACTCAAATTGATGCACAACAGCCAATTTACAGCCTTTGTATTAAATTACATTCGTATGTAACATATATTCTTTCCAGAAGTGTCATATAAACACTTAAGTCATGTTTTTCTCAAAAGGCTCCTCTTCTTGATTGTAGAGAGCTTGAGGAACCCTCTAACCCTGATTGTCGCATTGGAATTGCAATTGTACGTGAAGTAAATCACAAGCGTTAAGGTGGCTCCAGCAGCACAGCTTTTACTCATCAGCTACGTGTTTTTGGGTGTTCATGCCCACTTGTGTCTAGTGCATTGCTTTTAAATTATTCTTGTTAAGTTCAGAGATGAACAGACCTGCAGTCCTTTATCCTTCATGATCACACAGTTCCAGCAAACAGCACCAGAATTCAATTAAACAAGCTTTATTTTCATGTCGGGGCTTTAAAATTTGGTGCACCAATAAGCATCATGCAGCAGTGAATCAATCATGCATCCAGAAAGACTAATTGTCCTTTTTTAACCTTTATCTCCATACGGCAAGTTTAATGAAAATCACCTCACCGGAACGGAAACATTGGAAATGAAGGTATGTTTATGTATGCACGTCCATTTCTAGAAGCATTTTAATAGCTTTCGCAGTCAAAACGTAAACACCTGTCTCTGCCTCCTAAATCAGCCCTTGTTACTTTCATAGTGCTGGTATTATAATTCAGTGGAGTCTGTACATGAGGAAACAGCTTTCTGCCATGAAATGTTACTAAATCATGGCTGAGCTTATGTACTCATCATGCAGCCTGTTGGAGTATTCTGCTCTGCTTATGTTTTCATCCACGCTTGCCTCTTTGGCAGCATTTATGTTGTTCTAGTCATGACCTCTATTGGCTTCTCTACTTATCTTGCCCTGTGAGACCTACATCCTCATCATTTCCACATTTTCCATCAGTGGGAGGTATACTAGATGGCCTGATCAGCATTTGCAAAGCAGAAGTTTCATTCCAGCAAAAAACAAGAATACCTTGAGAATTAATAACAGGGAGAGAAAATGGCTCATCTGTAGTCTGGATTGGTGCATTTAACAATATAGTTGAGCTTCTTGGGATTTCAGCTGTATTTTGGACCATAATTCACAATTCATGAGCGTTTCACAAATGTATTTCAAATAAAGGAATGTTAATATTTTCTGAAAGGCACGAAGTAATTTTACTCTTTGGCACCACACAGTCCAGAGAAGGTATTGCAACTTCAGTAGCTCACACCAAAGGCAACATGCCACCAACTACTTCCAGCTTTCAGTCCAGCAATCAGGTCTACTCTTATGATTTGTATTATTTTCTAAATTTGATCCAAACATCTGTTGAGTAATAAAACTGTTTTCATGTTAGATATGTTTACGTTAATTATGTTTACTGTGTTTCATGGCTAACCGCAACCAGGAAATTATTATATTAAACTAAAATAGCATGAGCTTGTTGGTATAATCATTTGCTGATCTTTCTAGCCTAACCCACACAAAGCATATAACTACTATGATCGAACAATTCAATAAGCATTGTTAATTGAGACTGATATATTAACCTAGCTGGACAGAAGGAAAATCGCAAGTTAATTGTCTTTCGATTCCTTTTCCTTCCATGAGGTCTTTCGATCTTTGAAAGGCAACTCCGATATTTCGTGGTGGTGGTCAGAGGGACCGGTAGCGCCAGTGCTCCCCTCTGTCAGTGCTCCCCAGGGCAGCTGTGGCTGCATGTAGCTCATCACCACCAGGTAGTGAATGTGTGCCTGCGTGAATAACTGATTGTTCTGAAAAGTGCCTTGGGGGGTTCTAGGACTCTAAAATGCACTACATCAAATACGTGACATTTTCAGATTATGCCAGTCTCCTCCACTTTTAAAAAATAGTGTTGCAAAAATGAGTACACCCCAGTTATAGTCTTAGGAAAAAGGCCGCACTTAAGACTACAGAATTTAATGAACAGGCATTCAACCACAGGTGTGTCTAATGATTAATTTAAGAGGTGTCCAGCAGACAGGTGACTATAAAAGGGCATAACTTAACAAAGAAAAGCCCTTCCCATTTCATGCTGTCAGTAATGGCTCAACATGGGAGAGAAATGTCACAGAATCTGAGAAAGGAAAACATTTCTTTGCACAAAAAAGGCGAGGGCTACAAGAAGTTCAGTAAAGCTTTGCATATCAGTCAAAATACTGTAGCAAAAGTGATGTAAAAATTTAAGAAAGATGGAAGTGCAATCCTCTTACAGAGACGTACAGGCCGTCCACAGAAGTTAACATCTCGACAGAAGCATCTTCTGATGAGAAACGTTGAAGAAAATCGCCATGCAAGTTCACTGCAGTTAGCTAAAGCAGTAGAAAGCCAAACTGGAGTGACCGTTTCCCGTGACACCATACGGCCCACACTGCAGAGGAATGGCATTCGTGAGTATCATCGTTGAAGGAAGCCTCTCCTAAAGCCTATGCACAAAAATACATGCCTAGGATTTCCTAGGACCCATGCTGAAAGAGATGAAGACAACTGGGACTCTGTATGGCATTGTAAATTCAAATTCAAAGATACTTTATTAATCCCAGAGGGAAATTAGAGTTTCAGTACACACAATTCTGAGATCAGACATACATAGGCATAGACACATGACAAGAATTGGTGACTGTGGTCATTCGCAACCCGAGTTGCGCTACCTTAATAGAGATCAGAGGGTTTACATGAAGATTGAATCAGGTGGAGGAAAAAAGGCACTTCAGAGTTACCCTCCACAGGGAGGGCAGCTTTGCTATGCAAAAAACACCTCAGACAGAGATGCAACAGACTTCAGACATTACACAACATAAGTGTCCACTAGGTGGGGTGGTAGGGTTTGGGACTCTCTACACGTCAGCAGCAGCAGCCACGATAAGCAGCGCTCTTCACCTTAGTCTGGATGGGGGAGGTGGTCGTTGGGTTTAGAGGGCACAGTGACTCCTGGAACGATTCAGCGGCCTTCACAGCTCACAGTCCCACCCAGGCTGGGATAGGGAGACAGAGTTGCCATGGCGACGGCAGCATTCCACATTTCTTCTGAGGGGGAGTATTCGTTTCAGCCTCACAGGCTCAAGGGCACCAGATTCAGATAAGACATTGTTTTGGGGCCAGACAGAGATTATTTCCTCTCTGTCTTAGAGTTCCGTTGGTCCTCAACCCCTCTAAATCCAATAATGGTGTAATTAATCTATCCCAATCCGTACTGATTCATCCACTCGCTCCTTGATCGCATCCATCTTTTGTGCCAGAGCCTGAATCTCAGCCAAGGTTCCAAGCTTACGACTCATCTCGACAATTATATGAGTCTGTGCGTTCACAGCGCAGTGTAATCCATCCCTGAGCTCCGGGAAAGAGCCAATATTCCTGGACAGCTCGTTAATTTTCCGGTAAGCCGGGTAACCTCCCAGGCTAAAAATCAGGAAACCTGACACCAACACCACGAATATCCATGCATTTTCAGAGTCCTCTACAGACAGCTGAGATAAGCAGATCAGGTTCCACTATTTCCAGGAGTCCATGATATGCCCAGCTGGATCTGTCCCAGAGGGGCATCCGGGAGCCCCTTCTCCCATTCTCATCGTTGAGAAAATGTTGTCAATCGTGTTGGGAGACCAGCTGACCAGGTCCATTTTTTAATAATTTCCAGTTTCCAGAAAAAATGCAGAAGTGCCGTACACCCAAAGACAGACAAAGAACCTTGGGGATAAGATAGGGAGAAGAGGAGGAAAAAAGCGTCTGTTCTCTCCAAGAGCCGGAAGAAGAGAGGTGAGGATATTAATTTATTGATTAGTTTATTTATTAATCTATTATTTTTTTATTTTTTTAAGTTTAATGCATTTAAAGTACTTTATACAAACATTAATAAACATCAAAACCGAACCAAAAAAGAAAAGAAGAAAAAATTCTAATAAAAAGATAAAAATTATATAGTGCATCATATCGCATTATGTTAAATATATCAATGGCCATCTGTACATACATGAATATTATAAAAATTATAAAGAGAGTCACACTAATTCAATCAAACACAGATTCTAAAACATCTTATTAACATTATGAATGCGAATAGATTAGTTGGCAAACGCTGTTCCATTTGTCCGTTAAAGCTTTGTTGCTTCTTTAGTCTTCCAAGCATATTTTCGCAAGCTGCATTTCCCATCATTCTTTCTTTCCACATATTTGTTGAGGGTATTTGAGGATCCTTCCAATATCTCAACAACAGACAGGCATACATATGTAGAGTCATTGGAGTGTAGTCAGTAATTGCTATTATACCAATTTCGCAATTTAGAGCCACATCCACAGATGTTTTGGAAATCAAAAAATAATCCAATCTAGAGTAGTTTTGGTGTGCGTGCGAATAAAAGGAGTATTCCCTTTCTGTTGGATGTTATATCCTCCAAATATCAACCAAATCATATCCTTCTTTAAGGGAACTTATACTATAAACATTTTTACTATCCGGGGTGTTACTAGGTCCGCTCCTATCCATAAGACAATCTGATACTTGGTTCCAATCTCCCCCCATTATAACCTGACCTTCCAGTCCCTCCAGCATTTTACTAATGCTGTGAATAAAGCCTGTATCCTCTTAGTTAGGGGCATATACATTGCAGAGTATTGCTCTAGCTCCATTTAACATTGTTTGTAAACAAATAATCCTTCCATCTGTATCTTTTAATTCCTGTTGCACTGTGAGGTTAAGCTTTTTATTGATGAGAATTATGACCCCTCTACTTTTGCTGGAGACCGAATTATGATAAACCTCCCCCACCCAATCTCGTCTCATTTTTAGAGCTTCTGTGCAATTACTGGTGTCCCTTGTATGAACGCTATCTCTGTACTGTGGGACTTAAGATATGTCAAAAATTTCTTCCTTTTAACTGGAGTACTGCATCCATTAATATTACATGTAACTATATTCACACCTGATCTGCTCATTTAATGAGATTCAGACATTAGTTTCAACCTAGCGCTTCTATGACTCTTCATCTGATTATTTCCTGGCCTTAAATTAGAACTGTCAACTGTATGTGCTTCCTCAAAACCCGAACTTATAACATCCAAGAATAAAAACATTAAATAACCCACTGCCCCAAAACAGAACTTGACAGTGTAAGCACCCTTCGGGCTTGAAGTTTCTCTTATCTGGTCCAGCCGAGAACCACAGACACTCGTCGTCCTCTCGTCGTCCTGGTCCTGGCTCCGCCATCCGGTCCCTCCGAGTCCTGCTTCTTGTAAAGTTCCTCCATCTTCTCCAGCTTTATCTCCACTGCATCCAGTCTTTTATATGTTCCAGTCCGTTGCCCTGCATTCTTCTTCCTCCCTTACTTTCTCAATATTCTCTCGAAAGAATCTTTCAGCCTCCTGCACATTCCCAAAGCTTAAACGAGTCCCTTTCCATGTAAAGTGCAGATTTGCTGGATGTGCCAGAATGTGCTTCACTTGGTGTTGCCAAAGCATCTTCATCACCGGGAGGAATACTTTGTGTTGTGCCTGACGTTCTTTGGTTATATCTTCATAGAATTATAGTTTACATCCTTCACAACTTAGCCTTTTCTTTCTCTTTGCTGCCTCTAGCACCTTCTCTTTCACTGCGAATTGCAGGAACCTCACCAGGATAATGCGGGGTGGTTGGTTAGCTTTCGGGCGCGGTCCGAAGCTTCTGTGACATCTTTCTGTCTCATAGCTTCCTCCGGTTAGTCCGAGGCCATCTGTGATTATCTTCTCCGCATAGGCAGTTAGATTGCTTCCTGACTCTTTCCCTTCCTTGTGCCCCACTAATCTGAGATTCTTACTTTGTGCTCTATTCTCTTGGTCATTCACTCGAGCCCAGAGCTGTTCCATCTTCTCCGTTAACTTACAGCTGTCCTTGTTCATGTTAGCCAGCTAGTTTTCTACGTCAAATATGTGGCCTTCCGCCTCACTCAGCCTCACTTGAATTGCAGCTATGGAGCTCTTCAATTCCGTCGTATCTTGTTTTATAAGTGCCACGTCACTAGCTACGTTTCTCAAAATGAGCCCATTCTTGGTTATTTCTGCCAATAAAGTCCCCAACTCTGCACTCCTAGCGTCCTCCTGGACAGCTATGTTAGTTGTTGGGCCTGCATTAGCTGAGGTGGCACTAGCCTCGGCTATCGGGACTGTTGATAAACGGGTCTGAACGCTCCGTTTCTTACCACTTGTAGTCATATTCGGGTCCAGGACAATCTTTAAGGTGGATGTCTTCAGTGGAGATCCAAAATATAAAATTGGAGTACAAACAGTTATAAACCATAATACTTTGGCGGGGGGTCAGAGCTCCTTCACAGCACAGCCATCTTCCTGCAGCTCCCTTCCGGACTCCCCAAGGTGAGGATTTTAAAGAGAAATGCATGGTGCCTACAGTGAAACACGGTGGTGGTGGTGTTCTTATGTGGGGCTGCTCTAAACTGAATGAGAAGATGCTGCCATCATTCTGTGCATTTGGTCGTAGAGTACTTTTCCAACAAAACAATGATCCAAAGCACACGTTTAAACTACTGCTGCATTTCTGAAGAACAGGGTGAAGGTGACTGAATGGCAAAGTTATGTCTCCTGATCTCAATCCAATCGAACAACTGTGGGGAATTCTGAAGCAGCAAGTTGTGTGTGTGCGTGATGCCGCTTTCTCAAGCCTCAAGAATAAGTTCACTAACGCCCCAGGTCTCACATGCCTGATCCCTCTAAACAGTTCACCTTGGAGGTGGATGCCTCTGACACAGGAGCTGTTGCGGTGCTCTCGCAGGTATCACCTACTGATCATTGACTTCACTCATGTGCTTTCTTTTCACGACGGCTCACACAGGCAGAAAGCAGGCATGATGTGGAGGTTGGAGAACTGTTGGCGGTGAAACTGTCCTGGACGAATTGTGGCACTGGCTGTATGGGGCTGTACATCCCACAGTTATCTGGACAGACTATAAGAACTTGAACGCTTGAATCCCAGGCAGTACAATTGGTCCCTGTTTTTCTCACGTTTCAACTTTATCATTTCCTGGCTCAAAGAACACTTAGTCCGATGCCCTTTCAGACTGCGACCCAGAACCAAGCACCATCCTACCTCCTGCCTGCATTGTTGGGGAATTACCTGGGATATTAACGACAAAGTGCCCGAGGTCCTCAAGACCGTAACAGACCCAGGTAATGGTGCCCCTAACACTTTGTTTGTCTCACAGAAACTAAGGGCAAGTCATCCACTGGGCCCACACAAGCAGATTCTCCCTGCATCAAGCGTGGGCGTGGCCCTCATCTGTCAGACCTTCTGGTGACCATCCATGTTCTGGGACATTAAGGACTACATTGCCGCCTGTCACATTTGTGCTCGAAGCAAGAGTGATAACATCAGGTCTGCTTTGCCCCCTACCTATCCCTTCAGGCCCTTTATCCCACATCGCACACAATTTTGTCTCAGGTTTGCCGAACTCACATGGCTTCTCTATTATCATGACTGTTGTTGATTGCTTCTCTAAAGCATGTCATCTGATACATATGAAGTCCCTCCCATTCTCCATCCTCCGTCACCACTGCCCAGCTCCTGATAAAACAAGTGTTCTGCCTCCATGGAATCCCTGAGGAGATCCTTTCGGATTGTGGCCCCCTAGTTCATCTCCAAGATCTGAAAGGACTTCGCCTCTTCCAGAGTGGCTCTTACATCTGGATTCCACCCACATACCAATGGACAGTGCGAGAGAATGAGCCAGGAGCTGGGAGCCATGTTGCGCTGCACCTGCTCTGTCAATCCATACTCATGAAGCACCCAACTTGCCTGCATGGAGTACGCCCATGTTAGCCACATACCCACCGCTACAGGATTATCACTGTTTGAAGTCTCTCTGGACCATGACCATTTCACTATTCATCTACAGAGCCAGACATGCCTGGACGACCACTACCGCATCCCTCCAACGGACTGCGAAGAAGAATTGCTGCCTGGTGAACAGGAGGCACTGGCCGGCTCCTACCTATGCACCAGGCTAAATGGTTTGGTTTTTGGCCAAGGCTGTGCCCCTCAAGACCACCTCACACAAGCTTGCTCGTGGGTTCATTGGTCCTTACAGGGTTTCTGTGGTGCCCACACCCTCTACTGTCTGCTTGGAACTCCTGTCTTCCCTTAGGATGTCATGTGCCGGGGTGAGTCCTCCTCTCATTTTTGTTCCATTTTTGAGCTGCTGTGTTTCAGGAGAGGGAGGCTCCAGCTGCAGCTCATTAACAATCAGTGGGTCCAGCTATAAGAGGAGGAGGAGAACACATCTCGACGCCGGATGATTAACTACAACTTGGTAGTTCCAGCCCTTTGTGTCTCCAGGTTAACTCTAGTGATTTTTGAATTTTAGAACCCTTGTGGATATACTTGTGCTTACCTGTTCCCAGGATTTTTGGATTGTTTTGTGGACCTTACCTTGACTCCTCAGGATCTCCTTGGACTTCTGAAGCTTCTGGAGCTTCTCTGGTTTTCCTGTGGCTCCTCTGATTGACTACTTGGACATTTCCACGATCCCGCTGGATTACTCACCTGTGCCCCATAAATCTCCTGGATGCAGCATTCACCGTTCTTCTCCTCCCAGCTGTCTTTTGGATTTTTGCCTGAACAACTTGTCTCTAGGATTTGTCTTCTGGATTTTTTGTCGCAGCATCTCAGTTCGCCACCTCCAGACTCCAACCACAGCCCATTCAGGAACTCACCCCCAGGCCACGTCTCCTTCTCTTTTCATCAGCCTTCCGCTCTCCCTCTGCTCACCTTCACCACCTCATCAGGACCCTCGCTCCTCCCTTCTCTCCCTTCTCCCTCCGTCAACTGTATAAGTCTGGAACTGGAACTACTTTCACTAGATATCCTCATCCAAACCACTCTGTTCTTCCACAGACACTCCCGCTATATCTCTCCCCCAGAGCCTGCGTTCAGTGGACTCCTTTAAAAAGCAGCTGAAAACTCACCTGTTCCAGCTGGTTTTGGTGTGACCTTCATCACCCTCTCCTTGTTCTACTCTCCCTACCTATTCCACTTTCCTCAGGATCCACTGATTTCCCTCTTTCCTATTCACTCTCTCTTTCTTTACATTTTTAATCACAATTGTCTATTTTTGCTCATTTTAAATATATTTTTTATAATTTTCTAAATTCTTTTTTATATTTTACATTTTTTGTTTTTGTGAAGCGCCTCGTGATTTTATCTTGAGAGGCGCTATAGAAAAGATATTTTCTTCTTCTTCTTCTTCTAACCCAACCTCACTAGACTTATCCAGTGCTCCCTGATTTCCCATTTTGAAATTCAAATATTAAAATTTAATTAGTTAATTCAGAATTAATATTTTACTTTTTGTCAACTTACCTGTGTCTGCGATTCATTCTGCATGTCTTGGGTCAGAGCCCTTCCCCAGAACATGTCAAGTTGAGCATCACTCTCCATCCAGCATCCAGGCTCTAAAAGATGTTATTCTTGAAGAATGGAAAAAGATAGATGCTGTCCTTGAAAATCACAGTGGGCATACAAAATAATAAATGTAGTTTTTGTTGCAGGGTGTAGTCATTTTTCCTTCAACCAATTTTTGTAAAACTGAAGATTTTGTGATCTAAGTTATGTTGTTAATCTTAATTTCATGTTATGGAGTTAAACAATTGTTCAATAAAACCTAGCCTAGTGAAAATTCTGGAAGTTGTTCTTTTGTTCATTGAGTTAATGATTAAATTCATACTTTTTAAAGGGGAGTACTCATTTATGCTGGGCACCGTATGTCCCTAAACAGCTACCTTATTTAAAGAAGGAACAAGGTTATGGACCACAGTTTATTTATATTAAAATGCAAAATTTCTAACAAATAGGAATATTTAGAATGGATGATGGTAAGAAATATTAAAGAAAAAGGACTAGTTTGTGAATGGGATACACAGAATTTTATAAGCAAGTAAAAATATTACACACTGTGCCTTTAAATGTTTTTATAGCTTATTTTTTAAGTTAATAATCAAGATTTTAAGACTTATTCCTGTATTGCTTATTTTCTGATCGTTGTTGTCTGTACAACGACGGGCAGCAGTAGTTCAACAGAATGAGCTGGTTGTCTAGGAATCGGAAGGTTGCAGGTTCGATCCCGGCTCCGGACAGAGAATTCTGCTGTTGTGTCCTTGGGCAAGACACTTAACCCACCTTGCCTGCTGGTGGTTGTCGGAGGGACCGGTGGCGCCTGTGCTCGGCAGCCTCGCCTCTATCAGTGCACCCCAGGGCAGCTGTGGCTACATTGTAGCTCATCACCATCAGTGTTTGAATGTGTGTGAATGGATGAATGATACACTGTAGTGTAAAGCACTTTGGAGTCCTTACTCTGAGAGGCGCTATACAAGTGCGGGTCATTTATCATTTACAAATCTAGAAAGATCTTGGTTGGTAAGAAAACCCAAATCTACCCATCCCATGTGGTGATTGTGATGCCAAATTGCTCTGATAGGTTACGGAAACATGCTGATTGTTGCAATCATGCAAACACTTCTTTTTTGCTGTTGCAACAGGAGTTTAACCGGGCTGAGTGATTCCAGAGACAACTTCCTCCCTCGGTGGCCACTGTGACAGGTCTTTTAATTGCCTCATTCAGATAACATGTCATGGCCGGGCCAAGTCGGTGCGGTGACATCTGCTAATCATCTGTCGAGCGCCTGTTCACACATCCTCCCGGACATTGAGGGGACATGATTGTCTCTCTGTGGCCTCTTTCCACCCCTGATCCACTCTCACTTTCTAGCTGTGTCCATGTCTTTCATTTGCACTCACTTTTCACAGTCCCATTCCCCCCTACGCTGTCACACACCCCTTCAGCAATTTCAGTTTAATTTCCACATTGCTTTCATCTCTGCTCCACACTGACCATCTCCATGTGAGTGTATCACTGCAGATTTCTGTCACTCCTGCCTTGTCCTCCATCTGTGTGTGAAAGGAGCCTATTTTCAGTGCGACCAGCACACTTTAAATATTATTTTCTCATTTATAATAAATATGATCAAATTGTTAAGACCAGGGAGTCTAGTTTATGCTTCCCCATCAGCTTCAGTGCAGAGTCGCGCATACATATATGGAAACATCTTTTAACTCTCTGTTCTCTGAGGCCTAAGAAGTGTTGTGAAGCAATTCCCTGCCCATACAGCAGAGGGCGTAGAACTTTTCTCAAGAAATTTGTCCCCCTCATGCTCCTCCATTTCTTCATGCGGTTGTCTGTCGACCACCTCCAAAACCACATTTCCTCTAAATTCCTTCTACTAATTAAAAGTCTGCTGAACATCTTTGTTCAACTTTACTCATGAGTGTATAAATGTTCTTATTGTCGGATTTATTCCACACGTGGTGGTGCTGTTGACAATTGTATTTTTTTCCTGTGACCTGTACAGCTGTGAAACAATCAGAATTTATGTCTGAATGCTGAAGACAAGCCTAAAAGTTTTACTCTCACAGGTGGGGCGTTATAGACTCAGCTATAATGCCCCACCTGATACCAAAACTTCATTAGAAATGCTTTCGGTTGTTTTAAATCCCAGTGGACACGGAGACGGAAAGGAAAGAGAAAGGGGGGAGAAGAAAATAATGAAAAGCGCACAGTAGTAATTCATAGTGCATTTAGTGCCAAACAGCCCAGCTTATGTGTCAAAAACGCATACCTGTGAAAGCACCCTGTGGGCACCAGTGTGCGTACACACGCTTGTGTAAGGTTTCTCTATAAGAGTGTTCAATAGTGAGTGCGAGGGGCCACAGACCTGCCCTCAAAGACCTGCGGAAGATGGAGGAGATCCAGGCCCCAAAGATCTAGAGGTCTCCGGTGTGCGGACACCCCAGGGGGACCACCGCCAGAGCAGCCCCAGGGGTAGGGACTCAGAATGGCCCGGTGGAGTAGCTGAGCAGAACCTTTGGTTAACTCATGTACATTGGTTGTAACTCAGCAGGGAATTACATCAGCAGACGTTGTCCAAAACAACCAGCATTAGTAAAATTAGAAGAATTGCTGGTGAAGCAGAATGGAAGCAAAACAAAAAAGCACCAATCGCGCTAAAAATCTAACTCCTGACTAGGGCTGGGACTTTAACGCATTAATTATAATTAATTAATTAGAAAAAAATTATGAGTTAAAAAAATTTACGCATTTAATCACAGCTTGCATTTCGAGCACGGCAGAACCTTTGTTATTGCACGATTTCCTCGTAGACCGAATATCACTGACACACACAACAATGCACAGTGCTAATGGCTACTAAAACAGAATAAAAACAGAAAGAAGTTGCCTTGCTTGGACTGATGCAGGATTTAGGAAACCCGTCCGCCTCTTTTCTTAACTTGGAAAAAAAATAACTTCCAGACAACAACGGAGTCCGTGTCGCGGACATTTTTCAGAGATCGATACTGCTACAGCTGCCCGGTGGCACCGGAAACTTTACAAAAGTTGCAGTAAGCTATATTTTTAACATTTACGTAACATCTGTGCAGTGCTGAAAGCTCCAGACAGAATAATTATTTGCCCTAACAGTAGTTTATGAAAGTAGTCAGACAAACGAGAGGCACCTGGCTGCCGCTGGGAGAACGCTCCGTGTTCTCACTACTCTGTAAACGATCACAAACAATGTGTCTTAAAGTTGAAAACAGAAGTTTAAGTTAAGACAGAAAACTCTAAAAATGCAATTAATTTAGATTAATTAATTACAAAGCCTCTAATTAATTAAAGTTTTTAATCGAGTCACTGCCCTACTTCTGACACCAGAAAACACGGTGGAATTGCCCCACAATGACTTATTTAACAGGGCTTTGTTGTCTCACAGAGAGTCGTAAAAACTGGCACTTCTGGTCATTGAACACCACATTTTACATCACACCGCAGCTCTTGTACTGAATGGATAAAATTATGATATACTTTGACAGAATATATTCTTTTAATGTTATTAATGTCACTGTGGATGTTTTTTGGCACTGATCAGTGACATCACTCACTGCCAAAGAAGTTGCGATATGCTGACGTCTGTGCAAAGTCCTGAACGGGCTGAATTTGAATGGATACACAACAGCTGAGAGGACCGAGTCATCGTATCTCCCGGTCAATTTCCCCGTCCCAGAATGAAAGTTCCAGTAACAGTAACGCAGCTATTTACTGGTGGCTCCTGGGCCACATCCACACTCCAAGCTCTTTTGTTGTTGTCTAGTAATTTTTACATTTTTCAGACATCAGTTGCAGGCCAGCTCACAGAGCTGATGAGGCCGAAGCTAACCAGAGTGCTTGTGATCAGGTCTTTTGAACTGTTGCTTTCATTTATTGTGTATTACTGGCCAGGGGCGGTGTCGGTACAAGATCTGCTCGGGTGCAAGATCGGCTCAGGGTCCTTCGACTGCCGATCACGTCAAAGTACGGCAAACCCACTCGGACAAAATACACTACACATCTATACTGTTGGAAAGAATTTAGCAGTTTCGTTATTAAAATAATGTTTCTTAAGACGTAAGTTTGTGTTTATAATATTTCTAAAATAAAACACTATATTTTATTCATAATGTTGAACTCCTCTTTGAGCACATCCCTTGAAGAATAATAGGTATTAGCAACACCTGTGAAATTGTATTTGCAGGAAAGAAGTGTGTCCCGTTTATTGAAGTATTTTGTGTTTAGAGTTTTTGACGTCTTGTCCATGCGTAGTTCAGTTACGCTCATAGCTGCTAGCCAAAATTCTGGAGTTAAAAGTTTTCTGGCTTTACTAAAATACCTGTCTGTACTTATTTGATTGATGGTAGTTTTACTTTCTATTAGACTCCAAATGTAATCATTTGGCACGTTTCTAATTCATAATTTGTAATAATGTAATCGGCGATATCAGCATTAGCATTTCTATGGGTTTTTCCATGTGTATTAGCATTGCGCTAACCACTCGCTGCCAAATTGCAGCCTTTGCGATTAGAAAATCTCCTTTTGTCACATCGCAATTTAATTGCACATGCAGTTAATCGTTCAGCCCTAATATACATGCAGCTCTATGCTAAAAGTGTATTTTCAAAGAGGTAATGATGGATTTCTTTGTAAAAGTTGTCCATCTTTCCAACAGAAAGATTTGCCTGGACCAACGTAAGGTGATAACAACGTAACGTGATTACGTAATTCCGTAAGGTTCATGTTCAGCCAATCAACTACTTAGACGTCATCGGCAGTCGACGGACCCCGAGCCAATTTTGCACCCGAGCAGATCTTGTACCGACAGCGGCGTTAGGCCCGGTTACTTGGGCTGAAGCCCCGAATCTTTAATGAAAAGCCCCGGATCTCAAACGTGGAAGTAACATGCAGTACCAAAGTCCAACAGAGAGGGCGCAGCTAGCAGTAGTTTGTATACAGCCTGCCCGAGCCTCCACCACTGAAGAAGAAGCCCTTCAGCAGCCGGCTTCTTCTGCAGTGCCTGGTTTCTTCTACACTCTGCCTGAAACGCATGAGTGAAGATGGACATGAGGACATTTTTAGACCAAAAGTACCGCGACAGAACCCCAGCTTTGATGAGACTGGTGTTGACTCAAGTTTGTGAGTCTTATTTGAAAATATTTGTTGTGCTGCTGGTTTGCCTAAAGTTAGCTTACTATCAGGTAAAGTTGATGGAGAAAGAAAGGGGATAGTTACTATTATCTCACACTAAACACTAACAGGAACAATACTCTGCCCTGAATATGCGCTTCAGATTAAAAATTATGTGGTACAAGACAAATATATATGTTGACTAGTGCGAGTCACGTGTGTGCGCGCGTGCGTGCGCGCACGCGCTTGTGTATGTGTGTTAAGCTCCGGATCTTCTTCAGTCCTTAATCCGCCCCTGTTACTGGCTACCATTCACATTTTGCATAGAAAATTTAACAAACTTAAGTCCCATTTCTAAAAGAAAGCCTGCACCTCAGCATGACCCCAGTTTGCCCATTTTATTTAGAACAAACCTTATTGTGACTTGCTCAGGTCATTGTTTAATAATGTGGTTTCACATTTTCTTACTCTATTCAAACCAACAGAACACACAAGTGCGTCCAGTCTCTCTAGAAACCACGACTGTCCTCCAAGCACTACTTTTACATTAAAGGCAGATTACTCTTCTTCTTCTTTTTTTAAAGATCAAGACAACATTTCTTAGTTAATTTGCTCAAAAATGAATGAACAACAGAAGCTTTTTTTTTGTTGAAAGAAAACCTGACCAGACTTGTGCAGCAGCAGATAAGATTTGTTCCTGCTCATTCAAAGGCAGCAGGTGGATGCATCTGGCAAGTCAAGATCGAACATATGGCTAGCATAATAGACTGCAGCCTCTAAGTGGTGTAGTGTAATGGTTTATGGCTCTTTTATTAAAGAGGAACCATTCTACATATTAATTTGAGATATTAATTTCAATAAATTAATAACCAAATTTTATAGAAATAAGAAGACTCAAAGGTTGTTTTCATCGATAAACTGACGATCATATCCGTGTGTCTGTGTTTCAGTTCAATGAAAAGACAAGTTTGAAATTTAAGAGTTTTAATTCTTCAATTTAAACTAATGATTTGAAATGACAATCATAGGAAAAATAATCAACATTGGCAACCTTGTTGGACAATCTTTAACAGTTGATATTTTAAGCTTGCACAAATAGACCTTGTGTTGGATGTGCTAAGATTGAGGATGATGGAATTATGAATGCGTGCATGTCTGTGTGAGATTGCCTCAGGGAGAGAAAAGGCGAATCTGAGTGAAAACGATGGTTTGAATTAAATTTAGTTCTTATAAAAAAAACTGCATCAGAACGCTATCTATCGTGTTCTGTCTCACCGACCTTAGGACCCTTTTTAGATCCGGACCGAAGGAGGATGTTTCTCCAGGAGCCACCTTGGCTGACAGAGAAGAAGAAGGTGCGCTGACGGTCCAGTCCAGAGTTGACCTCGGTACACGTTGATGAAGCGTTTGGCAGATGCGCTTTCTCATGTTTAAATTAACTCAGAAATCAAAGACTCTGGGACGAGTCTGCGTTAGCTGGTTCATTTCAGCTATCCTGTCTGGCTTGACAGGAATAGCGTGGGGGGGAAACAGGAGCCTGCAGGCTCCCTTCCCCGTGGTGTTCGTTCAGCACGTCCGCTCTCTCTCGTTGTCAAACTCGAACTGACTAACTTACCAAAACCACTTCTCTTCCCAAAGCAAACTTGTGCGTCAGAGCAAATGTGTTTTGGAGTTACTGTGAATGCAGACCTGTGTGAGCGAGTGTGAAGGTCATCACTAAACTTCTTCAAAACATTATTTAATTAAGTATTGATTAATTGTAGTTCATTATGATTACCCAAAGCATAATAATCATTCATTTGATTAAAATACATTTATAATGAGTAAAGTGATAAAATGATTATTTAGCATTAATAAACAAAGGAAGCGTAAGACTCTTTATTATTATGACTAGCTTTCCTGTGAGAACTCCTTCTTCTGGAGACCAGATGTTCGGTTGTTGTGGAATCTTGTAGACTTGCTGGCGGCTCTGGTCGTTATCTGTGGGTGAAAGTTGCTGGTGACCCAGCTTCGACCCAGCCGGGCAAATACCACCTTTGGCACAGAAAAACCCATACTTCCTCACGCTACAGTTGTCATAAAAACCTGTAATGGCAAGTTTAGTCTATTTCATTAGTCTTGTTTCTGAATGCCAAGGATCCTTGATGTTGGATTCTGACAACCAAACAAGATGTAAATAAGTTTTCTATCCAATAAAATGCTTTGCATTGACCATTTGTGGCAGAAATGGGGCGTACATGAGGCGAGATATGATTCAAAAACACCTGAGCACATTTCTAGGAAGCACGGGATTTAGAAAGCAGGAATTGCATGCAGCTGTGCATAAGCAGTGCTTTTTAGGTCTGAAATTTTGTTTTTTGCTGAGCATAAAATTGTATTAGGATTCTCTATAATGTTTTATAAATGAGGCCCTGGAAATTCTATAGTCTGTACCGCTTCATCTGTTGTGGCTGTTTATGATGCATTTATTTACTGTAAAAGCTGGTAGAAAGAAGCTGTGATTGTCAAGAAATAGTTTGATTTGAACTCAACGGGGACAAATATCCAAAGTCCAAAGAAGAAGCTTTACATGAGTTTGACTCAATGACGTGTTTGTAAAATAATGTAGTCCAGGGTTGTTGCCTGAAGGTGAAAATCCAGCCTCCACATTATTGTGTATCTGCACCAAATAAGCTTTAGTTTTAACATTGTGTGTGTGTTTGGATTATGGATACACATGTGTTTACAATCCAAACAAGGTCAAATGGTTCAGCTGGTAATGTATAAGAGACCTTATGTACATTTCATGGTATAGCAGATGCCCATTCCCCACATTTGCCATAAATAGAGGTGGATGAGTCGGCACGTAAAGTCTCTTTAAGTCGCTTGAGTATTTCTCTTATCCATTGGCACCATCTAGTGGCTGACAAACATATCACACAAATTGTTAGTTGATCCGTTTTTTTAAGATGGCGACTTCACGTTTCTTGTTTATAAATGTGCTTCTGTTACCGACAAACAGAGCTAAAACACGCTGTTTTACAAGTATTAATCTCATGTCATTGTCACGGTGAGTGTTGGTTTTGGACCCATATGCAGGTGAGTGAAGCTCTGAGGCAGCTAAATACTTAAATCCATGTATTGCAGGGACTTGGGCAGTGTTGGGAAAGTTCATTTAAAAAAACGAACTAGTTCAAAGTTCATTTCATACATTTTAAAATGAACTAGTTCATTTCTTAGATCATATTTAAAAAATTTTGAACTAAGTTCACTGTTCCAAAAGCGAACTAGTTGATAGTTCTTTTTTCTCATATATATATATATATATATATATATATATATATATATATATATATATATATATATATATATATATATATATATATATATATATATATATATTCTCATATATATATATATATATATATATATATATATATATATATACATACATACATACATACGTGTGTGTGTGTGTGTGTGTGTGTGTGTGTGTGTGTGTGTGTGTGTATTTAGGTCCTTCTCAAAAAATGAGCATATTGTGATAAAGCTCATTATTGTCTGTAATGCACTGATAAACATTAGACTTTCATATATATTAGATTCATTACACACAACTGAAGTAGTTCACGCCTTTTATTCTTTCTAATATTGATGATTTTGGCATACAGCTCATGAAAACCCAAAATTCCTACCTCAAAAAATTTGCATATTTCATCTGAGCAATAAACGAAAAGTGTTTTTAATACAAAAAAAGTCAACCTTCAAATAATTATGTTCAGTCATGCACTCAATACTTGGTCGGGAATCCTTTTGCAGAAATCACTGCTTCAATGTGGCGTGGCATGGAGGCAATCAGCCTGTGGCACTGCTGAGGTGTTATGGAGGCCCAGGATGCTTCGTTAGCGGCCTTAAGCTCATCCAGAGCATTGGGTCTTGCGTCTCTCAGCTTTCTCTCCATTATTATAATGTCTATGCTCACGTGCATGCGTGGGATGGGCGTGGCCTCTTGCTGCTGCGGCATTGCGTTTGAAGCGCAGAGTTTTCTTTGATGACGTCATCAAAGACAAAAGCGATGCCGTGTTCTGACAACATTCAACCAGAACCCAGATCATCACAGCATTCACTTATTCACCAGAATCAGACATGTCTGACCAGAGTGACAGCACCACAAACGATACTCACATAGATTATTCTGCTCAAATGGAAAACCAGCAACTCAGGGAAAACCTACATGAGGCCAATGAAAAAGTGTTGGAGTTAGTCTAAAAACTTGAGAAAAATACTGAAGATGAATCCAGGTTAGAAAAAATATATAACCAAAAACATGGTGAGAACGAGCGACTGGTGAAAATGATCGATTCGCTTGAGGACAAGTTTAAAATGTCAAAAAATTTGAATACCTAGAAACTAAGCTCAGAGAAAGTGAAGATAGAAATAGGTGTCTCAAAGATGTCATTAAGAAAAAAGATTTGCGTTACCGATGTTTGGAGTCTGATAAAAACAACCTCATGAAAACTGAACTATCTAAGCGAAAGGAGAATGACGAACTCAGGGCTAAACTGGCTTCATCAGAATCCAAACTAAAAACAAAAGATCAGTTGAATCAACATTTACAGAAGGATAATGATTTATTTGTGGAGAAAATTCAAAACCTCAAAGACGAAATTACTTCATTAAGGGGAAATCTTCAAACCAGCGATGAACTCCTTCAAGATTTACAGAAAAGTCAAATGTCACTGGTTAGGAAAACTCTAGATCAGGCAGCTGAACTGAAGTCATTAGAGTTAAAAGTAAAAAATCAAAATGAGCAGATAGGAAATTTACCAGAAAATAATGATTTCAACATCAAGAAAATCCAGGAGCTCACAGATGAGCTGACTTTATCAAAGTCACAGATCCAAAGCAAGGATCAGCTGATTGATAATTCATTCATCCATGCGGCTTGAATGGCAGAATCAGAACAAGAAGGGTTTATTCCATCTTTCAGTTCTTTTAAAACACAGCAAAGGTTTAATTACCTGCAACGTTTCGTTTGAGGCTGCAATCATCATCAGGCCGATGCTGATGATGGCGTCACTTCCTTCGTTTATATGGAAAACTGGCAAGATGGCGCCCATGAGTGGCTGTGCGTCTGCTAGGCTCCTGATCTGTTTTGGTTATTTGTTGTTTTTTATTGTTTTTTCTCTATCTGGTGCGGATTCCCTGCTAACATATGATCGAGACTTACTATTGTCGATCAGGTCTGCGATGATCAACCTCCAGAACTCTGATACCGGACCCGCTTTCCCACCGCCTCTGGAACCTGGCGTTAACCCCGGTCTCGGCCCTCTGTTACCTGTCGGCTTGCCGCTGCCCCAGAGGCCATGGAAGAGGAAACGAGGGAAGAGAGCTGGCTTCTTCGTTCAGCTCCGAAAAATCCTGAGAGGCGAAGCTCTTCCCGATCGCTGCTCCGCGGCTGTGTTGTGGCGGATCCAACAGAAACTCAACGGAGTTGGGCTGATCTCGCTGCTAAATGGTGCCCCTGATGCAGGACGCTACCTAAAGGTAAAGAACCCCCGCAGGCATAACCTGGAGTCGCTACGTAGCTTAGCCCGCCAGCCGACCGCCATTATGGAGCCCGCGGTACACACATCACCAGATTCCTCTGCGAAAATGATGTCAATTAACGCGCGCTCCATCGCCAACAAGTCTCACATCCTCAACGATCTGTTCTGCACCGAAAAATTAAACTTTTTGTGGATTTCTGAGTCGTGGCAGCACAAAAATGATGTCACTCATCTCCGTGAGCTCTGTCCTCAAGAATTGGAGGAACAGCTGTTATCTTTAAGAAACACTTTTCGTGCCAAATTATATCCTCAAACTCCTACAGCTCATTCGAGATGATCGTGATTTTTTTATTTTTACTTTTTTTTTTACTTTTTTACCGTGTCCTGTCTGGCTGTGAAGCAAACAGAACTATGTCTGAATGCTGGTAACAAGCCTTACATATTTACTCTCAGGTGGAGCATCAAAGCGTCTGCTTTTAATGTCACGCCTGATACTTAAAACTTTGTTATTGTTTTGAATGCTTTGTAATTCCGACCAGACATGGAGACAGAGGTGAAAGAGAAAGGAAAAGAAAAGGTGGGGAGGGGGGGGGGGGGGGGGGGGTTCCACAAAAATAAACAATGATGAACAAGAGTCTGCTTCTAGACCTGCAGAAAAAGACAAAAAAGAACCCAAAAGAACAAAAAAATGGGGCACAACAACAATACAAGATCAAGCTATTACTGCGTCAACTTGATGAAGAAATATATAATCAGCATTGCTTAACTGAAGAATCACGATAATAAATCACAGTGCATTAAGTGCCCACCATAGTCTTAAGACCTGTGTTTAACGTGCCCAAGTCCATACTTTTGAGAGCACCATGTGAGCACCTGTGTGTACACGCGCTTGTTTATGTAAGGTTTATCCATAGGAGCGTCCAACAGAGAGTGTGAGGGACCACAGATCCGCCCCCCAAAGATGCGTAGGAGACAGGGGGAGCTCCAAGTCCCAGAGATCCAGGCGCTACCCCAGAACACAGGAACCCCAAGGAGACTGCAACCAGAAAGGCCCCCGCCCCCCTTGAGAGGCACAGAGGATCGCCCCGGGGGGCCACAACCAGCAGCCGGCAGAGTCCCGGGAGACATCAGCGGCAAGCCCACAGGCCCGCCCGCAGCCTCCCACCCCCTAGCCGGCCGAGCCCGGGACCCAGCGACCCGGGACCCAGGGGCGACCACCCCCGCCGGGGACCCAGCAGAGCCCAGGGACCCAGACCCCACAAGGCAGCCACCAGGATTGATCAGGCAGATGCCAAAATCTTAAACCCCAAGACCCGGTGAACACTCAGGCAGACCGAGGCACAACCCCTCACACCAGGTGTAGCAGGGGGAGGGGGGACAAAGATCTATATCATCAAAAGAAGTTCCAGGAGAGGGGAGGAGTCAAAGGCCCCACCTGACATATACAGTCATACACAAACACAGTCACACACTCCCTCCCTCATGCTCACACATGCACATACAACCCAAGACTTACAAAAATCCACGCCGGACACCCACTCATGCTCCCCATACACACCCTATTCACTCTGGTCCTGGAACTGCTGCACATTGGGTACAACCATCACCGGTAACCAGAGTTTGACCCTTTCTGCTGAGGTGCTGATGAGCAGGCTCCCCCACCTAATGCTGAGCACAGCAACCCACCACCCCAGACCCCAACCAGACGGCCAGATCTCCCTCCTAGCCTCCAGCCCCAGGAAGCCAAGCAACAACAGAGGTGCGCTAAGACCCCTAGTCTCCCTCCGCCTGCTCCAATATAGTGTTGTGTGTAGGGATGAGTACCGAATTCGGTACTTTTTAAGGTACCGACCGAATTCCATAGTACCGACCGAACACCGATTCACGTCATTTCAAACGGTGCCTCGTTTCGGTACTGCCAAGACAGTTGCGCATGCGCAAAAGCGTTATGTTGCCGGTCCCTGCGAGCCCGTTGTAAACAGAGCAAGCATGGTAGAAAGAACGCACGCTAAAGCTTGGGTCCACTTCACTAAATGTGATGGGTAACTGGGTGATGAAACTAGCGACAGACAACGATCTAAGTGAGACAGCCTCATCTTAATCTGCTCCAGTAGGTAAATAAAATGTTTAAGATAACGTTACCTTGATTTGTTAGCTTCCGTTTCGCAAATGGTGCGTTCGCTTTCTCCTCGGAACTCCGAATTTCCGACTAGAAGAACATGAACGCGCTCTAAAGTTTGGCTTTACTTTACTAAATGCGACGGGTGAATGGATGAAGGTAAAACCAGCGACAACGATCTAAGTTTGAGGCATCATCGTTTTAATCTGCTCCAGCAGCTAAATAAACTGTTAAAGATAACGTTAGCTTGATATGTTAGCTTCCATTGCCACCGTTACCAGCTAATGGTGCGTTCGCTTTCTCCTCGGAAATTCTAACTTCCCAGTAGGAAAAATCAAATGAAAAAGGACGGCAAAAGGAAGGAAGATACACAGTAAATTTAGTTCACAGTAAAGATGTTTGCTTCAGTTTAATTATCAGCTTATAAAACTACAAGGACGATGTTAAAATACAAACTTGTATGTTATTTATCGTGATATTTATCAAATATGGTTATATATTGAGAAAAATATATATTTAATTATAAAAGAGAATTAAAATAATAAACACTCAAAAGTATCGAAAATTGGTACCGTTAAGTACCGGTATCGACTCGTAGGTACCGGGAATTAGTACCGGATCGATTCAAATGTCAAAGGTACCCATCCCTAGTTGTGTGATCATGAGGTGTATTCCATGGCTGTGGTGAGCGGGCAGTGCGGGCATCATACGGCCTATGCCAGCTGATGCCACCGCACCAACCCACTTACACCCTCAGCCCTCGGTGTCTAAGTGCGGTTTAAAATTGGAAGTGGGCACCGGCACTTGGGAGGAGGCTGAGATATCCCCCTGCCAAATGCCGTTGAATGTGCTCACTCCCAAGGTGTGTGTTTGTGTGGAATGTCGTCAGTGGAAGTGTATAAGGTGCAAATAAAATTGGGGGGCAGGTTGCCACAGGAATGCGGAAATGGGGTCCATACCCGCACTCCCTGACTTGTCCACCCCCCAAGGTCCTATGTGTATGTTTGTGTGATGATGTGAGGGAGCAGGAGGAGAGAAATATGCGGGGATGGGGAGGAATGGCTGGTTGGGCTTAGCCCTCCAGGGAGCCAGCTCCCCTACTGGCCCCAATAGGCACCTCTGTTGTCAAACTGCCACCCAGGGCATGGAGACCCCAGCCCATCCTGCCAGGGCCCAAAGCAGCAGCATTACAGAGCCTCACGGAGTCCGAGGGCACCAACCCAGCCCCACCCCAGCAGAATATCTATGCCCATCCCTGCATTTGCACAACTTCCGGAATATATAAGACATGGGACATCCAGGTAAGGTTGGGTCCTCCCCCTCCTGGACCTCCCCCTCCCCTGTGATGGAACGGCAGACGAGCCAAGGTCTACCTGAGGCCCCCGAACCCGGGCCAGGCACTGCTGCATGTTCCTGCCTTCTTCCCGGCAGAATACATGTCAGGACCCGACCCCCAAGGCCCCGCCCAGATCCCCACACGGGGCCGGCCACCCCCAAACCCAGAGCCCCCAGGCCCCCACCCAGACCCGCCCAGGGGCAATGCAGCCGCCAGGCAGTGACCCATGGTCGCCGCCAAGATCCCTAAGGGGCCCCACGCACAACCGCCAGTAGTCCACCCCCCGAGGCAACCCAAGCACCTCCAGAGGGGGGCAACGGCCCCCCAGTCCCAGACACCCCCAGTGAACCCACCTCCAGGGAACATCCAGATATTCCAAACTCAGACCCCCCTCCCCCCACCCACACCATCCCGCAGGACAACATCAACGGCCCCCCACCCTCGCTATGTGATGGAACCGATCAAAGGAGCCCAGAGAGATTGATCTGAAGTGGAAGCAGAGGCTAAATCAAGTGTAACATGATCTAACAAAAGATTTCTATGCTGGTTAATGCAGAGACTTTCTCTATTTTTCCAATTCAAGAGGATAGTTTTCTTAGCGATGCATATGGCAGTCAGAACCACGTGAACCACAGATGTTTCAATCGGGACATCGTCCAGGTTTCCCAGTAAACAGAGAGAGGGGGTGGTTGGGATATGACATTTCAGAGACTTTGACAGGTCTTCACACACTCTACCCCAAAATTCCTGGACAGATGGACAGGACCACAGTGCATGAATGTAATTGTCAGGAACGTTGTTTGTGAAGTGTGTACAGGTGTCAGATGACACAAACCCCATCTTGAACATCCGATGACCTGTATAGTGTACTCTGTGTAGAATTTTGTACTGAATTAATTGTAAATTGGAGTGTCTGATTATTTTAAAAGTTTTTAAACAAGTTTGGGACCAGAAGTTCTGGTCAAAGCTGACTGATAGATCCACCTCCCATTTTTTTAATAGGGATTACTATTCTATCGTCTATTTTGGACAGTGTCTTATATACTTTAGACAGTAGTTTGGGGGGTTTGAGAATATAGAAGTCTAATACCCTTGGTGGTGTTTGTAATTCTATTTTATTGAGCTTAAATTTTTGTTTGACTACAGATTTAATTTGGTGGTATTCTAAAAAGCTATTCTTATCTATTCCAAATTGGGAGACTATTCTATTAAATGGGATGAAGTCCAATCCTTCATATATGTGTTCCAGGTATAGGATTCCTTTATTTTTCCAGTCCGGAAGGTTCATCATTTTATTATTTTGCAAAATATCAGGATTATTCCAGATAGGTGTGCATCTGCATGGTACTAGTGAAGACTCTGTCATTGTAAGATACTTCCACCATGCTGTCCTAGAGGTGCTGATACTAATACTTTTGAAGCCGTCATGTTTTCTTATGCTTGAGCTAATAAATGGTAAGTCTGAAAGCTCTATCGTATTGCAAAGTGTCTGTTCTATATCTAACCAGGACTCATCTAGTGGGTTATCTTGCAACCATCTTGGTATATATTGCAGCCTTTTGGCTAAGAAATAATAATAAAAGTTGGGTAGATCCAGTCCTCCTCTGTCTTTGGTCTTCAGAAGCATTTTTAAGCTAATTTGTGGAGGTTTATCCTGCCAAAGGAATTTGGTAATTGAGGAGTCCAGAGATTTAAACCAGTCAGCTGGTGGTTTGTTTGGGATAATTGAAAATAAGTAATTTATTCTGGGTAAGACCATCATTTTAATTGTAGCAACTCTCCCCATGAGTGATATTGGTAAGGATTTCCATCTTGCAAGATCATCTTCCACTTTCTTTAAAAGTGGGATGTAGTTTAGTTTGGTTAGATCTGCCAGCTTGGGAGAGACATTAATTCCCAGGTATGTGAAATTTCCTGACTCCAATTGTGTATTAAGTAAACTGACAAAAGAGAAATTAATTGGTAGAACTGTTGATTTTAACCAGTTTATAGAGTAATCTGAAACTTTTGAAAAAGAGTTTATCAGTTCTGTTGAATGAGAGAGAGGCGATTGAGAATTCTGGAGAAAGAGTAAAAATCATCTGCATAAAGACTTATTTTATGTTTTATTTTCTTACACGTTATCCCTTTAATACCTGTTGTTTGCCTAATTGCTGCCGCTAGTGGTTCGATAAAGATAGCAAATAGTGAGGGGGAGAGTGGGAATCCCTGCCTGGTCCCCCTCTGAAGACAGAAGCTAGCTGATATTTGGTTGTTCGTCCTGACACATGCTGTAGGTGAACTGTATAATGTTTGTAGCCAGTTTATAAAGAAGTTCCCAAAGCCAAATTTATGTAAAGTTGCAAATAAGAACTTCCAGTTAACTCTATCAAAAGCCTTTTCTGCATCTAGAGCTAATATACTAGTTTCTATGTTTCTACTGTAAGAGAAATCTATTAAATTAAGTAATCTATGTGAGTTTGTGGATGACTGTCTACTCTTAATGAAACCAGTTTGGTCAGGGTGTATTATGAAGGGGGTTACCTTCTCTAATCTTTTTGCCAGGGCTTTACAAATTATTTTGAGATCAACATTAATAAGGGAAATTGGACGATAGCTGGAAGGAAATGCAGGGTCTTTGCCTGGTTTTAACAAGAGACTAATGTTGGCTGAGTTCATGTTAGGCTGTAATCTGCTGCTCTCTTCGATTTCCCTCACCATTCTGAAAAATATTGGAGCCAGAATGATCCAGAATTCTTTGTAGAACTCTACTGGGAACCCGTCTGGACCTGGAGCTTTCCTATTCGTCATGGATTTAAGAGCTTCCTGGAGCTCCGCTGATGTTAGTGGCGAGTCCAGGACTGTAACTTGGCTGTCTGATAATTTAGGAAGTGTTATCCTGTCAAGGAACTCATCGATCTTGTTATCTGATGGGTTTATCTGTGGTGAGTACAAAGTTTGGTAAAAGTCTCTGAAAGTGTTGTTTATTCTTTCAGGGTCATAAACTATATTCCCGGTTGAGTCTTTAACAGCAGATATGGTAGTTTTCTCTTTATTCATTTTTAACTGGCTAGCCAAAAATTTACCTGATTCATTACTATGTTCAAAGTTTTCTATCCGTAGTCTTTGTGCTAAAATTTGTGTCTTTTTGTCAATAATTCCATGAAGTTCTAATTTAGCTTTACGTAATTTGCTCATTAACTCTTCTTCTGTGGATGCCTCTAAAGACTTAATGATTTCTTCTAACTCCTGAATACCTTGGTTTTCCGTTTTTTTCTTATGTGATGAGAAAGAGATTATTTTACCTCTCATCACTGCCTTTCCTGCCTCCCAGAGAATAGATGCTGATGTTCCAGGCAGGTCATTATGTTCTAAATATAAAGCCCACTCCTTTTTAAAAATATGTATAAAACCTTCGTCTTTGAGCAGTGATGTATTAAACCTCCAGTTTTTGCTTGGTGGGATTGTCTTCTTGTTTACCAGAGTTAAAGGCACAGTCTGCAACATTTAAATGTAGAATAACTTTAAAAATGTTTGATTTTGACCATCTGACCCAATTTTATTTAAAAAAGTAAATAATATTTAATATTTCAATTTTCTCCTAAGTCCCTCCCCTGCCCTGTAGAGCTCAGCCAATATTTCTGCAAGCCTAACGCGTTGACCAATAGCGCTGCGTTTCCACCAGGGGGCAGCTGTCAATCATCGAGCATGAGCAGATCTCAGCGTGCACAACAGTGTCACGCGCCTCACTCGGCTTACTGCAGAAACATGGAGCAACAAAACCCCAAATTACCGATTCCTCGACTGCCTTCCACATCTCAAAAAACATTTAAAAAGTTTAAAAGCCCTTCTTCAAAAGTGGCTGTAAGACGTTTAAGACAGTCGAGTAGAATTTACATTGGAGATTGTTTTACACACGATGGAGAGATTTTCGTGATCTACACGGCCTGAAAACGGATGAAGAGTTGGCAAAGTATCTTTTGGACAGGTAAGTTATTTATTGTTTTTCGGATAAATGTACTTATAATCTTTCTTTCACTGAAAGAAGTAATAGAGCAAACAAGCTTTGTATGCTTGGTGTCCTATTGGCTAATGTAGCATTAGCTTGAATGCTAAGTCGACATGAATCGATGCTAGTCGAACTGTTTATGCTATATTTGGAAGAAGTTTGAGTAACGAAAGGGGATTTTAGGTTTTTTTTTATATGGGAGCTAATGATTAGTGTGGCGTTTAACTATAGGCCACATCAGTATATTGTTTTAAGCTCTTGTTTATAACTTCCCCGTTAGCGGGGTTCAGTTAGCATCTTGAAAGCTGAATTAGGTGTTTACACTTTCCTGAGCTGCGTGTTTGATTAAAATGAGTAATCAGCAGCTCATGTAGCACTTGTAGAAGTCTGAGGAGATGATTCAGCAGTTAGAATTAGGTGTGATTGATGAGGAACGTATCCAAAACCTTACGTTTCCATTAGCACTGAAAGACATATTGTGCTAACCTGGGTGGGCCACGTGTACAGATTACCATCTGAGTTTGTGGTCTTACCTACGTGAAAACTCCATATTAAAATAAAAGGAATGATAATCAGCTCGTGCAAAAATCTGTGAAGGCTGGGGAGACTTAAAGCTTGTGATCACTAATTTTTGGGCTTTGTTTTTTACAGTCATCAGTCCAAATATGAAGCATCAACATCTACACCATTGAAGTGCCAACTGTGTATTTCTCCAACACCAGTGCCAGCTTTGTCTAGCATTCATGGAGAATCATCTGAAAGGTAAATAGCTGCGTAAAAACCTCTACCAGGAATATTATAATTTTGCCTCTGTTTGGTTTAAGTTAGTGGTGGATTCTTTTGAAAAAATTCTAGAAATGGGATAATGAATGACTATAAAAAAATGTATAGAAATAAATAGTAAAACTACATTTTATATAGCGCCTCTCAAGATAAAACTCTTGAGGCACTTCACAACAACAAAATTAAACATATTTTAAAAAATTATATTTTTATTTCAAAGTTTATGAGAAAAAATAACACAATTGTGTTTTTAAAATGTAAAGAGAGAGACAGGAAATTATTTGTAAAGAAGGAATTCAGTGGATACAGAGAAATGCGTAATAAGTAGAGTGAGAAAAATAAGGAGAGGGTGATGATGACGGCCAATAGACAAGGTCAATTACCTTCAAATTGACAAAATATGTATTGAATCTAATCATATTCCTGTGCTTGTATTTTATTTTCATAGGGATGATAATTTGGAGGAGGTGATGGAACAAGGTGAAACTAAAAAAGAAGGACCTTCACAAATGTAAGTACAAGGTTGTATCTGTATTTGGCTGTCACATTTGTCAGGAAAAGTAAACAATAATTACCTTTTTAGGTTATCTTGTGTGGGAATTGAAGCAAACATTCACGAGGAAGAGTTCAACAATATTCAAAACTCTGTGTAAGTGTTCAGATGTTAATAAAATGTGTCTAATTTTCCATACTAAAAACTTTATATTGTGTATATTCAGGATAGAGTCATCAGATGACACATGGTCACCAAACAGAGAACCAGAAGTTGATTCGTCTTCAGAGGTGGACGAAACCATCGAGATGGACAGCGGTACTGATAACAGCGGTGATGAGGACTACACACCTTATATACACATAAGGTAATTCCTTTCGTTTAACATTCTATAAAACTGCAATAGCGCATAGTTAATAAAAAGCTTTTGTTCACAGGACTGGAGCAGCATTACAAAAAACATTACAACTTGAGACTCTGCAAGAAATTAACATAGAGGATACAGTTCATGACTGTAATATCCCAGAAGCAACTGACCGACGTTTGACAAGCAAGAAAGGTCTTCCTCGACGCTACAAGCTAAGGCCTGAGGATCCAAGGCATTATGGTTTGCTGTCCGGAGTTCCTGCACCAGGGTATATACAGCAATCCTTAAGTAAAATTTACTACTTTTTAATACTTTTTTTTACTACCTTCAGAATTTTTTTAAAACCATCACAACACTAAATTGCAAGTGTTAATCAGCGACCTATTTACACATATTTTAACATATATAACATACAAAAAGAATAGACTTAGAGACTCACTGATGTTGACAACGTATTGCACATATTTATTTTACTTAGAAAATAAGCCAGGCACTTCTGTTCAGCGGTTCAGACAGTTGACCACGAGGCCTGAAATGATGCACAACGACCACTGAATATGACGTCATCATTATGTGACCGGATATGCTAAAGTAGGGCTGCTCGATTATGGCAAAAACAATAATCACGATTATTGTGACTGAAATTGAGATCTCGATTATTTAAGACGATTTTTCAATTTATGTAGATTTTTTTATTTATTTTTATTCAGTCATAAAACTGCTCAGGGCACAATCAGGGCAAAAATAAATAAGAAACAAGATGATCACTAAAATAACTCCTGATTCCCAGTATAAAAAGACCAATATACTTATAGCTCATAGTTTATGACCCAAGGGCTATAGACCTTGGTTTAACTCATTTAAGTCTAACCAGTACAGACCAAAATACCAATATCTTGCAAATACTGACAGCAAGAATTATACAGTGGCATTTATAACAAATACATGCAAATAAATTGATGTTCACAAAATGTTGCATAACATTTATTGAGTCGTGTCAAGGTGCTGTAGGAGAGTGCACTAGCACCGTGTCCTCAGAGAGATTAGTTATCAACGTGAGGAACTTATTTCTACCTGATTTATAAACTATTTATTTACAAGTCCATCAGTTAATGTAATAATTGTCCCAACCACAGCTGCACCCCCCACCCACCAACCCGGTCTCACAGCAATCGTGGGCAAGCTGCACGTGTGTTTAGCACGCCGCACGCGCACATTTAGCCGTTTTTAGTGGCTCAGGAGCCCGCAGGTACGGTGTGTGTGTCACTCACTCTGGTTACCCCAACAGGGAGCCGGCTCCGAGAGCTTTTTCTTTAGCGACTGACACATCACTACATCATTCCCTTTCCTAATGTCCTGAAGAACGGTCCGGAGCGCAGGCGGAGTGTTTAGCTAACCTGCAGGAAATGTCGTCGACAGTTATCCAGAAAGTAGCTAAGGGTTACCAGAGATGTTTCTGAGGTGTTCGCTAGGTACTTTTAAGATTTAAAAAGCCAAGAAGGGGGTCTGAAAAGCTGCTAGAAATAGCGTCAAAGTCGCTAAGTTGGCAACGGAGCGCTTCATTTGTAACTCAGGGCAGCTCAAGTGGGAGGAGCAAATAATCGGCTTGTTTTATTTTTATAATCGTTCAAAACATTTCATTCGGAATATATTTCTATGTCGATGTTCAGAATATGACACCTGATAGTCTGAAAAAAATAATACCTAATTTGGAAAAAATAATACCTCTGAGACCAAATTTAACACTTTTAATGGCCTTAAATTTGACTATTTTTATTTATCACTTTTTAATACTTTTTAAAACCCCGCGGACACCCTGTGCACCATCAACAGAGGAACTTCTACAACACCTACGGACTTGCGGTGATGGTAAAATAAAACATTATCTGCCTTACATCTTACACACAATAGTCCATTGCTAATTGAGTTTATTTTTTATTTACAGGTAAAACTTTGCCACAGACATAGGTGTTGGGGGAGGCAAGAGAAAACCCAAAACCTTCTTTATTTTTGTTTCCTGTGTTTTTTATTTTATTTTATTTTTTGAAAATAAAGATATATTTTGAGAAAATAAGGACTAATAATTTAAAAATTTATGTAAAATGTTGGAGGTAGACATAATTTTTTGTTGTTGTGCAGGAGATTTAAAATTTATGGTATTTTTACAAATGCAACACAGAGTTGTGCTTTAGAACACTTTATTAGAGCATCAAACAAAAATATATAAAAACAAACTTATGTAAAATATCAAATATATACATTTATTTACAATCGTCTTGGAATAAAACCAGTGTAGTTACCATTGGGGTCAGGGAATTTTGCAGAATAAACTCCTCCATGTGTGGTACAGTTGAAATACATGTCTGGGGAGGCTGTTGGCAGCATTTCTTTTCCAAATCAGTTGGCATATCTCTGCAGTGGGAGCATACACACCATGAAGGTTGATTGGGTGTTGGAGGTGTTGTGGCAGGTGGACCAGAGAGGGCAAGTACATCAAAGAGAACACCAGGGTCTCTGTCCAGCACCATGGTAAGGATGTCAATAGCCTGCTGAGGGTTCAGGTTCTGTATGTGTTGCTACAAAAGTGGAAAGAGATGCTACAGCAACAGTTATGCTTACACGTTCAAAGTCCATTCGCTCGGAACAAAGATTCCGAACTCGAGAGAGATCTTCATCTCCAAGGTCCACAGCTGAGTGTCTCACACTTCTTCGGCCTCTGGATGCACCGCGGCTTTGAGATGATGGTGGGCATCTCCTTTTTGCAGCACGTCTTGAGGATGCAGTAGGAGGTTCAAACTCTTCCTCAGAGGATTCCTCAATCACTGAACTCTAAATTGTATTAGAATAAATAAAATTATACTAATATAAAAAGTACTCTAGCATATTAATCAATTTTGACACAGATCAGGTTTACATCTAGTCAAAATTTGGGCTAAACCAACAATAAACAGAAACCCTATGAAAACAACCATGATTATAGGAGGACTACACAGAATGCAGTGTTTATTCATGATTTCCACATAAATTATTTATATGCTTTGATATATTCATCCCATCTTGAATGGCAAAGCAATTAAAAATAAGCTAGTTACTTGTAATAAAATGCTAACAATTTGATAGGATTAATTTTATTTACAATATAGATTGCCAACTGTTACTGGTATTTTAAAATATAAATATATTTATAGATATTCTTTATAAAATGCCTTTAGTAAACAGTAAGTGTTTAATGTGCTGGTTAAAAACAACTTTCTTACCTCAGATAACTCCATTGCTAACACTAGCTCAGCTCTATTACAAGAAGCAATGCTCTGGTGTTGACTCGGCTTTTTCTGCGCGTGCACATTGGGAGGTGTGGCTTTCGGCTCTTTCAGGAAGGGCGGGGGAGTGAGCAACAGCCGTTCGAATTTAAAAATCTCCTCCTCACCCTGACGGCGTCATCCTGCGGACTGTGCCTTTAAAGAAAGTGGAGCATGGTCACTGACAACTATGGGGTGTATCTCAGTGTCTGAAATGTCAGCCAACAATGAGCTGCTGACTAGAAAATAATCCAAACGTGAATGAGAGTGATGGACGTGTGAGAAAAAAGTATACTCTATGGTTAGGATGAAGAGATCGCCATGCATCACAAAGCCCATAATCACTCATGTACTGTTTAACTATGTTAGTGGATTGCCAATTGCGCTGAGTCCCAGCTGTACTGAGCCTGTCTGTTAAGGAATTCATCCAAAAATTAATATCACCTCCAAGTATAAGTGGACAGTCCAAGTGTTCTGAGAGTACAGAGAAAAAATTATGAAAGAATGGAGGGTCATCAATATTTGGACAGTATATGCTGACAATACATAAGCTTTGGTTCTGTACAGATATTTTTAACATTATAAATCTACCCTCTGGATCAGAGACTGTGTCCAATACTGTGAAATTGATGTTTTTGTGTATTAAAATAGCTACACCTCTTTGCCTAGAGTTATAGCAGGCAGAGAACATGCTGGGAAACTCAGGTGTTTTAAGTTCATCTGCAGATGTGCCAGATCTATGAGTCTCTTGTAACAATATTACGTCTGCTTGCACTCTCTTTAACTGATCAAAAATCTTTAATCTTTTCTCTATGGAGCCAGCTCCATGTACGTTCCATGAGACAAATCTTAGTGCACCCATAGATGTGTGTGTGAGTAGCTAAAATATGACGCCTTCATGTGAATAAGATGAAATAAGTATCTAAATGTATAAAATAGTGTGTTAATAAATAACATAAAAGTAAATAATAATAATAATAAAGATCCAACCGTGTTTGTGGTTGTATTATTTGACGCATAAATTATGATATTGTGCTGTGAATTTAATATATCTGTGTGTGTGTGTGTGTGTGTGTGTGTGTGTGTGTGTGTGTGTGTGTGTGTGTGTGTGTGTGTGTGTGTGTGTGTGTGTCGAGCCTGACGCAGTGTTGGAAAGTTGTGTGGTTGTGCCATACAGGTGTAAAGGTACAGAAGCAGGTAAAAAGGAAGGGAAGATACAGATACAGGTTAAAAAAAGAAGAAAGAACTAAAAAGAAAAGGTGATGGGGTGTGAGGTGGTGATGAACAGGTGATCTTTTCATCTAGAATACGGATTTAGCAGCTGTTTAATCCTGACGTGCTCAAACCCAGTGAATCCTGATAAGAATAATAAATGTCTGACCTGATGTTGGGCTAATACAACCAGTCAGTCACTCCTCGCTCCTTGTAAAGTTTATTGTCCACATAAAGCTTATCCACCGAGATGACAGCTCTCTTCCCATCCTGGATAAACTTTTTGCACAGCGGAAAGAGGACCCAGCACCGATCCAGAATTTCCTTAGGGAACTGATCATTAACCCTGAAGTCTTTCCCTTTGAGCTCTCTTCCGTGACTTTTAACAAGATCCTTCTGCTTAAAATGTTCAAATTTAGCCACGATGGGACGAGGTCTTCTGCTGTCTACTCGTCTAGCTCCAAGGCGATGTACCCGGTGAAAGGTGATGTTTTTTACCGTTTTTTCAGGTATCTTCATTTGGGTCTGGAGAAAGTTTTTTATTGTTTGCTGGCAGTTCTCCGCCCCTCCCGCCTGCTCCGGCAGGCCTGCGAACACCAGATTATCCCTTATGCTACGGGCCTGAAGGTCCAAAACCGTCTCCTTCAGAGTTTTGTTGTCCTGGGTGATCCGCGTCATTCCCTCTTCTAGGGAAGAAACAGACTCCCGCAGAGTTCTCAGCAGCGAGCCGCTCCACCTGCTCCTTGCTGAACTCCTGGGACTGACAGAGTTCTGAAACTCCTGGTGTAGAACCTCAAGCAGATGAAGACACCCCTCAAATCCCAGAAGCCGTTTATCAATAGAATCTAATAATTCGAATATGTCCTTCCGGGGAGATGAGGCCTCAGGCGAGTCCTAAGGACGGCTCCTCTTGATACCAGGTGTTTCAGGCTCAGCTGCTGATTTCTTCGGACCCATGACGAAAACTTCAAAAACTTTGTCTATATAATTTAGCAAACTTTCAAAATTTCCTTCACTTACCTCCAGATTGAGCGAGTTATACTTACCAGATTATTTTTTCGCTGTCAGTAGTTAAATTAGGCAAAAATGCATCTGAATTGTTTGTGGATGTTTGCTAACGAGCTGCCATCAGCTTCAAACGCTGCTGTGTCCGGTGATCGGCCGTCAGCGCATCTCCCTGTCCCCTCATGATTAAAATTGGTCGAGCTCTAACAGTGTATGGAATTCTGGTCTATCGCCCACCTGGATCTACTTCATCCTTACTGTCTGACTTTCAGGATCTCCTATCTTCAACTATTAAACTAGACAGGATAATCATTGTTGGAGATTTCAACATCCACGCTGAGGATCCATCTAACAGCTCTACCAGGGAGTTCCTAAACATGATGAACTCTTAACTTCTCTCAACACGTGTCTGGTCCTACTCACAGAGCAGGCCACACCCTGGATCTGGTCTTTTCCTACGGACTTCTTGTTGATAAACTGCAGATAAATGATGTTATGTTCAGTGACCATAAGTCAGTTTCTTTTCATATTAACCTAAATTCTGAATCTCTTTTACCAGACTGCCAAGCAACGACGTATTATCAACAGTTCTACCATTTTAAATTTCTCCTCCCTCTTTGACTTTGTACCTCCTTCCTCTGATGACGTAGAGCTCCTTACCAACTCATTTAATGATCACTGCCTCAAAATTTTAGATCAGGTTGCCCCTTACAAAACCAGCCGCAGTTCCAGTGCCTCTAGTTCACCCTGGCTGAACAACCAGATTCTTGAACTTAGACGCTCCTATAGAAAAGCGGAACGACGGTGGAAGAGGACAGGTCTGGTTGTTCATCGCGAATATTTTAAAGAACTTCTCGAGTCATACAACGAAGCTGTAGAAAATGCCAGGTCTTCTTTCTTCAGCAACCTCATATGTCAAAATAAGAATAATCCTAAGGTTTTGTTTGATACCATCTCCAGCATCGTGTCTTCTCCTCCGCAGCAGGCTCAGCTATCTTCAGCTGATGACTGTAACAGATTTCTCCACTTTTTTGAAAACAAGGTGCTGAATCTGAGATCCAGCATTCCATCAGCTCTCGTCCCCTCAGGAGAGGAGGCCCCCCAGTGCTCCGAGTCTTTCACCTCCTTCTCCCCAATTACACTTAATGACTTAACGTCAATTATCAGTCAGATGAAACGTTCATCATGCTCATAAGATATCTTAACTCCCTCTGTATTAGTCGGGTCCCTTGGCGCTATCAGTCCATCTCTGTTGAATATAATCAACAGCTCACTGAGCCAAGGCTGCGTTCCATCTTTCTGTAAAAACCCAACCCAACATTGACGCCAGCTCCACCAGTAACTTTAGGCCCATTTCTAAGCTACCTTTCATCAGCAAAGTACTTGAGAAGGTTGTTGAAACCCAACTCAGATCCTGGTTTTCTAAGTCAAAGATCTCTGACCCCTTCCAGTCTGGCTTTCTGAAGCAGCACTCAACTGAGACTGCTCTATAAGGGTGCATAATGACCTCCTGACAGCTGCTGATGCAGGGAAATGCTCTGTCATGGTCCTGCTCGACCTCAGTGCAGCTTTTGACACTGTAGACCACAACGTTCTATTCAACAGGTTAAATGCCCTGGCTGGGATTTCAGATTCTGCTCTAGACTGGCTCTCTTCCTATCTCACTAACAGAACATTCACAGTGAAGTCCGAAACCTTCTCTTCAGATACTGCCTCTCTAACATGCGGGGTCCCACAAGGTTCAGTTCTAGGGCCTCTACTATTTGCATTCTATATTCTTCCCCTAGCTGGCATCATTCAGTCTTTCCCAGACATCTCCTACCACATCTACGATGATGATATTCAGCTCTATATGTCCTTTATGCCACACCAGTTGGACAGGCTGCCCACCCTTGTACTCTGCCTGACCCAGATCAGTAACTGGCTGTCCAGCAACTTTCTTGTTCTCAACGCCAACAAGACAGAGACCCTGATCTCTGCACCCCCGGAAATTCAAACAAAAATCGAGCAGGAAATTGCCTCTTTTTGCCCATCAGCCAAGGCCAACATTAGAAACCTGGGCGTTATTTTTGATCCGGTTTTAAGTTTAGACTCACACGTCAAAACCATCTCACGCTCTTGTTTCTTCCAACTGAGAAACATTTCAAAAGTCCATAAACTGGTTTCTCTAGCAGATCTGGAAAAAAATCATCCATGCCTTTGTGTCATCACGCTTAGACTATTGCAACGCTCTTTTTACTGGTCTCAGCAAAACCTCCCTCTCATGCCTACAAGCCATCCAAAATGCAGCAGCCAGACTCCTAACCAAATCCAGCAGACGAGCTTACATCACCCCAGTTTTACAGTCCCTCCACAGACTCCCGGTAGAATTTAGAATACAGTTTAAAGTTTTAGTCTTGACCTACAGAGCTCTTAACAACCAGGCTCCAAGCTATTTATCTGAGCTTTTATCCCCACACACCATATCACGGAACCTCCGATCCACATCTGAAAACCTCCTGGCTATTCCTCGAACCAGACTGAAAACCAAAGGGGACAGGGCCTTTCAGTCTATTGCCCCCAGACTTTGGAACAGTCTGCCTTCAAATCTCCGTCTCTTAAAATCTGTAGAGGTCTTCAAAAAACATCTTAAAACTCACCTTTTCATCCAGGCTTTCCCCCGCTAAATATTCTAAAAGTTGGCTTTGTTCTTGTTCACACCTTGACTTTGTTTTTATTCCTGATTTTGGTTACTATTGTTGTCACTGCTATTGTTTTTATGATGTTTTTATTGGTTTGAGGTATTTGCCCTGATTTTACTCATGTTGTACAGCGCTTTGTGATTTATATCTGTGAAAGGCGTTATATAAATAAACTTTACTTACTTACTTACTTACTTACTTATCCGCAGGCAGCAGAGGACATTGTCGCCCTCTGCTGCTCGCTCTCCCCTCTCCGATGATGCAGGCCCATGTGCGATCCAATGAGTAGACTCCATCGTCCCTGTTCATGGTCCCACATCCACGTCTCCTTATCTCTTCTACGTCTTATAGCTTATTTTATCTATCTTTTGTATTTCTGTTGTTCGGTGTTTATGGTCCTTGTGTTGTCCCAGTCCATTATATGGTTTTCTCTTGTGCAGTGATCTGTTACGGCTGACTTCTTTATTGTGCTTTCTGCTTCTTGTTTTGCTGCTCTTGTGTGTCTTCGACTTGTTTCTTTCTCACACGCCTTTCTATGTTCGATTGTTCATGTGTTGAGTTGGCGTCCGGTTTCTCCTACATATGTTTTATTGCAGAGTTTGCATGGGATTTTGTAAACGACTCCACATTTAAGTCCAGCTGATATTTTGTCTTTTGGGTGTACTAGTCTGTTTCTAACTGTTGTGTATGGTTTTGCTGGTGTGTTTATGTTGTGTTTTTTCATTGTTGCTCTTATTTTTTCTTTTATGCCTTTGATGTATGGTAGGGTTATCACTGGTTTTGGTTCTTGTCGTTCTGGGTTTCTGGTTCTTTGCTTTGGTTGTTTTTTTTTTCTTTCTGTTGTTTTTTGTTGTTTTCCTTTGTTTATTGCCCATGTCGGATATCCGCAGGTCTTTAAAGCGTGTTGTATGTGTTTGTCCTCTTGTTTACGGTCTCTTTCTTCTATTACTATGTTTGCTCTGTGATATAATGTTCTGATTACTGACATTTTGCAGAAACGTTGCAGGCAATTAAACCTTTTCTGTGTTTTAAAAAGAACTGAAAGACGGAATTTGAAACTAAACACAGCAAGAGCACACCAAAGAATAAGGGTTTATTGCCATTTGTTTGAGAAATCACAACCATCTGGAATTGCTACGGTACTTAGTGTGAAAAAAAGAACAAAACAGATAAGAAAATATAGGAAATAAAACTATAATTGAGATCAAATAATAATATTAAGTGGCAATAATTAGATAAATGGCTACTATATACAAGACAGTTTAGGTACTGATCAGAGCGGAACAATTCAGGTGCAAACACAACACAGGGTCATGTGACATAGTGACTGGAGTGAGCAGACCTAGGACTGTCAATCATGAGTTCAACTGCAGAGCAGAAGACACTGGTCTTGTGGTGAGAGGTCCGAATAAATGTGAACCTTCTGCCAGATGGGAGTCAAAGAGGCTGTGTCCAGGGTGAAACGGGTCAGCTGTGTCCGACCTCAGACCTGCATGCCTCAATCTCCTGGAGGTGTACAGGTCCTGTATGGAGGGGAGTTTGCAGCCAATGACCTTCTCAGCTGCAGTCTCCATATTTTCCTGGTGGTAGCTCCAGCGTACCACGCGGTGATTCAGGAGGCGAGGATGGACTTGCGGTGTAGAACTGCCTCATCGACTGTACTTGCAGGTTGAATTTCTTCAGCTGCCTCAGGAAGTACATCCTCTGCTTGGCCTTTTTATGATGGATGTGATGGTGGGCTCCCACTTGAGGTCCTGGGTGATGGTGGTGCCTAGGAAGTGACACGAGTCCACTATTGTGATGGGAGTGCACTTGGGACATCGACATAAATATGCTGGACATCTCCTTTCCATAGGCTCCAATATCACGTTTTTGAGGCCAAATGGGAGGTGGCCACCACTGCCATTTTGACCGTGTCACAGGTTCCGTCAAGCCCAGACAATTCCAAAAAAGGGAAGAGAGGAGGAGCTGAGGGTGGGGCTGTAAGGCTGGGATCAACTGACGACACCCGGTCAAACTAGCTACAAGCTAACCCTGGCTAACCCAAAGCTAACGCGGAGGTGGGAGCTAAGCTAACAGAGGTAGCAACCTAGGTACAACTGGAGTTAACTGTGCACAACACCAGAGCTTGTGAGTCAGAGATACGCCGGGCTGACCGCTGGGTAAAACCGGGTGGAACACAGAGGTCTCCCGAGAGCTCCACAAGCCGGCAGCCGCACAGCAGACAAGCGCCACTGAGATCTGAGATGCGCAGAGCTGCCGATGGGGAGAACCGGGTGGAAAGGTTTCCATCCCAGAGCTCCACAAGCCGTCAGCCCGCGCAGCAGACGGGAGCCGCGATCAGACAGAGATGCGCCGGGCTGCAGGGAGAAACAGCCGGCAGCCCGGCGCATCAAACAGAAGCCGCGATCAGACAGAGATGCGCCGGGCTGCGGGAAGGGTAGAACCGGTGGGAAAACATCGGTCTTCCGAGAGCTCCACAAGCCGACAGTCGGAACCCAGCTCCATCAACATGTTATATTTCAACCCATTTTCTAAAGTTCAGCATTGTGTTAAATGCACTGGGTTTTACCCTATTACATTTAAAGTTCATGGTTAAACAGTACATGTTAAAATCTAAGCTCAGCTCGGCAGTGACCAAAAAATACATAAATATAATTTTACTTACCGAAAAAAAATGAAGTGGAGACTCCTTGGATGCCCTATTAGTGCAATTAATGCCACAGCAAGTCATTTTGTCCAACAATTGCACTAAAAATATCCTTAAAAGAATACACAAACACAGAGACTCAAAATGCCGGAGCAGTTTCCAAGCCAGACCGAGGCTCTACTGAGGCCTTTCCACGGAGTTAGCTCTGTGGTCACGGGGGTCTGAGGCGGCGGTCACGTGGGTCGGATGCTCATTAATTATACAGAATTTTAGGCTTTTAATACACTTAAACAGAAGAGTGAGAAAAAAATTCACCCCCCTCAGAGTTGTCATGAGTGTAAACTAGATCATTTAAACCAAAAACATGTTTTGGAACCAGGCTGTAAACATGTTTATTTCTGCTGTGAAAGTGGTATTTTTAACATGGGAGTCAATGAGGATTTGCTCGCTTCTGACACCTGTCCCCAAGTCAAGTCAAGTCAAGTCAAAGTCATTTATTGTCATTTCTACCACATGTGCAAGACATACAGAGAAACGAAATTGAGTTTCAGTACACACAATTCAGAGATCAGACATACATGGGCAAGACACATGACAAGAATCGGTGACTGCGGTCATTCGCAACGTGAGTCGCACTATAATAGATGAAAAGGAATTACATGAGGATAGGTTGGGGGAGGGAAAAAAAGGCATACGAGAGTTACTCCCGACAGGGCGTAGCTGTACTATGCAAAAAAACACCTCAAACATATAAGCACGAACTTCAACATCCACAACATGAGACTCCGTTGGGGGGGGGGGGGGGGGGATCCTGTTTTTCCAGGGCCAGCAGCCATGTGCGGTGCTCAGCATCACACATCTGTCTGCATTCCTTCCTTTGTGGGGGATGATTATTTGCAGCTTCAAGGCTGCATTGGCGTCAGATTAGGATAACAAGACTGTGTTTGGGTCAGGCGGAGATAATATGGGTTAGGGTTAGGTTAACCCTAACCCTTATAAATAAAGCTCTGATTGATTGATTGAATATTCCCTCTGCCTTCAGTCTGTAACTGGTCATTCCAGTCCTCCAGTGAAGCCAATTCGGGTTATTAAACATCTCCACACCGTCCGGTGACCCTCTCCAAGATGACATCCATTTTGCACACTAACACCGGCAACTCAGCTAAGACATTGTCCAGCTTACGATTCACCTCGAGTAACGTCCCAGTCTGTGAGGTCTCCGCCAGGACGGTGCCGTCCATGGGTGCGGGTCACCCTCCAATCGCTCCCATCATCCCAATTTTTCGGAAAACCAGATATCCTCCCACTCCAATCAGAAGAAATCCAGTGATCATCAGGCCAAATATCCACATATCTTCGACGTCCTCAATGGACAGCTGAGAGAGACAGATGACCTTCCACTCCTTCCAGGAATCGAGCATATATCCCGCTGCGTGTGTCCCATGAGGGCAAGTGGGAGCCCCCTCCTCCGTTCTCATCGTAGAAAAAATCTTATCAATTGTGTTGAATGACCAATTAATTAAATCCTTTTCTGAAAAATAGTCATTTCCAGAGGAAATGCAGAGAAGCGCTCTGTAGGCAGACAGGACAAAAAGAGCCTTGGGAAAAAAAGATAAGGGAGCAAAGCAAAGCTCTGTGAGTGCCAGGAAGAAGACCAGCAGATGAGGGTGGAACTGCAATTTATTTCATTTCCGGGTTTACCTCAATTTTAGAGCTGCATTGTGGGGGCTTGACTTGGGAGTGCAGAAACAACAGGAACAGAAGCGCGTTAACATGGGGAGACATAAGACAAGGACAACAGCCGAGCTGACAAAAGTCACAGGACTGACAGGGCTTAAATACACAGGAGCAGGTGATCAGATTAACAAGAGGCAGGTGTAACTAGGGGAGACGAGAGTCAACCAAGGCTGGGATGCAGAACGTGACAGTCATGTTGTGTTCTCATATATCTGGGGTATTCAATTCCGGGCCTATAGGTCCGCTATCCAGCAAGTTTTAGTTTTAACTCTTTCAACACACCTGATTTCAATCAGCAGGTGATTAACAGGCTTCTGCAGAGCCTAATACACTGCTGCACAGGTGAATCAAGTGTGCTGAATCAGAGAAACGAGCACCCCTGTCATATATTTATATTTTAAAGACGTACTTGTCCATGAAAAGTTCATCAACTCTGCATCAGCCGAGGTATTCCTTACATTTGAAGCATTTAAGCGGTAGTCTAACGCTATTGGTTAATTCTGGTTGGCGTTCAGTTTCCTATTGCATGGAGCTCTGCGAGGCAGGGGGCGTGCTTAGCAAAAAAAAAATTTAAATTGTCGTATTGCTTACAATATATAGATTATATAGATAATAACTTTTACTGATTTCTGAAAAACCATACATAATTTCTGAAAGGAGAAAACTCCGGAAAGCTACTTTAATGTAACCTGGAACTCTATTTCCTCATCATAAAGTACCCAAAGTGACTTCTTTGTTTTTCTAATCTCCTTTCTTCATTTTGTCATTTATCAGAGGGGGTCTCTTCTCTTCTGCCCACTGACACACTTCGGGTAATAAGTAAACTGCCCACAATGAATCACTGATGCTATACTCCAATGGATATAGTTTCTGTTCCTACTAGAGGTACAAAATAAACACAATATGTGCTATATATGATAAAACATGAAGAAGCAGTAGAGTGCAGTGGGGTAATGGTATATTTACTGATCTTCAGATTTATTTCAGATTAATTGCAGCTTTCCTCTTTTAAAAAGTACAAGGGGGCACAGAACATGACACTCTGTGCGTGTGTGTGTGTGTGTGTGTGGGGGGGGGGGGGGGATGCTCTGGCGCTCCTGTTTCAGGAGATAGAAGTTAGTCTGTGGAGTCGGGGGCAGAAGACGGCAGGATTTGGAGTCTTATTCATTAATAGAATAGAATAGAATACTTTATTTGTCAATTCTTCAAATGTGCTTGCCATACAAGGAATTGAAATTACGTTTCACACTGTCCCATGCGTAGACATTTACATAAAGTGCAGATGCACAACAATAACAAAACAAAAAACATCCCTAACAATAAGATAATATTAAACAGGTAAATATCGCTAATAATATACAAAACATATAGCAGCAGGTGTGTGCAATTTCTATGCAGAGGTAGTTGTTTACAATCAGAAATGTTTACCCCATTATTGGTTCAACCACTATTTCCTTTTTGTATAATGTGTATGTGTGTGTGTGGTGTGTGGTGTGCGTGTGTGTATATAATATACATGATATGCAAACATCTTGTCTCTGATTGGCTAACAGCAGCGTGACTCTACCACTGACCCTGTTTGCTCTGCAGAGTTGATGTTTTATCTCCACAAACACAAACCTGAAGGAGATCTGCGATGTTGTGGAGTAGCTAACAATTAGCTTCTACTAGCATGCTCTCCTGTTTCCTGGACACTAAATAAACAACCCGATCGTGAGCCAAGATGGGTGAGTCCATGAATGCTAATTTTCAGTGTGACATGCAGTTGACTGGCTTTTCTAATTGGAGAGTTTTATCTTGCCGGCTAACGCAGGAAATAGGGGTAGACAACCTTTTTCATATTCAGCCAATCAGCCTGCATGTGAAACTCTGAGAGACTGATTATATTTAAAAACAAAAGCAAGTTTCTCAATGAACCTTGCCTTTAATAAAAAGCAACAGGAAAATAATGTTGACATACAGTGGCGGTTCTACATCGAATTACTCCCCGGGCGAGGCCCCCTTTGAGCGCCCCCCCCCACCACCACCACCACCACCACCACCACACCACCCCACCTGCACGAACACACGCATGTTTTCTACAAACAGGCATGTTTCATTAGAACGACTATTGAACATTCATTTTTCTAAGTTGCACATATTTACATTAATTACTATGAAGTTGTCAGAATGTAAAGCAATATACATTATATACTGTATCAAAATATATAGAATCAAATATACAAAAACAAACAATAACTAAATATTAAGAATATATTAACATAATTTATAATAAATATTCTAAATAGCAAAAATATTTCACACATAACAAACTAAAGATAATCACTACAGCATTGCACTTAGAACAGAAAACACAAACTAAAATTAAAACCTAACCTTGATGCAACGTCATCAATAATGTCATCATATGAAATCTGCTCCCCTACTGAGTGATTGATACTAATCAGAGCCAGGTTAGTGAGCCGCCCCTGAAACATAGTTGACCTCAGGGATGACTTGATCAAGTTTTGAAAAGCTCCTCTCAGCTTGAGCCACAGTGACTGGCAGAGCAGTCCAAAAGTTGGGGTAGATCTCCAATAGATCTTTATCATGATCCATAATATTTTAGAATTGCCTCTGAAAATGTAATTTAAACTGACATAAAAAACTGTAGACTACCAAAAATGCCAACTTTTACAGAACAAATCATGTAAAAATAATCAGTGCAGCTAGAGGTGTGAATCTTCACTTGTCTCCCGATTCGATTCGATTACGATTATTGGGTCAACGATTCAATTCGATTCGATATCCCGATGCATCACGATGCATCACGATTATTTCATATTGATTTGTTTTCATCGATAAATAGAAGATGTCAGATAATTGCTTTTTTTTTTAAATCAAAAACGTAATTGACACAACCTGCCATCCCTCAAAAGCTCTCCATTAACAGGTTAGGACAAAACATTTAAACATTTAAGAAGATTTAACAAAGTAAAACAATCTGTTTCCTCGTTCAACACCACGCCTCAGGCTGAGAAAAACACGCTTTACAAAATCTCACAAAATCTAAAAAAGTACTGAAAACCTACAGGAAACATAATGTAATAATAAAATACATAATGGGTTCATATATGAGTGTTTAATGTCTCTGAGCAGCTCTAGAGTCAAATATTTATGCCACAGTTGAAGGGTGTCAGAAATAACACCAAATGAAATGTTTGACTTAGTTTATTTTATTTGAACCCAGTGGTTCATTTCTGAAATGTTGGAGAATGAATCAAGTTCTGTTTGATGCAGAAAATAATAAAACACATAAAACAAATTCCAATAATATTTAAGATGTGTGTTTTATTCTTTCTGATAATAACACCAGCAGAAGGCTGTGGGCTGGATTAGGATTAAATTACCCAGCTGATGGATCTATTTCACTAACAGCTAACTACAAACCTTTCCACTAACCTGTCCTGTGTAACCCTCACCATGTAACCCTCATATCTGTGCTGTCTCTGGAGGAGCAGATAGGAGACAAGACCTCCTGTAACCTAAAATGAACCAAAGCTTCCTCCCAGCCTCTCTTTAAGATGAATTTAACATCAGTTTATCATCATGAAACAAAAGAATAAAGTGGAACAAGAACTTCTATCTTCTATTTCTCTCTCCTTTTAACTTCTCCGTGTCCCTAAATAAAAGACAGACTATCACGCTGCAGCCACCGTCATTGACCCCGCCTCCTCCCCCGAGACCGGATCTCCCAGCATTACAACACTTGGTCTGACTGAGCGTTTCCAGGAGAAAAAATAATTAAATTATGAAAATAATAACGTGTGTTTGGAGCATCGGTTTGGAGGGGCGTCCTCCAATCCTCTTGTGTGAGCAGACAGTCTCTCTCTCAATCGCTGATTGAGCGAGCGGAGCGCGCCGCATGACAACACGCTCAATTAACATAATTCACGGCCCAAATCCAACAGAACCGGTCGGGCTGATTCGGTTCCGGTTCCGTCTCAGGTTACAACTCCAGCGCTCAGCCCTGCAGTACCACATTAAGGCGGAACCACTTGGTAAATGTGGAGGACGCTCACGCTGACAGATTTGGATCTGCGCTGGTGCCGCCGTTAAAAAAAACAAAACTACATTCCACTATAATCGATTATGGCGTACTCTTCTACGATGCAGAATCGTTTATGTCCGCATCCCGATGCATCGATTATTTGATTATTTTCCTCAGCTCTAAGTGCAGCCATCTGCAATAAATAAACAGGATAGTTAGTGGTGACTGGGGTGTTTTCTTCTGCTTGTAGAGTTGTTTTATTTATTATTATGTGAACATGATCAACATGTGTTTGTTGTTGTTCAGGCAGGCCACAGGCTGCAGCGAGCATTTAACAAATCCTAGTTTGAATCAGTAAAAAACGATTCAAGGACTTTTTTCGAACCATTTGAATATTCGTTTCAATATTTCAGCCCTATTAGCTCTGTTAGCAATTAGTTGACCGCATTTAACCGTTAAAATCCCAGTTAACTGGTTCAAAAAATTGAAAACATGCATCATGAGAGCGTACATACCTTTATCTTTCTCCTCTTTTTTCTTTTTTTTTTCTTTTCCCCCTGAATGGGGCACCTGGTGGTTTTAGCCTTTTTATGTTCATCTCTTCTGTTTGGCTCCTGACTCAGTAAGTTTCCTTTAGTTAGGACTAAACAATTTGACCTTGATGGGGGGGGGGGGGGGGGGGGGGGGACCACAAAATCGTTTTGTTTTTCCTTTTTTTATTCGGCCATTTCACACAATTCAGAGAAACCTGAAAGAATGATAGGCCTGTGTTTATGATATTATGAATGAAATATGGAAGAACGTTAAGATGTGATTGACTTTAGCCATGTTAATACAGTTGATTCAGCCCCTGCACACTCATTTCATTTGGGAAAGACACAGAGGTGAATTCCCCCGCCGCACCCCTCCCCTTCCTGTTCTTCATAGACACACGGTGCACGTGAACGTTCTCAGTCAGCAGGAGCGCCTGCAGCTGCAGGGGGTGCCAACTTGCTGTTTCCAATCCAGACACTGTCATATGACAGATAATAGAAAACCTCGGTGCGGCGCAGATTTCCTTTTTTTTTTTTTTTACTCCGCGCTTGTGCGCCCCTTTTGTGTCATGAAAAAATGCCGCCCCGGGCAACTGCCCTGTCTGCCCGTGCCTAAAACCGCTACTGGAAATGTTTTAACGTTTTGAAATTCAGGACTGAATCCCACCGACACGTCTTCCAGTGAGGAAGCAGAGTCTGGGGACTTTGGGTTGGCCTCTCAAATCTCTGGTGCTGAGGTCACTGAGGTGGTTAAAAAGCTCTTCTGTGGCAAGGCTCCAGGGGTGGATGAGATCCGCCCGGAGTTCCTTAAGGCTCTGGATGTTGTGGGGCTGTGTTGGCTGACGCGGCTCTGCAATATCGCGTGGACATCGGGGCAGTCCCACTGGACTGGCAGACCCCTTATTTAAAAAGGGGGACCGCAGGGTGTGTTCCAACTACAGGGGGATTACACTCCTGAGCCTTCCTGGTAAGGTCTGTTCAGGGGTTCTGGAGAGGAGGGTCCGTCAGATTGTTAAACCTCAGATTCAGGAGGAGCAATGTGGTTTTCGTCCTGGCCGTGGAACACTGGACCAGCTCTATACCCTTAGGGGGATCCTGGAGGGTGCGTGGGAATTTGCCCAACCAATCTACATGTGTTTTGTGGATTTCAATCAATCAATCAATCAATCTTTTATTTATTAATCAGGACAGCGCATGTTAACATCAGACATGCTGAAACATGCCAGAATTAGCCATCGGCTAGTTTTCATCTGTAGTCTTGTGCCAGTTGTAAATTCGGCTTTCAACAAATGGACATAAAAACATTATAGAGTACATACAGTATTCAACAATGCCGGATCACAAAAGCAGCATGTTTGTCGAAGAGGCAGCAAGAAGCCATAATTAAAAGAGAATAATAATAAAAACAACAAAATAACAAGCACAGACAGTAAATGCAAAAGTGAAATAAGACTGGCGGATCAACATACAACAAAAACACTCCTATTTACGTTATTTAAAAAAAGAGTAAACATGCTGGTAACACTTAATGATAGTGAGAATTTTTAAAGGAAAGTAAGAGGAGAAAAAGAAAAAAACACATGGTAATGACGGTAATCAGAGACATAAGGCCTACACATGTACAACAATATATGGTCACAAAGGCAGCACGAAACATACCTAGCATACTGCCCTAAGAGCAAACAATGGCAGCATGGGGGGTTAGTGCTGACATGTTTGATTAGTGATGAACCAGTGTTTCAGATGGGCGCGGATTAGGGTGTATGGGGAGATGTCTCTGATTGATGTTGGGATGTTGTTCCATTCCTGAGCTGCCCTAACGCTGAACGATGACTGACCTAGTGTGCTTTTCCTGAAAGGGATGATGCAGTCGCCTCTGGACGTTCCTCTGGATGGATGGATGGATGGATGGATGGATGGATGGATGGATGGATGGATGGATGGATGGATGGATGGATGGATGGATGGATGGATGGATGGATGGATGGATGGATGGATGGATGGATGGATGGATGGATGGATGGATGGATGGATGGATGGATGGACAGACTGATCCATATTTTAGCAAATTATTTGCATGTTTAAGTTTGAGCTCACTGAGCTCCAGTTTGAGATGGTACATCCAGTAAGCGATTTTATCTTTTAGTATTTGAAGGTTGATGTAAAGATGTGTGCTTCTGGGAACATTTTCCTTTTTCCAGCCAAAGTCAAATTAGACAACAATTCAGCTTTGAACCAGTAACAAGATAATTGTTTTATTTCACATTTAAAAGCAAATTTATTCTGCAACATCTATTTTTCCTTGCGTTTGAGTCTGAGTCTTTTTCTTCTCTTCCCCTTAGTGTTTTTGCCATTACATGTTACCATTAGTTAACCATTTCTGTTTTATTCATCATGGCCCTGATAAGTACAATGCCTCCCAAGCCCTCAACTAATCATAATCTCCCAGTGGGTAGAGTCTTTTCCATTTTTCTCTTATTAATTTGGCCTGTGGCTGGGCTCTCATCAGCTACAGATTTTATTATGGTTGTGCTGAGGTTGGATATGCAACAGCTCTGCCTGCACCTGTAACAGCAATGAAGGATCTGTTCTCTCCGCCCTCTGCTTTTGCTTGGGGGTGAAGAAGCATTAGGAGACCCTAAAGCTTGGTTTATGCTTGACGCATTAACTTTCCGCGCGGTGATGCGGCTCGCGGATGGAATGCGCTTCACAACTCGCAGCCAATATTCTCCCAAACTGAACGGGGCAGCATGGAGCTCTACGGCATGCACCCAACACTACATCATAGTAGAAGTAGAAATTACTGTTTACAACATGGTATTTCAGCAGTTTTAACAGCGTCCTCGTCTTTTCCGACAGTGCAAGCTATTTCTCTCCAAGAATTATTAACAACATGTTGATCACGGTGATCTCTGAGAGCTGAATCATACAAATGTCTGTATTTACGAACCTCTGCCATACTAGTTCTTGCCGGTCCGCCGTGTTTTTCGGCGCCCGTCCGTCCGCGTGGTTAGAAATTTTCCGAGGTGCGCGTTGCGGAAATTCTGGGCCGTGCGGAGGCATGGTGGAGGGGCGTGGTTGTTAAAATGACGCAAAATGACGCAACTTTTCCGCGCGGAGCCGTGCGGACTTCGCGGACGCGTCAAGCATAAACCAACGTTGACTGCCAATCAGAGATGACTAGAGTGCTTCCAGAAAGGGCTTTCTGGAGTTGAGTGTAGAAAAACTACAAAGCTGAAAGTGGAACTAGGCACAAACGAGATCCAAACTCAGCTGAGGAAAATGCTCCATTTAGAAAACTCTCCAAATAGAAAATGTAGGTCTTTCTTTCAACATCACATTTAATATATATTTTTTCTGATGATGACTTTGGACTGACTAAAGAGTGTTGCGATCTCTTTTCTTAGACATTTTAGTTTTCATTATTTTCAAAGACGTGCCATGGTTCTCAACTGGACAAAGGTGAAACATTCTCTTTGAGCTGGGAGTGAGTCTCTGCCTCAAGCACAAGAGTTCAAGTATCTCTGTGTTTTGTTCATGAATGATTTTAGGATTGAAAAGATTAGGCCACTCCTGGGGCCAAAATCCCTTTCCCGGAACGATGGTCACACAGAATGCTCACAGATGATAGATATTATATGAAAATGACCATAACACTGAAATTAGGTTTAAAGATTTATGGATCTCAGGTAATGCTAATACAACTCTGGTTCTATTCCAACTCAGTCACACAGCATCTCTATCAGAACCGACAGCAACTTCAAGGTGCATCAGCAATTTACTGTCTTTGACACAATGCCCCTGGTCAATAGGTTTGACTTCGGAGCGAATGGACGATTTGGTTGGTTGTGGCTTGAATGGTAGCGTGCACACCCGCAAGTTATACATCAAAACGAGCGGCTCTGCCATGGGAGGCGTGCTATTACTTTGTGTGTGTGTGTGTGTGTGTGTGTGTGTGTGTGTGTGTGTGTGTGTGTGTGTGTGTGCGTGCGTGCGTGCGTGCGTGCGTGCGTGCGTGCTCTGTCTTCTTGATCCCCAGTGAGTTGTGGTGGATGGCTGCTTATACTGAGCCAGGATCCTCTGGAGGTTTCTTCCTGTTAAAAGGGAGTTTTCCTCTCCACTGTCACTACATGCTTGCTTAGTATGAGGATTGCTGTAAAGACACTGGCACTAGTCAGTGTCTTGATGCAATTTTCTGGTTTCCTTATATAGGAAACATTTTTTCTGATTGGCTTAATGAACTGACCTGAATTGGAATGTTTATTATGTGAAGTGCCTTGAGACGACTCTTGTCGTGATTTGGCGCTATATAAATAAACTTGAATTGAATTGAATTTTAAAAGGGATCTGATTCACCATGGCAAAATCTTTAGAAAAACATAGAAACATTTCTCATTTTGGGTGCGTGCATGTCTCAATCTGCCTATCTAGTTAAAACTTCCATTTATATATGTAGCCACCTATTCTTCTTCACCGGAGAAAATTATCTCTTGTTTAAGAGCATGCATTTCCACAAATGTTAGATCAAAAAGACCGACTCAGCCGTGGGAAGAGTGGTATGTCATGATTTTGGGGTGATCACCCCAACATAACCCGCAAAATAACATGATATTGGGGTTTTCACCCCAACATCACCCAAATTTCAGTGTTTTGGGTTTTTTAAACCCATCAGCACCCAGGTATCATAATTTTGAGTTGCTCACCCCAAAGTCACCCAAATATTGTGATTTGGGGTTCTTCGCCCCACTTCATCCAAATATTCTTTGGCTTCCATAGCACATGGCCACTATCTTGTGCCAGTGCCACTTTTAAAATGTCTTCAGGAATTTTCATGAACTATAGTGGAGTTCATGTAGAAGTTTATTGGTTGGACTATTTTTGCCAATTAAATGTTATTATGTTATCTGCTTCAATTAATTGTGAAGACATTTTAAACATTTGATTATGCACAAGCAGGTGAACAGCTCAGATTAATGCACAGCAGAAGGAATGTATGAGACTGTGTGTTTGGGCCACAGCAAGTGAAATGTTTCTAAATTGTTTAATGTTACTGAGTTACAGGGGCAATCTGGTCAGCTTGTGTGAACTAAATATGAATTTAAAAAGAATGAAAATGTAATGGTATTAAATATTTATTTAAAATTATTCTAGAAATACAAATGACAGGGAAAAAACAATCATGAGCATTTATTAAAACTTTCTCGGTCAAAATGATGGACAATAAAAATGTTTAGCACAACCTTGTATGGTATTTATTAGTATTTTAAATGGAAAGTTACAATCAGGGCATAGTCTGCATTTAGCCTATTTACATAGCATCAATTTACAGTTTGTTTTATTTGAGTCACAAATCCAACCCCTCCTCCTTTATCCGGGCTTGGGACCAGCAGAGGTGACCCTATAAAGGACACTCCGGCAGAGTTTTATTTTGTTTTAATTTTTTTTTTGTTTGTTTGTTTTATTCAACAAAGATTAATTATTTTTGTTAGGTAATTTTATAAATCCAGGATTACCTTAGGGAAAGTTTAATGCACAGGGGGTTATAGTAATCAATCAATCAACACTAATACAAATTATAAACAATCAATTTAGACTTTGCAAAGTGGAGAGAAAAATCAGTACACACCAAGAGTGAATTCAGTTCATTCTCTCATCGGACCGGAAGTCCTCCGACAGCATTTATTGAAAAGACAGGACTAAGCAGGCAGGGCCTTCTTGAGTTACAAAGTTACAAATGCACACACGCATCACATTTCAAATCTACTCCGTTAAAGCGGAAAGCTGTTTAACCTAGGGAGTGACAACAAGGTCACATTGCCTTCATAAAAACCCAGGTGCATTCATCCAACAGACAGTTTCCCATGGGAGTGTTACTGATAAAACCGAGTCGCTTGGTCTGCCAGAAACAGCTCGAAGGTCACTTCCTCCCTGTAAAGGCTACAGGATGGATGGAAGAGGCTACAGGATGAATCCTGTGTTTATTTATTCTTTTTTTTTTTTTTTTTTTTTTTACCGTGTCCTGTCTGGCTGTGAAGCAAGCAGAATTGATGTCTGAATGCTGGTAACAAGCCTTACAGATTTACTCTCAGGTGGAGCATCAAAGCGTCTGCTTTTAATGTCACGCCTGATACTAAAAACTTTATTGTTATTGTTGTTGAATGCTTTGTAATTCCGACCAAACACGGAGACAGAGGTGAAAGAGAAAGGAAAAGAAAAGGTGGGGAGAGGGGGGGGGGGGTTCCACAAAAATAAACAATGAACAAGAGTCTGCTTCTAGACCTGCAGAAAAAGACATAAAAAAGCAAAAGGACGAAAAAATGGGACACAACAACAACACAGCAAGATCAAGCTATCACTGTGTCAACTTAAAGAAATATATAATCAACATTGCTTAACTGAAGAATCACGATAACAAATCACAGTGCATTAAGTGCCCACCATAGTCTTAAGACCTGTGTTTAACGTGCCCAAGCCCATACTTTTGAGAGCACCATGTGAGCACCTGTGTGTGTACACGCGCTTGTTTATGTAAGGTTTATCTATAGGAGCGTCCAACAGAGAGTGTGAGGGACCACAGATCCGCCCCCCAAAGATGCGCAGGAGACGGGGGGAGCTCCAAGTCCCAGAGATCCAGGCGCTGCCCCAGAACACAGGAACCCCAAGGAGACTGCAACCAGAAAGGCCCCCGCCCCCCTCGAGAGGCACAGAGGATCGCCCCGGGGGGCCACAACTAGCAGCCGGCAGAGTCCCGGGAGACATCAGTGGCAAGCCCACAGGCCCACCTGCAGCCTCCCACCGCCTAGCCGGCCGAGCCCGGGACCCAGCGACCCGGGACCCAGGGGCGACCACCCCCGCCGGGGTGGTGCGCCATCCTGCCGCATTTCGGCTGCGGAGCTCGGCTGGCACTGGCAGGCAGCGTCACACTCACACATGGCTTCTCGCACCACTTGTGGTGCATTCAAGGAACATTGGAACTCTATGATGAGTTCAATAACGTAGCACATTTAAAACTTTTATAAAAAACAGAATAATACTGTAAGACAAACACCTCAGGTCATTGGCAGTTTGCCTGTAACGTTTCTGAATACTAAATGCGGCCTGCTTCTTTTTACACAAAAGTACTAAAAACAACAAAACCAATTAAAAACAAAATATATATATATTATCTTTTAGGTCGGTATATAGAGCTCCGGGAGTTGATGTCACTTCTCCCGGCATGCAACTGTTCAAATCGAAACGGCGCCATATTGGCATGCAGAAGCCCGCAGCTGGACTATTTGTTATTGTCAGAAAACTCAATCAGACAGGAAATATGGTAGATTCCTGTTGTGCCCCAGGATGCAGAACAGACACGGACGACATAAGGAATGTGCCATCTACAGGATTCCCCAAGATCCGGAGCGCCGCAAACGTTGGGATCATTGTGATAAAACGCGCTAGTGACCGGGCTGAAATGAAACTGTGGGATCCCGAGAGTAAAGGTTTTCGCTTATGCAGCGACCGCTTCATATCAGGTACTTAAACCAACGTTTCCTCAACTGTGTGTAGTGTTTATTTTAAATGCATTTGTTACGATTCTTAGTGGGCTTCCTAAACTTATTGTGGCGTGGCTTTTTCTGTCTTATTACTCATAGCAACAAGTAAACATCACGTAAAATGTTGCCTCGTGATTTCTGCGTGCTGCCGTTTACGTGTCTTATGATCACAACAATTAACCGGCTAAGCTGTATTTAATTTTCAAGCAATGGTTGATCAGTTGTCAGATCACACATAAAAAGCACTTTGGATGCTATTTTCTGTCTCACCGAGACAGCTCCCAGACAGATCCTGAGACGTCCCTGCCTGACATATTTATTTTATTCATGGAAAACAATCAAACTAGTGATTTCTCTTGGTGTTCAGTTTATACATTCAAACAGCACAGCACTCTATTTAAACTACTTACATCTGTAACGTGAGGAAATATGGGTTTTCTGTGCCAAAGGTTTCATTTGGCCCGGCTGGGTCAGAGGTCGGTCGCTCAGAACTTTAACCCACAGAGTGAGACCTTTGCCGACATGAAGTCTGCAAGAGTCTGCTGCAAACCATAACATCTGCCAACTGCAGTGCCAGAAGATGTTGTTCTCATGGAAGCTAGTCATAACATAAAGTCTTAAACTTCCTTATGTTTATTTTAAATGTTAAATAATCATTTATCACTTGGCTCATTATAAGTGTGTTTTAATCAAATGAATGATTATTATGCTTTGGGTAATCACAATAACTATAATGAATCCATACTTAATTAAATAATGTTTTGAAGATGTTTTAGTGGTGACCTTCACACTCGCTCACACAGGTCTACTCTCACAGTAAACTCCAAAACACATTTGCTCTGACGCACGTTTGCTTTGGGAAGAGAAGTGGCTTTTGGTAAGTTTCAGTTCATGATTCAGTTCGTGTTTTGACAACGAAAGAGAGGACGTGTAACAAACGCTAACGGGGGAACGGAGCCCCATCGGCTCTTGTCTCCCCCCCCCTCGCTATTCTTGTCAAGCCAGACAGGATAGCTGAATTACAACCGCTAACGCAGACTCGTTCAGAGTCTTTGATTTTCTGAGTAAGTTAAACTTAAGAAAGCGCATCTGCAAACGCTTCAACAACGTGTACCGGAGGGCATCTCTGGACCGGATCGTCGGACACCTTCGTCTTCTCTGCCAGCCAAGGTGACCTGGATAAACATCCCCCTGAGGTCTGGATCTGAACGAGGGTCCTCGTATGGTGAGGCAGAACACAATAGATAGCGTTTGATGCATCTTTTCCAGAAAAACCTAAGTTTATTCAAACCATCACTTTTCACTCAGACACTTGTTTCTTCCTGAAGCAAAATCAGACGCACACACGCATTCATCTCACCTCATTCTCAATTTTCACACATCCAACACAAGGTCTATTTGAGCAAGCTTAAAATATCAACTGTTAAAGATTGTCCAACAAAGTTGCCAATGTTGATTGTTATTTCCTATGTTTGTCATTTCAAAATCATTAGTTTAATTTGAAGAATTAAAACTTTTAACTTTCAAACTTGTCTCTTCATTGAACTGAAACACAGACCCACGGATATTATCGTCAGTTTATCGATGAAAACAACCTTTGAGTCTTCTTAAAACTATAAAATTTGGTTATTAATTTATTAAAAATTAATATCTCAAATTAATATGTAGAATGGTTCATCTTTCATAAAAGAGCATAAACCATTACACTACACATGTAAATCTGTTATTTGTCCATCCATTCATTTTCATCCGCTTATCTGGAGTCGGGTTGCGGGGGCAGTAGCGTCGAGAGGCCCAGACTTCCCTCTCCCCAGCCACCTGAGCCTGCTCCTTCTGGGAAATCCCAAGGGGTTCCCCGACCAGGTCCGGTAAGAAGTCCGCTCCGACAGCTTCTGGAGTTTTTAAAAAGTATCCCATGGGCACGGTAAGGGTCGGAGATGTTTAGTCGATTTAATTTCTGACTATATAAAACGATTTCTTCGGTTTTAAAGTGTGAAGTAAACTCCGACGAAGTAAAATCCAAGCCGATCCCGTTCATGTTCATGTTTACGATCTGTGTTTGTTTACCTTTTTTTCCTGCCAATATGGCGTCTAACTGAGAGTCACGTGGGGTCCGCAGCTCTATAGCACTGACACACAACAGAATACATCTCAAGGTACTTGAAAACTACAAGAGAAATTTCATTTTAATTCAATCATACATACATTCCTATCCATTTAATATTTTTGTGTTTAAGAGTTCCATTCTCTTCAGACAAAATAGAAGTATTCCTTCCATTTTTTGTGCCATCTTTCCTTGATGTTTTAAAGGCTGCTGTTTTGAATTCTATGGGGTTTTTATTTTAATAAAATATTTTTAAAAAATGAAATGATTTTTTTAATAAAATCACGTGGGTTTTATTTTAGTTACTCTACAAAACCGGTGACGTCATGACGCAAACGTGGTGGCGTCATCATGCAAACCACATGATGTTATTGTGTCATATGCAATTAGCACGTGACATCATCTGGCGACATCTAGAGACCTTTGGGGGGAACTTCAGCTACTTTCAGTCAAAAACAGTTGGCAACACTGAATCTGTGAAATATCAGAGACTTTGTAGCTACCGGAGCCAACCTGTGTACAGCTAACTTGCTACAGAGGAAGCAGCAGAAAGCAGAGCTAACAGGCTGTCAAGGGGCACTATTTGCAGGTAAATACTCAAGATTTTTATTCAATGATGGGGTTACAGGTGTGTGAGGATGTGCCTGCCCCATGAGAAGATTTTTCAGATAAGTGTCTCCATGGTGCCCTCCAATGGTGACTAGCAAGGCTATGGAAGAGATCAAAAGGAACACAAACCCAGGACTCCGGCCCAAACTCCTGACAGGAACACACTGACTCCTCCAACAGGCAGCTGTTCTACAGGTTTGTCCTGTTCTGACAAACAAATGTCAGATCTGTATACTGGTAAGAAATTTACTTTCAAACATACTCACAGATAATCATTCAGTCAGAGTTACATCATATAAACCATTTGTTTGACTGAAAAAGGAGCAGGCAGAAGTATGAACTTTTTCAGCCCATCCAAGTAACATGGAATAAAAAATACACGTATCTGTATGTAAATTTAGTTTAAATGTCTTCCCACAATTACTCGTGTAGATTTTGTCTGAGTTATACCATAAAAATCCTGCTGTTCCACTAAAAGAGTATTTACCTGAAAACAGCGCCCCTTGACAGCCTGTTAGCTCTGCTTTCTGCTGCTTCCTCTGAAGCAAATTAGCTGTACACAGGTTAGCTCCAGTAGCTGCAAAGTCTCTGATGAAGAAGAAGAAGAAAGTATCATTTCTATAGCGCCTCTCAAGATAAAAATCATGAGGTGCTTCACAAAAGCAAAAAATGTAAAAATATAAAAAAGCATTTAGAAAATGTTTAAAAATATATTTTAAATGAGCAAAAATAGGCAACTGTGATTAAAAAAATGTTAAGAGAGAGAGAGTGAACAGGAAAGAGGGAATCAGTGGATCCTGAGGAAGGTGGAATAGGTGGGGAGAGCAGAATAAAGAGAGTGGTGAAGAAGGTCATACAAAAGCCAGCTTGAACAAGCGAGTCTTCAGCTGCTTTTTAAAGGAGACCACTGAGTCCACTGATCTCAGGTTCAGGGGGAGAGAGTTCCAGAGTCTGGGGGCCACAGCAGCAAATGATCTGTCGCCTTTGGTCTTTAGCCTGGTGCTGTACAACCAGTAGACTTTGATCACTGGACCTCAGGGACCTGCTGGGGGTGTAGGGACTAAGAAGATCACCAATGTAAGATGGTGCTTGTCCATGTAAAGCCCTATAGACCAGAACCAGGATCTTGAAATGAACCCTGAAGTTGACCATCAGCCAGTGAAGCTGGAGGAGAAGCGGCGTGATGTGGGTGTATTTGGAGGACTTGGTCAGAAGCCGAGCACAGGCATTCTGAACCACCTGTAGACGGTTCAGGGAGGTTCTGCTCAGACACGTGAAAAGAGAGTTACAGTAGTCTTACCCCAAAATTCCACTACCTCAACTCTGCTCCGCAGCCACTCGCTTCCCAACTCAGTTTTTACTGGTACCCGCTCTACAACGGCTCCGCTCCGGTGCGGAGACCTGAGGTGCGCAAACAGGCATGCGCGGGATTTTCGAGATCTTGCGATACAGTCCGAGCAATAAACGCGTAAGTTAGATCCAAACACCCGTTGTGTGGGAGAAGCATCGAAATGAACCGTTTAATCTGCCCATCATTTGTGTTGAGAGATCAGCAGTGTTTGGATCAGGTTTGGATCAACAAAGGGCGACTACTTTGATAGTGGAAACTGTATTTTTGGCTTATTTTTGTGCATTTAAAGTTCAGCCGCCATTGATAGTTGTTAAAAGTTGTTAAACCTGTGCATATGAAACAAAAAACGCTTTTTGTTTATCGATTTATTGTGATAAAAAGGAAGCTGTGCTTGCTCCCTTTCCTGTTGGGCGGTTGTGATTTCTGTCCATTGACTGCGGAGGTGCTCCAGCGTCCAGCAAAAATAGAATCGATCCTATTTTTGCCGGATGGCGGAACGGCGGGTGGCGCTCCGCGTCGCATGGCCGCAGTAGTGGGACAGCTCTGAATTACTACAACGGAACCGATTATGCTGCGGAGTTCGTGCCAGAGCGGAGCGGAGGTAGTGGAATTTTGGGGTAAGCGTGAGCTGGGTCAAAGGTCACGCCAAGATTCCTGACAGAAGGCTTGGTGTGAGAAGCAAGCTGACCAAGAGAGTCTCTGACTTTGGGAACCAGCTTGTCTGGGGCACAGACGAGGATCTCAGTCTTATCTTCATTCAGCTGTAGAAAGCTCCTGGCCATCCAGGTTATATAGAGTCTAAGCAGGTGTGTAGCAGCTGCAGCTTAGACATCTCATGGGGCTTAAAGGATATGTGCAGTTGGATGTCATCTGCATAAAGATGGTAGGAGATTCCTTTGAAGGAGCTCAGGATGTGCTGAAGAGGAAGCAGATAGAGGAGGAAGAGCAGAGGCCCCAGCACAGAACCTTGTGGGACACCATGGGTAAGGGACCTAAACTTGGAGACGGCCACAGAGAAGGAGCGCTCAGAAAGATAAGAGGAGAACCACTCCAGAGCAGATCCTGATAGGCCTACCCAGTCTCTCAGCCTCTCCAGTAGCAGGTGATGGTCAACAGTGTCAAAGGCTGCAGTCAGGTCCAGCAGAAACAGAACAGAACAGTCCCCTGCATCACTGAGAGTCAGAAGGTCATCAGAGACCCTAAGAAGAGCTGTTTCAGTAGAATTAGTATGATAGAGTGGGCACTCTGGAAATTATTTGCTGATCTGACAGTATCTTCAAGATACTCCCGTCAGAGAGCAGGGCACGGAGAGACAGTTTTACGTATTTATTGACTGTAGAAGTATGGACATCTATACATTTCTGTGGTTCCGTGTGGTCTGGAAAATAAATACAAAGAATGATGTAAAAGGACTGTACAAATGGTAAAATAAATATGCAAACGTTAGACTATGCAATAAACAAATATGTTCCCAAATGATGCACATTCAAGGGTTACACAGAGTAAATACTGTGACTTCCAGCCTCAGAGGCACTGACAAAATTATATGGTCTCCAGGGACCTCTGGTGGTCAAACCAAGGTACTGCAGTTGCAGGTACCACACTACTAAACCATGCTGCCAATTAGCCTGGCATTATACCACACCTCAATTGAACTGACGTCATGGATGGATATACATGGAGTAAATGGAATAATACACAAATAAACAAGTATTTAACACACATAACACAAATAAAGAGAAGTGAAATGCAGACTACAAACGAGAATAGCAACTGATACCAATTAAACTGTAGGAACTCCCTCTAACTCCCTTATTATTATATAATATTTTCTGACGTTCTGTAACCTCTGTCGGTGTTGCGCTGCTTTTTTTGGAAACTGAATTTCCCGAAGGAATTCACCCGAGGGATTAATAAAGTTTTTTATTATTATTATTATTATATTATAAATAATCCAAGCAATATGTCCAGAAAGACATAAAGAATACTGAATGAACTTATGGGCTATTTATGTATCCATAGAGGTGCTATGGTTCACCAAACTTACATATCAGTCATGAACGCACACGACGCTGTCTGCCACCACTAAAACAGCTTGGACAAAATGGTAGAAACAGCTTAACAGGAAGTGACTATCTAGAGGAAGTGACATCACAAACTGGGCCACCAAAATAAGAGTGGGGTAACTTTACAAATGGATCTTCTAGAACTGCAATAACTGTAACCCTTTCCGACAATGAGCTCTACGAAAACCTGACTGGAAGCTATGATAGGTGTTATGTTCATCAAGCGCAGCTGCGAGTTGTTTAGCCACAACCTTTTCCAAGATCTTGGAGATGAACGGAAGTTTAGAGATGGGTCTGAAGCTGCTATGGAAAGAGGGTTCAAGACTCGTTTTTTTAAGAAGCGGGTGGATTACAGTGTTCTTAAAGTAAGCAGAGACCTGACCAGAAACCAGAGAAGCATTAATTATAGAGAGCACGCTGAGACCGACGGACTGAAAAGCACTTTTTAACAAAGATGAGGGTTAAGATATAGAGGGGGCTTGCAGAGGTCTTCATAGAGTTAACTAGTTTGGTTAACTCAGGCAAAGAAACAGGAGCAAAGCTATCAAGGATGATGAGCCTGGTTGGAGTCGGGAGAGGCAGCGATAAGGCTGAAGGAGAGATGCTAGATCTAACCTTATTAACTTTGTCCACAAAGAAAGACAGAAAGTTCTCACAGTCTGTAACAGAGTGGATGGAGGCTGTAGGAGAGGCAGGAGAGACGATGCTGCTGGTGGTGTTAAACAGACCTTGGGGTTCCCTTTGCTCTGGGACACCAGGTTAGAAAAATAGGAAACCCTAGCGTCTCTGACTGCAGAGTTAAAGGATGTCAGAAGATCCTTTAGATGCAGCAGATGGACATGGAGATGGGTTTTCTTCCACAAACGCTCAATTTTTCTGCATTGGCGCTTCAGGCTGTGAAGGCTGTCAATAAACCAGGGAGTAGGGTTCACTGCAGGAACTGATCTGGTTCTGACAGGACAGATGTGTTCCAGAATGGAGAGGCAGTGCTTGTTAAACTGAGAAGTTAAGGAATCTGGGTCGTTATCAGAAGAACAGGGTGGATCAAAAGCAGCAGAAAAATTGCTAGCTGTGCTCTCATTAAGAAAACGAGAACTAACCATACAGCGAGCAGGAGGTGGGGACGCAGAAACTGACAAGTTAAAGAAAATGCAATAGTGATCTGAAATATAAACATCCTCAGGACAAACACTGTCAGCATTTAGACTCAGGGTAAAAACAAGGTCTAGAGTGTGCCCCCTGGTGTGTGTGGGGCCAGAAACATGTTGGGTAAAGCTGAATGATTCCATAAGGCTGGAGAAATTCATGGCAAAGTTATCAGAGAGATCATCAACGTGGATGTTAAAGTCACCAACAATCGCCAGTCTGGACAGCTTCACAGTGGAGGATAGAAAGTCACTGAACTCCTGAAGGAAAGAACTGTTTGGACCAGGTGGACGATAGACCACAGCACAGTAGAACTGGTCCTTACACCCGACTTTAATCAGCTGCAGTTCAAAGGAAGCAAAGTGACCAGAGGTTGTAGAGCTACATGGAAGATGGTCTCTGAAAACAACAGCTAGAACTCCACCATGACCAGAACCCCGGGGCTGGCTAAGAAAAGAATAACCACTCGGGCAGAATTAAATCAGACCAGAATAATCAGATGTTTGCTGCCAAACTTCAGTCAGAAACAGAAAATCCAGGTTTTTAGAGAGAATTAGATCATAGTGCAGGAAGGACTTATTAACAGAGCGGGTATTTAATAGAGCCATGCTGAGTGAGGTGGAGGAATCAGAAACAACAGAAACAGCTGGAGTTAGTGGACGTAAATTAGCAGGGTTAGATCCACGGTGTTTATAAAAACCACTTCTGGAGGGAACGGGAAGAGAAACCACTGAGGAAGGAGGATAAACCGACCTTAAAAAACTTGGACGGAGAAATTGCACCGCGGCCTGGCGGGAATGCGGAAATGGCGCTCAAGTCGCCCAACGAAGAGAAGCTAGAAGAACACGCTGATGTTTACTAGATAAACCACGCTTTATGAGAAGTCTTATTCTCACCTGGATTCCTGCTCGTTTATCTCTTTTCCTCCGACGTTTTCCCAGGACCGGATAAACATCGCTGGAAACACCATGATTGGAATCATCGTTTGGCTCCGGGCCAGTGCGCCACTCAGGTAAACAAACAGGATGGTACGTCCTCAGTGCATCTTGGGCGATCGTGAACGAACGGAAGGACAAAAGAGTCTGGCGATCATAGAAGATGGTAGCAGGGACACTACTGAAGAGGGTCGCAGACAGGAGCAAGGCGGAAAAGAGGAGGTTAGTGGAGAAAAGTTTGAAAAAGTGGCCGGTGACTGCGGCTAAGCCAAGCACAGGCGCCATCTTGTTACCTACCGGAAGCGGAAGTGGATGTTCCACAGATTCCTGAAAAATTAGCAAACTGATTACCATAAACTGCAATAATATGCAATTCCATGAAACCAGTAATGAATGTGTTAAGGTGAGACTTTAACATGCCTCTCTGCAGCAATAGAGCATTGTCCTGGAGGCTAGCTTAGCAGCTAGCTAGTGAGCTAGCGTCTGGTTAAAAGCAACTTAAAGAGTGATTTAACTTAGCAAATCTCGTTTCTGGAATAAAACATCAAATTATTGCAAATAAGACCAACCGTTAAGCGCCACCACTTTTACTAAAGCACTGTTTTAATAATGAGGCGATTGTAGATCAGTGGATTCAACACTTTAGTTTTAGTTTGGTAAATTGTTTGTAAAGACACCAAAGGTCACTGAACAATAAAAAAAGCTTAATACAAAATATCAGAAAAACAACTAAAACATGTACTTCAAAAATCATATCAAAGTCACACCTTTTAACTTGAGTTTTTACATCATTTTATTGAAGACATTTTATTAGTAATACTTTATCTTTCTAATATAAATTATGTCAAGACCTTTAACTGTGTGTTTTATAACCGAACGTGGGACCCCGACCCAAACATCAGGAACCGTAGATAATCTGGACTTGAACCACAAAAATGAGCAAACTGACCCATTTTTACTAACCGATAAAAACTTTTAAATCCTAGTTAATTAGTACTGAGAAGTCAAACATTTCTAAAGGAAGAGAGCAGACTGCTTGTGGTTATATAAGGCGCTCCAATGTTTCCTCAGAACTAACCTCAAAATCTGGTTCCAGAACATCCAGAATATCACGGATTATGTTCAAGTTGCACAGAGCAGGTGCGAATGGAATGAAGTCCCTGCTAACCCTAGCGCATGGCTCTGCCAACTATTTGGAATAATTTATCTTAATGGACAGCAGTTGATTGTTATGAATGCTAGGAGAGACAAAGGTACTCTAAATATGGTCAGAATCACACCTGAACCTTTTTTTTGTTTGTTGCTTTGTTTAGGTTTTTTTGCTGTTTGTTTTTTTATGTCACCATTCCAACTGGTTTGCTTTGGAATCATTAAAATGACCAAAAGGCTACACAATGCTTAGGGTTTCTCCACTTTATTCTCCTTCAGTCTGCTTTTCACAGTAAAAAACAAATCCCTCAAACTGGAGTCTTGAAGGAGAGTCAGGTCCATTTTTGTTAGATGGTGTGTCAGCTAATGGTGCCACATGCTATCTGGTTTGCTAAACATGGAAAAAGAAAAGCAAGAATAGCTGCTAGACCTTTCTGATGAGGATGCAGGGGAGTGAACACCATGGTGAAACATCAAAACAAGCTCTATCAATGAGAACCTTCTCAAAGGGTATGAATAAGCAGGATATTAGCTTTTTAGACTTGACGATGCGACATCTTAAGAAATCAACATGCTCCAGCATTATTGAGATGAGGGTAAAAATCACGTTCTTCTCATCCTTGAACCACACAAACATTTGACTCTGCTGTCTGTATCTCCAACTTTGTAGATTTCCTAGGCTGGAGGGTATTGTGTTCACGTGAACTCCTTCACCTTCTCGCTGTCCAACCATCAGTGTCAGAGGTCCATTGGCCTCAGCTTCCTATAGTCTGGGATGAAGATCTATGTGTTTACCAGCCACAAAGATAAAACCCATTCTGATCTCCCCTTCAGCTTTTTGTAGACAGGAAGCTGTTTTTCACGGATTAAAACTAGAATCCAGTAGAGGCTGACTCTCAACCACATCCTGCAGTGACAAGGAATTGAGGAGTGAAAAAAATCACTTGAATCAAATTTGATTTAATTAAATTGGATTGAAAATGTTGGGAAGAATACAAAATTAGATGTGATGAGAAAATCACTGAACAGAGAAATAAAAACCACAGACAAATGAGAAAGAAGCTGAAGGAAGCCATGGAAACTGAGCCCAAATTCTGCAGAAATGATCGATTTAAAAATGTTTTACCTGATTGCCGTTTTTACAAAATGCTTCCATCTAAAAGGAGTGAAACACCAGCATGAATCAAGAGCCCTAAGCTTACATCATTGTGTTTGTCTTGAACTTAAAAATGTGTAGGATGACCTGCAGCTGCTCAGCAGAAAATCTCTGCCATGTTTCTTTCTAGCTGACAATAAATGCAGCTCCTGAATTCCAGATTTCCTCTTTGGGATTTATGAATTTATGGTTCTGGTTAAAAGAAACACACATTTGTCCAATGTGCATAGAAATGCATGAAAATATTTTTATTTGAACACTTATTTGCATACAACAAAGCATGAAGTGCATTTTAAACACAAATGCACTGTTACAACCTGTCTATGAGAGGCCAGGCCACAACATGAAGGTGGATTACCATTCTCCACAGATCCCAAGTACCACACCACAGTTCGACTTATATACAAGGATTTTTATTTACAAGTTGTAAAATAACTGAAAGCGAGGGAGGATAAATATAATTCAGGGTGAACCAAAGGCCAAAACAACAAACAAAACACCCCTAACTTAAATAATCATCTTACCTACAAAATAAAATAGAAAAGGAAATACAACCAAACTTACCTCCCTGGTTTATAAAAACAGGAGAAAACTGAATGAAGAACTTAAATGGCAGGTTCAGCCCTACTTTCCACAAGTTTAACAACAGGTCTTACACAGCACTCAACACAGGACACTAGGTGGATGGTGGCAGGTTGGGATGAGCAGAGAATGAGGATCAGCTGCAAGTGGTGTTGACGTCCCTCTTAAAGGTCTGCTCCCATCAATTATCCAATCAGGACTCTCTCCAGGCCACTGGTTCACCAATTGGATGTGGGCACCTGCACTAAGAAACATTATGAATACAAAACAACTTACAACCTTTGATTGTAACACACACACAGCTGCATCATCTAATTGCATGCACCAGTAATATTCTGGTGTTGGCAGTTCTTAAATGAGGTTTTTGTGAAGCCTAAATGAGTAACTGGCCTAATCAGGTGATTTCTCCCTCATAAAAGTGGGAAAAGCAGCAGCGGTCCAAGTGTGTGACGGCTCATCTGTTGCTACCAAACAAAGCAGTGAAGCCTGTCAACATTTTTTCTGTCAACAGAAGGTTTACCCCTGCCAGAATGAACAACGGGTTAAAGCTGCAGCGGTTTCAGACAGAAGCTGAGGAGGCGCAGCCTGAAGCAAGCTTGTTTTAGGTCACTTTCACTCATCTCCTCTTGTTGTTTTAAGTCCCAGCAGGCAGCAATTAGCAGGAGAGTGACAAGCTTTTCCCACCCTCATCCCATAGTCGGTAGGGCTCCCCATGATGTGCGACTATGCCGTGACATGAGAGTAACACCAGAATACTGTGGCCAAGGGAATGCTGTGATTTGTGTTTGTAAGGAGGAAAGGCTAAATTGTACCCTACCATCTGGGCTGTGATAAAGTTGTGACTTTTCTGGAAAAAGGAAGTAAAGACCCAGCATTCCTTGAGGGAACGTAGATTCCTCGTTGCCTTTGATGCCAGAGATTTAAAACAAAATGGAGACATGATGACATCATAGCTGCTGTGGTCGAATAACATTAAAACTATCTCATGCAACAACACAAAGTAAACATGCGGACAGGCTTTGGTGGAAGGAGACGATCACGTGCTTCATTCTGGAGCAGTCTGAATCAGAAACCTCTTCCTCCTATACTTAAAATTCCTTTTTCAGTGTATTCACCTGTTAAACTGCCAAAAAAAAACTTGCATGAATGTGAGGAAATAAAGTACTAGCTAAAACCTAGCTCGCTAGGTTGTCTTGATTCTTTGTTCTCTTTACTCTTAACTTTGAGTTTTAAAAGCAGCTCAGAATTATTTTCCTACTATGACGGGGCTACTTGTTATAGGACATGTCCACTAGCTGTGAACAAGGAGTCCATCTCCTCTCGTGGAGCCACAACAGCAGGCTCTTCTCAGAGAGGAAGTCGCTGCACAACCTGCTCGTCCCCCAGTGGCAGACGCCGATGACAGCTGGTGGAAACACATTCCCTCAGACGACTGTTCTGCTTCTTAAACTGTGCACATAATCTTCACGTCAAAGCGTTGTGGTGTAGATACACCATCCCATGATCCACAGCTAATGCAACACAAGAGAAACATTAGCTCCGTTTGCCTGCCAAGACAGGGTTTTAGCAGCACCAAAGAGACAGAGGAACAAAATAAAGGAGCAGAGCAGACTGACTACAAGCCTGCGACTCTCGAGGACATTTCCGCATCCTAGCTGGCACTATCTGAGGTCCACACGACCCAGACCCATTGTGTTGTTCCGCATAGCAGAGAGCTTCCCACAATTCCATCTGCTTGTCAAAGGAAAAGCCTTGTAAGCCTTTAGAGTCGCAGGGATGAGAGATCCCTGGGGCAAGGCCGGGGAAGACTCCACAGCTTTTCTTTGGGCTGTTTTACAAAGCTCTGGTCAAAAAGTTTAGATTTAAAAGCAGCTTTTGACAGAAAATCAACTTAAAAGTTGGAAGTCAGAGCAGGTTTTTATAAAGCAGGGTCATTAAAGACTTGGTGTAATAGGAGGAAGCTAGACACACTAAGAATAAGTGAGTCTTCAGGAGATTACTCATTCATTCAGATCTAAAATGTGTCGGTGAGTGTCATTTTTGAGCCTCTCTCCTTTGTCTGACACAAAAACACGTTTCACACAATGTTCCTTCATTTTCTGCCTCTAAAAAATGTCCCCCTTTTTCTGCAAGTACAAATGCACCAAGTCTTCTAGTTTTCTGAGCAGGAAAGGATAACTGAAAAGCCAAACGTATTTTAAATACAGATGCTTTAAGTGTTTATGAGGCTAAGGTTGCATTAGATGGAGTGGATTAAGCAGGTACTCAAGCTACAAATACAAGTGTTGACTGTAGTGTTCAGGGCTCTGAGGTGAAAATGGAATAAAAAACATTTTCTGTGCACAAAAATGAGATTTTACCTGTTACTGACCCATTCTCTTATTGAGAAAACCCTTCAGAATTAGGCTCACATTAATGATGTTGACAGTAACATTTGCAGGTCTGAGCTCAGTGCTTTGCACTTATGAAGGATTCTCATCTGATGTTTTCTGATGAAGCAAACTCGTGGGATGTTGGAGCTTTTACACTGGGTTTAATTTGAGAAGACGCCTAAATAAATAGAAATGGACTCAGTTCTTTTAGCCTGCAGCTCTTTTAGGGGTTGGGGTGAAAATGCCTTCAGCACCTATAAAACGGACTTTTCTGCAATAGAAAAAGGGAACTATCTACTTATCACATTGACACAGTTCAAATAGGGTTCATATAGATTCACTGAGGTCAGAAAACAGCAACCGGAAATGACAGATGAGTAAAAAAATAATAACATGTGCACTCAGCATGCATGTTTTCTTAAGATGAATTCTGGTTGTAAAAACGAATCAAATGGTGTATGAAAGCGCGCTTCATGCGCGTAAGACGCGTGTTAAAAATGCGGGGCATGACCTTTTTACCTAGCTCAGCAAGCTGCATCAGCTCTCCGGCCCAGTGCGCGCTCCCGCCTCAGGTCCGGGGACTTCGGTGCCGTCTCCACGCTCCCGGCTGCAAAGTTTTTTTGTTTCCTCACCGGAAAGGAAGAAAAGCAGTAGGAGGACAGAATGTTTCGGTAAGTAACGGAAAATGAGAGTTCAGTCGACTCTTTCAAGTCAAGAATGATCTTTTACTGAACTTTGAAGGAATTTGAATCAATAAATTAGAGAAGAATATTTAATCAGTAGTGTATGCGCGCGCGTGTGCGTGTGTTTATTGCAGCATTGTTTTCATTCAAAATCCAGATTAGTTTTATACCTTTGGTTATTTATCCTTCCAGGAGAGATTCATGCTTTCAGTTAGTTGTTTTTCATGTGTGTGTTGTCTGCCAACACAAGAACCATCCTACTGTATTTGAACTTATTGCATTCGTTCTTTTATTACGTTATAATTTCAGTTTTTCACTTCATCTAGTTGAATTGTTTGCTTTCAAGCTTTATTTGGGACGCAGCTTCTCACAACTCATTTTAAAGCAAAATGCTCCTGCAACTTGTCGAAGTTCAACCCTACTTAACTACCATGGGGTTTGCCCAGAATTTAAACTATTTTAAACAGAATGTATTCTCATTTTAGTTGGAATTTGTAAATTAATTCGTGTAAAGTTTGAAGCCTTCTTTGCAACTGAATTCAATATTGTTTTGGTGCTTTTTCCTGTTGATGAGTCATTAAGGCTCCACAGTTTTGACCAGATCTTATTTGTGTGAAAGCAAAAGGAGTCAGAAATGTTCTCAGGCTGAAGAAAGCCCTTTGTGATACAGCGAGTTTAACACAGTCAGATTAAAGAATTACAACATTCCACACCATAATCTCACTATCATCCAGGCAAGAATGCAGGTTGACCATGTTGTAATGGGTGTTAAGCCCTGTGCCAAATTTGCACTTACTACAGGTTTTTATTCATGTCTAATAAAACATACTACAGTGCAGGATATGCAAAGGTTTGTGGGTAAACAGCTGAGCAGGAGACCATTTAGAGATGTTAAAAACCTTCAACAAAGACTGAAGTGAACAGAATTTCATACGTGACTTAATTTATAATTTAAAAAAAGAAAAACACTTTTCAGCTGATTGGAGCAGAAACAGACCTATATTCTCTTCTCTGAAGTAGTTTTTGTTTCATCACATCTCCACCAGAAATATCCTGACAGGAAAGATAATCTTCTCTTTCACTGGTTGCCCCGATCACACTGGAACTAAATTATTTTCTCCTCAACAGATGAGCGCCTAAATTGAGCTCGGATAATCAGCCCACCCTGATTGGACTCTTTTCATCCCCACGTCAAACACTGCAGGAGTCAGGGTTGCCATGGAGATGGTGGTGATTGTGGCTATTGGGGTGTTGGCGACCATTTTTCTGGCCTCCTTCATCGCCCTCGTGGTGGTGTGCAGACATCGCTACTGTCACCCTCACAACCTGCTGCACCACTTTGACTCCAAGTCAGTGAAACTGTTTAGGGTTGTAAAGGGATACTATGTCATTTTTGCATATTTTAAAATTATTTTCTTGAGCCAGTATTTGCTAAAATGGCCCTTTACCAGGTTAATGAAATGCCACTCAGACCCCTACTGCCCTCTGTGGTCAGAATATTGGACCTGCAACTTCAGATTAGCGGTTCGCCACCTGTTGGATTTAGAAAAAAAAAATATTAAAAATGTTATAATTAGCTGACATACCTGGCGTTGCTGTTCCAGAACATTTCCTGCATGTTTTAGATCATGAACACAGCTGATTTGTTTAATTTAGTAATGAATTGCTCCTTCAGAAACCGATGAAGGCTGGGGACACATTTCAGCTGATAGCTTAAGGTGTTAAAAAAAGACGAACGCACAGCGAGGAGCTAAGTTTGATTTTCGGTTTTACCGGGGTTATTACTGGACACTAAGGGGTGCTAAAAGCAAGCAAAACTGCCAAGTTTGCTTTTAAATTTTTGTATCGAACTTGAATCAATCTTATGTTATAGAGTTGTTATAATGAATCTGCAAACAGGCTAGCTTTTGAACCCTCAACCCACCCCTATCTTCCCTGAGACGCTTTAGCCAGAACCAATGCGATGCCAGAGGATACGAGAGAGCTAAAAACCAGTCGTCTTTTTCTAGACCCAAACGTCTTTTGTTTGTCCGTGGCTTCAAATAGTGTTTTTCTTTTTGGGAATCTGGTAGTTTGTCCTAAAGTGAAGTGGTAGCCAGACACCAGTGGTGTTCTGTTGCTAAATGCATGAGTATGTGATGAGTGGAGGACAGAGACCCCTCAACGTGGGACAACGTGAAATTCCAATATAACGGGATAAAGTACAAATATCTTTTGACTTTTAGCTCAAACATCATTATAATCATCATTCATTTCATTTAGCCTACTATATATTCTATTTGAATTAAACTTGAACAAGTAAACAGCAAAATCTTTCATGCTATTTCACAGTTCCTCTCCAGGTATCACAGCTTGCCTTAGACCCACTCCCATGTATTTTAGACCTGATTTTTATGGTTATATGTTATGAAGCCACTAATATTTTTCATGCTCTTCTGTCTGCCGCGCTCACTGACGCTTCTGCTTTGGTGGTTTGTTTGTGTGCTCCATGCACTCCGGACTTGCGTTAAAGCCCCCCCCCCCCCCCCCCCCCGCGCTATACTTTAACAGCAACAGGCAGCTTTCCCACACAGCTTATGCGCGATTTAAACATGAAACAGGAGACTGTCAATTATGCGGGACATACTCTAAGTCTTTGTTTGCGGGAAGTGTGAATAGTAATGAAAATGTTGGACTGTCCCGCACAAAGTGGGGCGTCTGGTCATGCAAGGATTACTCAGGGGAGTGCGGCGGTTCGGTGAGACCGACAAACGGATTGTCCAATCATTTCTTTGGATCTGAAATGTGTTATGGGCAGGGTTTTTAAACAAATGTAAGGGAACCACTTTAGATTTTTTTTTTTTAATCTTCACAATTCATTTGTGCTATGCTATGGTGGAAAGTTGTTAAGTGGCATGAAAAAGATTTTTAAAGCTAATTTGTTTTCCAAATGTGTGAGAGCAGCTTTAAGAGAGATGTTTTGTGACAAATATATTTAGGTAATTTGATCCTCTCACTGAAGAGTCTGTTCATCTGGTCAGAAGAATTCATTATTTCTGTGGTTTTAGAACAACTCATCACCCTCTTAAGCAGTTTTTTCTTCACTGGATGTTCACGATCTACATCTAGTTATGGAGTCGGTTTATACGTAACCCAACCCCCAGAGCTAACTGATATTGGCCAACAGAGAAGTGGCTTTCACTCAGTTTTACAAATATCCAGCTCAAATTGTGGGCCACACAAGTTCTTGTGTGACATTGTGTGTAGTGTTCTCAAAGTTAGAAATTAGGTATAAACTCTAGAAAAGAGGTGCCCAGTCCTGGACCTGGAGGGCCAGCATCCGGCATGTTTAAGTTGTTTCCCTGCGCCACCACACCTGATTCAATGGTTGAGCTACCAGATCAGCAGACACCGAGCTCAGCAGAAGTCTGTTAATAACCAACACATTCTCACACCCAAGGTGTCAAAATATGACGCGTGTGACCAAGCCTCAATATATGACGATCTGGGACGCTCCAGCGCGTCAGGAGACGACGATCAGGGGCACGCTAAGACACGTGGCTCCGCTAGCGTCACTGTTTGACGCACACGGTCACACGGACATTATTCGACTATTTAACCTTCCCCTCACCCCAATCCTAACCTTAAGGTCCATAAACTGTGTCCTTAAGGTTAAGATTGGGGTGAGGGGAAGGTTAAGTAGTTCACAAGTAGTGTCCATTCTCAGCCCCAGCGTCATCTCCTGACGCGCTGGGGCGTCCCGAATCATCATATGTTGAGGCTTGGTCACACGCGTCATATTTTGACGCCTTGGGTGTGAGAATGTGTTGCAACAGTAACCCACAGATTATATGTGTGTGTGCGCGCGTGCGTTAGGAGCAACACAATGAGTAAGACTGGTCCATTATGTTTGTTCACCGTTAGATGAGTCAGTACTATGTGTATCTTGTGTTACATCAACTAAAAGTCACATCAACTAAAATATTTCAGTAAGACATCACCGGTAGAGCCCTGCACTGAAGCCCTAGGCCTTCGGGTCGGCCCGGCCCTAGGCCCTCGGGCCGGGCTTCGGGCCAACGACTGTGTAATTACCTCGGACACGGGCCCGGCGCCGTTATTTTTAATCAAATTCATTTAAAAAAATTGAAACACTTAAACCAGGGGTCGGTAACCTGTTCCCATCAAAGAGCCATTATTACCCGTTTCCCACAGTAAAGAAAACACTGGGAGCCACAGCAGCCGCGGCGTTGTGGGCGGGGCCTACCCTCAGACAGCAGAGAGCTGCTCACAACAGGTGACAGCAGCCGGTACCGGTCGCTCGTGTACGTCAAAGTTATCTTTCATAAGACGATAATCAATAAAACGATTTATATAAAGTGGATCCAGAAGTTAGCCCGTCTCTGCCTACAATATTTTGATATGTTTCACCTTGTTGGTGGTTTTACTGAGCAGGTGCCACTTTTGTCATACGTTTCTTTTTAAAACATGTTTAGACTGTTCAGAATACAAATCCAGGCTCTGTCACGTTTGATTGTTGTAATTAAACTTTGTAGGTGGGGAAGGTCAGAAAAGGATCTGATCATTTTGTTTTTCCCTCATTTACAGTGACGGAGATAACAGTGCAGTGCGCCTGGCTCTGGTGTTAATCAAGTTTAATTTGATCTATTATCACAAGAAAACAGAACAGTTAAAAGCAGGGCTTGTGTTGACCGGATAGTTCCCGTATTTGACCGTTTATTTTGACGGAGAAAGAATAGAAAGAATTACCCTGACGCATGCAGACGAACTGACATTTTATTCTACGCGCATCGCAGACGTAGCTATATCGCTCAAGAAAAGATTCCCATCTGAACATCTGAGCTGGACACTGCTCAGCGCAGCTCACTGTCAGCGTGTACTATATAAGGTCCACAGCGAGCTGAAGATGTGGAGAGGGGCTTGGAGCGCATCGCAGAACCAGAGCGCATGCAGGAAGATTCCTCCGACTGAATTCAGTCGGAGGAATCTTCCCGCTGATCTGAATCTGATGTGGCTCTCTGTGCTTGTAAAATAATGAATGGATATTTAAATAAAATGCTTTATATTTTACTGAATTAATTTTATATCTGTAAGTCAATTCTATGTAAAGATTGTCTGCGTAAACCTGAACAGGCCCAACCCGGTCTTACTGTGAGACCGGGTTGACGCGTCACGCTTGTGCGTAATCGTAGGCGCTTCCCGAGCTGAAGAGGATGTGAGATTCTGGGCTTCTCCTCAGACGGCTTCTGGATGTGTCGCCACATTGGAGACGGGAACAAGCGCTATTCAGCCAAAGTTTCATAATCAGGGAACATTTTCTAAGTGACAAGTCTCTCTGAGAGACAGGGTTTGGAAAACACTCGCTTCAGGAACCTTCCCGCATGCGCTCTGGTTCTGCGACGCACTCCAAGCCAATCTCCACAACTTCAGCTCGCTGTGCACCTTATGTACTCGCTGACAGCGAGCTGCACTGAGCAGTGTCCAGCTCAGATGTTCAGATGGGAATCTTTTCTTGGGTGATTTAGCTACATCTGTGATGTGCGTAGAATAAAATGTCAGTTCGTCTGCATGCGTCGGGGTAATTCTTTCTATTCTTTCTCTGTAAAAATAAACTGTCAAATACAAGAACTATCCGGTCAACACAACACAAGCCCTGCTTTTGACTGTTTTGTTTTCTTGTGAAAATTGTTGGAAAGAGATAAAATTAAACTTGATTACCACCAGAGCCAGTGCGCCGTTATCTCTGTGACGGTAAATGAGGGAAAAACAAATTGATCGGATCCTGCACGTCTTTTAACACATTGGCCAGGATTGACGCACTTTTTCATTTAGTTGGTTAAAAAAAAAAGTCAGGCTCGGGTCGGGCCAGAGAGTCCTGAAAACGTTTTCGGGCCGGGTCGGGCTGGTATTCCACCCCCTCGGGCCGGGCCGGACACGGGCTCAGATTTTAGGCCCGTGCAGGGCTCTAATCACTGGTCAGTAGTCAGCCCCACACTGATTGGCTGCAGTGCACATCAGAAGAAATTTGGAAAGTTTAGAGGCTGTTCTGCTAAAGTTAGATTGGTAAAACATTTAAAGTGAGCTAATTTCAGTCGCACACATTATCTCTTTGCTCAACTGTCATGGTTGTTGTGATTTTATTAAATAATAAACCAAATTCAGACAAGGAGGCAGATGTGCTATGATTGTTGATCTTATAATTATTAAACAAAATAAGTTACAACTATTGATTTGTCTGGTGAGCCTTACTGGAACATAAACAGAAGAGTTAAACCAGGGAAGTAAGTGCTTAAATATGATGGGAGGGTGATTACTGAAACCAGGAACTGCTGATTGATTAGATGAGAAACAGGGAGAAGGAGGAGCAGAAGAAACGAGCACAACAAACCCACCAAAAAAAAAATAACAGATGAAATGAAAACCACAGAAATAAATAATTCAACTACAAAAGATGGTAAGCAGGATTAACACTGAACCAAAAAAGGAAAAAAAAACAGTGTCATTTTATTGGATGTGACGTATCATGGAATGGTGAACGTCTTTGGTTAATTTTATTTATTTTAAAGCACGGTGTAGTTTTCTGAGTTTTTATTCCACATCTTCTCCCTCTGTTTGACTGGATCAGAACCACGGTGGATCTGATCGGGGCCATGGAGACACAGAGCGAACCGTCAGAGCTGGAGCTCGACGACGTGGTCATCACTAACCCTCACATCGAAGCCATCCTGGAGAACGAAGATTGGATAGAGGACGCCTCGTATGGACGTTTTAAGATTATTTTGCATCTTTGGTTTCTGTTGTAATGATTTAAATTACATGTTATTTAATAAGCCATGAGGCGTAGGATTCCATAGGAAATATGAAATCCACCTTATGGATCTGTGAGGTTATTTTAAACCAGAAGATTGGAACTTTTTAATGTGGAGATTAGATAACAGCTTCGTATTAACTCAGAGACAACAGAAGAGAGAGAGTGAGTCAAGTTTAAAAATTTATTACTAAACAAGTTAAACTAGACTGACTTTAGCACTAAATGTATGGTGTAACTAAGGTGAGTGAGACGGTGAATGGGGTGAGGTGTAATGTTGTTCAGAACCAGCAAATCCGAAGAAGCGATTAGTTCTGATGGGAACTGAAGGTGATGCATTCGCGTTAAACTTTGATTAGGAGATTTATAAACACATTCAACGCCATTTGTCGGTCTACATACCCTGAGCGGAAGTCCCCGTCTAGATCAGGAGGTGTAAAGGTCCAGCTTGACCTTGTGGAGCAGGAGCCTGTAGAGGCAGCCACGGCAGCCGACCACCCGTCTTGAGATACTTCCGGGTCACGACAGTTTGTTGGCGTCTAGCGAGACCCAAACCTGGGTCGTGATGGTTCAGCTTTTATTCTGAAAGGAACCGTTGCTTGGTTGGTAAAATGCAACAGATTTTATCCAGCTTGTCGTTGGTTCTTTTGGCTGAAGAGGAAAGTTATGGATTGGCCACTCCGACAACTTCTCTAGAACGCTTTGAACTGGCGTTAGCGATGGCGTGGGCATAGTCTTATATTTGGGGCAGAAGTAGCTCAGGTGGTAGAGCGGGTTGCCTCATGATCGGAGGGTCGTGGGTTCAATTCCAGCTCCCGCCAGGGGTATCCTGCTGTTGTGTCCTTGGGCAAGACACTTCACCCAACTTGCCTGTGTTAGTGGTGGTCAGAGGGGCCGACGGCACCAAATGGCAGCCTCGCCTCTGTCAGACCTCCCCAGGGCGGCTGTGGCTACAAGTAGCTTACCATCACTAGCAGTGTGTGAATGTGAGAGTGTGTGGGAAGCGTCTTTGAGTGTCTAGAAAAGCACTATAGAGCTCCGGACCCCACGTGACTCTCAGTTAGTGGACGCCATTTTGGCATGCAAAAAAGGTAAACAAACACGGATGTAACCATGAACATGAACGGGATCCGCTTGGATTTTACTTCGTCGGAGTTTACTTCACACTTTAAAACAGAAGAAATCGTTTTATATAGTCAGAAATTAAATAGACTAAACATCTCCGACCCTTACCGTGCCCCTGGGATACTTTTTAAAAACGCCAGAAGTCGTAGCGGACTTCTTACGGCACAACACCGGACCTGGCCGGGGAAACCCCTTGGGATTCCCCCGGCCGGAGGAGCTGGGGAGAAGGTCTGGGACTCTCGACTCTACTACCCGCTCCGACGCCAGAAGCTGTTGGAGCGGACCGGCACAGCACCGGACCTGACCGGGGAACCCCTTGGGATTTACCCGGAGGAGCTGGCTCCGGCGGCTGGGGAGAGGGAAGTCACGCTACTGCCCCAGCAACCCGACTCCGGATACGCGGATGAAAATGGATGGATGGACGGACAAATAACAGATTTACATGTAAGTAGTCTCGGTGACACAGATAATAGCAATCCAAAGTGCTTTTTATGTGTGATCTGATCAACCATTGCTTAAAAATTAAATACGGCTTAGCCGGTTAATTGCTGTCATCATAAAACACGTAAACGGCAGCACGCAGAACTCACGAGGCAACGTTTTACGTGATGTTTACTTGCTGCTATGAGTAATAAGACAGAAAAAGCCACGCCAAAATAAGTTTAGGAAGCCCACTAAGAATCATAATAGAAGCATTTAAAATAAATATCATACACAGTTGAGGAAACGTTGGTTTAAGTACCTGATATGAAGCGGTCGCTGCATAAGTAAAAACCTTTACTCTCGGGATCCCACAGCTTCATTTTAGCCCGGTCACTAGCGCGTTTTATTACAATGATCCAACGTTTGCGGCGCTCCGGATCTTGGGGAATCCTGTAGATGTCTCATTCCTTATGTCGTCCGCGTCTGTTCTGCATCCTGGGGCACAACAGGAATCTACCATATTTCCCGTTTGATTGAGTTTTCTGACAATAGTAAATAGTCCAGCTGCCGGCTTCTGCATGCCAATATGGCGCCGTTTCGATTTGAACTGTTGCATGCCGGGAGAAGTGACGTCAACTCCCGGAGCTCTATATAAGTTGAATACATTATTATTATACATCGGATGTTTTGGTTTATGGTCGAATGAAAAGTTGACAGGTTTTACCACACACCATCAAAACCACGCCTCCGTCAGATCTGGCAGATTCTGATTGGATCAGTGAAAGTAATGTGTCATATCTTAACGCTACATGAGATCAGTCCTAGTGGAACATTTAAAGCCATATTACTTTTATATTCTATAGGACTATAATAAAGTAATTAATATTTTGATTTCACAGATTGGTCACATCTTATTTATTGACTAACACTTTGCGTGATTAGCTTATTAAAATAGAGTTCTTTGATTAATTAAAAGGAGAGAGTCCATTCTTCGTTCTTCTGTTGAGCTGAAAAGAAGCAGGTTAGAAGCAAATGCATGAGACCTTGAGGCCATATCTCATGCAGACTAGTCCTGTGTCAGAGGAGAGGGGGAAACAGTCATTTCATTCCGTTACACTGTCGTGTTTTCTTGTTAGTTGTAACTCTGAGTTTGCCTCCAACAGCGGCCTGGTGTCACACTGCATCTCAATCCTGAAGGTGAGACAGCCCTTTCTGGTTTTTGTCTGAATATACATCTTTACTAGTAAACTGTTGTTGTTGTTTTTTTCTTTGTACTCGTTTCAGGAAGATTTTTACTTAAGTGTTTCAGAATATTGTCTACATAGGATACAGTGGACATCAAAAGTCTACACACCCCTGGTAAAATGTCAGATTCCTGTGCTGTACAAAAATGAGACGGATAAATAATGTCAGAACTTTTACCACCTTTATTGTGTCCTATAAACTGTATCGCTGAATTGAAAGAAAAGAGACTGAAATACTTTTAAGTGGAGGGAAGAAAACCAGATAAACGAAAATAAGTGTGTACACCCTTAAACTAATACTTTGTTGAAGCACCTTTTGATTTTGGTACAGCTCTCAGTTTTTTAGGGCACAAGTCTATCAGCATGGCACATTTTGGAAGATTTGCCCAATATCACGTGGACATCGGGGGCAGTCCCACTGGACTGGCAGACCGCGGTGGTGGTCCCTTTATTTAAAAGGGGGGACCGAAGGGTGTGTTCCAACTACAGGGGGATCACACTCCTGAGCCTCCCTGGTAAGGTCTATTCAGGGGTTCTGGAGAGGAGGGTCCGTTGGGTCGTCGAACCTCGGATTCAGGAGGAACAATGTGGTTTTTGTCCTGGCCGTGGAACACTGGACCAGCTCTATAGCCCTAGGGGGATCCCGGAGGGTGTGTGGGAGTTTGCCCAACCAATCTGTTTTGTGGATTTGGAGAAGGCGTCGACCGCGTCCCTCGGGGGGCCCTTTGAGGGGTACTCGGGGAGTATGGGGTACCAGGCCCTCTGTTAGGTCCCTGTATGACTGGTGTCAGGGATTGGTCCGCATTGCCGGCAGTAAGTTGAGCTCGTTTCCTGAGATTTGGACTCCACCAAGGCTGCCCTTTGTCACCGATTCTGTTCATAACTTTTATGGACAGGATTTCTAGGTGCAGCCAAGGTGTAAAGGGCATCCGTTTTGGTGGCCTGAGGATCAGGTCTCTGCTTTTTGTAGATGATGTGAACCTGTTGGCTTCATCAGAACATGATCTTTGGCTTTTGTTGGAGCGGTTTGCAGCCAAGTGTGAAGCAGCTGGGATGAGAATCAGCTCTTCTAAATCAGATACCATGGTCTTGAGTCGGAAAAGGGCAGAATGCCTTCTCCGGGTCAGGGATGAGGTCCTGCCCCAAGTGGAGGAGTTTAAGTATCTCGGGGTCTTGTTCATGAGTGAGGGAAAGATGGAGCATGAAATCGATAGGCGGATTGGTGCTGCATCTGCAGTGATGCGGGCGTTGTACCGGTCTGTCGTGGTGAAGAGAGAGCTGAGTCAGAAGGCGAAAATCTCGATTTACCGGTCGATCTACGTTCCTACCCTCACCTATGGTCACGAGCTTTGGGTAATGACCGAAAGAACGAGATCGCGGATGCAAGCGGCCGAAATGAGGTTTCTCCGCAGGGTGTCAGGGCTCTCCCTTAGAGATAGGGTGAGAAGCTCAGTCATCCGGTAGGGGCTCAGAGTAGATCTGCTGTTCTTCTACGTCGAGAGGAGCCAGTTGAAGTGGCATCTGGTCGGGATGCCTCCTGGATGCCTCCCTAGTGAGGTTTTCCAGGCACGTTCAACTGGGAGGAGACCTAAAAGGAAACTCAGGACATGTCTCTCACCTGGCCAGGAAACGCCTTGGGATTCCCTCAGAGAGCTGGCCCAAGTGGCTGAGGAGAGGGAAGTCTGGGCCTTTCGATTTAGGCTGGTGCCCCCGCTACCTGACTAAGCAGAGGAAAATGGATGGATGGAAGTTTTTATTCACCCCCCCCCACACACACACACACACACACACACACACACACACACTAAAGGAAAAAGAACAGCTGTCACTGAAATATGTTTATATTGACAAAAGTAATAGTAACTCTAAAATCACAACTTTGTTTTCAAACTGTGGTTTCATAAAAATATTAATAAAATCAACCATGGTCCATAAACTAATATTTTGTTGAACAACACAGAGACCACTGCAGCCAAATGATTTCTGAGACTCGGATGTCATTAGTGAAGTGTTCTCATATTTTTGGGACTCTTTTGATTTAATTCTTTTTGTTTTTTCAACCACAATTCAAAAGTAATATTTTATTTTAGGGCTCAAGAACAATTTCTTTCCACAAGTAATCACTACTCTGAATGCACACATGCACTATGGTTTCTGGTGTTTTAATTTATCATATGATTTTTATACTTTTTCCTTTACTCATGCAGACATTAGGACCTGGACTTTTGCAGCGTCATTTTTCCAGCAGCACTTCCTGTTGTTGAACAATGGCAGTGGAGCTTTCTAATTCTAATAATTTACCCTAATTATAATGTAGTTATTTTTCATTTGTTATATTTTGAGTTTCTTATTATTTCAGTGACTTCTGTGAATTTTGTCTTTTCTTTAATGGAATATGAATAAATGAGTATTACTGCATAAACATGGCTCAAATCCGAATGTAAAGTTCCTGAGAGGATTTATTTTCGCAGTATTGTATAGAAGCTAACAATAAACTTAGTATATCTTCATATCAGTTCATAAGTGTAATCTAGTGCTTTTTGTCTGATGGTCAAAATGTGAAAGTTGTGAAAGTTTAAATGTTTTGTTAAAAAGTAGAAAACCACATATCAGGGCTAATCCCCGGACCTTTTTCAATCCTAAATCTGTCCCTGCTGTTCATAATTCCCTCTATCTCAACTAAAACCCGGGTTCCAGCTGAAAACAGCCCAAAATCATGATGCTGCCACCACCATGCTTCACTGTGGGTATGGACTTGTTTTTGGTGATGTGCAGTTTTGTTTTTGCGCCAAACATTTTTTTGAAATGATGGCCAAAAAGTTCCATCTCAGTTTCATCAGCCCATAACGCTATTTCCCACATTCTTTTGAGAGACTGCAGATGTGTTCTTTGCTAAATCTAGCCTGGCTTGGATGTTTTTCTTTGTAAGAAAAGGCTTTCGCCTTGTCACTCTACCCCATAGCCCAGAAAGAATATGGGAGATTGCCACATGCACCACACTGCCAGCACTTGCTAGATATTCCTGCAGCTCCTTTAATGTTGCCGTAGACCTCTTGCCTCCCTGACCAGTTTTCTTCTCGGCGTGTCGTCAATTTTGGAGGGACGTCCAGTTCTTGATGTCACTGTTGTACCATATTTTTCCATGGTATATCTAATACATTGGAAATTATTTTATAACCTTCTCCTGACTGGTGTCGTTTAACGAGATCCCTCTGATGCTTTGAGAGCTCTCTGTGGACCATGGCTTTAGCTGTGGGATGCAACTAACCAAATGTCAGGAACTAGAGCAGCTGAACTTTATTTGGGGCAATCAGAGGCATTTTAAATGATGTCCTATATAACATGATTTTGAATGTTATTGCTTATTTCTAAACACCGCTACATCTCCAGTTAGAAGAGGGTATGCAAACCTATGCAAACACATTATTTTAGCTTTTTTGTTTGTTTTTTTTTTTTGCTTTCTTCCCTCCACCTAAAGGACTTCAGTTTGTTGTTTAACTGAGTGGCACAATTTATAGTTCATGTAAAAGATGCAAAAAGTTCTGAAATGATTTATTTTTTGTGTGTGAACCTGACATTTTACCAGGGGTGTGTAGACCGATATCCACTCTACACTGAGCTGCTAGCAGCTATTGTCACATAAATGGGCCGAAGCAGCACCTGCAGCCACTTTATCCATCACTGAGGATTGAATACAGCTAAACAGATGCTTACATTGTGTTATTGTTGAATATTCTCTATTAGGCTGATTAACTTAATAAAGCTACCCACATACAGATCTGCCACACTCTGACAGAAAAGCTGGTTGCCATGACGATGGGCTCAGGGGCAAAAGTCAAAGCACCGGCCAGCTTGAGTGACATTATCACTGTGGCCAAACGCATCAGCCCGAGGTAACACCATTTATACACAACTCATCACAGCTGTGCGTCATCACAGCTCTAACAGGACACCCGCTGTCCCTGCCGTCCGTCTTACAGAGTGGACGATGTGGTCAGGTCCATGTACCCCCCTCTGGAGCCGATCCTCCTGGACGCCAGGTAAGCACCGACCTAATAAGACAGTTTTAGCAGGAGTAAAGGAGAAAAAGTTGGGTAGCTTTTTGACTTAATTTATCCAGAATCTTGGGTTATAAATAGAGCTGGGATGGGCACAGTTGTGTCAGAACATGTTACATCTTCACTAAATAAGCAGAATTTAAGCCAAATGAAACCCTTGCCAATACATTTCTGCTCAACTCTAAACATGAGTTCAAAATAAGCTCTTCATAAGAATGGTTTCTAATCCAGTGTGTAATCTGAATGTTTTTTGTCTGGTTAATTCTCAGAGCCACAGCTCTGCTCCTGTCAGTCAGCCACCTGGTGCTGGTCACCCGCAACGCCTGTCACATGTCGGGCAGCATGGACTGGATCGACCAGTCGCTCCACCAGGCTGAAGATCACATGGTGGTTTTACGTGAAGCAGCGTTAGCTTCGGAGCCTGAACGAAACTTACCTGGAGTTAATGCGCACAGAGAACAATCCATTTAAAACAATCTAGGTGCAGAAAACTAGAGTGCATCTGCTCAACCTTACTAGACACGAGATTATTTTTTACACGAGAATTACCTGCAAATGTGTATTTATAAAATAGTTTGCATTCATATGTGTGTTTTTATATGTAGCCCTGCAGAGACATCACCTGAGCAAAGTTTGTCCTACGTGTGCCATCAGCCAACAGTGGGCCTAAATCCAGTCTGACCAGCACTCCAGTCACACGGAGGCTTAGTCAGTTTATCCACTCTGGGGAAAATAACATCCATTATCCAGTCAACCTTAAGGTGATCCAACTCAGTGCACCATTGTAAAACAAGCCTGACTGGTTCAGTGTGTGGGGTCAGTCTGACATCTGGATGGTGGAGGGGAAAAAAAAACCAATCTTCAGAAACTGTGATGCTCTTAAAACCGTCTACAAGACACCCCTACTGTGGTTCAGGTGGTCACACACTTCACTAAATTCTGATGTCATTTTTATTCCAAAATGTCTGTTTATTTCAGTTGTCATTAATTCCTGTTACGCTAGTCAATACAATAAGCATTTATTATAGTTAATTTTTAATACTAAATGTGGTACGTGCTCGTTTTAGCATGCTAATGTTGTGAATCTGAGATTGCATATGCATGTTAGCAGAAAGTCAGAAATTTAGCTGCAGCTGCTGGTTTTTTTAAATGCATTTGTTAGTTTAACAATACAAGTGTTGCCTGATTGTTAAACTGTAATAATTGTGTGTGTGTGTGTGTGTGTGTGTGTGTGTGTGTGTGTGTGTGTGTGTGTGTGTGTGTGTGTGTGTGTGTGTGTGTGTGTGTGTGTTTTGACTGAGGTGAAGCAGAATTAGTGTGTTGCTTTGGGCCAGAGGGATGTTATTGGAGCATGTCTACCTGTTCCTTCATGCGTAGCTAATGGTGAATCCCCAAGGAGCCCTAATAAGGCCCAACAGCGGCCTTGGCTACGGCGCACATGGCTCAAAGCTTTGTACATAAACGCCTGGCAGATAAAATGACATCCGATTGTAAAAACACACAATCATAAAAGCAGCTGTTTTAAAGCAAATCAGAGATGTTTTTTTTATAATTACTGAGTGAATGCATTTCTAAAGTTCTTTGATAAACATTTTTTATTTTAAATCACTCTTTTTTTTCTTCGTTTTTAGCAAACAGTTTATCAATGTTGTACAGCCGTGTCTCATAGGAGCCAAACAGTTGCTACAGAGAAACCCTGTGACAAATTCACACACCACCTTGACATAAATAAAGTGTTTTTCCTCTCTCCATTACATAGCGAGCAGTCTTTTGTGCAATAACCCGGCGCTATCCCTGCATTGTAAAGGCAGAAGTTCCAGATTTTAAACCGTCAAGGGGCTTCCAGTCGTTTTGCATTCCTAACACAGCAGCCCTTTGCTCTTCTTCAGATCCGTTTGCTTCCAACTTGGGAGGGAGGCATATTCATCTCTCTTAATTTCCAGAACAGTCTGAAACAAAATTTAAATATAGAAAAGATTCAATTTTATTTCCTGACCGCCGTTTATAACTATCTAAATTGTGGTAAACACTGCAGCCTGCTGGTTGTACCATTGTTACTGCGTCTGCATTTGTTTACCTGGAAGTCCTGGTCAGACAGGTAGACCTCCAGGTGCTGGGGGTCCACTCCCTCAGGTAAGGGGCTCCGCAGCAGCTCCTCCAGAGGGTACTGGGGCTTCATCAGCTGTGCCAAGGCATCTTGCACCAAAGTCAGCTTCACTTGGCCTGAATCACTCTTTTACACACATTCGTGCATTATTAATCAAAGTCTGTATCTTTCAAGAACGTTTACACTTTATTTAACAGGCTGCATTTATTCTTTGCTTTCTGTCCTCCCGACGTCCTTTTTTTATTATTTAGAAAAAATACAGGCTCAGTTATAATGAAGCCAGACGGAAAGGTTTAGCTCTAGAGTTTTACTGGAAACTGTCCTTATGTGACGTCTCAGTTTTCTTGAAATCCTTTAGGTTAAAACCGAGAGGTCTTTTTCTGCTCCAGCCTAAATTCTGGAAGGTTGGCTAATTTATTTCCGAATACTTTAGATCATCTAGATTCAGACTGATTTTCAATCGTGAAAAGTGACACAGCCGCCGAAGAGAGGAAAATGCTCCCCATCATCAAGGTGATCTAGTTTAGTTCCCTCTGAAGCAGCGAGAGCTGTTGAATGTTTTTACCTCAGTTAAAAGAGTTTGTTCTTCACAAGACTTTAATATCATTGAGCTGCATTTTTATTAAAACATAAAACATTCAGCAGATACTGCAGAAAATGGCCAAAGTACCTCAAAGTTTTTTGTGCACTTGGTAACACTTTACAATAAGGGTCCCTTTATTACCGTTACTTAATAGTGCATTATTAAGCATTAATATTCTAATAAATAAACTATTAAAAACTACTTCATATTAATGTTAATAAGTAATGGATTACTAAGCAGACATCCCCGGTCCTTTGTCCTAACCTTAAAGAGCAAATTGCAGGTTATTTTTTTCTAATTCATATAAAATGCAGTCCTATTTGAAAAGCTTATTGTGGATATTTCGTTTTAAAATACATGACAGCAGTTTTTCTGGTAAAGAGTGGTCTTTCTCAGCAAAGTTTCTAAAGAGGCTCTTTTTTCTAAACCTGAACCTCTGACGTAACCAAAGGGAGTTGGAAGCAAGGCGCTGTCCCAGCTCAGTGTGGAGAGTGGCAAGTTTTAGGGCAGAGAGGTCATGTTATCCAGTCAGTGTGTGTGTTTACTAGTGTTGGATTGTGCTCATGCTGATAAACTAGTTTGTGAAGGCTGTGCCAACTCCAGCCTGTCTGGACATCGAGTCCACGCGTTTCCAGATAAGATAAACAACGCCTCTATCTCAGTGTGTGAGGGCGTAAAAAGACGGGACTTCTGTAGCCCACATCGTTCGGTACCAGGACAGGGAGGTCCACGCTGGGCTCCGGAGACCCGTGGCGAGGTTTAAAAATGAAATACGGATTTCTGGAACTCAGATCACCATCAGAACCGACCACCAGAAGAGACACGCGGCTCAGCAGGCCAGTAGAGCTGGTTTCTGGGTCGGAACCGGATCAGAAATGCCGCCTGGACCACCAGGAGAGGATGTGTGGCTTTAAAAATACCTGCTTGACTGGCTTTCTGGTTTCTGGGTTGGATCCAGCTCACAGAAGCCCGCATGAGCTCCAGAACCAGATGACACGCGTCTCTCTCTAAGCACTAAATTATGTTAGGTGAACGGATATTAACGAGTATGAGACAGCTGACAGACGCTCATTAGTATTAATATTAAATTAACTGACCAATACTATTTTAATTGTCTCTGGTACATGAAAGTAATCTACAATATTGTGACGTTAGCACACGAGTTTAACTCACCTGCTGCTCCCCCGCTGCTTCTCCACAATCTCTCTGCTTTGGCCGATTATTTCTCCCTCTAGCTTGTTTCTACTCTCTGGGGTTTTGGTCCATCATAAATAGAATTATTAACATTTAAAGCTTCCTCTGTGTCAGAGCTGCATCAGAGTCCATATTTTTTCTCTGGATCAGGCTAACAGGACTCCCTCAGCTGACGTCAGTTTGGGAAAAAAAATAAAAAAAATAAAAAATATGACTCTAAAAGCCTAAATAATTATAAGGATCCATAGTTTATTAACGCTTAATAATGCACTAAGTAACATTACTAAAGGGGCCCTTCTTAAGTGTTGTGCATTTAGGTGGGGAGAGGCTTCAGTCTGATCACTGGTCGTTTCTCACTTCTCCTCAAAGGAACTGTGGACTTTCATCCCTGATGACTCGGTTTGGCAGCCAGACTGTCGGTCGCTGCAAACATGTTTTCAATCTCAGAACGATGGAAGCCGTTGTGTGTTGAGGCAGATAAAAGTCTGCTAACCCAAGTCCACATTTTTATATAATCTCAGCACAGCTGAACAAACAGGCCTCTTGACCTCAGGATTTTATCTTTAACTTTCTCATGTGCTCAAGGACCCGTTTAGTTAGAAGAAACGTTTCTGGTTAGACAATGAAGGTCTCAAGGACCACTAATAGAAGCAAGATGCTCAAAATTAATTATTCAGAAAACCAGGAAATGTTGCAAGATACTTTTTTTTTACCCAAGTTACACACCCTACACGGCATCGAACACACATTCTCCATGTTTACCCGAGTGAGAGGTCCGAGGTTCTCCCAGCGAGGGAAAACATTAGTGAAGGTCAGAGGTTCTGATCCCTCAAAGATGAGGTAGGCCTGTGGAGGCCTTCTGGGGTTCATCTCTGATAAAAACACACAATAGCTTTTTGTAAAGTAATTGCTGCGACAACTTGAGTATTTGCGGTACTTTCTGGTAAAATCCTCTGACCTTTGCAGAACTGCAGCGCCGTCTGCATGGCACACCTTCTCTCGCTGTGCCAGAGGCTCCGGGCTGAGGCGGAGCTCTCAGTTTGCTCGGGCTGACACCTCTGCCACAGGTACACCTCTAACCGGTTGTCGAGCAGGAACAAGGCTGACGACACAATTGGAGGTAAATTGGACAACAAGATGGAATTAGACTCACATCTGCTCCTGTGGGATGTTTAGTCTTTGGTTGAAAGAAAATAAAGCTAATAAAAATGAGTAAAAAAATTACACATTATTAAATATAATTTCGATACATTTTCTGCTAAAAATGACAATTTATGTTCAAGAAAACACAAATTTGCAACGTAAATACAAGTTTTCTAAGTACAATTATTTATATTGTATTAAATGCAGTTTTTTACATTCAAAAGTGTTTTTATTCAGTTTTTTTTATTTGAAAAAACATATTTAAAAGCTAGAAAACAAACATTTCTGATTTTGATCTGAAACTAGACATATAAAAAGGAATACAAATAAAATCCTCCAGAATTTGGTTTGTGTTTTCTCACCTGGTTGTGGTACAGAGTAAAGGCTCTCCTGGAGAAAGGGCAACGCCATCACCAGTCCCGGCAGCCGCGTCGGACTCTGAAGCTCTTTGGCCTCAAATCTACTGGAGGAGGAACTCAGATGGAAAAGACGAGGAGTGAAGTTATACTTTCCTGGATCTGTTAGGAGAACATGAGAGTTACCTTCTTTAGAATAATCTGATTAGTTTAGAGGAACAAAGTCAAAGTGTGGGTCATGTTGCACCTTGTAGCATGCAGTCATACGCCTTCCTGTCCATCTGTCCCAGAGCCGTCCAGAACTCTGCAGGTTCTGAACCTTCTTCCACTAAATGCATCTTCACAGGACTGGTTTTGTTCAAACCCAGCTCTGGAGGACACCTAACAAACACATGCGTGTGCGCACAGACACAGACACACACACACACACACACACACAAGAACAGCATACTTATCCTGGATGTCATCATACACAGACAACAGGGATTTAGAGTCCTACATCTCAGTCAGACGCTCCACTGCCCTCTTGCCGACTTCTCTGACACTGCTGTGAGCTTTACAACCATTCCAGAGATACAGCGCCCCCTGTTGGCTGTTTAGCAGAACGACAGAGCCCCTTGACCTCAGACTTGCACAGCAGCAGTCCACCTCCATCAGCAGACCCTCCTCTGGGAGCTCTCCTCGCACACAGAAAAGACGCCATTCTGTTGCAACAAAATAATTTTTTTTTAAATCAGTCGAACAGAAAAAACTAGAAACTGCATCTAAAGCCGACTTTACTCCACCTGCACAAGTGGAGGCTTCCTCTCTCTTGCCCCTGTGTATGACTAGACCTCCCCGGAAAAGCTGCAGGAAACATGGAGGTTCTTCGCCCTGAGGCACCACCACCTACAGAAACACAGACACAACCGGTGACCACAGTCCCCGCTGGAAATGCTTCTCCTCTGATTTCTACATCTGTGTGACGGAAATTATCATCACATAATTAAAAACGCTATCTGAGTATTATCTGTTCCAAAAAGTGTAGCCTTAAGAGATAGAGTAGTTGTGGTCTGCCCCAAAGAATTGCAGGAACCATTAAGACACATTTTTAACTAAATCTGCAGAAAGTTATTATTGGATGTTAATGTTCAACTCAGTCCCTTTCAGAGCCAACCCTGGCCAAAATGGCTGCTACAGCAAAATGACACTTGCAAACACAAACAGCTAACTGAGTGGGTTTTACAGAAAAAGAGCTAAAATGTCACACCTTAGTGGACAACACAAAAAGAGCAAACTGTTCTAATGAGATATCTGTATTGAGATGCTGTTGGTGACATCAATACTGTCAATAAAATAAATCCTTTAACTTTACATTTTTAGAGATTTTATTCGTTTTGGGTTAAATAAATTTCAGTTTTTATTATTTAGTCAACGTTGTGGGAAATACATTTGCAGTGGTCTCTGGTAGGAATAAATGCCTTGCACGCCGTACTCAGGGCAAAAAAAGCCCAGAACAGCTTGCATCAGCACTGACGAGTCTGCTGCAGCAGAAAGTGGCACAACACGACAGGATTTGGAGTCATATTTCCTGATATTTGGACATATCACCTCTGATTGGCTAACAGCAACTCGACTCTATCACTGATTTGCAACGTTGACGTTTTATCTCCACAAATAACGAGTTTTTCTGTGTTGTGGAGTTGTTAATGCTAATGGTTAGCTTTCGGGGCATTTCTAATTCGCCGCACCTTTCGCCCTGGATCACACATATGTCGAACTTCTGTTTGAATGAAAAGTAATGACGTGTGTTTCAACCACGCCTGTCATGTACTTTAAGATTAATCAGCTTGTAAAAGTTCGTAATTAGCATGACTACAATACACACATCGGCACGTCGCATATATGACATCCCCACAGAATCTCCTCTCCTCTCCTCTAGCATAGCTGCTACTTACCAAATGGCCAGATTTATGGTGGTTCTTTCCTCCTAAAGGAAAGATTTGAAGTTCGTTGAACTTACAGCAATTTTTCCTCTGTTTTGTTCTGTATCTGGTTTGATTACGTCACTTTCATGTAGCACATTTGTACTCCTGGACTTTCACATAAAACCTAAAATAAGCACTTTCTTGGTATTAAAATGTGTCTTTAAAATTGTAACAGTATGAAATGACTGTTTTCCACCAAAAGTCATTTTCCCCTCTCCTCTGACACAGAACTAGTCTGCATGAGATATGGCCTCAAGGTCTCATGCATTTGCTATAAACTGCTTCTTTCCAGCTGAAGAGAAGAATGAAGAAAGGACTCTCTCCTTTTAATAAATCAAAGAACTCTATTTTAATAAAGCTAATCAAACAAAGCGTTAGTCAATAAATAAGATGTGACCAATCTGTGAAATCAAAATATTAATTACTTTATTATAATCCTATAGAATATAATAAGTAATATAACTTTAAATGTTTCCACTAGGACTGATCTCACGTAGCGTTAAGACATGACACATTGTCTGCCAGATCTGACGGAGGCGTGGTTTTGGTGGTGTTTGGTAAATCTGTCATCTTTTCATTCGACCATAAACCAAAACATCCAAAGTATAAAACTATGCCCACGTCATCTTTAACGCCAGTTCAAAGCGTTCTAGAGAAGTGTCGGAGTGGCCAATCCGTAACTTTCCTCTTCAGCCAAAAGAACCAACGACAAGCTGGATAAAATCTGTTGCTATTCCACCTGCTGCAACGGTTCCTTTCAGAATAAAAGCTGAACCATCATGACCCAGGTTTGGGTCTCGCTAGACACCAACAAAACCATCGTGACCCGGAAGTATCTCAAAGACTGGTCTGGTCGGCAACCGCTGCTTTTCCTACTAGCTTCGTTTCCAGAGAGGGTCCAGCTGGACCTCGACATTCCTGATCTAATGGAGACTCCCACAAGGCTATGTAGGCGTCGAATGTGTTTATGAATCTCTGAACCAAAGCTTAGCGCAAAGACATCACCTTCATTTCTCATCAGAACTAATCGTTTCTTCCGATTTGCTGGTTCTGAGCAACGTTCCACACTGCACCATTCTCCGTCTCATTCACCTCAGTTACACCATACATTTAGTGTTAAAGTTAGTCTAGTTTAATTTGTTTAGTAATAAATCTTTAAACTTTTAAACTCGACTCTCTCTCCTCTGTTGTCTGAGTTAATACAAAGCTGTTATTTAATCTTTGCAATAAAAAGTTTTAATCTTCTGGTTAAACAGTACCTACAGATCCATAAGGTTGATTTCATATTTCCTATGGAATCTCAAGTCTTATGGTTTATTAAATAACATGTAATTTAAATCATTAAAGAATTCACGGACATAAATAACAAGCGGGGTTAGAAAATTGCTTTTTTTTAGCCCTGTTGACTTGCTTTCATTTTTTTGTTCTTCTGGAAATCCATGGTCCAGAAGTAGATGGGCGTGACTTAGGCTCTCTATAGGTGTAGGAGACTATTTTCACGTTCAGCCTGCATGTTAAACTCAGAGTGACCGATTATGATTTGAAATAATCATTAAAAATGTTTTTTCAGTGTTCCACACATTTAATTACCTCATTTTCTCTTTTAATTAATTAATTAATTAATTAATTAATTAATTAATTAATTAGTCAATTAATTAATTAATTAATTAATTAATTAATTAATTATTCATATGTTTATCAGATTTTCCATTCTTATTTTCATTATCTTCGTTATCGTTTAGTGACAAGAGAGCCACGTATTATTATTACTACTGTAAAGAATGAACATTCATCTGTGTAAAGTTGAGAAGCTATTTCATTTTTTTCTCTTCTTTTAATCATTAAACCATCTGTTTTAATACTGCAGCCACACATGAATGCAGATACATGAACCAACCTGAGACTTTTCACTGGCGTTCGTGCCGATTGAGAGGAAAGCTGCAGTGTCCTGTCCGCTGGCGTTGGAGTGTCGGCCTCGCCACAGGAAGAAGGCGGTGTTCTCCTTTGATCCAGGAGAGTTCTCACACTCTTCAAGGATCGTTTTATCATCTGTGATGGAGAAAAAAGACATATTAAAAAATAAAAATAAAATCTAATCAGTCTCTTCTTTAAGACTGACCAACAGCGCTGATGCTGAAAGTCCAGCGGATCACGTAGGAGTCTCCTTCATGAAGCTGCCCACTGCTCTCTACGGGTATTTCACTGTCGTCAAACTCCTGGACGTGCCATGTGTCCACAGCCACCGTCTTCATCTCCATCTGATGTCCGTCGTCCAACATGAGAACACCATGACCTCTCTGGACGTTGACCCCTGCCAGCACAGAGCTGACAGAACCGTCTGATTCTATAGACTCACCGGACACTAGAGACTTAGCATCACAGGGGCTCAGGAGGACTAAAGGTGGAGATTCTGGCTGCGGTGATGAAGACATCACCTGTCAGGAAAGACACTTGCTGTTAGTGCTCCTTATGCAACTCCTTTAGTTAGAATTTTTCCATGAGGAATTTTATTCCTAAAGCGGTAATATTTTGTCATTATTTATTATCCAAGTCCAAACTTTTCCCAAAGATGGGTTTTGGTTTAACTGCAGCAAGTGTCTGCGCTGCACAGTGGCTCTGAACCACTGAACTGTGAGATTAACCTGCATCTCTTCCCTCTCTGAAACCACTTCGTCTGCAGCTGCATTTCTACACATCCAGTCCAGAAACTTCTGCCTGAACAGAACCGTCTCGTTGTGCTCCGAGACGACACCGAGCAGAGCCCAGCTGGGACGGCCTTCTCCTGTCCTAGGGACAAACATCCAAATGCCAGAGTGAGATCACCACACAAATCGTATCCAAAACAGAAAAAAGGGCACAATCTGGTTTCAATAGAGTGTGGATGTTTGATTAAAAAGAATTCAGGTACATTTAATCAATCTACAGATTTTTAAATATATTTTTAAAATGTGTTTAAATGCCAAAACAGCGTCATCTAAATTTTAAAACCCTGTTTGCATTTTTGCTTTAACCTGTTCATTTATTTTGTGTTATGAATTTAAAAAGCATAAAGTTGAAGATTTCAGATGCTCATTTATTCTGGATGATATTTTTTCATCTCGTTTTAAATTGGTGACACTTTGCATCTAGATGTCTCTCCTGTACAGAGGTGTGCTGTACTGTGCTTTGGCATCAAGGATCAAAGGTCAGTCCCCGGTCAGACTCTGGTGGTCCCTGTTCAGCTACTTTTAGTCAGTTTGAGCTGCTTACGTTGGACTGCCTTTGGGTTTTTGTTAACTCTTTAAAACCTGCTGGTTCTCCCTTGGATTTGATGCCCTCTAGGCTTTTATATGACGTTTTTTTTTTATCAATTAAGTCCTTGGGTTATTGGCAAGTACCAGGGAACTAGAAACATGCTGTTGTTCAGTCTTTACTGAAGAAGGGTGGACTTGGCTCATCTGCCTTGTCCAGTTATCGACCCATCTCCAGACTTCCTTTAATTTCTAAAGTACTGTAGAAGGTATTTACTCACAGTTGATTATTTGATGGGAAATGACATTTTGGAAAAATTCCAGTCTGGTTTTAAGCCAGTCCACAGTACAGAATCAGCAATGTTCTGAATGTTTAATGACATTTTATTGGCAACCGAATCCGGAGACTTTGTAATTTTGGTATTGTTGGACCCATCAGCTGCATTCAATACTGTTGATCATGCTCTCCTGATTTCTAGGATGGAACACTTTGTGGGAGTTCGTGGGATTGCGCTGAATTGGTTTGTGTCGTACCTGGCTGACAGAACCCTCAGTGTCTCATTAGGGAATTTTACTTCCTCTAATGCTTAATTCTCTTGCGGGGTTCCCCAGGGTTCTGTGTTGGGCCCATTGTGGATTTCTCTGTATCTGCTGACTCTTGGTTCGATTTTTAAGAAACATGGGTGTCATTTTCACTGCTATTCAGATGATACCCAGGTATTTGTGCCTTTTAAGAGGGGCCACAATCATGCTTTGCGGTCTATTTGAGATTATCTTCTTGAGGTTAGGCAATGGATGTTCTCTAACTTCCTTCTTTTTAATGATAAAAAGACAGAGGTTGTAGTCTTTGGCACTTTGACTAGGGTGGGTGCAGTGGACCTCGGTCAGCTTGCCCCATTCTTGAAACTGAGTGTGACTTCCCTGGGTGTTGTACCGGATGGAGATTTTGTTTTGGAAAGGCAGATCAGTGCAGTGACTAAATCTAGTTTTTATCAATTAAGAAGGATCGCCAAAGTAAAGAACTTACTGTCAGAAAAAAGATTTTGAAACAGTAACTCATGCTTTTATTACATCAAGGCTTAATTACTGTAATTCCTTGTACTTTGGTGTTTCACAATGCCAACTCTCGCGCCTTCAGTTGCTGCAGAATGCTGCTGCAGAATGCTGCTGCACGGCTGCTCACTGGGACAAAAAAGATGGAGTACGTTACTCCTGTCTTGGCCTCACTGTACTGGCTGCCTGTTTGTTTTAGAATCCAGTACAAGGTGTTTTTATGGGCTTTTAAATCTTTGAATGGCCTTGCTCCAGATTACCTCTCTGAGCTACTGGTTTTTTACTCCCCTGCACGGTCTATGAGGTCAGCTGATAGGATACTCTTGGAAGTCCCAAAAACAAGGCATAAGCTCAGAAGTGACCGGGCTTTCTCTGTAGCGGCCCCTAGGCTCTGGAATGCGCTGCCTTTGAGCATTAGGTCGGCCTCTTCACTGTCTCTATTTTGAAAACCTATTTTAATGATTTGGCTTTTAACTCAGCATGAGTCTTTTTAGTGTTAGTTCTTGTAGTTTTTATACCATACCAAGTTTATTTGTATAGCACATTTAAACACGGCATGAGAGCCGGCCAAAGTGCTGAACAAAAACACACAATAAAAAAAAATCAAAAATAAAAACTAAATCCATTAAAATCGAGTAATTCAAATAAAAAAAAAGGAGAAAGATGATAAGTTAGACTGAATTAAAAGCCAACGAATAAAAGTGAGTTTTTAAACGAGACTTAAAAAGGGAAAGAGAGGAAGAGAGTCTGATCAGGAGGGGCAAGTTGTTCCAGAGCTTCGGAGCACAAACTGAAAAGGTGCGCTCCCCGCGGGATTTACAGCAAGAGCTAGGGACATATAGGAGGTGCTGGTCAGCTGATCGGAGGGATCTTGTAGGGACATAAGGGTGAATGAGCTCAGACAAGTAGCCAGGTGCTAAGTTATTGAGGGATTTAAACACAAAAACCAGGATCTTAAACTCTATCCGGAGATGGATGGGGAGCCAATGGAGATTTGCTAAAACCGGTGTGATGTGTTCTCGCTGCCTGGTGCCAGTCAAGAAATGAGCTGCTGCGTTCTGCACAAGCTGAAGGCGAGCGAGAGTGGAGGAGGAGATACCATATAGCACTGAGTTAGAGTAGTCGAGACGGGAAGTCACGAAGGCATGGACAACTGAATGGAGATGACGCCTTTTTAAAATGGGCTTAACTTTAGAGAGATGTCTCAGGTGGTAAAAACAGGTCTTAACTACCTGGTTGACATGAATGTCCATCTTTAGTTTAGCATCCATCACAACCCCTAAGTTTGTGACACGGGTTTTCAACCTACTTGTGATAAATGGAAGGGTCAGTTGGGGACTTTGAGAAGTCTTAGAGCTGAAAATGATAGCCTCTGTCTTGGCATCGTTCAGCAAAAGAAAGTTTTCTGACAGCCAGCTCTTCACATCATTGCAGCTTTCAACAAGGGGCTGTAAAGAGTCATTAGGCTTCACAGAGGCATATAATTGGCAATCGTCTGCATATAAATGGTAGTCAATGTGGTGTTTTTTAAAAATGTCACCCAGGGGCAAAATATATAAATTAAATAAAAGGGGTCCAAGAATAGAGCCCTGAGGAACACCACAAGTCAAAGCTGCAGAAGGGGAGGCAGCACTACCCATCATAACATTAAAGCTGCGATCACAGAAGTAGGACCTAAACCAATCTAAGGCAGTTTATGTATTTTTATGTTGTTTATTGTTTTTAATGTTTATTAATTTCTGTGAAGCACTTTGGTCAGTTTTATACTGTTGTAAGGTACTATAAAAATAAAGTTGGCTTGGCTTTCATCACATATGTAAAACTGAATAAGTTAGAACCTTTTTTGTTTTTGCTAGGGTTGACAAACTGTGAAACTCCCAAATGCTTAAATAATTTTTCATTTTTCTATGATTCATATAAATGTTATTCATACACATTTTATAGATGTAATGATCAAACATTGTTCATCTTTATCATTATTATTATTTCAACTACAATTATTATTACTATTATAACATTCATATTTTACGAGAAGAAAAAATCCCCAGTGATTGAACCAAATCCTGGATCTTTTTGCATGTTTGTGATCATTTCCAGCTGTTTTGCTGCACAGTAAGGAAGTAAAAGATACTTAATAAACTTTTTTTTTAATTACATTCTTTGACCTTAGAGGCCTCTCGGAAGGATGGGTAAACATCTGCAGTCTCTACGGGATGCTCTACGAGATGCTTAAAGCAGAAGTCCATAGTTTTTTCCCCAGAGGCAGGGAGGCCCCCAGAGAATTTTTATAAGGGTGGCCAGACGGGCTCAAAGAAAACGTTGGGGTGACACACCAAAATGGTGCTTGTGGTAACTCTAGGACAGTTTAGCCTGTGGTGATGCATTGCTTCCTTATTCTTTATTTAAAAACAATATGTATCCAAAACCCTTAACTCAAGTTTGAGAAACACAAACATTTCAGAAAAGTACATTTCAGTTATTTGGAACATTATTTCAAAATTTATTTTAGAATTTTATTTTTTAGTGTGAAACAGCTGGGATGAGAATCAGTTCCTCTAAATCTGAGACCATGGTCTTGATTTGGAAAAGGGTAGAATGCCTTCTCCGGATCAGGGATGAGGTCCTGCCCCAAGTGGAGGAGTTTTAAGTATCTCGGGATCTTGTTCACGAGCGAGGGAAAACTGGAGCGTGAGATCGATAGGCGGATTGGTGCTGCATCTGCAGTGATGCGGGCGTTGTACCGGTCTGTCGTGGTGAAGAGAGAGCTGAGTCAGAAGGCGAAGCTCTCGATTTACCGGTCGATCTACGTTCCTACCCTCACCTATGGTCATGAGCTTTGGGTAGTGACCGAAAGATTGAGATCGCGGATACAAGCGGCCAAAATGAATTTTCTCTGAAGAGTGGCTGGGCTCTCCCTTAGAGATAGGGTGAGAAGCTCAGTCATTCGGGAGGGGCTCGGAGTAGACCCGCTCCTCCTCCACATCGAGAGGAGCCAGTTGAGGTGGCTCGAGCATCTGGTCAGGATGCCTCCTGGACGCCTCCCTAGTGAGGTTTTCCAGGCACTTCCAACCGGGAGGAGACTAAAGGTAGATCCGGGACACGCTGGAGGGACTATGCCTCTCACCTGGCCAGGGAACGCCTTGGGATTCCCCCGGAGGAGCTGGCCCAAGTGGCTGGGGAGAGGGAAGTCTGGGCCTCTCGCCTTAGGCTACTGCCCCCGCAACCCGACCCCGGATAAGCGGATGGATGGATGGATTTTTTTAGTTTAATTTACCAGTTGCTCTCTTCACAGAGAACTATGGAGAAAAAAACTTTTAAATGGTGAGCAGCAAAAAACAATCTTTTTTTTTTATTTTGATTTCTTTACTTTGGAATTGTATAATGTTTTAAATTAGATTTTACATTTATGTCTTGAATGAATAAGATGAATTTATGGTTTGAGTGAACATTAATATGAATAACACCTCTCCCCCAGCTTTCGTGATACAGCTGGAAGCAGCGCCTCTCATTCGTGAACGTTACTAATGTCCGAGTAGATGGCAGTAGTGGAATCTGTATTTTTGGTGTTTTCTGTGAAAGTGGTTGGCTGCTCCATGATTGTGTCTTTGCAAACAGCTCAAACACACTGCTCAGACTAGGTACTGCCACAAGCGTGAGCAAGCACGCTCTGTGATTGACATCTAATGCTACTGGCTAACCCTGAGCAGCAGAGTAAAACTGCATGGGTCTCTATGGGACAGGGTATGATAAATTGCCTTCGTTATATCACATTTTAGGGCGAGACTGTCCCTTTTACAGATTTCTTAAAGAAAAACTACAGATGTGTGCTTTAACGTTTATTCCTGACTTTATACAGCCGTCACAAAAACAATCAGACTGATTTCTGTACAAGCTGCTGCTACTTCCCTCCACCTAGCTGAGAGTATTTTGTTGCCTGCAGTGAGAACGTACAGCTGAATGCTGGGGTTACTTTGAGTGGCATCGAGTGGGTTGACCCGACAGTTGCTGTAGTCGTACACTCCGACCCAAACTTGCTTAGTCAGCTGGAAGGCAACGCTCTTCTTCTTGGGAGAAACATTGCATCCGTGCCACAGATACACCTCGCTGCCAAAATCAAACACCAGAACCTAGAAGCACAGACATGCGAGGAGAATTTCAAGCATCCTGCAAAGCAGCAAATGATCAGGGAGACGCTGGTGTCAGACCTCAGCAGAGCTCAGCAGGGAGGCTCTGGGGATGGAGGCCCAGCCCTCCTCGTGGGGAACCAGCCTGTTCTCCACCAGCCTGTACACACAGTTAGACTCCACCACTCCCTGTTCAAACAACTCGTCCTCCTCTGGAGCGCCGGCTCCTGTGGGGTGAAGCAAACAAAGTAAACTCGTTTGTTTATTAGGTCGTCATCCTTGAACCACAGCCAAAAATCTCAACTTTAGTGAACGTCTCAGGAAGTGACCACTACAGTTCAAGATGGCTGCTACAGCTAATCTGGACTAGATCAAACAGAAATGACTAATTCCGTCAGTTTTACAGAGAAACTGCTAGTTTGACATTTTAGCAGCTGAGAGTCGTTCCTAACATCACAGGAAATCAGACCAAAATAACCACATCTAGCTTAGACCGATTTAACACTCTGGCATCAAAGAACGCGGGACTTTTAACGTTTTCTTTGTTTTAGTGGCGCTTTCCAGTAGAGACTATACCTGCATATTTTTCACTGGTTTCTTGGCTGAAATGAATCTTTCCATCCTCTTTTTAACAAGTTCAAAACAAACGTTCAAGCCATAAAACTAAAAATGTAATTTTTCTAATCTGACATCAGTAAATAGGTTTAAATCTCCTGTGTCCCAAAAAGAGACACTGGTATTTTGCACTGGAACACTTTTTTCTGTTGAATTTTAATTATTTAGAGAGACTGGCTTTGATTTCCATGTTTAGTATTTTGCACACACTTCAACTCAAAGCCATTAGGCCTACAGTTTAGCCTGACATGCATGTTGAAGGTCTGTGAGAGGAAACCAGAGGACCTGGGGCAAACCCACACATGCATGAGGAGAACATGCTAACTCCATTCAGAAAGGCTGCAGCTGGGATTTGAACCTGCAACCTTCTGGCCGCGAGGTAACAGTGCTACCAGCTGCCTCACCATCCAGCCCATTTTATGTGTTTACATTTTTAGATAGAAGTTATCTATTTTAAGAAATATTTTAACTTATTTCTGTTTAATTTAAACTATGAAATATTAAAAAATACGCTTGTTCACTAATGTCTGAAGTCCTATTAATCGGAAATAGCTAATCAAAATCAAATCAAAGACACTTTATAGTTTCAGTACACACAATTCAGATAATAAAAAATAAATGAAAGTTTCAGACCAAACAAAAAAGAGTGCTGGTCTCATGATGATATGATTGTAGCACGTTGACATTTTTCTTGATCTTTAAATATTAAAACCTGGGTTTTCAGACACAAATTAGATGCTTTCAGGACAAAAATTGTGTTTATTTTGCCAACAAAGTCCATTAAAATTGTTTTCTTTTCAATCATGTGTCTTTTTAACTAAAATACACACAACACAGTGACATATTTATCAGTGCAGATATTAGATTACCCTGAGGGAAATTTAGTCTAGTATTGTTACAAATCAGCTGATATAAAGGATTAGTAGAGCTGCTCTCAGGTGCAAACACGTGCACACCGTAGCAGATTAGAAGCCTGTTCCGACCTCTCACCTCTGTATGGTTTCCTTCCTCCCAGGAGACTCCAGAAGTCTGCTGCTGCGCTGCTGTCAGAGCTCAGCTCCTCGTCCAGGTGAACAACTGCAGAAGCCGAACAGCCCAGGTCTCTCTGACTCTGGATGAATGATGCCAGCTCAAAGGCCTGAAAGATGAAATTAGGCTGTAAACCCACCATGAAACAAACATGTGGGAAAAGATTCCCCGCAGGATGATACCTGGATCTCTAAGTGCTGTGATTGATGCTATTTGAAAACGGTGTTTAGAAATGTTTCTAACAATTTGCAAAATTCCATTTTCCCCCACAAACATGTAACCATGTATTTATGTCTTTATGCTGGTCCTGTAATGTTTTAGTCACCATCGGTACCTTGGATCTCTCCTGTTCGTTGGAAAATTCCCCACTCCACAGGATGCAGTGCTCCGGTGTAACCAGCAGGAAGCTGTCTCCGCTGTTCAGAGAGCGGACCGAAGGCTCCACCAGCCGCACCTGGACATGCCGCCTACCTGTCAACATCCGACATTGCTGTTTAAACACACCGACAGGTCAGCACACACACATCCTCACAGATCAATCTCATGTTTACGGACCTTTGATGTGAATGAGCATCAGGCTGCTGAACGGAGCGAAAGACTCCGCTGTATCGGATTCTACAGAGGAGACGACGTGCTGAGACGTGACCGGACGTGAAACTGGTGAGGAGGAGTTCTTACACTCTGTGGTGGTAAAAGAGTACACAAAGGTGAGGGAGCTAAGAGACCAAAAGGAATACAAAGTAGGACATAAAAATAACTGACTTTTCTCTGTTTGTCCCCTATCCTCTGCAGGTGTGTTGACTCTGTCCCCCATGTAGTCCTGCATGATGTCCTCTCTGGCTGCTAGAGCTCTCAGTGGGTTTCTAGAGCCTTGAGTCCGGCGGGACGGACGCACCGATCGCCGGTGCTCTGCCACAGCTGAGCTGAGTCTTTACACACACACACACACACACACACACACACACACACACACACACACACACACACACACACACACACACACACACACACACACACACACACACACACACACACACACACACACACACACACACACACAGAAGAAGAAGAGGAAAATATCATTTCTATAGCGCCTCTCAAGATAAAAATCACGAGGCGCTTCACAAAAACAAAAAATGTAAAAACACACACACAGACACAAATAATCTAAACATTCTAGTTTCTGAAGATCAGATTAAGACTATTCTAGAAAAAATTTTAATAATGCAAAGAAACAAGGCCAAGAATGAAATTATTTTTGTGTTAGAAATCAGAAACACTGGAGAACCAGAAACCTGCCCACGTTTAGAAATGACCAGCAGATGTCACTGTAACCACTCAAGCAGAATATTTCAAACGAAAACCAAGGCCCCGTAATTCTGGGTGAAGCCAACAAGGAAGTGGCTAAATTGATGTTCCACCCTCATCCGCCAGGGGCCGGCACCAGAAGTGAGCTAATCCTCATTGACTCCTATGTTAAAAATGCCAATTTAATAGATCTAGTTTGCATTCATGACAACTCTAAGAGGAGTGACTTTTTTCTAACTCTTCTGCTCAAGTGGAATTGAATGCTTACATTTCTGAATAATTAGTGAGCATCTAAGCCGTTGTCGACTCAGCTCTGGGTTCCGTAGGGTGTCGCCGTAGGGTGGCGTTGCCATAGTGTGACGTCATAGGCACAGATCCCCCGTCCTCTTTTTTGGAAATGGAAATATGGTCACCCTACATTCAACAAACCGCAAAAGCCCGGGTGGACAGTTTAACTTTGAACGTCAGTTGAGAGTCAGTCTCATGCAGACTGACCAATGAAGAGACGGCCTCAAGTTAAGACCCTCTCTTCATTGGTCAGTCCACATGAGGTGGGTCAAAGGTTACCCTGAGTGGGTTACGTGATGTCAGGTATTCAAGTATTGAGTATGTTTACTGCATATTACAGTAAAATATTCTGTATGTGACCATATTATGGTGATCCTTGTGTCGTGATGATGGGGCCCTTTAATATTGTTGCCCAGGGTACAACAATGTGTTGATCTGGCCCTGCTCATAAGTATAGCCTTGGGCACGTTCCACATGTCTTAAGGCTGTCGTTGCCACTAAATGCACTATGATTTATTATCATGTGATTGTTCAGTTAAACAATGTTGATTGTATATTTCTTCAAGTTGACGTAGTGATAGCTTGCTCCTGTTGTATTGTTGTGTGTCCCTTTTCTGCAGGTCTAGAAGCAGACTCTTGTTCATTATTGTTTATTTTTGTGGAATCCTTTATTTGAGTAGTGCTTAGTAGTAGGGGAGGAGACGTGGACACACAACCAATGACAGAGACCGTGTCATCAGTGACGAGAGCGCGGGCAGCAGAGAGCAATATGTCCTCTGCTGCCCGCTGGTAAACAGAGAAGGAAGTAACACTGCCAACATCAGCAAATCTCTAAAGAAGGCTACAGTGATAGTCGAAACGTCAGTAAAAACAAGGTAAAAATAACACTTTAGCTGTGGTAAAAAAAAGAACTGTAATGTAATTGGATAAAACACAGTATGAACGTACAAAAAAACAAACAAAAAAAGACGCTTGGATTCGATTACACACCCCCTCCAAAAAAATTAACAAAACACATTTTAGTTCCAAACCAGCTGACATGAAAACTGTTAAAGAAGAAAATATGGTAGGAATTAAAAAATTAGCAGAATTAAATAAACATGTTGCTGCATTATTTTCTCCTAAATCAAACTGATAGGGATGTGAATCTTAGAGCAACTCACGATTTGATTCGATTCCGATTCTTGGGGTGCCGATTCGATTCAGAATCGATTCTCGATTCTCAATTTAAATCGATTCACAATCAGTATTAACAAAGAGTGTCAGCTCCAGGATGAACTACTTTGTTGCACAAGTTAGTTAAAGCTATGGGACATTTTTATTAGACTTTAAACTGGTCATACTCCAAAAATGCTAATTTACTATGTAAACTAAAGTGATTCTAAAACTGTAAACAGAAACAATCTTTTGACCAAAAGGCAACATTTATTTTTGCTTACCTTGTAAAATATAACAAATCTGTAGTTACCTAACAGTGGCTTTTAAAGTAATACGGTCAAATAATTTTCAAGTATGTGTAGAAATAAGTTACACGAGTAATCCTGAGTACTTGTTTATCAACTTAGAAAATAAATATGAGAATATCTCAAATTTCTGAGTATGGAAAAAATTACATTCAAGTGCCCTCTTATCAGCAGATTCAAACATAAATCATCTCAATTTATGGGACCACAAAAGTAATCAGAGTACTGACTCTCCTGACAAAGATCAAAAAAGTGCATCTCAAACCTGTAACATGCCAAATATTTGAGTTCTTGGAATCGATTCTGAACCTTTATGAATCCATTCTGAATCTTTATAAATAAGAATCCCGATTCAGACTTGAATCGATTTTTTTCAGCACCTCTGCAAACGAGAGTAAAACTGTGCTCACATATGTGTGCTGCTCTGGCAGACGACTCCCAGGTCCTGCTCGCTGTCCGAGGCAGCGACACCTCCGCAGGACGTAGGACCGCAGGCAGGAGGTGGTAACTGTTCACAGGGAAAACCTCCACCGGACCTGTTGGACTCGCAGGCAGGCATCTCCTCCTGAGCAGCTTCCGAGTTCGAAGTGCTCTGCAGAGCTGCAGCAATAAATAACACGATGAGCCTCTGCTTCACATCGCTCCCTAAAGGAAAGCCATCAGTGCTCTGACCTTCAAACATGCACGCTGGATCAGTGCCGTTTGTCTTCTTACTGGAAATGTCCTCACCGTCTGATTCAGACGATCCTGGATCCGAAGCGTGAACATGAAATAAAAGTCAGAGAGGGAAATTTAAACATGGTCGCATCAAAGTGAAGCCCAGAGGAAGAAGACTCACTCCTCTTTGCACCACCTCCACCTTCCTGTTCTCCATTTTCTTGCTGCATTTTCTTCTCGGCTTCGTCCATCTCAAGCTCGTCTCCTTTATGCTGAACGAGAGAAACAGACATTTCAGCATACAGAGAAACGCACATCTAAATTATAAAAACACTAAACAAATGCATCACTTTCTGTCTCCACTGAGGCCTGGTGGGACTCTCTGTGGGGGAGGAGACTTCCTGAGCCTCAAAGGACAGGTTGGTCTGGGAAGAGACATAAACCAAACAACGTATGGACAAAGACAGGTCAATAATGGACAGTAAAGAGGAGAAAAATGTGAACAAAAACAAAACACTGCTCCAAACAAACTATCTGCACCATGCACTCTTTATTTTGTGTGTCTTTGAGCTTTTAAATCCACTAAACTGGAAAAATGGTTTTGAAAAAAAGAAAAGTCTGACAGTTCACTGCAAGCACACCCTGAGATTACGAGCAAAGTGTAAACTCAGAGTGTTGCTTTCAGATGCAACATTTGCACACTGAGGAACGTCCTTTGGAGACGCAGCTGGCTCATTAGAGTGAGGGAGACTTCACACATCAGCTGCAAAGAGCAAAAACCACATTCACCTGAGACTTCTCACAGCAAACTAATCACTCCAAATCAAGTAAGCAGCCGTAAAGCTGCCATGCAGAAACTTGGTTACCTGGTTGAAACACATGATAAATTGGGGCGTACTGATAGAAAATACAGACGCAAAAACTGGTTCCTGGGAAAGAAGAGACATGAGCAGACTGAAGACGTTCAAAAACAACTCATAGTTTTATAAAAAGGATTTGGAATCCTGTTGTAAAGTTTTACCCAGCACTGAGGGCTGACACTGTCGAGGTGAAGGGTTTCTGACTCTTCCTGCAGCAAATAAAGGGCGGGAAAATAGAGTTAAATGCTAAAACGACAACAGAACGACAAAAAACAAGCAGGATAAGGGTGTGTGTGTGTGTGTGTGTGTGTGTGTGTGTGTGTGTGTGTGTGTGTGTGTGTGTGTGTGTGTGTGTGTGTGTGTGTGTGTGTGTGTGTGTGTGTGTGTGTGTGTGAGTGTGTGTGTGTGTAGTAGAGACTAAGTCATCAGAAGGATGTGGTTTAACGACCAAATGATCTGTTTACATTCCACATGACGCTGTTAGAAAGTCAAACCCAGCTGGTCTGGATGTATTTCCCAGTAACATGACAATAATCCTACAACATTAGGCCCATTCCGGACCCAGAGAGGCTGCATCTGGTTTCCAGTGGAACGACAAACAGCCAATTCCAATCCAATGTCTTTTTCCTGATTCAAAGTTTCTGCATGAACTGAGAAATAGTTACACGTCTGCTGGTCTGAGATCTTTACCACTTCATAAATGACACGTTCCTCTTGAAGTCTCAAAAAACATACAGTAGTTTTAATCATTTATGCAATAAACATTCCTGCAGGTCACTTAGACTTAAGAAATGATCTTTCCCATCTCATCTGCTAAACTTTTAATTAGAGGTGGGACTTTAACAAGTTAATTATGATTAATTAGTTAGAAAAAAATGAAGCATAAAAAAAATTCATGCACTCAATCACAGCTTGCATTTCAAGCAAGGTGGAACCTACATCCTGAGCTCCTTCAAAGGAATCTCCTACCATCTTTATGCAGATGACATCCAATTGTACAACTCCTTTGAGCCCCCTGAGATGTCTAAGCTGCAGCTGTTACACTCCTGCTTAGACTCTAGACTGAGATCCTCATCTGTGCCCCAGACAAGCTGGTTCCCAAAGTCAGGGACTCTCTTGGTCATCCTGCTTCTCACACCAAACCTTCTGTCAGGAATCTTGGTGTGACCTTTGAACCTAGCCTGGCAAGCCAGACTAAATAAATAAATGTATTAATTAGTCTGGCAACGCTCCATTGACGGCTCTCGGTTGTGGGGCAGGTTCTACCGTTGTCTTTCAAATGATCTCCACATTCCACTGGACAATGAATGTGACATACTCTTGTTTCATTCTGTTGCATCATCCCAACCACCAGGCAAATAGAGTGCCCTGATTGGCCCACAAAGCGGATAAAGCTCTGTGATTTGTTCACCAAGCAGATAGAGCACTATGATTGGCCCACCATTATGGACCTATCACAGCTCTTTGTGTTTGAAACCCCTCTAGAGAGCTGTGATTGGCCACCCAGAATGTTGTTAGGGGCTGCAGAGGTTCCAGTGGAGCGTTCCTAGACCAAACTTTGCAAAGCAAGAATTTGGTCTAGTTCACTAGGCTACTTTGACCCAGCTCTCACGCTGGATTCTCATGTCAGTTCTCTTGTTCGCTATTCCTTCTTCCATCTCAGGAACATTGCTAAGCTGAGTCCCATTCTGTCCCGCTCTGAACTTGAGACTGTTCTCCACACCTTCATCTCCTCACGCTTAGACTACTGTAACTCTCTTTTCACGTGTCTGAGCAGAACCTCCCTGAACCGTCTACAGGTGGTTCCGAATGCCTGTGCTCGGCTTCTGACCAAGTCCTCGAAACACACCCACATCACCCCGCTTCTCCTCCAGCTTCACTGGCTGCCAGTCAACTTCAGGGTTCATTTCAAGATCCTGGTTCTGGTCTATAGGGCCTTACATGGACAAGCACCATCTTACATTGGTGATCTTCTTAGTCCCTACACCCCCAGCAGGTCCCTGAGGTCCAGTGACCAAAGCCTACTGGTTGTGCAGCACCAGGCTAAAGACCAAAGGCGACAGATCATTTGCTGCTGTGGCCCCCAGACTCTGGAACTCTCTCCCCCTGAGCCTGAGATCAGTGGACTCAGTGGTCTCCTTTAAAAAGCAGCTGAAGACTCACTTGCTCAAGCTGGCTTTTGTATGACCTTCTTCACCTCTCTCTCTTTATTCTGCTCTCCCCACCTATTCCACCTTCCTCAGGATCCACTGATTTCCCTCTTTCCTGTTCACTCTCAACATTTTTTTTAATCACAATTGTCTATTTTCTGCTTATTTTAAATATATTTTTAACCATTTTCTAAATTATTTTTTACATTTCATATTTTTTTGTTTTTGTGAAGCGCCTCATGATTTTTATCTTGAGAGGCGCTATAGAAAAGATATTTTCTTCTTCTTTGTCATTGCTTGATTTCCTCGTAGACCGAATATTACTGACGCACACAACGCTGCACAGTGCTCTGCTAACGGCTACTAAATTGGAATATTTTGAAGACATTGCCTTGCCTGGACTGATGCAGTATTTAGAAAACACGTCAGCCTTTTATCTTAACTTGTAAAAAAATAAAAAATACCTTCCTGAAAACTATAAGGAGTCCACGTCGAGGACATTTTTCAGCGATAGTCTCTGATGTCTGCTACTGCCAGCTGCCCGGTGGCGCCGGCAACTTTACAAAAGTCGAGGTAAACTATATTTTTAACATTTATGTAACATTTGTCCAGCGCTGAAAGCACCAGACAGAATAATTTTATGCCCTAACAGTAGTTTATGAAAGTAGTCAGATGAACGAGAGGCACCTGGCTGCAGCTGGTAAAATGCTCCGCATTCTCACTACACTGTAAACAATCACCAACAAAGTGTCTTAAAGTAGCAGAAACACTTTGAAATCTTTCTGATAATTTTCTAAACAATTCTGTCGGTTCATATGTTTCTGAGACGAGTGACTGTCTAAACATCACGTGCGTTACTATCATTCAGCAGCGAGGCATGTTGAAGCGATCATCAGCTGATGGGGAGCTAAAGGGGCGGATGTTTAAGTGCATCAGGGGCAGCGAGGAACGAGAAAGTTGTGATCAGGCTGGAGATCACACCAGATTCGCTGCTACAGGTGTGAATCTGCGGGTCTGCAGCCATCCCCTTCTTGACGTGACAGGACTTCCCATGTAAGGAAGGTCCGCTCACCTGTTCACAGCTCAGGCGTCAGATTAATTTCTCGTCATGATCTTTTATCTTCCCATTATCCTCCAGTCATCCAACTGGAACCAGTTAGTGTTCTTGATCGTTCTCAGACTATGTCACGCCTGCTCTGGTGTTAAAAGTTAGTCAATTTAAGTCCTAGATCATAGTTGTGCCTGTTCTACTGTCATTTTTAAGGATTTGTATTCATATATATGTTTTTACATATAAGTTTTTACTACATTATGAATAATAGAAATGTTAATAAAAACATCCAATTATACAAACAAGTGAAACTGGAAAAATTTTAATCTGGTGCAAAGTCCATTTATTTCAGTAATTCAACTAGACAGAGTGACAACATTAAGGCTCAGGAACCCTTTGCAGGTGTTTTCTATTTGCAATTAGACATTTTTTATGTATTTGGGTCTTGTTTCATATCACACAGTGACATTGCATCCATCCATCCATCCATCCATTTTTAGTCGCTTATCCAGTCGGGTCTCTGGGGCAGCAGCCTAAGCCGAGGCGCCCAGACTTCCCTCTTCCCAGCTACTTGGGTCAGCTCCTCCGGGGGAACAACCGAGGCGCTCCCTGGTCAGCCAAGAGACATAGTCCCTCCAGCATGTCCTGGGTCTTCCCTTGGGTCTCCTCCCAGTTGGACGTGCCTAGAAAACCTCACTGGGGAGGCGTCCAGGAGGCATCCGGATGTCTGAGCCACCTCTACTGGCTCTTCTCAACGTGGAGGAGCAGCGGGTCTACTCCGAGCACCTTCCGGATGACCGAGCTTCTCACCCTATCTCTAAGGGAGAGCCCAGCCACCCTGCGGAGAAAACTTGTTTCAGCCGCTTGTATCCGTAATCTCGTTCTTTCGGTTACTACCCAAAGCTCGTGACCATGTTTATGTATTTAGCAGACACTTTTGTCCAAAGCGACTTATAAGTGATAATCGGCATGTTGCCCTAGAGGCTAACAACAACAATAACAACAACAACAACTTGACATCATTCATGGAGAGTAGGGAACAAGGAGTGGACAGTAGAGAGGGGGGACGGGTGCAGGGAGGGTGCTAGTTTAGAAGATGCTCTCTGAAGAGCAGGGTCTTCAGGAGTTTCTTGAAAATTGAAAAGGAAGCCCCTGTTCTGGTAGTGCTTGGTAGGTCATTCCACGTTTGTGGAACGATGCATGAGAAGAGTCTGGATTGTCCCGAGCGTGGTGTAGGCACTGCTAGCCGATGATCCTGTGATGACCGGAGCGGCCGGGCTGAGACTTAAGCCTTTGCAAGAGGAGTCAGGTAGATGGGAGCCGTACCATCTCGGACTTTGTATGCTAGTGTTAGCAATTTGAATTTTGGACCATTCCCATCTGTACCGGATCGGCCCGGGCCGGGTAGCGTAGGTTGTTTACATATCTGGGTGGCCTGGTATTTTTCCAGGCCAACCAAGGCTCATTCTCAGCCCTCTTCTCGAGGGGGTCTGTTTCAGGCCGACCAGGGCCAACACACCCACTGCTGACAGCAAATTCGCACCTTACATTAGAGCAAGCCTCTGATTGGTGGGTAGAATCAGCCCACATGGGCTTAAGACAAGGATGTGTGGAATCAACCGGGCCAGGCTGGGGCTGACTGGGGCTACCCGGCCCGGGCCGACCCGGTACAGGTGGGAATGGCCCATAAGATGCATGCTGCTAGCGGTAGCCAGTGGAGCTTAATGAACAGAGGGATGATGTGTGCTCTTTTTGGCTGAAGACCAGACGCGCCGCTGCATTCTGGACCATTTGAAGAGGTCTCAGTACAGCGTGGAAGACCAGTTAGAAGGGCATTGCAGTAATCGAGGCGGGAGATGACAGTAGATTGCACCAGGAGCTGGGTGGCATGTTGTGTTAGGTATGGTCTGATATTTCATATGTTATACAGCGCAAAGCGGCATGAATGAGCAAGAGGCAACATGATCTTTAAAGGTCAGGTGTTCATCAATCACAACACCCAGATTTTGAACTACCTTTGAAGGAGCCTGAGATAGGAAGTCATTTTATATTGAGATATTGTGCTGTATGGATGGTTTTGCTGGGATGACAAGTAGTTCAGTTTTAGAGAAGTTGAGTTGGAGATGGTGGGATTTCATCCATTTTGATATGTCAGAGAGACAGTTTGATATTCGTGCAGAGACAGTGTGGTGGTCCGGTGGAAATGACAGACAGAGCTGGGTGTCATCCGCATAGCAGTAGTAGGAGAAGCCATGTGATAAATGATCTTACCCAGTGAGGTGGTGTATATTGCACAGAGGTCCTAGTTCAGAGCCCTGGGGGACTCCTGTGACAAGATGGTGCACGGTAGATTGTCCAAGCCAAGATACACTGAATGATCATTCTGTGAGGTATGATTCAAACCAGGCGTGTGCTTTCTCAATGATGTCCATGCTAGAGAGTGTGGACAAAAGGAAGCCATGGTTGACAGTGTCAAATGCAGCCAATAAGTCGAGCAGGATAAGCACTGAGGATTTGGCAGTCGCTCTAACTTCATAGGTGAGGGCAGGAACATAGATCGACCGGTAAATCAAGAGCTTTGCCTACCTGCTCAGCTCTCTTTTCACCTCAACAGACCGGTACAACACCCGCATCACTGCAGATGCAGCACCAATCCGCCTATCAATCTCACGCTCCATTTTTCCCTTGCTCATGTGCAAAGGCCAGTATTTACATCACAAATGACCAGAAATTAACTTACTTTGCAGACACAAACATCCCACCTGTCTGGCCTTTAAACAAGACAATGCCTTGTCACCAAAACTAGCTACCTTTTCTTGGCTGGAGCAAAAGTCATGCTGAAGATGAGACTTTCTGCACTTTCACTCTGAATAAAGTCCATCTTCCTTCATAAATGGCCTTTATAAAATGTGATAATTGCATGACTGTCATATAATCATCTCTTGTTAAATCCCAAAGTGTTTGAATAATGTGTGCATTAATCAATGACCAATAAATGTGTTAAAATGAATATTCTTCCTGCAATGATTCATTTCAGATCTTCAACTACACCAGATCAGTATTTGTTGATTTAACAAGTTAATATATCAGTATACTCATGCATTAGGGCTGCACAATATTAGGAAAACCTGCGATATTCGATAACAGTGCTTAATATTTCGATATCGATATTACTCACGATAAATGAAAAAATACTAAAGTGTGAAGTGTTGATGTTGTCTGGCGTGTGCCGTCTGTTCTGGGCTCAAAGCAAACAAAAACTAATGCATGAATTCCATTACAACATAACATTTTTACTGAAAAAATATGCAGCTGCACCTACTGTATTAGCAGCAAAACTACATGGCTTGCAGTTTCTCAGTGACTTTAAAACATCACCACCACCATAAAACATTTTCTGATGCTCCAAATACAGAAAAACATCCCTTACCAGGTTTTTTTGAATAAATAAATAAAAATCACAACGTAAGTTTAAATGTTAAATAATAGTTAACATCACTTACATGCAACAGCAAATTCTCTCATTGCTACTGAACATTTTCTCCACTTATGTGGTTATGATTGCTGGGCCAAACTAGGAGAAAATTAAGAGTTTTTGAGGGAAAGAGAAAAACAATTGTCTACCTTTCAGAAGAGGAACTGTTAAAAAAAACTACATGGAAAATATGTGAAAACGTTTGTTTTTAATTGAACAAGTTTACATAGATCTTAAAAAGCAGCTCAGATGATGAAACTGCAACTATGATTCTGATAACAAGCTAACAAATTGAACTAGCTCCTCTTCTAAGACAACTGGCTAGCAGAGCTTCTGACTGACAGTTTATGTGCAGCAGCAAATCAACTATCCTGATTAACGAGGTTTTAAAAGCTCATAAAGGAAAAATCACTTTGATGTGTGGGGGAACTTTTCCAGGCCCTCTTTAGCAGGGTGGGACTGGGAGGAGAGTGCTGTAGCCTTTTAGCTGGAAGCTAACCGGAGCCTGGGGCTAACATCACCACCCGGTGGAACACTAGCGACATGAAGGTGGGTTGGTTCACCGGCACATGTCGGAGTCAGCCCGGTGAAAATTATTAACGACATCGAGTGGACTCGCATTCTCGTTTGAAAGCAGCGCCGATTCCAGAAACCTCAGCACAAAGTGCGTTCGTTGCTCTGAGCCAGCATGATGAACAAGGGAACGGCACCGCTAATGTTCGGGTGTTGCTTTCCATCCTAAACCCAAAATTCCACTACCTCCGCTCCGCTGCGCTCCGGCACGAACTCCGCAGCAAAATCGGTCCCGTTGTAGTCAATCAGAGCTGTTTCACTACTGCGGCCGTGCGGCGCAGTGCGCCGCCCGCCGTTCCGCCATCCGGCAAAAATAGGATTGATTCTATTTTTGCCGGACGCCGGAGCACCTCCGCAGTCAATGGACAGGAATCACAACTGCCCAACAGGAAAGGGAGCAAGCACAGCTTCCGTTATTTCACAATAAATCGATAAACAAAAAGCATTTTTTGTTTCATATGCACAGGTTTAACTACTTTTAACAACCATCAATGGCGGCTGAACTTTAAATGCACAAAAATAAGCCATAAATAAAGTTTCTACTATCAAAGTAGTCACACTTTGTTGATCCAAACACTGCTGATCTCTCAACACAAATGATGGGCAGATTAAACAGTTAATTTCGATGCTTCTTCCACACAACGGGTGTTTGGATCTAACTTCCGCGTTTATTTCTCGGACTGTATCGCAAGATCTCGAAAATCCCACGCATGCTTGTTTGCGCACCTCAGGTCTCCACACCGGAGCGGAGCCGTTGTGGAGCTGGTACCAGTAAAAATTGAGTTCGGAAGCGAGCGGCTGTGGAAGGCGGGGGCGGAGCGGAGGTAGTGGAATTTTGGGGTAAGGGTCTACGTAGGGGGCGGGCGTATTACGTGAACGGACCCATCTGATCGGCCGCATATCAGAAGAGCTACATTTGATTGGTCAAATAATACTTCCGCGTAAAAAACAGAGCTGGTTTACAAAAAGTTGATGTATGACACTGATGGAAATGTTGAACCAAACATTTATCGCCGTTTTTGGCGTGCTTTGCGATGGGCCTATCGCACGTCCTGTTATCCCGATGACGATAATTTTTCGATATATTGTGCAGCCCTATCATGCATCATAAAATTAATATTGAGGTTAACAATCACTTCACATAAATGTGTAAAAAAACATTTCCACTTCACACTGAGAATTAACCTCCGAGTATCTGAGTGAAGGCTTGATTTCTGTGGTATTTTGTTAACACCTTTTTAACTTGTCAAATTTGATTTGTCTAAGTTTATAAAGAAAGGTTAATAAAAGCTAGAACACTTCCTGGTCTGGCCAATCTTCGCTGTTCACTTAATAAGGCCAATCGAGTGAACAATCATTTTAAGATTCTCCTCTCTTTTGACATCAAGGTTACAGTCGCTCTGCAATGCTTGCAAGTGATTTCAGACACAACACCTCTTTTAAGAGCCACCCAACACCTCAAACGTGGAACATCAAACCTGCAGACCCTGGTTACATCTCACGGCTGGTAAAAGCTGAATTCAAAGGGAGCTACGACTCTTTGGGTTCTCGTGGTCTCAACATCCAGTGAACTCACCACTTGGGCCTTTCCTCCGGACTGCCTGTCTGATGAAGCCAACAGGACCACATCATCTGCAAAAAGCAGAAGCCTCCCAAACAGATCCCTTCAACACCTCGGCTGCATCCTGTCCATAAAAGTTATGAACAGGAGTCCAACTCTCACCGGAAACGAGCTCAACTTACTGCCGGCAATACCGACCAAGCTCTGACACTGGTCATACAGGGACCTAACAGCCCTTATCAAAGGGCCTGGTACCCCATACTCCCAGAGTACCCCCCACAGGGCCACCCCGAGCGACGCAGTCGAATGCTTTCTCCAAATCCACAAAACACATGTAGATTAGTTGGGCAAACTCCCACGCACCCTTCAAGATCCCCCTAAGGGTATGGAGCTGGTCCAGTTTTCCACAGCCAGGACGAAAACCACATTGTTCCTCCTGAATCCAATGTTCGACAATCCAGCAGACCCTCCTCTCCAGAATCCCTGAATAGACTTTACCAAGGAGGCTCAGGAGTGTGATTCCTCTGTAGTTGGAACACACTCTGCAGCCCCCCTTTTTAAATAGGGGGACCACCACCCCAGTCTGCCAATCCAGTGGAACTAACCCCGATGTCCACGCAATACTGCAAAGTTGTGTTAACCAACACAGCCCAGCAACATCCAGAGCTTTAAGGAACCCCAGTTGGATCTCATTCACCCCCGGGGCTTTGCCACTGAGGAGTTTTTTTGACCACATCGGTGACCTCTGCCCCAAGATCTCCCTCCCACCTGTGGCTACAGTGGCTGAGCGCCGTACATGGCTGCTCTCACTGGGGAAACAGGATCCCAGCCGGGGACGCTCAACCAACAACACCCTTCCCCGCTGTGAGTCAAGATGGGTGAGTCCAAGAATGTTCAGTGTGACATAGGTCTGTCAGGATTTTTTAATCCTGGAGCTTCACCGTCTATTTTCTATCAGAAGCTAATGCAAGAGATAGGTGTAGGAGACCATTTTCATGTTCAGCCTGCATGAAAAACTCTTATTTAAATTTTTTTTTTCAGTGAACCACACCTTTAATTATTTTTGCCTAATAGCCTTTTTTTGAGTTTTTGTAAAAAGACAAAAGGTTAAATTGTTGGCAGATGGTCAGGGTTAGCACTGAATGATAGAGACAACTTAATCAATTTTTATGGTAAATTCCTACTAGTGCAGTTATTATGAATATTACTTATTACTTTAATGTAATTTCTACTTGCTCATATCTTTTCAAATTTCATCAGTAAGAATATTATTTGGTCAATGGATATTATGCATCCCTATTTTGCCCCATATTCACATTTTTCTGGTTTCAGGCAATGCTGCCTTTACAAATATGCCAAATAAATTGGAGGATTAAACTTTTTTTAAGTTTAATGCACAAATTTGCTACAGTTGTCAGCTCATTTCTCTTTTAAAAACCCTGCTGCCACATATTACTTCTTTCTATCTTACAACTGTTAAAAATATTCTCAATATTATGGGATTGAATTTATGCAAGTGTTGTTTTGAAAATAATACACAAATTAACACACACTGCTTTTTCAACTTATAGTTCAGTAGTTTACTGCCATAGGTTTGATTATTATCATGTGTTGTTTTACATTTTACATCTTTTTCGTTTTTCTTTCTCATAATTACTGATGAGGGACAGATAAAAGGTTTAATTCTTGTTAATCTCAGAAATCAAGATGACAGAAAAATGACACCTGAAAACTGGAGCTCATAGATACCAGATACTGTGAAGGTCAGAATAAGACCAGGGCCCTCATTCATCCACTGTACTTACAAACAGATCAGTGTGTTTTGTGCGTGGAAACGATAATACGCATTGTGCGGTATTTACCAATTTGTACTTGTGCGTGAAAATGTTCCTAAATACAAGAACAGCTCTGACCATGCGTAGAAACAGCATCTAGTAGAAGAACGGTGGAACCACAATACTGAAGGTCTCAGTCATCCACGCGTGTTACTCATCTACAAATTGGATTTACCCGGTATGTAATTCTGTCAGTGGAAAACAGTTAAAAGACATGCGACAGATTGGAATCTGACATTATATCACGAATAATCTGTGTTATTGGAAGACTTAACAGAGTGTGCACTCTGGGGGGGAACGTTCTCCGTGAGCGCACCGATCTTAAAGAAAATCCTTCTGCTATGCTGTGATGTGGAACCCATCGTGGCGCGACAGACAAACCTCACAAATCCGATTCCAGAGAGCCCCCCAGAACCTCCTCTGCTCACTGATCATACACACCGCGTTGCCAAGGTAACCAGGCTGAATGACAGCTCAGAAGAGGCTGCACTCTAGGACAACATTTCCAAATAAAACTAAATCCAAACAGAACGACTCCATAAATGTAACATGTAAATGAGAACCCATTACTCCATGACTTATCAAATCCATTTTTTTTTTCTGACGGGAACCTCTTCCCTGTCCCAACAGCGTTTATAAACTCTGCAACTTGTTTGGTTATTTTGCGCTTCGGCGGCCAGTGTTTCGATCTCGCTGCCAAAGTTTTTCTTATTTCCCTCTCGTGCTGAGGACGTAGCGTGACCAATTTTGGTTAATTGAGGGCATTTATGTATGTAAATGATGGTGAAGGGACACGAGCACCGGGGTACGCACAGGTGGGATTCATCATCAGACAGTTGTGGAGGAATGTGCGTACGAGAGACCACTGCACGTTACATAAATCAGTCTTTTGACTGTTCGTACACACGTTCTAAATTTCGGTCGTAAGAGGGAATTTAGGACAGTTTCTACGAATGTTTGATAAATGAAGGCCCTGGACTAGGGTGTCGGGACTAGGGCATCAGATGGGTTAACAAAACAAAACCTTTCAAATGTATGATTAACCCAGAACACATAACCAACATTTTAACACTGGGTAGTCAGTTGTTTTTTTTATTCCAGATATATTAGAACGCTGATTAAGTTTTACTTTTTTGGGCTTAACATAAGGGTTTATTGGAACTTTTATAGAAAAACTTAAAATATCCCTATGTGTTGTTTATAACAGCATCAGACTGTGAAGACAAATAATGAAAGTGCTCATTGATGCAGGGTGTGGCCGTTCCTCACCTTAGTCTCCCCTGAATCTGTCGTTTCTTCTAGTTTATTTGTGCAAACTGATGGTGTGACCAGAACTTTTCTTTTAGTTCCGTGTTCTTCATCGATCTTCCTCAGACTCTCCTGCTCTTCTTCGTGGCATTTTCTGCAAAAAGTCTTTATTAATTATATTAAATAAATAAATAAATAAATAAATAAATAAATAAATAAATAAATAAATAAATAAAACAACCACTCAAAAGAAAAAAACCGGTCAGCATTTTCCCTATATCCATGACCTACTTTAATATTTACAGATGGAACATCCATTTGAAACATGAAAAGGTGATTCTGAAGATAATTCTGTTTAAGAGACTTACGCCACTCTTCCCGCCACATCAACGTGGTTCCCTGCAGGGGAGACCTTCTGTTCCTGCAGCACGGTCTGAAGTTTCTTCTCTTCCTGGAGAGTTTCCTGTTCTGGTGAAGGTCTTACTGGAGTGCAGGCGATGGTTTCCCTCCTGTTTCGAGCTCTCTGCCTCCATGGAGCAGCAAATTTTCCCTCCCCACGTCTCTCCTTCCGAGACGAGGCAGAAACTTTCATGGCTTCAGTTTCTTCAGTTCTCCCAAACATCTCTGCTCCTCCAGCGACCTGCTCTTGGCTGTGGGCTGCATCCTTTAGATCATCCTCCATCCCACTCCGGTCCAATCCAGCAGAGCGGCTCTTCTTCAGGATTCCTTTCAAGCCCAGCTCAGAGTTGTGACACGGTGGGCCCTGGTGGGCTATATGGGGCTCTGCAGGTCTGGGTTCAGCATCAGGTTTTACCTGTGAAAGACGCAGCTCACTGGGTTTAAGGTTAACAGATGAGTCCTGCTGTCTGTTGGACAGACGAGGGGCCAAACTGAAGGCAGGGAGCTGAACCGGACATTTCTCGAGCTGCAGACAGAAGGAAAACAGAACTTAGACACATCCAGCAAGGACATGAACAGCATGGTTCTGTTTCCTCCCACTCACCAGACTGACCTCCTCCACCGTGATGGGCTGCGTACGATACCGAGCCCCCTTTTGCCTTCGTCTCTCTGGGGGCCAATCAGGGGGGACGGCCCCCTGTCTCCCAGGCAGAGACAGTTTGTTGAAGAGAGCCAGCTTCTCTCTCATGCTCATCTTGCAGCTCTCATCGTCATCATCCACCACCAAATCACTGGCTGGTGTTGCAGCGCTGCTCAGCAACAAGACACGTACAAAACCAGATTTCGTTTTAAAATGGGAAAATTAAAAAGCCCACAAAGAACAATAACTCATCACAGATTATGATAGTGATTTTCTAACTCTGCTTCCCCCACCTGATTGCCACCTTTTCTTCATTGGTGATGGGCTGAGTGAGGAAGCGGTGGTCGTTGCTGCGGTGTGTTCTACGTTCATGGACAAAGCCGGCTGATCGAGGCTTCAGGAGGGCTGAGGCTTCAGGGGCAGCCGACTTCTCCAGCTCCTGCGGAAGAACAAGGATATCAACACAACTCACCTAAACCAACATTCAGCTGAGTCCCATTCTGTCCCGCTCTGAACTTGAGACAGTTCTCCACACCTTCATCTCCTCACACTTAGACTACTGTAACTCTCTTTTCACGTGTCTGAGCAGAACCTCCCTGAACCGTCTACAGGTGGTTCAGAATGCCTGTGCTCGGCTTCTGACCAAGTCCTCCAAACACACCCACATCACCCCGCTTCTCCTCCAGCTTCACTGGATGATGGTCAACTTCAGGGTTCATTTCAAGATCCTGGTTCTGGTCTATATGGCCTTACATGGACAAGCACCATCTTACATTGGTGATCTTCTTAGTCCCTACACCCCCAGCAGGTCCCTTAGGTCCAGTGATCAATGCCTACTGGTTGTGCAGCACCAGGCTAAAGACCAAAGGTGACAGATCATTTGCTGCTGTGGCCCCCAGACTCTGGAACTCTCTCCCCCTGAGCCTGAGATCAGTGGACTCAGAGGTCTCCTTTAAAAATCAGCTGAAACTCACCTGTTCAAGCTGGTTTTGGTGTGACCTTCATCACCACCCTCTTTGTTTTGCTCTTTTTACTTATTCCGACATTTTCGCGATCCACTATTTCCCTCTTTCCTAATTATTTTCTCTCTCCCTTTTCTTACATTATTTTGTCATCACATTTTTTTATTTTAAACGTATTTTTCATCGTTTTTCTAAATCCTTTTATAATTCTAATTTTTCTTGTTTTTGTGAAGCTCGTTAAGTGGCTCAAAATACTAAAAAACCACTGGTAAAGGTTCTGGTACCAAATAGAAAATGAGTACAACTTTGCCTCAGATGGACCCTTCTTTAAGAGCCTCAGCTGCTTAATCCTTTAACTTCAACCTGAAAAACAGACAGAGAAACGTCAATGTCTGTTCATTTATTTGTGAGACAGGAATGAAGGGAAAGCGTGGAGCAAAATAGCGAGCGGTAAGTCGGAGCATCCCGACTGCTTGCTTCACGCCGTCCAACAGGTCAGAAGGTAACCAGAGACCTGCAGGCTTCAGTTACCTCCCCGCCTTTCTCTGCAGAGCTGCAAGCCGATTAGAACAGCTGCTGGCTGTTAACGGCACATTTTCACCTGATTCTTCAGAGCTAAAACTGATCAGGAGCCGAAACCTTTCAGTTTTTCACAGGAAATGACTGAATTTGGAGTTTATTTTAATAACAGAAACAAAATAAGCTGTGTGCATCTGAGGGCTGCACCTGTCCCAGCAGTCATATTTTGGGATCAGGTTGTATTCTGCAAGATCAGCGCTGGCTAAACATGCATCTTAGATTAAAAGGTGAGCAGCTGAGGCGAGTTTTTCTGCAGCTGTTCGATGTGTGTCTCAACACCTCATCACCCCTTCACACCAATGGCAGTTAACAGTTGGATTCGTCACGCACACTTTGAGAAGTTTATGCAGATCCTCTCTCTGTGAGTGATAATAAGCAGGTCATGATAAGGATCCTGTTTCGGAGTCGAGACTTACTTTAAATAAAGACATCTTGGCTGCCACGCTCATTTTGGCTCTGTCGTCTGTTTTCACGTTGGCTGTGAGAGAAAACATGAGAATGTGAGGAACAAACAGCAGCAGTGTGAGTTCTCACACGCTTCAGACAGCAGCGAGAACGATGCTGGTGAAGATGGAATACTTTTGAATTAGTGCCAAAATGCATTTAAGCACAATTAATTTAGTTTAATCCATTTTTGTTTGCCTCAGTCATCATTTCCAGCATTAGGGTTTCCATTTAAAAGCCATTTTCCTCCAGTATGAATGAAACACATCCCTGTTCTGTTGTCGGCAATGAGCAGAAGATACATTTGTCTTGCATTAAAAAGTAGTGCAAATACCTAATTTGAACTAGTAACCTCAAATTGACACTTCAAAAAGCTCGGACTAAAAGTGTGTTTCTGCAAATGAAAGCCAATGCTTATGTGTGGACTTCTTAAGTTAGGGTCAAACAAAAATAGAACCGACTTTAGCATCAAGCCCACATGGTTTTCCGGGTATTAAACTGTCATTACGCAGGATGTTAAATAATGTGAGCCTCCAAATAAAAAACTTTGTTTACTTCCTGACCAGTCGCAGGAATTTAGAGGGACAACTGTGCAAGCTGGAGCAAGACAGAAAATATTATTGGCAAGAAACGAAGAAAAATGTTTGCTGAAACGTGTCCGTGATGAATCATTATTCTTGTCTCTCCGAAGCAAGACTAAAAACTGAAATAGCACGCAAATTCAAAGAAAAGAACATTTTTGAAAAGATTCTGAAGAGTGTCAGTGCAGCTCCAAAGTCCACCTAATTATTTGTCTGTTTAACTTCTATTTCATGAGGATGAAAACCACTTGAGGTGTGTCATCTCACCTTTGAGCGGGTCCTTGAAATATATCATTTAGGAGACACACACGGTGATATTTGAGAACTGAAACAAAGTTTGTAGGATTTACAGAATGTGTGCAATAATTGTTTTAACATAAGTAGGCAGGTGCATAATTTAAGCACTGTTGTCATTTTATTGATTCCCAAACCTTTAGAACTAATTATTGGAACTCAGAATTGGTTTGTCAAGCTCAGTGACCCTTGACCTCCATACACAGGTGAATCCAACTGTGAGAAAGAGTATTTAAGAGGGCCAATTGCAAGTTTTCCTCCTCTTTGAATATTCTCTGAAGAGAAGCAACATGGGGGTCTCAAAACAACTCTCACATGAGCTGAAAACAAAGACTGTTCACCATCATGGTTCAAGGGAATGATACAGAAAGCTGTCTCAGAGATTTCAGCGGTCTGTCTCCACAGTTAGGGACTTACTGAGGAAATGGAAGACCACAGGTAGAGTTCAAGGTAAGGCTCCAAGTGGCAGAGCAAGAAAAATCTCAGATAAACCAAATCTACAACATCATCTTGCTGCAGACGGAGTCTCTGTGCATCACTCAACTATTCGGTGCACTGTACACAAGGAGATGTTGTATGTGAGAGTGATAAAGAGGAAGCCTTTTCTCCGCCCACAGCACAAAAAGAGCTGCTTGAGGTATGTTAAAGCACATTTGGACAAGCCAGCTTAGTTTTGGAATGAACCAACCCATGATGAATCTCATACCCTGGACGATTTGGGCTCAGTGTTTCTGACTTGCAAATTGACATTGCCTGCCCATCAGATCATTCAATTGTTCAATTTTAAATCTCTGGCATGTCGCCTCTCCCTCAGCAGCTGCAATCTGAATGCCGCTCGAGATGCACTTCTCCTGTTCTCCCGCAGCTATCCTCTCAGTTGGCTGCCTCGCTACCATATCTGCCAGCATCAAATGTAAATGATCTGGTCAACTCAGTAAGTTCAGCTGCTAGTGACTTTGTTGGCCCCCTCAGAATCAAAAAGGAAAAAGGCTCAGACTGATCCCTGGCTTAATGAGGAGACGCCAGGGCCAGATTTATAAACGGAGGTGGAAAAAAGACATCAGATCTCCTTTGAACTTCTGCAGGAATCTTGGTCGTGGTACTAAAAATCAGTACGATCAGCCAGGAAAAAGTAAAACTCTAATATTGTGGTTGAGCACAAAGGTAATCAACACAAGACAATTAACTCCTTGCTCTTTCTAAATGAGAATGTTTCACCCACCAAACCTTCAATTGACCTGTGTGTTCAGTTTCAGAAGTTTTTTGTTGACAAGATCACCCTTATCAGATCTAACATCACCTCAACGGGGTTAATGAGGTGAATTCAGGGATTATACCGCTATGCTCACTCCAGCCTATTGCACTAGAGTACATCAGCAAAATCATTTCAGGTATGAAACCCTCTGGTTCTTCATTGGATCCTCTTGTCCCAAGGGTGCTAATTGGGACTCTACCTGTGGTTGGCCCATTTCTTCTGGACATGATTAATCTCAATCTGTCATCTAGGATAGTTCCTTCCTCATTTAAGCATGCTGCCATACATCCGCTGGGCTCAATCTTGAGAACTTAGCAAATTACCGTCCTGTCTCTACAGGGAGTGCAGAATTATTAGGCAAATGAGTATTTTGTCCACATCATCCTCTTCATGCATGTTGTCTTACTCCAAGCTGTATAGGCTCGAAAGCCCACTACCAATTAAGCATATTAGGTGATGTGCATCTCTGTAATGAGAAGGGGTGTGGTCTAATGACATCAACACCCTGTATCAGGTGTGCATAATTATTAGGCAACTTCCTTTCCTCTGGCAAAATGGGTCAAAAGAAGGACTTGAAAGGCTCAGAAAAGTCAAAAATAGTGAGATATCTTGCAGAGGGATGCAGCAGTCTTAAAATTGCAAAGCTTCTGAAGCGTGATCATCGAACAATCAAGTGTTTCATTCAAAATAGTCAACTGGGTCGCAAGAAGCATGTGGACAAACCAAGGCGCAAAATAACTGCCCATGAACTGAGAAAAGTCAAGCGTGCAGCTGCCAAGATGCCACTTGCCACCAGTTTGGCCCTATTTCAGAGCTGCAACATCACTGGAGTGCCCAAAAGCACAAGGTGTGCAATACTCAGAGCCATGGCCAAGGTAAGAAAGGCTGAAAGACGACCACCACTGAACAAGACACACAAGCTGAAACGTCAAGACTGGGCCAAGAAATATCTCAAGACTGGTTTTTCTAAGGTTTTCTGGACTGATGAAATGAGAGTGAGTCTTGATGGGCCAGATGGATGGGCCCGTGGCTGGATTGGTAAAGGGCAGAGAGATCCAGTCCGACTCAGACGCCAGCAAGGTGGAGGTGGAGTACTGGTTTGGGCTGGTATCATCAAAGATGAGCTTGTGGGGCCTTTTCGGGTTGAGGATGGAGTCAAGCTCAACTCCCAGTCCTACTGCCAGTTTCTGGAAGACACCTTCTTCAAGCAGTGGTACAGGAAGAAGTCTGCATCCTTCAAGAAAAACATGATTTTCATGCAGGACAATGCTCCATCACACGCGTCCAAGTACTCCACAGCGTGGCTGGCAAGAAAGGGTATAAAAGAAGAAAAACTAATGACATGGCCTCCTTGTTCACCTGATCTGAATCCCATTGAGAACCTGTGGTCCATCATCAAATGTGAGATTTACAAGGAGGGAAAACGGTACACCTCTCTGAACCGTGTCTGGGAGGCTGTGGTTGCTGCTGCACGCAATGTTGATGGTGAACAGATCAAAACACTGACAGAATCCATGGATGGCAGGCTTGAGTGTCCTTGCAAAGAAAGGTGGCTATATTGGTCTGACGCCGGTTTAATTTACTAACATTTTTAGTGTACAGCGCCTTGTTTGGTTGTAATGCCTTGTTGAATGCACTTTATAAATAAAATGGTATGGTATTGGTCGCTGATTTGTTTTTGTATTGTTCTTGAATGTCAGAAATGTATATTTGGGAATGTGGAGATGTTATATTGGTTTCACTGGTAAAAATAAATAATTGAAATGGGTATATGTTTGTTTTTTGTTAAGTTGCCTAATAATTATGCACAGTAATAGTCACCTGCACACACAGATATCCCCCTAAAATAGCTAAAACTAAAAACAAACTAAAAACTTCCAAATACATTCAGCTTTGATATTAATGAGTTTTTGGGTTCATTGAGAACATGGTTGTTGTTCAATAATAAAATTATTCCTCAAAAATACAACTTGCCTAATAATTCTGCACTCCCTGTATTAGTTTTCATAAAGTGTTTTTTAGATCTTTGTTTCAGTTGTTTCTGTGTTGTACTAAAATATGAATTCAAGCACTTCATATGTTTTGAAGGCTTTTATCAACAATTACATGACATTTATGCAAAGAGTCAGTATTTGCAGTGTCGGCCCTTCGTTTTCTGGACAGGACCTCTGCAATTCGACTGGACACGTTCTCAATAAACTTCTGGGCCAAATCCTGACTGATAGCAGCCCATTCTTTCATAATCACTTCTTGGAGTTTGGGGGAGTTGGACGGACCTTAATAAGCAGTGACTTAAGTGAAGCAGGCAGGTCGCGCTAGAAAATTTCATTTAAAATGACGTCATAAATCCCCCCCCCCCCCCATCATTTTTATTTCTAAAATATGAAATAAAAACTCCCCATTTAATTTTCATTCATAGGCACCAGAACCTGCACTTCTAATATTTACCTCTCAACGTAGGACTCTTTCATAAGGGTACATGCACACTGGTAGTTTTTAACGGTTATTCATGGGGAAAAATCTGACATTTTTTTAATTAAAAAAAATGTATCCAGCCCACCTCTCCAAATGTGTAAAATGTGCATCACAGCCGTTAGGCGCGTTGCGCGCACCGTCAGCTACGTCAGCCCAAACAAGAGCAGAGCAACTAGAGACAGAATAGAGGATAATTCTGTCTGGATGTGGATGGAGATTACATTTTACAGCAGCCTGATCATCATTTAGATACGTAAACCATCACTTGGCTTCTAGTCCACGCTATCAGCATTATTTTAATTGGTGTGTGTGTGTGTGTGTGTGTTTTCCACTTCAAACACTGGTCTAACCAACCAGACCAGCGTGTCCAGTAACATATTAATGTTACAATTGAACAGTTTCACTTCATGTAGGCTAGGAACATTTCACTTGCCGTGGCCCGACCGCTTCTGCTCCACATAAACTTTGTGCGTGATCAAATGTCTCTACAGGTGCTTTCTGAGCTGAAGAGGCTATTCTGCCTCAGACTGGATGCGTCATGCGTCTCCATATTAGAGACGGGAACAAGCGCTGTTCAGCCAAAGTTTCATAATCAGTTAACATTTTTCCAAGTGACACGTCCCTCAGAGAGACCGGGTTTCCAGACCGCTTCAGTGGGAGGAAATCTTACCGCATGCGCTGCGGTTTTGCGCTGCGCTGCGAACCCCTCTACAGATCTTCAGCCCACTGTCCACCGTGGGCGCTCCGAGCCGCGCTGAACACAGTGTCCAGTATAAAGCTCTGATGTTCTGATGGGAATCATTTCTTGATTGATTGATTTAGTTACCTCCATGATGTGCGTAACGATTAAAATGTCAGCTCATCTGTGTGTGCATCAGTGTGCGTCGGGGTAATTCTTTCAAAACAACCAACATCCTTGAGTTTATCAGTCAAAATAAACAGTCAAATGGAAATATCTGTAACCTGCCATTTAACTGTTTTGCCTTCCTGTGAAGATTGTTGCAAAGAGAAACAACTAAACTTGATTAAACCCAGAGCCACGCGCACTGCGCTGTACGTCGTGACTGTAAATGAGGGGGAAATGATTTAATCGGATCCTTTTCTTTTCAACATGGTTTAATGTAAAGTTTCATTCAGTACAAACTTTAGTTACACCAATCTAACGAGACAGAGCCTGGATTTGTATTCTGAACAGTTTAAACATGTTTAAAACGGAGACATGCGTGACGCATCTAAAATTCACACCTGCTCCGCTATTATGGAAATTTAACAAGATGAATAACATAAACTTATTTTAGGCACAGACAACATCCCCCACACTTTTGAAAATCTTGCAACGCGCCTGTCTCTATGGGCTCCGTGGGTGTGCTAAATCATCCCACAAGTGAACTGGGCTTAAACCAGAAGAATCTATGCTAAATAAAAAAAACAACCACTTTTCCTCTCAGTTTTATACTCCCGTAATTCTCTGCTGCCCCGCCTAGGCGTGCTACTTCATCCGATAACTGGACTGAGCTTCAACTAGTAGAAGTCTTGCTAAACATCTCAAAAAGCAAAAATTGACAACGCCAAAACATTTTTAGAAATAAAACAATCTCAAGTACAAATTCTCTTTGTTCAATTGTTGGTTCGCTCATTTTTTTTCCTATCGCTTTTGCCCTCCAATATGGTGGACCCGTGTGATCAGGTGACGTAGGTGCAAAGGGTCAAAAAAGTAAACACAGCTTCACTAAAATCCCATTGTTGTGAAAAGGAATAATCTTTTGTATGACAAAAACAATGTTAGACTACCAAAAGGTTTCAGTGCACCATTCCCAACTGAACTGCATGTTTTCATGTACGATTTTAATGTCTTTTTTTCTTCAAAGCTGCAGGGCATGGAAACAAAGAGCGCGTGTAAGAGTGTAAACAGAATAGTAGTAAAGGTGTTTCAATGTTTATGCATTTATCCACCCAAAACAACAAATTATATATTTACCTTTTTTATTCTCATCTCCCTCTCCGTCCATGAGTCTAGAAGAATTAAGAAATAAATGGAGATGAGATCATCGAATGAAACGTCAACACGAAGTCGACGACTTTAATCTGTAGCTCCTGTCGCTTCTTTCTCGGGATCCCGTTTTAAATTTCCAGAGCATCCTGCAGCCCAGACAAGCTGCTGTGTGTTATTTGCATTCTTGATAAACTCGGTGGAGGTCATGATGAATAACAAACTCATGCAAATCCAACCATCCTAAGGAGGTTCCTGTGTATACACAACACTTAAACTGAAAATCTTTGGTCTAAACATTGGAATATCACACAATTATTTTTGTTGCTCCCCGTAAGTTATCAGCAAGTTTCAATAAACTTTTTTTTTTACATGTAAAACTACACGACTTCGAAACATTCAGTTTAGTTCGAACCTCATCCACCTCTCACAGAAACCAACTCCTACCCGCTGCTCTCCTCCACCTCATTGGCTGTGATGGGTTGCGTCCTGAAGCGCTCGCTGGTCTTACGTCCACCATTAGATCCACCGGGATGGTAACGCCGGGTGCGCCTTCTTCCTCCTTCAGAGGCTGGCTTCACAGCCAGGTCCAGAGAAGATGTGGACCGCCCAGTGTCAATGCTGCAGAAAAGGAAGGAGGACTGGCTGAGATGAAAGCTAAAGTTTCTACAAAGCAACACAGTCTGGATTACACACACACAGCTGCAGGAGAGCACTCCTCAGCTGGTCCACCGACACCAGAGTGTGAAGCTGTGGAGTGTCAAGTTCAACTTGGACAATCTCATTAAGCACACGGGCAGAGTCTGGACAACCCTGTCTGTAGGGGGTGGCAGTGAGGGCCAGCGGGTGAGGATGCAAGTGGGAGAGGGGGCGCAGAGCTTCGAAACAAACAATAATTCTGAACCTTTCCATCAAAATGCTGCAGAGACGAAGCAATGAAGGCTGCAGTTTTTATTTTGAAAGCCTCCTTTCAGTAGCAGAGCTTAGATAGCAGGAAAAGCGTTGAGCTGGAGACAGCAGTCACAGAAATAGAGTCAGAGTGGCTTTAAAATTCCCTGCTGGTTTTAATCTGTTAACAGAGCTGCAGAGAAACGGGTGAAATAAAGCTTCTGCTGCTGCTGAAATGAAGCTCATATGAATGCAAATGCCTACTGCACATACAGTGTCCTTGTTCTGCTCATTTACACGTTAATGTGTAGTCTGAGAGTTTTAAAGTAGCACTTTAATTATGAGACAAAGTCCCACAGTCATCACACACTGGTGAAATTCATCGCTGCATCTGACCCATCCTTGTGGAGGGGAGCGGTGAGCTGCAGCAGTGAATGCGCTCGGGAACTATTTGGTGGTTCAACCACCCAATCCAACCCCTTAAAGCGGAATGTCAAGCAGGGGGGCATTGGGTCCCATTTTTAAAGTCTTTGGTATGACCCGACCAGGAACTGAGCCCCGATCTCCCAGTCCCAGGGCAGACACTCTACCACTAGGCCACTGAGCTACAAGTCATTTTGGTTTGTTCTGACTGGTCAAAAACTGCAAAAGTCATGCACTTTTTTTCAATCATAAGACCAAAAACAGGAAAGTGCATTAAAAATGTGCCCTCCTCAAGTTTAGGCAGAAAATCCTAAATTACAAACTAAACATTCAACTTTATTTAGCTAGTTTAAAGTCTCAGTCCCCCCCCCCCATATATCAGTTGTGGTTTCTCTCTAATATGAATGAATGCTTTGCGAGTCATTCCCTTTGGGAAAAAAATAAAAATTAAAAAAAGACATGTTTCAGGAAGTAGGAGTAAGCCGGAAGATAGGCGGGCAGAAAACAAAAGGAGAGCAAGTTCTAATATTAATATTCATGAAATGAGAACATCTCGTCTGTGATTGGCTACACTGCAATGCAACTTTTCTGCTGCCTCCATTCATTCTTCTTTCTGTAAAAAAAAAAAAAAGGCTGCGTTGATGTGTCATCTCCACAAATGATAACGCAAACCTGTTTTACCATATTGTGGAACTGCTATAGCTAAGGGTTAGCTTCTACTAGCCGAGGCGTGCTCTGCTCTCTTGTGGCTGCTAAATCAACACAGCCTTCTGTGGTCGCAAGTCAAGGTGTGAGTCCATGAATGCAGATTTTGCCTGTGATGTAGCCGAGTCTGGTCTTTTCTGAACCTTTCATTTCTTTTCAGCTGCTAATGGAGGGTAGAAAACTAGTGAAACTAATGGGCCATTCCCATCTGTACCGGGTCGGCCCGGGCCGGGTAGCGTAGGTTGTTTACATATCTGGGTGGCCTGGTATTTTTCCGGGCCAACCAAGGCTCATCCTCAGCCCTCTTCTCGAGGGGGTCTGCTTCAGGCCGACCAGGGCCAACACACCCACTGCTGACAGCAAATTCACACCTTCCATTAGAGCAAGCCTCTGATTGATGGGTAGAATCAGCCCACATGGGCTTAAGACAAGGATGTGTGGAATCAACCGGGCCAGGCTGGGGCCGACTGGGGCTACCCAGCCCGGGCCGACCCGGTACAGATGGGAATGGCCCATAAGAGTGACTGATCATATTTTTTTTTTCAGTGAATGAGACCTTTAAAGCTGCAATCCAGTGTTTTTCCCCTTTCAGAAATTATTATTTTTCAGAAATCCATAAAAGTGATGTCCCTGTACTGTTACAAAATATCTTCAATGTCAAGTTGTTTTTGGCTAAGCCTGCTCCTGGTCTTACAGAGCCCCATGCAATTTGAACGGAGCACCACCAAGCATTAGCTAATAGCGTTGGACAACCATTTATGTACAGATGTCAATCACAGAGTCTGCATGAGCAAGTTGAGGCTGTTCTGTAGAAGCCAAGAGGTAGCATGTAAACTGAACAACAGAGGGCTGCAAAGGGATCCCAGAGGGACTCCACAAGTGAAAGGGGCTGCAGAGGTAAATGAATCTCCTAAATAAAACAGAAAAACCCTTGTCTTTAAGCCAAGTCAGAAATTGGACTTTGTTGGATAGTAGAGCTGGGTGATAGACCAAAATGCACCAATACTGAAATTTAGGACTCACGGACATCATTTTGTCCATGTTGTTAAATTCAGCACTTTTAAAAACGGAAAAGGTGTGTGTAGGTTGGCAATGCTCATGTCGCTTTAAGATGCTGTGCTACAAACCTACATGCTCTCCCTGGGCCAGGTCATATTCTATAATGCTGCTCATCCAAGCTATGCAGATGACAGCCCGATCTACCTAGCTCTGTCACCTGGTGACTGTGGTCCCCTAGACTCACTCTGTCAGTGTTTGGAGCAAGTCAGTGACTGGATGCAGCCAAACTTTCTGCAGTTGGAAGTTATTGCTCAACTTGGCTAAAGAGGTATAAAAACTGTCCAAACAATTGCACTTAGACAAATGCATGTGGGCATTGACCCTGCCCTTCTGTACCCTTGATCCATACTTTGCCAATGCAGGCTTCAGCAAAGGGTGGTACTTGCAACCCATTACTACGAGGGAATTGTGAGAATAAGATGGAGGAATGGTTCAAGTGCCCTTAGTAAAAACACGTATTTAAGTTTGAAGAATGAAGTAAGAATGACATCCCTGTGATAAAAGTTGGTTTCTGCAGCCCCTTGTTCTAAGCAAAAAGTTATCATCTCACTGCCGTTCCGTGAGTTTCATGGCTGTTGCCAGTTCCAGATCCAACACCAGAAGATTCTAGATGGCAAGCGAAGAAGAGTCAAACGCAGTAAGTTGATAAGTAGATAAATACATTGTATAACCACTACTTCTCATGGGAAGCACCAGCGGCACAGAAGCAGCAGCAGAACGGTCTGCTCGTGAGCTTTACTGCGTGCCAGTACACACCAGGAGAGTCTCAGCCGCGGAGCGGTTTCTCCACCGCCCTCCTCGCTGGACTCGTGAGATCATGAGATCCCTCGAGACTTCAAAAGTCATGATTTGTTTACGCCATCCACCAACAGAAGCCAACAGTTAAACCAGAAAGAAGATGATCACGCTTGATATCGCTGTTTTATGTCATACATGTTCCCCTCGACTGCCAGGAAGAAAAACACACCACTGCACTGTCATTAGGTCACATGTATTGACGTAATCTACACCGATACAAAATCGCATTGCTGCGAGTCTTATTTTGAAAATTACTGGAGATTTTCCACAGAAACCATGTGATTTCTTGTCTAGCCCTATGTTAAATGCGGCAAAAATAGAATCCAACCCTATGTTTGTCGGCGTGGCTCACTGCTTCTGAGTCGCCCCTGAAAGTTTCTGCATCACAGCTGGTCTGAATCACCCCCATATGCTAGGATGGATTTGACTTGAAGCGCTGGCGTCCTGTACCACTGATGCTTCCAGTGTGAAGTAGGGGTAATTCATTCATAGAGGGCCACATGCTGCAGTATGGGTATCTGGGACTAGGCCAAAGACTTGGGTTAGACATCCTGGTGTCATAATTGATTCAGACTTGAGTGCCACTGGTCACATTAAAGGCCAAGTTAACTCATTTAGTTAAATACTCATTTACATTTGATTCCTGCTTTAAGCTTCGAATGATCGGCAAACCAGATGGCCTCAAGTTTTCTGCTAAAAACAATTATAAAAAGGTCTAAAACTAAAGGGAATTTGTCAAGTATTTTCTGAACAATTGACAACTTAATAATTTACTTTTTAAACTATCATAAATATCAAAGTTATTTATTTATAAATATTTGCAACACATCTATTTGCAATTTTTTTTCTAATTTATGTTTGGTTTCAATAATAAAACTGCACACTTTATCCATTCTGTGTCTAACTGAAACAAGTTCTTGCACATAGGATTTGCATTTAAAACATTTTAATAAAATTTCTCGAGGCTCTTTTGAAGTTTAGCTAAATCTAGCCCTTTGTGGCTGCTGGCCTTCAGAAGTGGCGAAACCATGGCTCACCTTCTCAGCGAGTTGTTCTCCACTGGATCGTCAGCTCCATTTATAACCTCTTGTGTTCGGCCGTTTACTCTTTCACCGAGGTCATCCGAGTTCATCTGCCCTACGGGGGTTTGGATCACCTCTTTCCCGTCTCTCCTCACCCATTTGGAGGGAAGCTCCTTGATGCTGCCATAGCGTTCAGCCAATTCTCGCCTCCTCTCGGCTTTGTAGCGGGCGATCCGCTCAGCTCTGGCCTCCAGAACTGGATTCTCAGCTGCATCCATGTCTCTCTGAAGGATTCAGATATTTATCGGCTCTTCAGACAATCGCAGGGCATGTGGGGCTGAAGGGCAAACGAGGTGGTTGTCCTCTGCTTCTCAGTTATGTTAAAACACAGGAGACAGTTGTTAAATCCAGCTTCCATCAGACCTGAAAGCGTTTCAGTTTGTCCATCAGTCGCTGCTCAGTGGGTTCCTCCTGAAAAGTGTAAAAACAGGTCCAACATTTAAAGGTTTGATTTCCTTCCTCACTCTTTAGATTGAATATTATATCCATTTATTTTAATGGTAAACCTTTTGAGTGAAGTCAAATATTTCCAAATCAATTCAACGTTCTGGAAATTAGAGTTGCAGCAGCTGTGATGCAAACAAGCCAGCTTTTTGTTCTGTTTGCTTCCACACTTCAATAAAAAACTTCTGAAGGACCAGTTAGTCGAGATAAACACACATGATGGCATGGTCCCATCAAATAAGTGAGAAAAGTGCAAACGTCAGCCATCGTTCCAGTGCGGTGAATAATTTATTTTATTAACTACTTTTTTCTGAACTGAATCCCACCCATTTTCCTTGTTCTCGCGTCTGTGTAAGATGATCAGCACCAGCCTGCAGTGTCGTGCAAGAATCTCCTCTTGCACTGAAACCCAACACCTCAGCTCAGCTCCACTCAGTCCAAACCTCGATGCCATCCAGTCTGCAGGCTCAGTCATCTTCTCCTACATGAAACGTATCTAAAGCAGCTGCATCGCCCATTTAATGTCAGAACTGGACGTTATCGAAGAGACGCAAGTGCCTAACAACTAAATGTGTTTAAAACACACACTGAGGGAGTTGTTTGTGTTTCTAGGCAACGTGGACAAACAAGAATAGTCCCTGTAAACGTTTAAGAAGTATGGCACAATTTATATTTAAAGAGCCAGTCAACCCCTACCTTGGTCTAACTCCACTCCCACTTCGTTTGAAAAATGCAACAAATGCTGTTGCCTGGCAGACCGAGAAGGCAGAGCTGCTAACAAATACACACACACAGGCTCACGAGAGCATTGTGACATCATAATGTACCAGTTTACATCATAGCATACCTCTTAGCCAATAGCGGTGGCAGATTTAAATTAAAATACAGTGCAGAGTTTTTACCTGACAACGGCACAACACTGACAGTTTTAGGCAGAATATTTAAATTTTAACTAAGACGCACTGAAGTGCCAAATTATTGACGACACGTGTCTGCAGCACGATTAGACACTATTTATTTAGTTTATCAGCAAAAAAAAAGTTTATTTGGGGGTGGCTTGTTCTTTAACAAAAGCAACTCATTTTATTCAAAACTGCAATCAAATATTCCTCATTTCTAATTAATCTTTCCAGAAAACTAATAGGGTTTCTTTTTCAATCATTCTCAATGCAGTCACGTTGCAAGGTGTGCATGTGTGCGGTGAAGAAAATAAAAGGCAAAGTGATAATAAATATGTACAGCAGACGAACGATCTTTGAAAATTGTATAAACCAGAAAAGGGCCAACACAAGACACAAAACAGCATCCTCAAACAATACTTCTGTTTTAAAATATTACAAAATGTCCCGCTCCTTAGAAGTAAATAAGCCAAGTTTAGAGGAGGGGGGAGACTTTGGCTCAGGACTGTATGTCAAAACATAAAATGTGTGTTTGTGTCCGTGTGCTTTTCCGAACTGTAGACGTCAGCATTCCTGCAGCAGGAAGCACAATGGAGCAGGAACAAAGAGTGGTGAGCCGCTGGAGTCGGAGCAGCAGATGGATCTGCAGAGGGGCTGGATGGATCTGCTGGCAGCAGAATTCAACTCAACTTTTGATTTTCCTCATCAGTTCTCTCAGTCGGAGCAGCAGCTGGTCAGATCTGGCTAAAGAATCTATGAGATAATTCAAATCAGATCTGTGTTGGAACACAGCGAGCGAAGCAGTGGATGCAGTGATCCCTGCATGGGGAAAACAGCTCAGCTAATCCTGTTGTCACTTTCTAACAGCCATCCATCACAAGAGGTTTAAAAAGAGTTTTTCATTTTCCTTTCTGGTAAAACAAGATCAAATATTAAGTGTAGCCAAATTCTCACAGAGTCATGTGATGAGCTAGAGGATTGTGGATTGGAGAGTGGGAGAATGCCACTGAGGCTCAACAGGGATCACGGGCTTCTAATCCAGCAGCGGCAGTGGACCCAAGCTTGAAATACACCCAGTGAATGAGATGTTGCTGAGGATCAGGGGTCTGAGCTTCTACACTGCAGTGACATTCAAACTAGGTGGTCCATTAAGGGCAAACATATGGAAATACGTGTACAAATAAAACTATTATGACTTTTATATTGATCATTTCAGAGTTTGGGAGGAGAAAGTTTAAGAAGTTCAACATCCAGCAGTAACAGACTAAACCAGATTAAAAGGTTACCAAAGAGTAAGTCTCCAGCCAATTACACCTACCCTGCTGAGCCACCTGCAACAAACCTCCTCATGAACCTGTAACTCAAACCTCGGGTGCTTTTTCTACACACCAAAGGAGACATTTAACGACTCGTTTACACAACTTTCTACTGCATCATCTGTGAGTACGACAGTTTAACTCTGCAACAGACTGGAGAGCTGACACCAAGGGTCTCTAAAAATTAACGCACTAGCTTCCACTGACAGGAAGTGCATTATGACAGATCGCTTGAATTATTAAGTTGAATTCAGCTCACATTAAACTAGGAACACATCCTTTCAGTGTTAGGAGTTTCTAAATAAGATAATGGTAGTATTTATAATTTATAAACAGATGGATTGAACGCGTTCCTAACAGGAAACCGTGCGTAATTTGCGTAATTTGTGCGTAAAAATGTCCTTTTGACAAAAAAAAAATTGTCCTATATAAATAGTTTACACAATTTTGACAAGGGAGCTAGTTGGAATATCCGAACTGGACGCTGACCTTCTCATTCTGAGAAACAAGGACTTCTCAGGTCAGATCAACAAGTGACGCATCGTTTCCGATGACTAAACATGAGAAACACCTGCATTCTGTCTGAGCTGCGTTTTTTTACGTGTTCTTAATAATTAAGACATAAAAGTAGTCAAAATGTATGAGTAAAGGTGGTACTTACGCACAGAGCTCCGTGTTCCTCCCTCCGCTTGGTTCAGTTCCTTCTGCTGCCACTCGATCCAAATGTGGTCACGGACTGGCAGCTGTGGGTGGCTCTCCGAATTAAGAGGACGGGGTATAAATAGAAGGCCGAACCTCGGAAGCCTCGTGCACTCTGGATAAACTGAGAGGAAGGCTCGTCACATCGAGGTGCGCTTTCGGTCCACTCTGATGTCTTCTACACAAACTCACCTCATGTCGACTCCAGATTCTCCTAAAATGTTATCCAGATGAGGTTTATCAGTATATAACTTTATGATCAATTAAAGTTTATCAAGATGCACCTGCACAGAACCACGTGGTTTCCTGTGAACAAAGCATTGTAAAAGATTGAAATGGTAATAAAGAAAATACATTGAAAAACGAATATCTACCACCATGCAGCAGGCTTCAGACAACACATTTATATAACTTCATTCAAACATCTAAATAATACAATGTTCAAGTAGCTGCAACTGAACTCCAGCTGCTCAAGAGGCAGAAGAGCAAAACGCAACTTCATCAAAACCAGTCCAAAGCAGAATTAGGTATCCATCCATCTGGTTTTTGGACCTCAATAGGATCACGGAGAGATCTTGGACAAGTCACCAGTCCATCATGGGGACAGAATAAAACACCCATACTCACCTAGGGTCAAGTTTGGGTCTAACCACACGTGCAGGAAAATTATGCAAACAAGCAGGATTCAAACCTGCCAACTCTTTGCTGCGAAGCAAGAGTGCTGCTGACCGCACCACCCTGCAGCCCTCAATGCATTTAGACGTGAAAACACATATAGGAATGACAGGTGTAATGTCACGAATGGCCTGATTTTGAGATCCCACAGGTCAAGATCTACAGCCTGGCTATGACACAACCTACAAGATTTTCCACTCACAGGAGACTGGAAGTCTGCATGTAGTGCCTTTAATCAGAGCCTGCCTTCCTCACACCAGCTGCCCTGACAGAGATAATAATAAAATAAACAATAACAGTCTTTCCTCCAAGGTCCACCACAGAGGAACTCTTTTAAACGAACTCTTTTATTCCCAGAAGAAATAAGATTTTATAATTATAAAAATTGAAATGTCCATTGATCTGTTTAATGATACATATGCTTAGCATGTTTACTGGATGAGGTCATCACCATTTGCACACTCATACAAAAACAAAGTAAAGTTAAGTTAACGCATGTGTAAGGGGTTAATTTACATCTAATTAATGGACCATAAGACATGAGATTCCATACCAAATATGAAATCAACCTTGTGGACCTCTGGGTTATTTTAACCAGAAGATTGGAACTTTTTATTGCAGGGATTATGTAACACTTGTATTAACTGAGAGACAAGAGAAGAGAGAGTCGCCTTCAAAACGTTCAAGAAGATTTATTTCTAAACAATTTTAAACAAGACTAACTCTAAATTCTAAGTGAATGGATGAATCTAGGTGTGAATGAGACGTGAGATGAATGGTGTATGTGTGAGTGATGTGGTCATCAGAACTCTCGTATCCGGAGAAGCAAGTCTGAATGATGTGATGTTTTGCTCTTAAGCTATGATCGGAGTTTCATAAACACATGAGACGCCATATTTGTCGCTCTACACATACCCTTAGGATGAGACCTCCGTACAGATCCAGAATGCCAGGTCCTCGGACCCCCCTTTCGGTACCGGAGCCGATGAAACAGCATCAGCAGTAAGACAGACTAGTCTTTGGATTGTCTCCAGGTAAAAAGTGACAGTTGGTTGACAGTGTCACATGGCCCCCCTTTGAGTCAGTGAGTTCAGCTTTTATTCTGAAAGGAACCGTTGCTTGGTTGGTAAAATGCAACAGATTTTATCCAGCTTGTTGGTTCCTTGCTTAAAAATGAAGTCCGGGTGGCCGGTCCGACACTTCTCTTAGCATGCGGTGAACTGCAGAGAGCTCCAGTAAACTGTTGAGAACTCAGAGAACCGTTGAGAACTGAACTTAAGATGGCGTGGGGACTGGTTTTATTAATCTGGATGTTTTGATTTCTGGTCGAATCAAAGTTGGCAGATTTATAAACACCACAGAGACTATGCCACGCTTCAGAAAGGAAGGTTCTGACTGGATGAGTTAAAGTTAAAGTCACATTAGTTGTCACACACACTGATGTGTGTGCGAAATTTGTTCTCCGCATTTGACCCATCCCCTGGGGGAGCGGTGAGTCGCAGACACAGCCGCGCTCGGGAACCATCTGGTGGTTTAACCCCCCAATCCAACCCCCTTAATGCTGAGTGTCAAGCAGGGAGGCATTGGGTCCCATTTTTTCCAAAGTCTTTGGTATGACCCGACCAGGAATCGAACCCTGATCTCCCAGTCTCAAGGCGGACACTCTACCACTAGGCCACTGAGCTGGTAAACAATGTGTCATGCGTTTACATTACGTGTCGTCAGCATGTCCAGTGCAGCTAGATGAAAGTCATATTACTCATTAAAGCATATTAATCATAACATTGTCATTTCACAGATTGGTCAACATTATCGTATTGACTAACACTTTGTTTGATTAACTTATTAAAAATAGAGTTCTTTGATTTATTAAAAGGAAAGAGTCCTTTTTCATCATTCTTCTCTTGAGCTGGAAAGAAAGCAGTTTAGAAGCAGATGCATGACCTTGAGGCAGTCTCATGCAGATTAGTTGTGTCAGAGGCATCTGTGGAGAGAGGGTAAATAGCCTTCTGTGGAATAGCTCCTTCATCACGTTACACATGACACATAGTTAACCTTTTACCCAGATTCAGAGTCTCCGCATCAACGAGGGTGCGTCTCTGAGATGCTTGGTAATATCTTCAAACTTGTCAACCTGTGGTTGGCTAGTCAATCATAACATCATTCCATTAAAACTAGCCAGCTCTGGTTTTTCCCTCAGTTCAACAGTTCGAGGGTTCTAGAGAAAAGCTTCAGACCGGCCATCTGAGCGAAAGCCTGTTTAACCAGGATTTTGACACGTTGTCAAAACCTTAAACCTTTGTCGCACCTGCGAAGCTGAGAACAACAAGACAGTATCTGCAGTACAAGCTAACACAAACTCCTTCAGAGTTATTTTTAAGACGCTCCGTTTCATCTAACGTTGGGACCCGGAGACACCCCAGGACTGATTTGGTCGCATCGAGGTTTTTTCTACGAACCTGGTGCAGTGGAGTCGTCGGCTCCTGGACATCTCGGATCCAAACGGGGGTCTTCAGAACGGGTGAGGTAGAACACAGCGAGATAGCGTCTGTATGTGGTTTTGATAATAACACCTTTCTAGCTTATTTGCAAAACAAATTCTTTCCATCCAAAACTCAGATTTCTGAGATACGAAGACTCTGAATACATCATAGTCACACATAAGTTCCAGACACCATCCTTAGTTCCATCCACGCACAGTAAATAATAGTTTAACCAATTTGTCAAGTCTTAATTGTTTGTGAAATAAATTCTTAAATTTTATAAACCTGACTGTTTCTTGAATCCAACGAAGTGTGTACAATCCCTAAATGAATAAAAGAATCCTAGAATCTTCTGACTAAAGCAATAAGACCAAACAGGTGATATTCTAGTTAAATAGAGTATTGCTCAAGTAGTGTTAATAATAGAACCACTTTTCACTGATCTTTTTGCATTTAATAATATAAATAACTTTTAAAGCAATTCACTTAACCAAACATACTGTTTATCTAACATTACACAGAATAGTTACTCTTCTTTTTTAGTTGCTGCAAGTGTTCAATGTTGTGTTACTGCCACCTTTTGGAGAAAAACACAATTGCAATCCTTTTTCTAAAAGTTGTGGTGTGTGTGTGTGTGTGTGTGTGTGTGTGCGTGCGTGCGTGCGTGTGTGTGTGTGTGTGTGTGTGTGTGTGTGTGTGTGTGTGTGCGCGTAACACAAAATAAGTCATCTTAGATCTGAATGAATTAAACGCAGGCTCAAAATAAGTTATGATAAAAGGACGAACAACTAAGTCCTTCAGGGGTACTTCTGAGTTAAAGAATGCTCATGAAATACGTGTGTGGAGTAACCAGGTAGGTAGGTTTTAACGTTGCAAATGTGCAACGCCTGCCTCCAGAGGGTTAAAAGAGTCCACTGATCTGAGGCTCAGGGGGAGAGAGTTCCAGGGTGTTTCTCAGTGCCAAGCAACCTCGCGTTGATGTCTTGGTCCCACCCCGGTTGCTTGATTAGGAGATACGTCGTCAGGAACCGCCAAGGCATGTTCAAATGTTCATGTTCTACCGAGGCATCTGTTCTCCGTTTGTTAGCCGTTTAGCTAGCTGAGCAAGGATACACAGGATTTAATTTAACCAATATATACACAATTTCAAAAGTAAAAAGCTCCTTGTATATTTATATTGAAACGTAAACGTATGAAATATAATGTTATCTCCCGTGTCACGTGATGCAATTCTTCCATTTAACCGTTTTCTTTGACCAAGGAAGGACAGTGTCCTCAGCAACGCGCCTGGCCTGGCAAGACATCGCCTTGCCAGGCCAGGCGCCTTGACATTGAGAAACACCTCCGAAGTCTGGGGACCACAGCAGCAGATGATCTGTCACCTTTGGCCTTTAGCCTGGTGCTGCACCACTCAAACCCCTCTACCTCTCTTTTTGTCTTTTTCTACAGACTTTCTGATCAAAACACTTCCCCCTTTCCCTTCCACACTAAAACTACTACTTCCAGTTCAACATGCCAAATAAATCAAAAGAAAAAACAAGTTGAGTTTGTTTTAGAAATGCTTCATTGATGAACAGTGTAACATACATAGAAAAATACCTTGTATGATCTGTAACAACAAACATAAATACAGGTGCCTTCTGTAACAATCGCACCATAAATACCTCAATTAGGAAAAGAAGGGGGAAAAAAACATAAAATCTTCACAAATAAGGTGCTGCACTTACTTCTAAACTCCAAATAAAGCAGAAACAACAAAACTCACTAACTCAAAAGTGCTCATAATGTTCTGTAAGTATCATAAAACCAGAACTCTTGTTTTAAACAGCAAAACTCAACTTTAACAGATCTCTGCATTTAGTGAGTACACACATACCTGAAGAAAGACCGAAAGAACAACTCGGCCACTCCCGTCACTTCAACACAAAACATGTTCAACAAACTGAGTTTTAGAAAAATATCAAAAATAAAGATTTGTGCCACGACTCTGTTCTTGAGTTGAATTACTTCCTAGAAACGTTGAACCTGACCAGCTTCTCATGATGTTGCTGATTAAAGTTTTAGCAGCCAGCTTAATGAGCCATGACCGGAGAGAATTTCATGGCACAAACTACCTGATCATTCTTCCTGTTGAATCTCAGAGCAGCAGCTGACCTCCTTCTGCTCCTCATCCAACAAAATCTTCAGTGCATCACAAAGAACGGGTGAACCAGGGCTTTGGCAGCTGAGATCCGATCACGAGGACTGAATATCAAAAGTTTCTGCAGATAAAAATATGTTAAATGCTAACAGTATCACTGTGACTTCAAACGCTACAGTTCCTCTTGACTGGGACTGATCCGTTTTACTGTAAAATGCTCAGATTGTAGAGGACACACACGGCGCTGAATTAGAGAAATGAAAACACAGATGAGCTTACAGACAGCAGGTCGTTCCCGTCTGAGTCCAGGTTGGGCAGCAGCTTGGTGCAGGCCCCTTTTGGTCCCCAGCTTTCTGAGTAAGTGATGGGACTGTCCCGAGGCCAGTCGTCCTCGCTGGGCAATCCAATCAATCTGAGGAAAGAACAGGGATTGAACGATCAGCTGCACAGATCCAGGCACGACCGACAGTAACAATATCAGATGGAGGCTGAAATAAAAGCACAAAAGGACAAAAAGACATTTTGGTTTCAGTAGAAGACAAGAATTAGGATTTAATACTTTAAAGTTGATGGAAAAATATCTTCTTTTTATTACTTGTAATAATTAATTTTTCAGTAAAGGACAAACATAATAGAAGACTATTTCTGAAGAAATATTGAACAGTGCTAATGCTAACGCTGCTGGCCAAAACTCTATCTTTCTAATGATCCAAAGGAAAACAAAATATCAACGTTTTTATAAATAAACTGTGTAAAAAGTGTCAAGAAAACCAATCCCAACATAAAATGTCAAAGTTGCTGTCTGTGGCTCATTAAGGCTAATATTGTACTTGTATAAATAACTTCAGCCCCAAATCTACTTTTTGCTGATAGGCTGTTTAAATAAATGTCTAATAATGCTGTAGAAATGTGTGGTCATTATTTTGGCATCTTCAGGTTAAAATTTTGCCTTACATTGAATTTGAATCAGCCATGATGTTTAGCTAAGAGGTGCCAGCCGGCGTTGCCGGGTGCACTGCACTGGACTGCAGCCTCCAGCTGGTTCAGCCACTCGTGAGAATCAGAATCAAAAGGTTTTTGTTGCCTTGCGTGTGAGAAATCACAACATTAGGAAATTGCTGCGGTACTTGGTGCAAAAAAAATAAAAAATTTAAAAAAAGCAGAAATAAGAATGTAAGCACTATAAAATAATAACAGGGAGGCAATAATTAGAGAAATGGCTACCCAATACAAGACAGTGTAGGTACTGATCAGAGCGGAACAGTCAGGTGCAAACACAACACAGGGTCATGTGACTGCAACAAAGCGACTGGAGTGGGCAGCCCTACAATTGTCAATCATGACAGTTCATGCCAGATGAGAGCGAGTCAAAAAGACTACTCAGGGTGAGACGGGTCAGCTGTGATCCAACCTGCATGCCTCAGGTGTACAGGTCCTGTATAGAGGGGAGTTTGCAGGCAATGACCTTCTGAGCAGAGCGTACAACACTCTGCAGCCTCTTCTTGTCCCTGATATTGGCTCCAGTATACCACACAGTGATTGAAGAGATGAGAATGGACTCAATGACTGCCTCGTCAACTGTGCTGGTAGGTTGAATTTCTTCAGCTGTCTCAGGATGTACATCCTTTGCTGGGCCTTTTTTGTGACAGAGGTGATGGTGGGCTCCCACTTGAGGTCCTGGGTGATGGTGGCGCCCAGGAAGCGACAAGAGTCCACCACCGATGTGAGCCGATATAAAATGATAAGGCTCAGAGCTGCTTGCCTCTTAAAAAAAACTTACTTTTCCCTTTCTTCTAGTGATTGGGTTGGAGAGAAAATCCTCCAGTGTGCTGAAGTTTCTCTGCTCTGACTAGGGATGGGTACCAATTCCCAGTACCTACGCATCGATACCATTACTTAACCATACACATTTTCGATACTTTTGAGTGTTTAATAATTTTTTGAATCTCAAATATGTATTTGTTCTCAATACATAACCATATTTGATAAATATCATGATAAATAACATACTAACTATTTTACCATTGTAGTGTTGTACAAAATTCTTCAATATGAAAACCTTTAACCACAACTGTTTCTAAATGATGCAAAAACAAAACCAGTTCCACGTACTCCTAATCCTCTTCTAAGCCCTCTGAAATAACTCTGATGAGGAGACCATGTATTATACACTACAAATGAAACTAAAGCCAACTTCGATACCATACAACAGATTGTATTTTAATATTGTGGTGATTCACTAACTAAACCCAGCTCTATGTACTCCCTTTCCTTCTGGACAAACTGTGTAATGGGTAGGTCTTTGTAGTTTTAAAGACTGCAAATTAAACCAAAGCAAACATCTTTGCTGTGAACTCAATTTACTGTGCATCCTCATTCCTTTTGCCGTTCTTTTTCAAACTGTTGGTTTTTCCCCACTCGGACGTTGGAAATTCCGAGGAGAAAACGAACGCACCATTAGCTGATAGCAATGTCAACGCAAGCTAATATATCAAGCTAACGTTATCTTAAACTGTTTATTTTGCTGCTGGAGTAGAGCAAGACAATGATGCCTCACACTTAGATCATTGTCGCTGTTTTCATCATCACTCAATCGCCCATTGCATTTAGCTTTAAACATTGCATTAACTTTAAAGCGTATTCGCTTTTTTCTAGTTGGAATTTCGGAGTTCCGAGGAGAAAACAAATGCACCATTAGCTGAACGGAAGCTAAAATATCAAGCTAACGTTATCTTAAATATTTCATTTACCTACCGGAGCACATTAAGATGATGTTGCCAGATCATTGTCGCTGGTTTCATCATCACCAGCTACTCATCCCACTTAGTGAAGTGGACCCAAACTTCTGAGTGCTTCCTCTCTGCCATGCAAGATGCTTGCTCTGTTTACAGCTCGCCCACAGTGACCGAAGATATTACGTTCTTTTGCCGGTGCTGTCGTCTATCTTGGCAATTTGCTGTCTCGCAAGTTCTCGTTATGAAGGACAGGTACCAAAACAAGGCACCGTTTCATATGACGTGAATCGGTACTCAGTCGGCATGGAATTTGGTCGGTGCCTTAAAAAGTACCAAATTCCATCTCTACCTCGGAGTTGCTGCCTCAGCACCACACTCTCAATCCACCTGGCAACACCTCCTTTAGGTGCAATCTTCACACAGGAAGTGTGGGTGGATTAAGACTTTGTCAGGGGGCAACTTTTACTTTAAGATCATCATGATAACTTAGAATCTGTGTGTCTAACTCCCTGGCAGCAAGCCCAATGGGAGACTGACAGGAACTCAAACTAAAACTGAACCTCAAACAGCTGCTGGGTTAAAACCAGAAGTGGCGTTAAAAAAAACTTCTGTGAGTAGCAGAAGGCTCTGATGGTCATATGGGTGAAATTGTATGCTCCTACAGGGTTTATATAGGAGATATGGTTAATAGTCTGTGTTTGATATAGCACTTTCTAGGGTTCTACAAGATGACCATTGACACATTGCACAAGGAGGGCAAGACACAAAAGGTCATTGCAGAGGCTGACTGTCCACAGAGCTGTGTGTCCAAGCACATTACGGTAATACACTCTTTTTCCAAAGTCAAGTTTTGACCCATGCAATTTTTAACCATCCAAAAATAATATTACGCTATATTAAATTGACACTGGTTGAGCTCTAGGACCAAGGGGAAAAACAACCGTTTGTGTTGAAGCCTGTTTCCCATTAGAGCATACTGTAAAGATACCTACCCCCCCGTGCCCCCCCCACTTCTAAAGTGAAAATTACGTCCATGATAGAGAAGCAAAGGGAAGGACAAGATGTGGTACAAAAAGCGTACAAGCAATGGAGATGACCACCCTGGAGAGGAGTGTGAAACAAAACCCATTCAAAGAGTGGGCTGCAGCTGGAGTCGGTGCTTCAAGAACCACCACACACGGATGTGTGCAGGACAGGTTTCTGCTGCATTCCTTGTGTCGAGACATTGTTGAACAAGAGACGGTGTCAGAAGCATCTCACCTGGTCTAAAGACAAACAAGACTGGACTGCTGCTGAGTGGTCCAGAGTTATGTTCTCTGAAAGTACATTTTTAATTTCATTTGAAAACCAAGGTCCCAGAGTCCGGAGGAAGACAGGAGAGCCACATAATCCATGTCACTTGAGGTCCAGTGTAAAGTTTCCACAGTCAGTGATGGTTTGGGGTGCCATGTCATCTGCTGGTGTTGGTCCATTGTGTCTTCTGAAGTCAAAGGTCAACACAGCCATCTACCAGGAAGTATTAGAGCTCTTCATGCTTCCTGCTACTGCCCAAATTTATGGAGATGCAGATTTCATTTTCCAACAGGACTTGGCACCTGCACACAGTGCCAAAGCTAACAGTACCTGGTGTAACCCTAACCCATGGTACTGTTGTTCTTGATTGGCCAGCAGACTCACCTGACCTTAACCCCGTAGAAGGGTATTGTGAAGGGGAAGATGAATACGCCAGCGCCAACAATTCAGAAGAGCTGAAGGCCACGATCAGAGCAACATGGGCTCTCTTAACACCTGAGCAGTGCCACAGACTGATCGACTCCATGCCACGCCGCATTGCTGCAGTAATCCAGGCCAAGGGAGCCCTAACTATTGACAGCGCCATAGTCTCCCCCTCCCCTCACGTCAAGAGTCTGGGTGTCATCCTTGACAGCTCACTTTCTTTTCAGGCTCACATTAATAACTTAATTCGGTCAGCATACTTCCATCTATGTTCCATAAACCGTCTTCGCCCCTCACTGACCCCTCACACTGCCGCAATTCTCATCCACAGCCTCGTCCCCTCCCGTATCGACTATTGCAATTCACTTCTTTATGGTCTCCCCAACAAACTCCTTCATAAACTGCAACTGGTCCAGAATTCAGCAGCCCGTATTATCACCAGAACCCCTTCCTTTCACCACATCACCCCGGTTCTCCAGCAGCTTCACTGGCTCCCAGTTAAATTCAGGCCCACCTTCAAAATTCTCCTCCATACATTCAAAGCAATCCATAACCTCTCTCCTCCATATATCTCAGACCTTATAAGTATTCACACCCCATCCCGTTCTCTCAGATCTTCTTCCTCCATCTATCTTGCGGTTCCTTCTGCCCGTCTCGCTACCATGGGGAGCAGAGCTTTCAGCCACACTGCTCCCCGTCTCTGGAACTCACTTCCCCCAGACATCAGGAACATCGACAGTTTTACCCTTTTCAAAACAAAACTCAAAACACACATGTTTAAATCTGCCTACAACCTCTGATTTTATTGAACTTTTTCTCTCTTTGTTTTTTCTTGTTTGGGTTTTATTATTGTTTTATTGTATTTTATTAAGTATTTTCTGTCAAGTGACCTTGGGTGTTCTGAAAGGCGCTTTTAAATAAAATGTATTATTATTAACTAAATATAGAGCGCTGTACATGCTCATTCTTTTCATGTTCACACATTTTTGTAGGCCAAAATTTCTAAATTCCTTTTTTTTTTGCATTGTTCTTAATTGATATTCTAATATTCTGAGATACTGAATTTGAGATTTTCATTAGTTGTCAGTTATAATCATCAACATTAAAAGAAACATTTGAAATATATCAAACTGAGTGTAATGAATGAATCTAATGTACAAGTTTCACTTTTTGAATGCGATTACTGAAATAAATCAACTTTGTCGTGATATTCAAATTTTATGACCGGCACCTGTGTATATCAAAACGCCAGTTCAGTCAAATAATGGCAAACTATCTGTGGCCTGTTTATACTCTTGAGTTTAAACATCCTTAAAACCTCAAAGCTGTTTCAAAAAGCATCCTTGGTGCAAGATTTACACGCTACATCGAGTGAAAACGCCCTGGTGCTTCTTTTAACAGACAGAAATACTCACTCAAAGATTTTTTGCAGCTGCTGCACCTCTGTGTATCCCTTAAACAAAGGTCTGTAAAATACAAAAAAACAAGTCAAAAGTTCAATTGTTTTCATCTTCAGTTTGGCATCCCTAAAAATGTTGCACTTCTAAATTCAAGGTGATCTTTCATCATCAGATATTTTTCTTTTTCTAACCTCAGGAGTAAAAGCTCAGCGAAGATGCAGCCGGCGCTCCACATGTCCACAGAGGACATGTAGACGGAGTTAAGCAGCACCTCAGGAGCCCGATACCACAAAGTCACCACCTGAGCAGTATCAGGGGACTGATGAGAGATGTACACAGGTGGGGGAGGGAAAAAATACTTTCAGTTACGATCATGGCTACAGGTAACCCTTACACCTGGTGTGAGAGCAACGTTGAAAGTGTGCAGACGGGCCAGTCCAAAGTCTGCGATCTTAACTTCTCCGTTGTTGCTGACCAGGATGTTTTCTGGTTTTAAGTCGCGATGCATCACAAGGTTTGTGTGGAGGAAGTCCAATCCTCGCAGCAGCTGCAGCATCACATTCTGAGAGTTGCAACATGACAGGAAATGTTATCCTTCAATCATCAAAACATGTACAACCAAAGTCCGACCGGATCAAGAGCCCAGACCTTTATAGAGTCGCTGCCCAAACCAGAGGCAGGAGCCTTGGACAGGTAGGTGGACAGGTCCTGGTCAATGTACTCCAGGACCAGAGTCAGGTCCAGAGCCAAGCCCAAAAACACAGCAGATACGTCCAAAAGCCTGAGTAACAAACAGGTCAGAATGCTCAAAGCTCTGAGGGTCACTTTTAGTAAAAATGTCCGACATGCAAATGAGAACAGATAAAAAAAACTAACCGTAAGAAAGCAAATAAAGTATGTTAGACTGGTCCAGGCATTCTTCTAATAAAGTGATTTTGACTATTTTCTACTGGATTAAAGTTAAATGTTGTTTTTCACATTAAAAATAACCATTCGATGACTAAAATATGTTTCTTTCTTTTTAAATTTGCACAATTAAAAGAACATGATGGCGGCTCAAATTTGATAGCTAAACCTTAGTTAAGAAAATATGAACTAAAAGGTCTAACTGATCAGTATATTCCAAATATGTTTTAGTAAAACCTTACATTTTAACTCGTTTTTAGTTTAATCTGGAACTCAAACTATTTATGTCTAGACTTCTTATATTACATATCAGTCAGCTGCAGACATTCTGTGCCCATATTACAACTTTTGAATGGGAAACCACTCTTTAATGTCAGTTTGTAATATAAATGGCTTTGTTTTTAGGGGAGCAGCACTGGAGCTAGAAACGTCAGACAAAAGGCTGGCCCCGTTACTGGATACAGACTGGACTCCTATCAGGTAGAGCTGGAGGAAATGATGCTGAAACAAAAAACTGATGACCATAAAAGACAAAGCATCCTCACCAGTGGAGCTTTATCCTACGGGATGCTCTGTTGTCGTAGCAACTGGTTCAGAGAATACCTCCTGTCATACCCTGATACACTCCGTACAAGAATTTGTCTCCCAAAGCTGTAGAAAATATTGCACCTTTTTGCACCAGTTAAGTCATATTTGCAGTTATTTTGCTACGTCTGCATATTCAAAATCATAGAACATCGTTCTTGGATTTAGCATCCTTTTAAATTTAAAGCTGTATTCTTGTATTTTTGTTGCTGCAGCAAAGATTTCCCAGGAAGTAATCCATCCATCCAATATCAGAGTCATTCTTGATACACAAGGAGCAACTTCTGAGGCACAGAAACCCCACAGGTTGTAGACTGCCTTATATAGAAATTAGTCTGACAGGAAAATGCTAAAAAAAATTAATGATGGGGAAAAAAACTCAATACTGCAACAGCAAATGCGTATAAAACACCAAATAAGAACAGTTTGACTTATCAGAGTACATTCAAACATTCAAAACAGTAAGTTTCATAATCCTACTTGACTATGTTTGGGTGATCGAAGAAGCCCACTTTGCGCAGCAGCGCCACCTCTCGGATCATGGAGGGAGGGATTCCGGTCCCCACTGCGCCAATTTGAAAGTTGAACTTCTTCACCGCCAGGAGGCGCTGTTTCTCCCCCAACTCCCTCGCCTTATAGACCTTACCGAAGGAGCCCTCACCGACCTCTGCCAGGAGCTCGTAACTCAGCCGTTCGGCGCAGAAGTTCATTTTCCTCCGAATTCAGCGTCAGAAAACCTGAACTTCACAAAAAGACGTCAATTTTAAGATGACAACCGCTAATAATGTCACGTTGTTGTGCTTTAGCAGCGGCGCGACTAAGCTAGCTCTTGACTTTACTGCTGTTTGCAGGTTAATGAGCATGTAATTAAATGTGTCTAAAAATAAGACAACCTGCATTAAGACTGCCTTGGTTTACCGAATAAACTTAGAAATACGCGGTTATTTACGCAGTGGGTTATTTTTTCGTTACCTCAGGCTGCAAGGAGCACAAATCGCACCGCCCGCTACCGGTAGAAAAATGGATCTGCATAATCCTCAAAAAAAAAAAAATATGAAGGCAAAAATCACACCCCTTTTTTTATTCACTGGCTAATCAGAAAGTCTAAAAACTGAATTATGGAGCTCAGCGTTTGCGCACGTGACTGCTGCAACAGCCGTGGTGCGTTCGGGAGCAGTCAGGATGTGTTTATAAACAAAACCAATAAGTGCTTTCTTGTTTTTCACGAGCCAAAACAACGGGACAAGTTTGATTACTGACTGCTCAAATCACCCAACACAGGCTCAAAGAGCCGCAAATAAAATGTTACATGTACATCACTGAAATAACTAAACAATCAAGTAGGATTTTTGTTTACAGCCATTGATCTGCTTCAAAAGGAAAATAACTTAAATGAAACAAAAAATAAAACATTCACACAAATCAAACTCAATCACTGTACTGATGTTTTGTGGTACCAAACAAGTGCAGGTAAAAATAAAGAGCTAAAAACTGGTTTAGTAACCATTTACCCAAACGGATTATTTCTGGTGAGCATGCTGAAGTACAGTACAGATAAGTACAGATACTCGAGTATCTTGTCATACAGGTTTCCCTTTTTTATCATTAGTATCATTGTAAGGCAAGTTTAGTTCCCAGTGTGAGTCTGAGGTGTAGTGTCCTGAACAGACATTCCCCATCACGCGCTCTGCGCTCCTCTGACCAAGGCCTGCTCGCTGTCCCTCGGTCTAGGTGTCGTACCCGTGGGGACCGGGCTTTCTTAGTCCTAGCACCGTTACTCTGGAACCAGTTGCCACCCTCAGTTAGGCTGTCCCCTTCTCTACCAGTCTTTAAGAATCACCTAAAAACACACCTCCTCCGCTTGGCGTTTCCAGAACATGCTTGATTATGGCCCTCTATTATTTTGAATCCATTCCACAGTTTTCATTGGTACTCTCAATCTATCCACTCAATACAATTGTGTCTCACACATTTGTATTTTACCGGAATGTTTCATCTATCTTGTAATTTCCATTTTGTATTTTGTAATTTGAATTTCTTTTATTGTTGATTTATTCAGTATAATTACTTACAACTGTACCATGTTCAGCGCTTTGGGCTTCCTGACAGGGTTGCGGAAGGCGCTTTATAAATAAAGCTTTGATTGATTGATTGATTGATTGATAGTGCTGCAGCATATTACTCATCATTTACTCCTCTTTCATTTTATTGTTAGAACATTTTGCTCTTTTGGCCAAGCTGATGGTATCCAGGTGGAGGTTACGGTTGAGAATGGCTGAGCCGCAGTTCAGAGCTCCTGCGAGGGCGCCGGTGAGACCACACAACATCACATCCTGGCCTGTGAAACATACACACCCAAAATCATTAGAACAAGCAGGAAAACAAGGCTATTGGTTGTATTAGGCAGAAGAGGACACACCTGTCAGATAGAGATTCTTCAGTGGAGTCTGAGGTCTTATCATAGTGCTGAACTCAGGGTGGAACCGAGCGATGCCGTGATCCACTCCGTAGAACTCCCCTCTGGGGGCAGCTATATAGTGTGCGTTTGTGATGGGGGTTCCAGCATCTATGTACTCAATCTGCACAAGAACATACCGACGATGGCAACCAGTAAATGAAATGTTTAGTCAGAAAAAGTTATTATTTTAATCACCTCTGAAACGTACAATCCTGGAAAAACCTCATCCAAATCATTAATGACTGCCTCATAACCCATCCACCAAATTGCCCTCTAGCCACCACCACCACCACCACCCCGCCCCTCTGTACATGCCCCTCTATGTGCACAAAGCCCGAGTTTTCGGCTTGGAGCAGCTGAACAGAAGAGGAGCCAGAGCCAGGCTGCCTAGTCTAACAGACGGTATGTTTAGTTTACATGTTCAGTTTAGAGTCCGGTTCTGTTCTTGTTGCCCGTTAGGTGACAGAGCTGCTGTCTGTGAACACAGCCTGTCCTCTGTTGACTGGCAGCTGCATGTTGCTAGCTGGCAGGGTCGAGGTGGGCTCTGGAAAATTTTGACTTATTGTTTGTAGGGTTTTCGCAGGTTGATGGTGGCACTGAGCTGCTGTGATTGTAAAGTTATGAAGAAACCAAGAAAGCTGAAAACTATCTCGATTTTCACCAGGGCCCGACCGACGTGCTTTTTTTGGGACCGACACCGATATGAAACTTTTAACAAAGGCCGATAGCCGATATAATGGCCAATATATCTCCCTCACAAAAAAAAGACATAAAAATAACAATTTTCTTCAGCTGAAACCCTTCATTCTCTGCCTTTTTGATGCAAACTTATTTCTCTATTACACACCAAAGAACTGTCTCCATAACTCACTCGGGTTTCCAAGTAATGCAAATAAGATTTATTTAGCAGATTTCAAAAACAACAGAACACACAAACACAAGTCACAGCATAAATCTAACATTCAAGTTTTCTCTTGTAAACTGTGGTTTCCATAAACACATTTTAACTTAAAGGGATATTCGTAGGTGGTCATTGTTTTGGCATTTTAGTGCATCTTGTTTAAAATTTAAAAAATCAGACTAAATTATGCATTTATTGCACCCTCTTCAGGTTAAATGTCTGCACTACATCAAGTCTGAGTCGGCCATGGCCAACTCTGGTCCTCGAGGGCTTCTGTCCAGCACGTTTTAGCTGTTTCTCTGCTTAAACACACCTGGTTTGAATCCGCTGGTGATTGACAGGCTGCTGCAGAGCGTGATGAGCTGATGAACAGGTGATTAGTCTGGGAAAACAACTAAAACATGCTGGATAGCGGCCCTCAAAGGCCTGGATTGCCCATCGCTGTGATAATGAAAAAAAAAAAAGGAAATAAACACATCAGAGATGTTCCAATCCTTTACCTTGTCTCTTGTGATCTTTGGATAAACATCCAGCACCACCTCCAGGGCCGAGTCAATGAATGCTTGTTTCAGGTCCTTGTAGTCGGGCCCTCTGTTCCCCACTTTGCCATCCTTCCACTCCTCAAACCACTCGTATTTAGCAAAACTCACCAGAGTCAAAGTGGACTTTCCTGAAGGGAAGAAGAAAACGAGGCAGGTAAGATACGCTTTAGTGACACAATACACAGGTTACAGCGGGACTGCAGTTACACGACAAAATGAAATGACTCCAGGCCAAGTGTATTCACGTTAACCATCGTGTCATTGTACCTGGTGATCTCTCCTCCCAGGTTGGATCTTTAGCTGATGGAGAGGCAACAAACAGCAAAGGAACGTTTTTAGCAGCTTCTTCCCTCTTTTTACTCCTATATTCCGCTACCCTTTAATAAAAACAGAGAATTACGGTCATCTTTGGAAAAGTTCTGCACCACAAGAGGCAAAAGCTGCTAAAATATGTCCACTCTGAGGCTATTCTTCCAATAAAACCGTGCTGCGCTGAGCTTGTGATTTGCATTTTGAGATTACAGGACGGCAAAGGCTGTAGGCAGAACACGGAGACTTAAAATGGAAAGAAACTTACAGTTGATCAAAGTCGTTCTCTGCAAAGACCCAGTAGTTGTTTGCTTTCAGGCCCAGCTCCTCCTTGGTCCCATTCAGACCCACAAAAATACTCAAGCCGCTTTCGCCATGCTTCACCATGCCCAGCTGCCTCTGGATCGCTGCAAGGCCGTAAAGCAAAGATGACCAAAGCATCAGAAAACACACTGGAAAGATTGTTTTTGCACAAAACTGTTAATAAATGTGTTTAAACCGTTATAATACGGATTTAAAATGTCTTGATGTCTGACCTGGCATGGCCTGGAGCTCCTTGGGCAGCAGCTTCTCATAGGTGTTAAATATCCCAGCATCAGAAATGACCATAGGAGCGCGGATATGAACTTCCTCCTGACCTTTCAGCACGCTCACACCTGAAACCACAACTAAACACCGTCAAATCACTCGCTTTGTGAAATGCGTTAGGTGCAGGATGAATTCAAGAAGCCACGCCCACCACAAGCCTCCTTTTCCTGGTTGAATAAGATCCGGTTCACCTGGGCTCGAACCAGAACGGCACCGCCTGCCTTCTCGATGACGGGGATCATGTGGTAGGGGATCTGACTGGAGCCGCCTTTAGGATACCAGGCTCCATTCAGGTAATGAGTGGTCAGAAGGCTGTGCATGGCAAAGCTGGCCTCTTTAGGAGCATTACCTTCACGTCCAACACAGGGAATAATAAAACAGTCAGCTGCACGCTCGGATCTGTCACCAGAAACAGAAAAACAGCGGTATACCGTAGGTGCCAAAGATGTAGCTGAAGACTGCTCTGAGGTCCTTGTTCTGGGTCAGCTCACCGACCACATCGGCCAGTGTGCGGGGGGCCATTTTGAAAAAATAAGACAGGTGTTTGACGAGGCCGGTGTAGATCAGGAACTTGGCCAAAGGGAGGGGCAAGATCTTCAGCATAGCAAGAAGCCAAACCCCATTACCAGTTTTCTAAAGACAAAACACAAGATAGTCGGGACAAGGTGACAAAAACATCCTTTTATTTTCTCACAGTAATCTGTTGTTTTGTTTCGGGAGTTCATCAGACCCCGCTTCCAGGAAGTGTAAATAGTTGTTGGGACACTGGCCGTTTGCATTCATTCATGGGTCTGCATCAGAAAGATTTATCCTCTTGGTCCTACTACACTTTTCCTCCTCCTAGTGATGTTTGTGTGGCAAAAACCAGACAGAAAAATGCTCCACGAATCAGGACGACACTGCATGCAAACACACTCGGTGTCCATTGTATTCATGCTTCCATGTCTGTTGAACTGTGCTGCTAACTCCACTAGAATGCCATCATTCTTTTTCTTTTTTTTATCATTTTCATCTCAATAAAGATTAAAACAAAGCTTTGAAGGAATGCACGGTTGATGCCACAGTTCACGCTTGGGATTTAAATAAACATTACATTTTTAAATGTTAAAGGCTCCTGTGGCTACCTGTAAACTTCAGAGTCAAGTTTAAAATCCTGATTTTTGTTTTTAAGGCCATGAACGGTCTGGCTCCGGATTACCTGTCTGATCTTGTGACTCGTTATGTGCCAAACCGGGCGTTGACATCTGCTGATTGCCTGCCGCTCTGCGTTCCAACAATGAAATACAAAACGCGGGGGCGGCGTGCTTTTGTCTACGCTGCTCCGACACTCTGGAATGCTCTTCCTCTTTCAGGGAGGCTGGCACCATCCCTCCTCCGGTTCAAGTCGCTACTTAAGGCTCACTTTTACGACCGGGCATTTTAAAATCCCTGACTTTTATTATTTTACTATGTGTCTTTTTATTGACCGTGATTATCTGCCTTGTTGTGTATTTTATTGTTGACCGTGTTTTGTTTTTATGTTGTGTTTTTATTTTTTATTCTGTACAGCACTTTTGGTCGGCTGCCATGCCGTTTTTAAATGTGCTTTATAAATAAAGTTGGTATGGTGACTCTTTTGGGTAAACCCTGACAACATGATGAGCTACACGCTGCTGACCTGTTAGAATTCTGCGACCCTAGCGACTGTCCAGAACATGTGCGATATCTGTAAGACTGACAGAGGTAAAGCTACGTTTGTGTTTGCTAATGTCAATCAGCAGTGGGCGGTCATCTTGAAAGGGGTTGATGAACATCCCATAATTCAGGGTATCTGCAGGTTTAAGGGAGCCAAATTTAAGACTTTTTAAGACCTTTTTTAAGGCCACTTTGAACAAATTTAAGCTATTTTTTCTAATTAAATTTAAGCTATAATTTCCAGCTATTGCCTGATTAGCCATCTAGTTACCATTAAACTTGCACTTCCCCATGGCGCAAGCTCCCACTAGCTTAACCAGCTAATGTGCTCATCTAAAAATAGTCCCCTTTCACAACCAACTGAATGTGTATGGTTCTGCTTACGCCAGCGTCATACACAAAAAATGCTGAACACCAACTAGAAATTCACAAACATTTTATAGAAATAAAAGAATCTTGTTTATTGGGTCTTTGGTCATTTAAGACCTTTGGAAACTGGATTTAAGGATTATTTGTCATTTTTAAGGATTTTTAAGGCCTTAAATTTGGAAAAGCAAATTTAAGACTTTTTAAGGACCCGCGGATACCCTGTACTTACTTTCTGAAAGTTTTGTTGAAATTCATTCAGTGGTTTATGAAATATCTGCAAGGAATCTAGCCTACATTAAGAAGCACCTTCCACCTCGTAGGTGAATAAGAAGATAGATGCACTAAAATGACAAGTGCAGTTAGTAAAAGTGGGAGGATCTTTATCTGTGTGTGTGTGTCAAAGTCACACACACACACAGATACATGTTGTGTAATCCTGCAGCTGGGGGTCTGATTCAACAATATCAGCTGAAATCAAAGTGCGGCATTTAAACACAAAGTTTATTCAGGGAAAGGGCGTCTGAATGTTGAGTCAGTGAGTGAACTAATTCATATCGTCAAAAGCGTGCATGCTAGGTTAGCTGGTGACTCTGAATTGCCCTTGAGTGTGAGTTAGTGTCAAGGTCAAGGTAACTTTATTAATAGCCCAGGTTACACACACAGTCACAAAACACACACATCAATAAAAATTATAAACAATAAGTGAATAAAAATAATATAAAATAGCCACACCAGACTCAATTCTCATTAACGTTACTGCCTCGGGAATAAAGCTCATTTTATACCTCTTGGTCCTGCACCTTGGCACAATAAATCTCCGTCCAGATGGCAGGAGAGTAAACTGGGCATGCAGTGGGTGTCCCGTATCCCTAACAATAGCTTTAGCAATTCTCTCTACCTGTCCACTGTACAGCTGCACCACACTTTTCCCTGGTTTTCCAAGCAGACGACCCGTGTGCGAACAGTTGTGTGACTCCATTTAGTCCTGGATGGACCGGAGACCTGTCCAGAGAGTCCTCTGCTTCTCATACGGTGGAGACAGACACCAGCCACCTGCGACCCTAGCGACTGTCCAGAACATGTGCGAGTGAGCTGAAGGATCCTACCTTGACCAATCTCAAGTACTCATCGATGGCCTTCTCCTCGCCTGGGAAACACTTCTTCAGCTCCTCGGGGAAGCGGGTCTTGCCACTGTAAATGGGGTAGCAGCGGCGGTTTTCTGGAGGTCCCAGAACAATGTGGTCAAATGGGTTCTCCAGAGGTGCCCACTGCAGCTGCCCATTGGTCATCTGGTCCAACACGCAGCGAAAAGGCTTGTGGTCTAACAGCTCACCGACGTAGTGGATCCCTGTGGTTGAACAGCACAGCAACTGTTAGTCAGGACTGACTTTTGTGTTCTTATCAACTTCTGGGTGATAAAAAAAGGAGAATTTCAATACAGGACATAAACTTGCATCCTGTCTGCGTTTGTTTACAAAAACCTGTCTTACTAGAAAAATCATCATCAGCTTTGAACTTTAAAAGAAATCAGTTATGCGTCTTCTCACCAACATCAAATTCAAAGCCTTTCTCTGTGAACGTGTGGCAGCATCCCCCGGCCCGACTATGCTGCTCCAGAACCAGAACTTTCTTTCCAACTTTAGCCAGAAACACAGCCAGTCCAAGGCCACCAATGCCACTCCCAATGATGATTGCATCAAGATTTTCTGGTACTTTGGAGGCCAGGAAACCTAAATTAAATCAGGTAAAACAAAGTTAAAACAAGAAAACTTCACCTATAAAGATACTATTTTTTTTTCATTGCGTTACATATATTTGGATTATTTTTCACATGACAGTATTTTTATTCCAATTCTCTGATTAAATCAAGATCCATTTATACCAAACGTTTTATTTCTAATTGTTTAAGTCCAAAAGATAGGAAACATGTTTACTGCTAGGATTAGGTCTGCGCAGCCGAACTTTTAAACAGCTCACTGTCGTTCACATATCCTACACACATTTACGCAGCTAAACGTCACGCACCTTGCTTCAGCACTTTATTTCTCTCTTTTTTGTCGAAAACCATCTTTTTTAACGGTTCACGACAGTCCTTCTCGAAGGGATTTGGTCCGGAGCTGCCGAAGACATGTTTTAAAACAAATACCACTAAAAATATTAAAATAATGGCTACTACCGCAAACATTTTATCCCCTTTCTGAAGGAGCTGTAACCGGGATGACAGCTCCAGCTACTGTGGGTTCATTTCCTCATGGGCTAGACAAAATACCACCTATGCTCGTTCAGCCAACCACAGCCGTAGCTTTATGTGACGCGATTTATTTGGACCAATCAACAACTGTAAAGAGAAAGTCGCTTCCCCGCTGCTTGTCCGTTCACTACTTCCTGATCAGTTCTCGTGAACCAGCGCCCTATCTAGTAAACGAGTGGGCATGTCGAACAGCCTTTATAAAAGGAAACTCGCCCTAGAAAATAAACACCTTCGAGTGTTTTTAAACAAAATGAGCGCTACAGAGTATTACATCACTTGGTTTGACTTTTAAAAAGTTTTCAGTTCTATTTAGCATAGCTTGATTAAAAAAATAAACGTTTTCGTTTTGGTCATGAAAACCTTATTAAAACAAAACTCGAGCGGTTCCCAAAGTTAGGGAGTCACTAAGATGGAATCAAATAGAACTGACATGGGGCAAAGAATCCTAAAATAATATTTTCCTCACTGTTTTCATTCTGCCATTGTTGAACTTTTAGGCTGTGCTTATATTGACCAACATGAAATATTTAGGGTTGCAAGTTTAGGCCGTATTTTTGGATCCGGAGCCAATATAAACGGTAACCTTAAACCTTGGCCACTGCCAAAACAAAAGCCTCAAACTAAAAATCAGAAACATGCAACTCTGTTGTCATGCAAACAGATCAGTGAAAAGTGGTTTGCAACTTCTACATTTCACCTTTAATTAACGCTCTCTTAAATAACAAACTACAAATAACTTCACAGCAACTGCTAGATTTTATTTTATTTTGCTTAAAAGAAAAAAAAATATCACCTCCATCTTCTCATTCATTTCCTGCATCACAACACCGCAAGACTCACCTTTTTTAAACATCCTTTAGCACACGTTTTACACGAGAAACCCCAACAGGAGTGCTTCCCCACTCATCACCATCCACCCTGCACGTGTTGCCAGTCCAGACCGATTTCACAGGCCCAGCTCCAGATTCTGACCATAAAACCTCACCCCCCTCTGAAAGCAACTGCATAGTCAGTATGCAAGATCTGCTGAACTATGCTTGGTAGCCTACAAACTCTGGTGTGTCGTCACATCTGATTTAATTCCAATTGAACAGGTGACGTGATCAAACCAGCTCAATATATACAGCTAGAGCTCAGCATGATGCTGCATGTACACTCAAACTTGTTTATAATTTGGTCATTTCCATTTTTACCAAATACCTTTTAAATATTTTTTTTAGATTTCCCGCCAGAGGTTTTAGTTATCTATTAAGCTTTAAAAAAAACTTTAAAAGTGCCCTGAAGTACTTTGGATTTCTGATTGCCACCTGAAACCTTGCAGATATTTTGGAAAAATAAAACAGGTTTGTGGTATTTAACAGTGGAAGTCACAAATGGGCCTCACTTAAATCCAAAGGTGTTGGCGTAAACCTCATTCCCGTTGATAAATGAATCAGCTGTATCAGCTCAACTGTGATCAGCGGAGATTGATTTGTCCTTGCTTCTGGATTTCTTTTGTCGGTACGATGGGCTGGATAAGGACGCCCATGAGTGTTAATATGAAGCTCCAGAGGATGCATGCCAACTCTGGTAATAACTTCAAGCAGTGCCGAGACACCTTCATGAATGCCAACAGATGGTGAGGAGCAAAATTAAATAAAATACAAAGTTGAAAAAAGAACTCTTAACAGAAGCCCTTATCTTATGTCCACTTTTGGTATTTATTACATCCTCTCTCTCTCTTTAGAATATTCCTGCTCATGTTGATTTTGTTACGTCTAAAACTTAAGAACAGATTTAGTTTAATTGCAAAAAGCACTTCCAATGATTAGGAGTAGAATAAAACAGTAGGTTCTGCTCTGCAGGAGCTAGGGCGTTCTTCGCAGATACGTCTGATATTATTTACAGGTACTGCAGGTTTTGTAGGTTTGCCAACAGTGAGTGTTCTGGTGACCAGTAATCTGTGCCAACTGTTCTGGTGTGTTTGGTACAAATGGAAAACAGCTTTTAGATGAAATACAGTTGCTTGCAATGGTCACTAAGATGGCTTAAGGTCCATGTGATGGAGGGAGGATGGGAGGGAGGGAGGGAGGGAGAAGAGCTCCCCAAACCCTCAGCCTGGCAGCAGTTGTGCAGGTCAAAGTTCAAAGGGTCAAAAAGTAAAAATGAGTGGTGGATTTCCTCTCCAAAAGCTGGAAATCATCAGTCTGTGGTGTGGTCTTCAGGCCTGTTGGCGACACTTTCCCGACGTTGTAAGGAGATGTCACTGCAGAACCAGCCCGACCTGAGGAGAAAACAGAAGGCCACAGCTCTTTAGACAAGACTGTAGGTTTAACCTAAGATGGGTTTGGGGTCCACCAAGTGGTAATTTAGCAGCTGTGAGTCCTTTACAGATGCACCACAGGTCATGCATCTTGTGAGATTGTCTTAAGCAGCCCTGATTGTTTTCAAGATTCGACCAAACAATTATAAATACCTCCATCACTTCTCATCACAAGATGGTTTTAGCTTAAATCTGTGGGATGAAATGACAACTTTTAATCATGTTAATGCATTTTTGTGTCAGCGACGTGTTTTTTGTTTTTCCAAAAGAAAAGCACCAGATCCATTTGAAACATCCTGTCACCTGTTTGGTAAAGCTGCTCCCACTAAAGTGGGACTACGTTAAATGCTCAGATGAAACTTACACTTTATAATCACTAGGGATGTGTATTGGCGAAATTCTGGTGATACGATACTTATCATGATACAGGGGAGACGATACGATATTTCACGATATATTGCGATACATTCAGTCAGGCAATATTAGCGATTTTTAAGACTAAAATTATTGTAGGAAAATTCAATAAGTGGTCCAAACTGATACTTGACATGATTAACATGAGGTATCTGAACCATAATAGAGGGATTTACATTTCAGTGGTGGAAACAAACTCCATTGCACACTACTGCTGACTAGCGGACGACATTTGATTTGCACCAAAAGTAAAGAAAATACACAAATGTTTACACGTGAGTTCTTCCAAAAAAATCGATACACAGCTTTTGAACATCGATATCATATCACAGGAAAAAATATTGTGATATATTGCTATATCGATATTTTCTTACATTCCTAATAATCACTAACCAGCATCACTCAGCATTTAAAGCAACACCAAAGAGATTTGAACTCTTTAAGCTATTGCTTTCCAAGTGGGTTCCAGTGATTGTTGAGGTAGAAACTTTACCAACTTCACAATGGACAACACTCTGCAATCCTCTGCTGACTAGTTTAGGTTAGGAATTAAGATTTTTCAGCATCAACAAAAAGCACAAGAAGGAGAAAAATAAAAATGTAGCTGTTATTATTTTCGTTCCACTAAACAAATAAGTAATCCCAGAAAAATTACCTTTTCTGGCCCCATGCTGGGACACTTCCAATTGTACAGATAATACTGCAGATTGCCATCTCCAATCCCAAACTTCAGCTTCTCCAAGAAAGTCTTGTTTTCCATTAGATCCAGTGCATTAAATACATCAAAGCCTTTCTATACGGGCAAAGAAAAACACATTGGTTTGATGCACGTTATAACTTGAGCTGCAGATCTGGGTTTTAATAAGATGTAAACAAACCGATTTGGCAAGGATGAGGGCGTCGGACATCAAGTCAATCAGGGGAGTGGTGGTGTGCACATTGTAGAAGGAATACGCTGCTTTTAGGCTGCGGTGCACAGGGTGATTCATTATAGTAGATGGCAGTGTGTAGAAACTCAGGAAGTCCGTCACTTTGCCCTCGGCCTGCATGGAGAAAACATCAAAAATGAAAAAATAAGCTCTTTTATCTGTAAGAATATTGAATTAAAACACTTTACCTCCACCAGGTATGTGTCGATGATGTTCTCCCGAGGGAGGAACCAGTGTTCCACTTCCTCTTGGTTCATGACAGGCACCAGGTTGAATTGGCTCAGGTACTCACGGAGGAGGCGATGCACCACCGGGATGTCCTTCTTGGTCATCGGTCGCAGACCAGAAGTCTTTGGTGCCTGGAGGAGAAAATACAGTGAACAGGAGGTTCAAAGTATAATGGGGAGCATGTGTAGATTTGTGTCTCTCTGCACACACCTCTGGCAAGCGGTACAACTTCATGGTGCGCTGCATAGTCATGTTTCTGCTCAGGTGGGAGAATTTCACTTCAATTAGTTTTCTTGGGTTCAAAGAGCGATGCCAGTACCTGTGGAAGTTAATGATCATTAAAGCTGTAAAAGATGAAAACTAAGGTTTATTTGCCAGACAAACCTGCACGTGCCCACCGGTTTGGGCAGCACCACTCCTGCAGTGTACACCGCCTGGAAGATACCCTGCAGGTTGACCCTTCTAGTGATCTCTCTGATCAGAACTGGAGCCACTCGCTTGGCGCGAAGCTTCTTGTGGACACAGAGGAAGTTGATCTCAACCATTTTCTTTTCTCTAAGAAAAACAAACATTAAAAAGAAAACGGTTACGTCAGACTTGTATGCTGTGAAATATTCACTGACATTTATGAAGAACTTCCATGACTACTTCAAGGTGTGGATCACTCATTAAACAAATACGTTTGCAGAGGTCTCGAGTAGGAATGAATGACTTGGAAGGTGGTGGGGGAGCTCTGGCGCACCATATTCAGGAACTAGAAGTGAGCCGCATCAGAGCTGAGCGTCAGACGGCAGGTTTAGGATTTTTTTCTGGACATCTCACCTCTGATTGGATAACAGCAATGTGACTACCACTGACTCTGCTCTGCAACGTTGAGGTTTAATCTCCACAAACAACTCAAGCCTGACAAAGTTCTGCTGTGTGGCGGAGATGCTAAAACTAACGGTTAGCTTCTACTAGCTGAGATCTTCTCTGCCGTTTCCTGGACGCTAAACCAACAACAGCCTTCCTCGTTGTGAGTCAAGATGGGTGAGTCCATGAATGTTCAGTGACAGTGTGACGTAGATCTGTCAGGATTTTCCAAATCCTAGAGTTTCATCATCAATTTTCTATCAGAAGCTAATGCAGGAGATAGGTGTAGGAGATTATTTTCATGTTCAGCCTGCATAAAAAACTGTGACCTATTATCAGAAATAAGATTTAAAAATGAGTTTTCAGCGTTCCACACTTTTCAGGTAACTGAGACACAACCTGAACGGTCTACTCAACGCTACAGAGTTTCCTTACATGTCGTAGATGTGGATGTTGGCTGGAATAGCGCTGATAAACCCGACCAGCTTCTGGTTGGAGTTCACTCTTACTCCACAATGCCACTGAGGCAACCAGCCTGGAGGCCGCAGGGCCCTGAGCAGGAAACGGATTTGAAGACCAGTTAAGCAGTGTAATGAGTAACTACATACATTTAAAAATATTCAGTTACTTTAACATTTGCTGCAAGTGTAAAGCTGAAAGTGTTTCATTTGTACCAGAGCAAGAAGTCAGGAGAGTAGTCAAATCTGAACATGTTGTCGTCATCTTCCACATAGTTTTCATTGAGAAGAGTGTAAAGCTCCTTGAGCTGGTTTTAAACCGATAAAAGCAGAAATAAAGCACCAGTAAGTTTTAAATGTTATGAAAATAAACAATTACACAAAAATAATTCATCTTTCCAACATCTGTCATTAGTAGTTATACATTTTTCATTCATGAATTAAAAACAAAACATGCACCGATACACACTAAGGTTGGGTCATTTTCAAGCGATATTCGACAGTCCCAAATAAATGATGACGTGTGATTTTGGCACAGGAGATGTTAAGAGGTTCTGTGGGCCGGCACACTGCATAGAGCGCTCCACCATTCACTAATGTTTTTACTCCCTTTGCAGAAGCAAGCTGCAAGGTCTTCAAATGAGACGTTGCTTCTATCTAAATTTCACTGGCTAGTTGATGCTTCAATAAATCATAAACTGAGCCATAGTTCGTTGACGCTACACACCAGACCAGAGGGTTAGTACTTCTAACCTATCAGCCAATAGCTGATGAATTTGCCTCAGCAGAGAGTGGGTAGCCCTACACCTGCTGGTCCGGGAAGAAGCTAACATTGGATGCTAACAGGGATTATGAGCATCTGAGGAAATTTTTTAATGGTTTCTGCAATCTATTATGTTGGATTGTGAAAGTAAGACCATTGTTGTTGGAGAAGGCTCTATTCTGTCAGTGATATGAGGCTCTGAATGGTGAGTTACACATTATTTTGAATTTCCAAGTGGTTTGACTAAAGCATTTACCATGTCTACAGTTATGGTCGAATCCTTGATTCCGATAGGTCAGTGAAGTCACAAGACTCCCAAATCATATATTCTCAATCACTCGCGCGCGTGCACACACACACACGCGCACGCACACACAGTAGCCTCGTTAATCTTCATGATTTCCTGTATTAATTGTTGGTTATTACAATTTAAAAAATCTCAGTTGAATATGTCATATAGGAGACACACACAGTGGTGTTTGACAAGTGAAACAAAGTTTATAGGATTTACAGAAAGTGTGCAATAATCTTTTAAACAAAATTAGGCAGGTGCATAAGCTACACACTTCCTATAGCTTCCAATTCAATTCAATTCAAGTTTATTTATATAGCGCCAAATCACGACAAGAGTCATCTCAAGGCACTTCACATGATAAACATTCAAATTCAGGTCATTTCATTAAGCCAATCAGAAATAATGTTTCCTATATAAGGAACCCAGCAAATTGCATCAAGTCACTGACTAGTGTCAGTGACTTTACAGCAATCCTCATACTAAACAAGCATAAAGCGACAGTGAAGAGGAAAACTCCCTTTTAACAGGAAGAAACCTCCAGAGAATTCTGGCTCAGTATAAGCAGCCATCTACCACGACTCACTGGGGATCGAGAAGACAGAGCAGACACACACACACACACACACACACACACACACACACACACACACACACACACACACACACACACACACACACACACACACACACACACACACACACACACACACACACACACACACACACACACACACACACACACACACACACACACACACACACACACACACACACACACACACACACACACACACACACACACACACACACACACACACACACACACACACACACACACACACACACACACACACACACACACACACACAGACAGACAGACAGACAGACAGACAGACAGAGAGGCTGAAGGTATTCTGGACCATTTTCTTATTCCAGAATGAAGCTGGCTTGTCCAAATGTGCTTTAGCAAACCTCTGTTGGTGCTGTGGGCAGAGAAAAGGCTTCCTCTGCATCACTCTCACATACAGCATCTCCTTGTGTAAAGTGCACTGAATAGTTGAATGATGCATATCGACTCCATCCGCAGCAAGATGATGTTGTATGTCTTTGGTCTGTGGGTTGGCTCGGACTATTCTCACCATTCTTCACTTCTGTTTATCTGAGATTGTTCTTGCTCTGCCACTTGGAGCCTTAACTTGAACTGTACCTGTGGTCTTCTATTTCCTCAATATGTTCCTAACTGTGGAAACAGACAGCTGAAATCTCTGAAGCCCCCTTCAGACAGGCCATGGAAAATGGAAATGTTCGGGACTCTGTCCTTAAGACCTTTGTGTCTGAATACAAACATCCGGATAACCTTTTCCGTGATTAAACTGGACGAAGCCCCTAGTAACAGAACCGGACTCGCCATGGACAGGGTGGCTGCTTCAGACTGGTGAGGTCGAGTTCCGGACAGGGAGGAGGGAGAGGAGGGGACCGGGGGACGCTGTGCGCACCTAGATTGTTCGCTCCTGTAGCATGCGGCGAACCATGGCAGCTCGCCTCCTATGCGCTCCTACGGTACAGTCTCCTAGACGCGCGACGGAGCGCTTCAAACCGCTTCCGTGATTCCTTTAACCATTGAGTTTCATCATCCAGGTCTCTTATGCGTCTTTGTGTGCACATAATTATGCTTAATATAAGTCCGATCAGTGAGAGGAATTCTATCTCTTCGTCGGCCATGTTTGACTAAATAGCTTTGGTTGGGTAAATGATGCATGTACGCCCGGCGCACTATGTTTACGCAATATCTGGTCTGACATCTGAAACTTTTCCCTGCTGTGTGAAGGCAGCCGAAGGGACAAGTTCAGATACAAAAGTGGTGTGTCTGAAAACACAGTTCTGGTTAAAAACCAGACTGAATTGTCCACACATATTCCAGAATGTCAATCTGAAAAGGGCTAGAGACAGCTTTCTGTATCCTTCCCCTAAACCATGACGGTGAACAATCATGAGCTGTTTTTACAGGACCAGAGCGTTTGCAAAACGGGATTTGCCGCGGCTCCCTGGGGAGGATAATGATCATTTATAAGATCAGCCCGTGGCAGTAATGTGGCGCAATCGTGGCAATTTTATAAAAGATTAGGTGATGGCGGCATAAAGCGGGTATAGGGGTGGTCTCTGCGCTGCCGCAGACTTCCGTTTATCTTGGACATAACTTGCTTTTTATTGCGAATGAAGCCATGATCGTTACATTTTTTTAACAAGCAGCTCCTAAAGGTGTCTGTCCCCATCAGTCCCTGTGCAGTCTCTGGTGATTTGAGCTTCAGCTCTAACAGAGAGGCTCATGCAGCGCTGCGGCGCTCCAGTTTGCCATCTCAGCTGATTTTGTTCAAAAAGCAAGCCTTACCGCCTGTGTTTACTTTCATTTTCCATAAATTTGCCAACCCGGAGCTCAGCAATAACTCCCCACATCATCATGACATCTGCCTCTGTTGCGCCAGGGCGCATACGACAGACCATTACCGCAATATTACTACCAAGCGAGGCGGAACGAATGCCGCAAAATTCGCGCAACGCCATGCCGGCATGGCGCGTTTATACACATACCACTGCGGTAATATTACGCCAATTTGCCAGCATGGTGTGTCTTATAAAAAGGGCTTTGTTTTCAGCTCATGTGAGAGTTGTTGTGAGGCCCCCATGTTGCTACTCTTTAGAGAATATTCAAAGAGGACGGAAACTTACAATTGGCCCCCTTAAGGAATCACCCATGGGTGTTTTTAGCCCATTTTTGGGGATGCTGAAACACCGCTAAATCAACTCCCAGCACCCCTAAAATTTGAGAATTAGAAACATTTTTTACTATATGTTTTTTAAAGACACTTGTAAAATATAAAAAGCATACAGTGCTTGGTTGAAACATTATATTTCAACAACAAAAATGCAGCAAATCTCCCCTGCCTCAAAAGCGGTTTGTTCACCTTTGCCAGAGTCTTCCTTCCCGAGTGGCTGATACGCTGTAGTTACTTAACGGTTTGAGTTGTTTCAGATACATGCAAATCAAACCGTTATGAAGCACATTAAAGAACAGTTATACTTTAATTGAATCCTTGATTGTTTATTCTTGTTAGAATTCTGAGAACAAATGTCAGGAGTCCAACATTAGATCTGACCTTTTTCACAAATAATAGTCAGTGATCTCTTTTTGCCTCTCCCCTAAATATCTACTAAATGAGATTTGACATTTTTGAAAAAACATCATTTTATTTGTATTTGGTTGTAATGTGAAGGAGAAAAAAATATTGCAAAAAGAGAATGGATATGTATTTTTCCAAAAGGAGGTTGATATTAGTGGAAAATGTATTAAAAATACACGCAAATGAATCCAAAAATTATTATTATTAGTACTTTTAGTGGCAACTCCAACCAATGAATCTGCTCTTATTCTGAAACTACAACAACCTGGGCTAGCTAATTTCACACTAATGGCGGGGTCCTTAAGACATAGTTCATGATTTGTGAAAACTTTGACTTGTGAAGATAAAAAAAAAAATGTATTTTAGCATTTTATTTACACTCAACAAAAATATAAACGCAACACCTTTGTTTCTGCTCCGATTTTTCATGAGATGGACTTAAAGATCTAAAATTCATTCCAGATACACAATATTACCATTTCTCTCAAACATTGTTCACAAATGAGTCTAAATGTGTGATAGTGAGCACTTCTGCTTTGCTGAGATAATCCATCCGACCTGACAGGTGTGCCACATCAAGATGCTGATCTGACATCATGAGTAGTGCACAGGTGTACCTTATACTGCCCACAATAAAAGGCCACCCTGGAATGTGCAGTTTTTTGCTTTATTGGGGGTCTGGGGACTCAGAACCAGTCAGTATCTGGTGAGACCACCATTTGCCTCATGCAGTGCAACACACCTTCTTCGCATAGTTTATCAGATTGTCAATTGTGGCCTGTGGAATGTTGGTCCACTCCTCTTCAATGGCTGTGCAAAGTTGTTGGATATTAGTGGGAACTGGTACACGCTGTTGTATACGCCACTCACTATCACACATTTAGACTGATTTGTGAACAATGTTTGAAAGAAATGGTAATATTGTGTATCTGGAATGAATTTTAGAGTCTTTAAGTCCATCTCATAAAAGATCGGAGCAGAAACAAAGGTGTTGCGTTTACATTTTTGTTGAGTGTATTTATTTAGGCCTGCTTGTTTATCACCTGAGCCACTTAGGAACACCTAGACCAGTATCCCCAACTCCCTTCCCCGAAGGCTGGTATCCAGCATGGTTTAGTTGTCTAGCATGTTTTTGTTGTTTCCCTAATCCAGCGCACGTGATTCACCTGTTCAGCAGCTCATCAAGCTCTGCAGAGGCCTTCTAATCACCTGCTGATTAAAATCAGGTGTGTTGAAGCTTTATTTTCCAAATGTGGCAAAGAAATTGTGTTAAGATGTACAAAATTCAAACTAATCTTGCCTGGACGGAGCTCAGCACCTCTGAACCTCTGATGTTATAATTGTCCCTGGATTTACCTGTGTATGGAGGTCAAGGGTCACTGAGCTTACCAGACCAATTTTGAGTTCCAATAATTAGTTCTGAAGGTTTTGGAAACAAAAAAATAAAAACTAAACAACGGTGCCCAAATTAATGCAACTGCCGAATTTTGTTTAAACAATTATTGCACATTTTTTGTAAATCCTATAAACCTTGTTTCACTTGTCAAACACCACTGTGTGTGTCTCCTATATGATTTATCTGAGATTTTTTTATTGAAACAACCAACGATTTATACAGGAAAATCATGAAGACCAACAACGCTGCCAAACTTTTGCACCCCACTGAAATTAATGTGTGTGTGTGTGTACATATGTAAATGTTCTTTGAGTACAAAAATTATTGCTCATTAAAAAAAAGATCAGTGAAGCCTTGGCCAATCACCAATGGTCGAGTAATTTGTCCAATTGCCCAATACACACCCAACAGTAACAGCCTTTTATTCCATTCCGACTAAAGGTTTCAGCTCATTGTTGTCCCAACTTCATTGGCTCTCTGCAGTATCAATCAACAATATACTGCACTGTAACTGGTTCGAGCTACATATGTGATTCATAAGGTGCAGTACATCTGACCTATCGGACAATAGCTGAAGATTTTGCCCCAGCGAGAGGGATAACTCTTCATCTGTAGGATCAGGTAAGATCTTGCTCAAAAGTTTGAAGTGAATATGGGGATGCCAATATGGTTGTGATGAACAAGAGATGCATCTGAAGGAAATCTTTAATGTTTACAGGGTGAAATATGTTGGACTGCGGACATGAGACTTGTTGTGGAGTAACTATTTTATTAGAGTACTTTTATGGATCCTTAGATTTTCTGGGTGGTTTGACAAAAGAACAGTTATGGTTGTAGAGGTGCTGAAAAAAAAATCGATTCAAGTCTGAATCGGGATTCTTATTTATAAAGGTTCAGAATCGATTCCAAGAACTCAAATATTTGGCATGTTACAGGTTTGAGATGTACTTTTTTGATCTTTGTCAGGAGAGTCAGTACTCCGATTACTTTTGTGGTCCCATAAATTGAGATGATTTATGTTTGAATCTGCTGATAAGAGGGCACTTGAATGTCATTTTTTCCATACTCAGAAATTTGAGATATTCTCATATTTATTTTCTAAGTTGATAAACAAGTACTCAGGATTACTCATGTAACTTGTTTCTACATGTACTTGAAAAGTATTTGACCGTATTACTTTCAAAGCTACAGTTAGGTAACTACAGATTTGTTATATTTTACAAAGCAAAAATAAATGTTGCCTTTTGGTCAAAAGATTGTTTCTGTTTACAGTTTTAGAATCATTTTAGTTTACATAGTAAATTTGCATTTTTGGAGCATGACCAGTTTAAAGTCTAATAAAAATGTCCCATAGCTTTAACTAACTTGTGCAACAAAGTAGTTCATCCTGGAGCTGACACTCTTTGTTAATACTGATTGTGAATCGATTTAAATTGAGAATCGTGAATCGATTCTGAATCGAATCGGCACCCCGAGAATCGGAATCGAATCAAATCGTGAGTTGCTCTAAGATTCATTTCCCTATATGGTTGTATCCTCGATTAGAATATATACCATTGGAATCACAAAAAACACATGGCTCTCCAATGATGCCATTAGAGATCTACATAAAGAGTGTTGCAAAAAAACGCTGATTTGGCCTGGAAGTGAGTCATATCCCATCTATGAGACTAAAGCCTGATTCATGCTTCTCCGTCTGCGTCAGTGCGGAGACATGCAACATCCTTGCGGAGCTGCCGGAGAGCTCCGCAAGTACGTACGGAGTCGAGCTCTCTTTTCTAAACACCCGTCAGTTGAGACGGACAACGCAAGCTTGTGATTGGTCAGGACGCCGCTGTTGTCTACACTGCCGCCATTGCGCCCTCAAAAACATAAAGAGAGCCGAGGATAACTAGCGGCAGACACGGAGAAGCTTGAAGAATACCTCGCGAATAAACTCTAAAAGCATGAACGTTTAAATCTCCCGTGACTGGAGGAGTGAAAAGATGCACAGCAAGAGTTTTACTTTTGGACGGAAATGACAGGAAACGTGGGTTTGGAGGTGGCAAGTGCATGAAGAGGTGGAGGAGAATGAGAGACAAATGTGTCCGTGTTAAAAAGTCTCTTTTATACAAAAAAAAAAAAAACACAATATAAACACACGATCTTGGACCGATACACGACAGGATACCACAGAACAGCGCTACGCCCTCTGTTGTCCTGGTGGGCAATTGCTTTGCAACACTCCCCAGGAGACGGAGAAGTATGAGAGCAAAACGCTTCCGTCAATCCGTGCGTGTCTGTCCCTTGCGGAGCTGACGGAGAAGTATGAACCAGGCTTAAAACTGGGCGTACACTGTGCGACTTTTTCACTCGTAGCACTCAGCTTCAGCTCAAACTGTACGACCCAGTTCTCGCATGCGATCTGACTGCTCACACTGTACGTCTGGTAGCAACACGCCGGACCTAAAAATGCTAAAAATAGCAGTTTTTACACAACACGTTAGACTTTTTTGTCTTGTCTTGCCTGTTGTGCTTCGGGAGTGCTGCAGGAGGACACACAAGGATTTATGGGGGTTGGATGAGGAAAACGAAATAAAGAAAGTAAATCTGTGTTTTGTGATCAGTTTAATTTGACATGAACACGACAAACACGCTTTCTTGACAATCTTTGTGAGTAAAAAAACGTGTAGAAACAAAAACGAACAACGTGTGTTATTAGGGAAATAGCGGGGGAGCGGTGTTGATGCAGGATTGCGCATGCGCCGTGAGCGGTTCTGGTACTTTTTGGGTCGCAGCTGCTCGCTGCACCGCTTCAACAGTGCGATACCCTGACGAGGGACGAGTAAAATATTAAACACTCCCAAAGTCCGTGCGAGCTCACGATTGCTGATCGGTAGCTGGTCACGTGGTGTTAATCGCCTCTCGTAACCCCCGTACACTACACGATGCTCAGCGCAACACTCGCCCCGATCTTGTGGATTCTCGCACGAGTGGAAAATCGGCTCAAAAAAGTGAAAAAGTCACACAGGGCTCAGCTGGTTGTTGATACATTTGTCCAATCTTACTAGAAAAGCTTTCCCCCCATTGTATATATTTACAAGCATAAAAAAACACTAAAACTATATGGGCTGAAGGTTAGAGAAGTGTTTACTTTCCCCTTGTTTGACTTGTTTTCCTTTTTTTACATATATAATGACACAAAGAACTGCAGCACGTCAATCTTGAAAGGTAAGATCCCATGATAAACAGTAACAACAGACAAAGCCGTTGTTACTGAAGATGCAAAACAAGTCATTGTTGTTCTCACCACAGCAGGGCTCCCCAGGTCTAGGGTGTCCCAGATGAAGCCCTGTGGGAGGCTGTATGGCTCCTCTCGAATGTGGTCCTTGTCAGGCTCGATGGATCCATGTGATGTTACAGTCTCCCCTGAGAAGAGAAACATCTGTTGATGTTATTTCCCACATGTCCTAGGGCTTCTGTTTATTAGAAGAACTTGACACAGATCATACCGAGTTTGGGTACCGGCTGTGTGTCCCAAAACTGATAACTCCTCCGACTTGCCTCCTCCATGGTTTTGGCTGGACCTTGTCCAACTGAGAACAGCTCAATGGCCTTCTGGATCTCCTGCAGCTTATCAGCTGGCAACGAGTTCACCTACTCAGAAAGTTAGGAGAAAGACACTTAATGCAACAACAAATGTTTTCAATTATTTCAATAAAGCATCACATTACAGCAACAGTGGTACTATTAAAGCCAAAATACACGAGCTGGTTTACACTCTCCAGACTACCTTTTATGTTAAAATAGGTCACATAAAAAATAAATAAGCTATTGCCTTGGCAAGTGGGTCTGGAGCTTCTTCAGTGGCTCCAGACTTCTTCTTCTTTTTCTGCTTCTTTTTCTTCTTCTTGGCACCAGTGTCGCCGCCGAGACCCCGTTCACTGGAACAGGACAGAAACACAAATTCAGCCACCCATTAGCGAGAAAAGCCAGGTGATATTTAAAAATGGGTTTAATTCGTAGACATTCTTTTAATCTAGTCTCAGAGCTTAAGAAGCCATTATTCCTGTTTTGCAGAATTCTTTCTTTAATGATCTAAACATGGTCCATTTCTCAATACCCAAGGATGCTAGTACGATCTTGTGTACGTGACACGTGTGCTCTTGGCAAGGACACCAGAAAGTCTGTTCTACCGAGCATGAGAGGACGACGATGGCATTTGGAACTGAACTGTTCTCTGTTGCGTCATAGCAACAACCGCTGCTTGTTGCTATGGTAAAAAAAATAAAAGACCCAACATAAAAAATAGTCTAATTTGTCCCATAAATAGCTAAATAATTAAACATTATTTGTATACATTTTTGGTTGACTTTTTGATCAAAATTACCAGCAATTCCTGCTGTTAAATGAAGAAAAAAAAGTTTATTTTTATCAAAACACAGTATTTAGGGCCACCCTGCTTTTATTTTGATAGTGGGTAAGCTAATTTGAAGGATCGAAAAGTTTGAATAAAAAAACTAATTCACAGCAAATTTTACAGGTTACACACAATTATTTACAATACCAGACAACTTTATATATCTTCATTGGTATTTGTGATATAAAACACTAGTTATGAGCTTTCCCCTCTGATGTTTGGAGTATAACGGTTTTGCGATGCAGTGCATTATGGGATACTTTGTTGTCCCAAGTCCGCAAAAGGATGCATTAATGCATAAAATGGGCAGTGCAGGAACCCATACGGGAACTTGTCATGATATGTACTTAGGATTGGAAAGGCACTTAAAGCCATCGCTGATGAGGTTTCACATGGACGCGAGTACACGAGTTCAAAGGAGTACGCATGTTGAGAAACAGCCATCGTAATTTTGAAAAGAACTTCAATGGGTGGTGGTGGCGGGCAGACTTTATCATTTATTTCAGTACATTTTAGTAATAAATAATGCTAGAATAACGTTTTTTCTTACACAGAAATGTTTACACTTTCCAAACAAATGTGTGTTGACAAAACAATCTGTCGTTGATCTAGCAATTTCAGCTCATTCCAGGTTAAACCTTCATATTAGCTGCAGTTTTCTTAAAGAGCAAGTCACCCCCAAATCAACTATTTTTTTTCTGATAAACTATATAAATGTGTGTCTAATCGTGCTGCAGACACATGTAGTCAATAGTTTTGCACTTTAGTGCATTTTAGTTAAAATTTAAATTTTCTGCCTGAAACTGTCAGTGTTGTGCCATTGTCAGGTAAAACCTCTTCACTGCATTTGAATTTAAATCTGCCACCGCTATTGGCTAAGAGGTACGCTATGATGTAAACTGGTACATTATGATGTCACAATGTCGTGAGTGTGTATTTGTTGGTGGCTCCACCCTCTCTGTCTGCTAGGCAACAGCATTTGTTGCATTTTTCAAACATGAAGTGGGAGTGAAGTATGCTTCTTGTAAGGGGTGACTTGCTCTTTAAACACACGTGGCTCCAAAGCAAATTAGGAAGCTGCTACGCCTGTCCAGCTAAATAAAAACAGTCCCAACAAACAGAAAGGACAGCAGTGAACATGGATAAGTTGTCAGGCTGCTTTGCATAAACAGCTTCAACTGTATCCTGAAACATGCTGCAAAAGTTATTTGAATGCACAGGTGAAATTTCAAAAATAAGCAAATGATGCTAAAGTTAATTTATGTCAGTGATTCAACTTAAAAGGTGAAACCAAACTATGAGACAGACGTGTTACATGCAAAGTCAGATATTTCACGTCTTTATTTTTATATTTGTGAGGATTATGGCTTGCAGCTTATGAAAACCAAAAATTCTAAATCCGAGACACTTAGAATATTGTGAAAAGTAGGGCTGCGCAATATATCGTAAACATATCGTAATCGCGATATCAGCATGCACAATATGCATATCGAAAAGAACAGAATAATATTGCAATGAATGATCAGCTCAAATGTTTGCTACACATGATGCATTCTGTCAGTCAAGTGGAAGCATGATGTTTTTTAACAAATCAAATAGAGCTCTTCGCCCATTTGGCCAATTGGGTGGGTTCTCATAGGTCAGATGCCTGCCCCCGAGATGGACGGCACTTAATTTTGATGGTTAGCAAACACCTGAGTTAGCTTTGTTCTGCTCTTTCTGCTGATTCTGCTTTTCCCGGGATCCACTGATTGACTTTTCTTGTGTCTCGTTAGGTAGACAATCTTTAATTATTTCAAATCTGAGAAGCCACACACCTCCCCTAATCTGCCCCAAGAATGACTGAATACTTAGTGGATTATCTCATTAGTGTCTGAGAGGAGAGAGGCCAAGGACCAGGCTGTGTTTGTAAACCCTCAGTGCAGATGGTAGATCACCTGACCACAGGATAAGGGGTATCTGGTATCTATGCATTTGTACATAGGAATGCACAAGGGGTCAGGCAGTGACGGGGACAATGGACAACAAAACATTCAACAGGCTTCCATTTCAATGGAGTAGAACAGCCAACAGCTAGAACCAGCTTTTGTTCCTGAAGGGTGAGGGGGATTTCTACATGTGCTTCTAGGGAAAATAAAGAGATAACCAATATTACAACAAAACCAAGATCATCACATTCCCATCAAGGTACAAGTGCCTTGTGGTGGTATTTTCTTTTACTGCTTTAGGGCTTAAAAAAAAAGCTACAAATAGGTATATTAAAAGCTTTAACTTCTGCTGCTCATGACCTTTAAATACCAGTAACTTAAAGGAAAGGTCACTTACAGACCAGAGGAGGCAGGAGACTAATGTTTTGTAGAAACCCTTTAAGTATTTAGTTAATTAATTAAAAAACCGCTAGCATGAACACGTTTAGATTTGTGACACTGGGGTAAACACTGGGTAAAGTAGGGGTTTACTTAAAAGCTCCTTAGAGCTAAGCTAGGTTGTGCATATTTCTCTGTGATTCTAAGGTAAATTCAAAGCTCGCAGATCTTTCACAAAAATAGGGTACATGAGACATTATTACCAAGTTTTGAATAAAAGAAACTATAAGTACGGTATGTTTCACTTTTGGTTTTATGCCCCCACTCAGACAAAAGGGGTTTTGACAGCTTCGTTAGCATGTAAGCTAACTATCACGCTACATGACAACTGGGGTTAATCAGTTACGCAGAGTGAGTAGCGGCATTATAATAAAGAAAATTGTCAGTTTGCTCAATTTAATTTTCAAAGAAAACTATACACCTATGAAAAATGTATGAGTTTAGCAACCAAGTACGCCTTCAATCACACATTGGTTATTCCTCAACACCTCACTACGCCTTGCGTTAGCTGGAGATTCGAGGCTAAATCCCACCTACATGGCTAACAGAATCACCAATCAGAAACAAAGATCTGGGAAAAACGACACAATCTCTAACCAATGACAATAAAGCAAGGGCGGGATAACGCTTCACGATAGGTGTCTAACCTCGCCTGCTTGCCAAAGCCTCTGTTAGCATTCGTGTTGGTTAACGGTGAAGTATTGTTGCTCATGTTACTCCGCCGTGTGAGTAATAATACCCTCTTACCCATCGTCAAATTGGTGCTCTTCGTTTTCACAGTCGCTACAGTGTCCATGGTCCTCTACATCTTCTTTCTCCGGCATCGGTGCTGTCTCATTCTCATCCGCCATCTTCACCGGGAAGTGAAGAGCCACCGTGCTGTCGACGCCTTTAAACCTGCCTCGATGCTATTGGCTCGGAGGTGGAAGCTACGGTGGCGCCCTTGTGTACATTAAACAAAGGCGCAGCAATGTTTCTGGCCTTTTCTTTCGAGTTTTGTTCATTTCTGTAAACGGTGGCGAATTATATAGTTTTTAATACGTTATTGGAAAAATCGTACCCGGATTTTGCATTTATAAACCGTCCCTAAACCCTTTATTCACCACTGGTGTTGTGCTTGATTTTGTTTCTTCGTCGGATAAAACACCGTAGTTGCGCGCGTGATCATTCAAAAACACCGGAATATAAATTCTAGTAATTGAGTTGAAGCAAATAATACTTTAAATATAATTTAAATGATAATAACTGATACACAGAATTGCTCTGTAGAATGAGGACAACGTTTTGAATGACCTGAAACATGATCCTTGTTACTGAATTTGAAACCACTGGCCTGAATCTACAACTAACCCGTTATTTTTGGGTGAGGGATATTTGCAGTTGCGTCTTCTCCTGCAACATTTTTTACATTCAGAATTTAAAAGTCTTAATTAGAAACCACACTAATGTCTGATTTGATATTGATCTCTTTTTAACATACATTCACACTTGGTCACTCATGGTTGTTTATGGAAAACAAACAACCCAACAAAATAGAAAAAAAAAACAACAACAAGAGATGTTATGTTGTAGTTTTTTCGATGCATCTTCTCTGAGTCTAGCTTTGCTCATCCTATCTGAAATCTACCGAAGACCAACTTGAGAAAATAACCTTTAGAGCAGATTCTTAGTAGCTGCGTCCATTAGCAAATCATTTTATTATCAGTGATGTGTTCAGTAATTTGTGCTGCTAAATCACATAGCTCCTGAGCTAGGCAACAAAGACAACCAGCAAAAGGCCAGCATTTGCAAAAACTAGTTAAATTATTTAAATCTGCCATCTAATTGAAACACACATCAAATTACTCTGAATTCCTAAAAATTAAACATTTGTGTAGATAAATAAAGATTAAGTCAATTCTATGTTAGATTCTTTGTCTTTGAAGAGCAAGTCACCCCCTGCCAGATTCTTACTCAACTCCATGTTTGAAAAATGCAACAAATGCTGTTGCCTAGCAGACCGAGAGGGTGGAGCCTCTAACAAATACACACACTCACGACATTGTGACATCATAATGTACCATCTAACATCATAGTGTACCACTTAGCCAATAGCGATGGCAGATTTAAATTCAAATGCAGTGCGTAGTTTTTTCCTGACGACGGTGCATCGCTGACAGTTTTAGGCAGAATATTTAAATTTTAACTAAGATGCACTAAAGTGCCAAATTATTGACTACAATTATCTACAGCACAACTGGACACTCGTTTATATAGTTTATCAGCAAAAAAAATGGTGATTTGAAGTGACTTGCTCTTTAAAGAGCAAGTCACCCCCTACCATATTCTTACTTAACTCCCACTTCCTGTTTGAAAAATGCAACAAATGCTGTTGCCCAGCAGACCGAGAGGGCGGAGCCGCTAACAAATACACATACACACAGGCTCACAACAGCATTGTGACATCATATGGTACCAGCCAATGTTCTAGGGTACCTCTTAGCCAATAGCGATGGCAGATTTAAATTCAAATGCAGTGCAGATTTTTACCTGACAACGGCACAACACTGACAGTTTTAGGCAGAAAATTAAAATTTCAACTAAAATCCACTAAAGTGCAAAATTATTGGCTACACGTGTCTGCAGCACGATTAGACATGCATTTATATAGTTTATCAGAAAAAAAGGTTGATTTAGGGGTGACTTGCTCTTTAAAAGAAAAAAAGTAAAAGTGCCACAAGCATCTAAAGTAGCATTAAGACTGACTGAATAGCTCAATCATTAATGAACAATAAAAACAGAAAAGACACTAACATGTCTGTATTACATCACAGTGATAAAATAATGAAATGCTTTTGACTACAGTTAGTTCAGTTTAGCTTCCTTCTCACAGCACCCAGACCTCAAGTATGTGTTTAATCTTGATCTAGTGTCTTTAAAGGTGTGGAACACTCGTTTAATCCCCACATTTGCAGTGGTCTCTAGTAGGAATGAATGCTTTGTACGTCATAGTCAGGGGGAACAAAGCTTTCTACTAGCCGAGACGTTCGCTGATGTTTCCTGGACGCTAAACCAACAACATCCTTCCCCGTCGTGAAAGATGGGTGAGTCCGTGAATGTTGTGACAGCGTGACGTAGATCTGTCAGGATTTTCTAATCCTGGAGTTTCACCATCTATTTTCTATCAGAAGCTCATCCAGGAGATAGGTGTAGAAGACCATTTTCATGTTCAGCCTGCATGTGAAACTCAGAGTGACTGATTATAATCAAAAATAATTATTGTAAAACGGTTTTTCAGTGTTCCACACCTTGAAATTGAAGTTTAAATATCAAAACATGTTAAAGTGTTTATCAGTCTACGTTATCAATAGTGTTAATATTGTCCTGTTAGTGTGTTTCATGAGCTTCATGATTACACGAGAGGGATATCCAGCTCGGCTTTGCCTCGATTTGAGTCAAAATGGAACCCTTGAGGCCTTGGCTGGTGAAGACGTTGGCCTCCTCCTAACCCCTGTGGTTCATCTGGTCTGAACGCACTTCAAACTTTTTTTCCTTTAGCCATGGCAATCCTCTCCGACACGCTTTTCACAGGGACTCCCCTCCGGCTCACTTTCACATGGATGAAGAGTGTAGCTGGAGACAGACTGGACCCGTCTGCCTTCAGCAGGTGAACATGTCGATAACCTGAACGAAAGCAGAGTTTCACAAGTTACAAATATTACGATGGAGACTTGTAACAAAGCCGACGGGTCAGATCTTGAGGTCGGACCTGTGCGGAGGCTTGTGAAGGGAACAGTGAACTGGCCCACAAAGTCATTCTTGGCAGTGTGATCGTGGTCCTCCACTACGAAGCGCACCAGAGCCAGTTCAGGAACCTGCAGCTGGAAACTCAGAGTGCAGTCCCACCGTGGGTTGAAACCTGTAGAGGGCGCACATGAGCCGTGAATGCAAGGGGAAGACATCTACAGTTTATGCCTAACTAGAAACAAGCATAAAGACATTTATTATGATTATTTATTTCCTCTTTTTCTTGCATTTCATTATAATAAATGTTATATGACGTGACACTAATTTGCAGCAATAATTGCATCAAATAAATGATTTCTGTTTCACAGTCATGAATAGACTCTTTTACTGTTTGTAAACCATATGACGTCAGCGAGAATGCGCGCGCAGCTTGGCAACAGACAATGGCGTTGTGTCAGGCTTTATCAAGCTACGCTGCGGGGTTATCACCGGCAAATCTTGAATGTTATATTATTAAACTCACTTTAACGAATGGCAACAGACTCCCGGATCCCTGTGGCATTACGGAATGGGTGGAAGATGTAGGTGCGTGGCCAGATATCCAGTGGCCCGATATATATACGTTTTTAGTGGAGAGGCCCAGTAAGTACACACGTGAGAAGCTACGGGCATACAAATCGTTAGATGCATACAACTATGTTGTCTGTGGCCACGTACAGAAAGTAAAATATCACAACATAGACTCTGAGTTTTGCGTCTTGAAGGCAGAAGTCCTTCCTAGCCAAAGACAAGGACACAAGACTGCTATGTACGAGGCTTGGGTCATAGTAAACAAACCAGAGAACTACGTACCTGCATGGCAGGGTGAGTATAACATAGGTTTCTTTTTTTAGCGTGCTCAGCAGTGTTGGGTAAGTTACTTCAAAACTGTAATACATTAATTATTACTTGTTACCCTCATTTTAAAGTAATTCATTACATTACAATATTACTGATTTTAAAATGTAAGGCATTACACTACTTTTGCATTACTCTAAGTTACTTTGAACAAAACAACTTCAGTATGAGTTTGGTAATCTGATGCCTGGTGAACTCATGACACATCCGGTGGAAGGTGATGTGGTGTCTGAGCTAGGATTGCTGTTAAAAACAGATCTTTAGAAGGATTGTTTATGAAATAAATGAAACAACAATCTGTACTCTCAGCACGCTGCCATCTTATATTAACTGAGCAGGGAGTGAGGTGGTGGGGGCTCCAAGTCTATTTTGCCTTGGTCCCCAAATGCCTTGATACGGCCCTGGATGTGGGACTGGCTTCTGGGGTGATCTGATTCTATCACATGTATAAATATTAAATGCTTATATATTATTGCTTTTCACTGGTAAAAATGTGTATTGGGGATAAATCTACCTATTTTTTTCTTTTCAAGCACTTTGTTTTGTTTTCTTGATTTTATTTGAATAATTTCCTGCCCTTTCTCTCTCTAACCTTCCTGCATGCTGCATGTTTTCTCCGTATTCCAGAAAAAACTGTTTCCTAGACTTCCTACTTTCTAACTATCAGCCAAAGGAATCTTCACATGTGCAGCGCTCCAGCAGCAATGAGTTAAAATCACCGGAGCCCAGATTAACTCAGCTGAGGCAAAGCACAGTACAGAATACCAGAGAACATGCGCTGATATGAACGATCGCAGGTGAATTATTTTGTTTTAGTGGAGCGATTTTGTGAATGTTGCAGCAGCCGCGTGGAGGATGCAGCTGGAGTAATTGAGCCGGGTGCAGAACAGAACACCGGTACCGCTGCGTCCTCTCTGCCTGCAAAGCGGAGTCCATAAATGACGTAATATATGCAGATACTGGATCTTTCTTCGGGTTTCCCGCAATTTGAATTTTTAAGAAACACATCTTGATTCTGGGTTTAAAATGCATTGTAATTACTGCGTTACTGACAATTGTACTGAGTAAATATCACCATTTTTTTTCCCTGTAATGCCTTACATTATCGCATTACAACAAAAAGCAATGCATTACAGTAATTAATTACTTCTGTACCGCATTACTCCCAACACTGGTGCTCAGAGTACAATCGTGTTAATTTTAGAGAAGTTTATACTAATATGCAGTGGGAAAATACAGATGAATTAGAATGAAATGTTAATTTCATTTGCAAACCAGCAAACGCAACTTACTTTATTTAATAGAACACACGTTAACCAGCTTTCTGGTGTAATCTTAGTACATAATTACCTTACCTGATATAAAATGGGCGCTACAAACTCGAGCATTTCGGATCGTGCACGTTTTCATCAACCCTTTTGATGGCCTGTAGCCAAAGACGCCTCCGATTTTGTTGAAACGGATGTGCTCCCTTCGGAATTCTGTAAAGTTTCAGTCCACTGCTTGAAGAGAAGCAATTCTGGCATCCATACACGCAACAACCCGACATTTTTATGTGCTCAGAACTTCAAAACAAAGGGTTTAAAACGCTGTTTTAGTATCGAGGGTGAATGAGGAAGCCTTCGCTCTCGTTGCCAGGCTGCGCGCGCAACTTTTGATGACGTAGGTAGTAAAAGGGTCTATTATAAGATGGGTTGTTTTTAGTTCGTACCATTGTTGTCAATGCGGTGGGTTTTATTCTTTGCACTATCAATGGCCACCCCGTGAATTTCCACCCACACCTGTGGATCCACAATGGAACTGGCTTTCTCTGTGTTGATTTTTGGGAGCTGCTGTGCAGAAATGATCTGTAAAACAAGGATTTGTGGGAAAAAAAAACACCTTCAATAAAAATGGAAGGGATGTTAATAACAATAGAAAAATAATAAACTAAGAAGTAAACCACCCCAAAATAGGAGCGTTTCTTGATGAAAAACAATTAGTTTCAAATCATCACAATTACAGCTCACCCTTATAGTCAGCTGGGTGGGGGTGTGGCCGGGGCCTCCTCCAGTGTTCTCAGGGTTAAAGTTGGATGTGGAGCTGCACAAGAAGCTGGGTTTGAGAACGTACCCACAGCGACCATTGGGGAGGAAGCGACCCTGGTTCAGGTCCATCTGCTCCCCGGGAGTCTGGAAGTTCAGAGCCACTAAGGATCATAGAGGAGGGGGAGGAGTCAATTACACAACTAAGAATAATCCCACAGAACTATAGTCAAGCAGAAGCAGCGCTAAATGATCATTTTCCCTCTCGAACAAAGCTGAGCAGCTTCCCATTTCTACTGCTGAATACCGACCCATCTGGCAGCCGCAGTTCCACATTTCCTGAGGATCATAGTTGGATGATTGCAGGCGCTGGCCAGAGGGGTAGATCCGGCTCAGCTGCCTGCTGTTGTGTCGTACAAAAAGCTTCCCTACAAACGAAAAACATTTTTTATAAAACAGCGTGAAATGCCACACTGGAGGCTGATTGTGTATTTAGCAGCTCAAGCTGCACAAAGTCTGCTCTCAGTGGCCGTTACTGTAGAAAAACAGCAGTCCAAAGTACCAGAGTCTTTGATGAGCTTGACTGCTTCACACTCTGAGAAGGAAGACATTTCCTCTGGAGGTAATTTACGTGCATTTTCAAAGCCTCGGAAAGGAACACTCCTGCAGTACACCACCAGCGCCGACAGCTCAGGGCTGACTTTAGACGAGACCTGGCAACAGGTAAACAAATCACACTGGATGTTTAGCTGAAATGTTGTCTGTAAATGTTTCTCTGACTTAATTCCTCCTGAACTGACCCTTGTAGGATCTCCTCTGGGTGTGTTCTTGTTGCTGCTTGCCTGGTCCTCCTCTGTGCTAGAGGAGAAGCTGGCACAGCTTCCGTTTTTTCCCAGCTGACCAAGGTGAGGAGTTACCTTCTTCCCCTTCACCAGAATACGTCCCTTAAGCTCCTGCAGGAAAGGTCATTGGAACAAATGATTTAATTAGAAAACCAGAAAGCCTGAGGGCTTTGAAAAAGTGTGTGTGTGCGCGCGTGCATTTGAGTGTGTGTACTTCAGGAGAAGGCAGCTCTTCAAGCAGCAGGTCACTGAGAGGTGTAGAGAGCAGTTTCTTCCCCAGGATGGTGCAAAGATACTTGGCCATGACAGCCTGCTGCTCCACTGAACAGTGGTTCTCCAAGGACAGGATCAAAGGGTACGGAGATGCCTGTAGGGGAAAACACGAGGCTGTTAAATGGCATTTAAGCCACGTAACAGGACTCTTGTTTTATGCATGAACCAAAATACCAAGAATGTCAACAAAGGAAGGATTTATTTCCTGACAGACAGGAGGAGGCGTGCACCGAGAACGATTCATACCTTAAAGGCGTACTGGGAGATGGTTTCGATCACCTCCTTAAAAGGAACTTTAGAGGTGAGGGTGTGTCCGTGGTAGATGACAGGCTCACCTTTATCTCCATCCCAGCAGTCCAGCTCCACACAGCGACAGCCCTGATTCAGGGCCCTGATGTGCAACACACACACACACACACACACACACACACACACACACACACACACACACACACACACGTTGCACTGTTTCTAGATGGATTTCACTTAAAGGGGAACTAGGCAGTTCAGGCTTGTATTTAGCACCCCATAGCATGCGTTTGTAGAACTGAAAGCAAAACCTATCTCTTTGCTGGTCGTTTGTCTTTTATATAACAGCTAAAGTGTCTCCCAGCCTTCTTCAGCGTCTACAGGAGAGGTTCATCACGAAATTAAACAAATCAGCTGTGCTCATGATCTAAAACAGACAGGAAATGTGCTGGAAGTAGACTGCAGTACCAGGTATGTCCGCTCATTTTTTTCTAAGTCCAACCGACCAGACTGGCAACTCTGAAGTTGCAAATACGGTATTCCTGCCACAGGGGGCGATAGGGGCTGGTTGGCCTTTCATTAACCCTGTAAAGGGCTATTTTAGCACACACTGGCTCAAGAAAATGATTTAAAAGTATGAAAAAGTTGCTAAGTATCCCTTTTAAGGTGAGCTTCTCGAAGGCCTTTATTTGTACCTGATGTACGGCTCAGTGCTGCTGGCGCTGGTGACCTGGTCCTTGGTGAGGTATGTGTTGTGTGAGGAGGAGATGAAGTAGTGGGCCAAAGGGCGCCTCATGTCCTGGTAGACTCTGGCATGGCTGGGGTTAAACACATCGTTCTCCAGAGACAGCATGTACATGGCAAAGCCGTTCTGTGTCATGAACTTGTTCTTCTGAGCTGCAATAGGTAGCGACATGTTTCCATCACATCACTGGATCGTATTTCAGTTTAGAGTTTTACCAGACAGTGGAAGTATTTTAAAATTACTACGACAGTTTTAGTGATCAATGTTAGCATCCAGAATCCTAACGGTTTAAAGTCCGCAATAAGATCAAACCTACATGTTTATATTATTTTCTGCTTGTCTAAGGTTGGATCCAGAAGGGAAACACAGACGTCCTTCTCTCCAGGTCCTTCTGGGGAATCTCAAGGCATTCCCAGGTTAAAGAGGCAACGCTGGGATCTCGCTCCGTTGCCAAGAAAACCTCAGGCTACCTGGAGGCTTCCTAATCAGATACCTGAACCACCTCTGCTGACTCTTGTCAAAATGAGCAGCAGCTCTACTCTGAGCTCCCCATGGGTGATCCAACTTCAGTGAGACAGAGAGACTAAACAACAGAAGCTCAAAGGGTTGAAACATTTACTTGTTTTTACTTACTTATTTTGACATTTCTGGCTAAACTAATGGTTTCAAGCTCCTTTCAGAGCAGCAGCAGGACCTGTTGACAGGGTAAATCACTGATCTGACATCAGCATCAAAAGGGACTTTTAATAAGTGTTTGTATGCAAACACAGTGGGTTGTTAAACTGGTTTAATGATGGGTTTCAGAGACCTACCCCAGTCATTGAGCTCATAGGCCAGTATGAGACTCTGAGCGTGTTTCAGCGAAGCGTCTTCTCCTTGGTCTCCGAGGAAGTCTCGCAGCTCGGCGATGGAGAGCACAGAGCCACTACTGGAATAGTGTCTGAAAACGGCGTCCAGCTCGGGCCGCCGCATCAGCTCCCTGCAGAAACCTTCAATCTCCGAATGATCCAGACGTCCATCGCCGGATCGGTCACACCGCTGGGATTCAGGAGGGAATGAGTTCATGAAGACAGGTGGCCAAACAGAGGGAAGAAGGAAAATAAACAGAAAGGAGTTGTTTGGGGAGTGTTTCTTGTCTCCTGTGGCACAAGGTATCTCCATAATAATTCAATTCAACTGTTAACGCTTTAAAAATCCAAGACGGTAAGGAGAAAAGAAAACACCAGGTGTAAAAACAACCCACTCTCAAGCCAGAATCCCACTGGGATGAGACTGTTAACGACTAGTTGGAGACACAAGAGTGTGAGAAGATATGGATTACGTGGCATTATGGTGTCATTTCCCAACTTATTCATTACGTTTTTTATCTTCCAATAACAATATCGCGAGGCCCTGTGACTCAAGCGAGGACGCAAAGAACCCTGGAGACATTTGGAAACCCTGCCTAACTCCAACAGCTGTATCCCAATTAGATTCTGGCTCTAGACAGATCAGATAACACAATTATGTCACTATAACAAGGATGAAAATGATGATGGTCCTGACCTTGAATAAATTGCGAGAATACTGCTCACTCAGGTCAATGTTAATCATCTGTAGCAGCCGTTTGACTTCATCATAGGTCATCTTCCCGTCCCTGTTCTCGTCCGCACGCCTCAGGTAGCTTTGAATCCAATTGTAAGGAGTTAAGAAACAAACAGGCTGACCCTAAAGTCAAACTCATTCAGGTAACACATTGGATTGTGTCATGTAAAACTGCACTAGGACTTGTCACTGACTTTCTGAATGAATTTTAGAACATATGCCTTGTGAGTCGATCTCTGGCGCTCCTGTTTCAGGAAGTTAGCTATGAGCAAGGGGAACAGAACAGCATTCTACCACTAACTCTGTTTGCTTTACAACGTTGATGTTTTATCTCCACAAATAACACAAGCCTGCAGGAGTTCTGCTGTGTGGTGGAATTGCTAATGCTAACAGTTAGCTTCTACTAGCCAAAACGTGCTCTGCTCTCTCCTGGATGCAAAATCAACAAGTCTTCCCCGTCAAGAGCAAAGATGGGTGAGTCCATGAATGCTAATTTAAGAGTGCCCCCGTCTATTTTCTGTCAGAAGCTAATGCAGGAAATAGGGGTAGAAGACAATTTTCACGTTTAGTCTGCAGGTAAAACTCAGAATGACCAATCATACTTAAAAAATAACAAGTAAAAAACTGTTTCTAAGTGATCTTGGTCTAACACTTTTTCCACAGAGCAGCAAGGATGGTCCTCTACCTGATACTTAAACTAACTCTACCCTCTGACTATGAGAGAAGGTAATTAACAGTGATGGTTGGACTATATTTAGACACTGTTTTTTTATTTATTTAGTCCTCACAGCTCACCAAAGCTATGCTCAGTACGTGGGTTGACACATGTGACAGCAGAGTCAGTCACCATAGCAATGCTGCCTCAGCCACGCTATATTTGCTCAAGCATATTGAAAATTTATCCCCGCAGGATATTGGTCCAGTTTTTCTTTCTGCGTCATGCTGGCCACCTGGTGCTTCAGAAACCTGAGCCCTCGCACCCAGCGCTGGGCTTCGTCCGCGGAGTGGCACCGCAGGTCCAGGCTCTTCCTGGCCCCGCTGAAGACCACGGTGAAGCACTGGTTGTCCGGCACCGACCCGGAGAGCCGCCTTAAAGCCTCCGACTGGCAGCCTTCACGAACACACTCCACCTCTGTTATAGCAACTGGAGGAGGAAGAAACGGAAGTGGAGTTCAGTGTGTGTTGATGAGTAAACAGCTTCAGCAGCAAACCCCAACCCTTAGAGCAGATAAAGGTCAAGTGAGAGGAGTTTTCTGGGAATCATACATCCCAGCAGAGTGACACAGCAGACAGACGGTCAAATATAATGAGACGAGACAACAAGAGGGATCATTCTTAACACACACCTGCAGCTTGTTCTTCATGTGCTGAAAATAAAATAAGCTGTTTCACTGAAGATTTATATTAGAATAATATAATGTGAAATAGAAAATAATAAAAATGCTGATGTTTTGTAGGTTTAACCTGTAAATCTGATAATCGACTGAGGTGTCTCCATTCTGGGAGTCTTTCTGTTTCTTGAACTGTCTACACTTAACTTTTGTTGAAGCAGCAGCCTCTCAGGGGCTTTTCTCTGAGGGGTTTTAATCATCCCTAACCCTAACCCATCCCTCCCAGTAAATCTCACGTTTGGGAGGAGCCCACAAGCTCTTAATGAGATTTAAATAAGAAGAAGGGGTCGGCTCATTATTCGGTTATCTTGGTCAGCCAAGCGGTGGAGTATAGTCCTGCATAAAGATGGCAGCATATTTAATTTAACAACTTCTTCCTGCTTGAGACATCCAGCAGACATCTCTCTCGTACCTTTGTCCTGTTTCTGAGCACGATACAACGACTACAGGCCTGCAGCTTTGACACCTCTCATTATGAAGTGCATGGAGAGACTAGTGCTGCAACACATCAAGGCTGTTCTCCCTGCCACGCTGAACACCCAACAAAATGCCTAAAGAACTAACGGATCAACAGCTGACGCCATCTCTACCACCCTCCACATTGTTCTGACACACCTGGAACAACCAGGAACATATGCAAGGCTTCTATATGTGGACTACAGCTCTGCATTCAACAACATTCTCCCCAGCAGTCTACTCCACAAGATGTCTGACCTTGGCCTCAAGCACAAAACCTGCCTCTGGAATACAAGACTTTTTAACAAATTGACCACAGTCTGTTAAGTTAGGCCCCCACCATTCCTCATCTCTGTCCCTCATCACAGGAGCCCCACAAGGCTGCGTGCTGAGTACCTTCCTGTACTCCCTGTACACACGAGTGTAAGCTCACCCACAACACCAATAAATTTGCTGATGATACAACCGTTGTGGGCCTAATCAGCCAGGGAAGTGAGTCAGCATACAGGGAAGAAGTGCAGCAGCTGGTGGACTGGTTTACAGCTAACAACAAAGACCCTGAACACCACCAAAACCAAAGAAATCATCATTGACCCAAGAATGAAAAGGTGGAGCACCAGTCACTCACAATAAATAGTGAGCAGGTGGAGAAGGTCACAGTTCAAGTTCCTGGGCATAGGGATGGGTACCTTTGACATTTGAATCGATCCGGTACTAATTCCCGGTACCTACGAATCGATACCGGTACTTAACGGTACCAATTTTCGATACTTTTGAGTGTTTAATATTTTAATTCTCTTTTATAATTAAATATATATTTTTCTCAATGTATAACAATATTTGATAAATATCACAATAAATAACACACAGCTGTTTTTATTTTAACATCATCCTTGTAGTTTTATAAGCTGATAATTAAACTGGAGAAAACATCTTTACTGTGAACTAAATTTACTGTGTATCTTCTTTCCGTTTGCTGTCATTTTTCAATTGATTTTATCTTAAACAGTTTATTTAACTGCTGGAGCAGATTAAAACTATGATGCCTCACACTTAAATCGTTGTTACTGGTTTCATCTTCAACCAATCACCCAATCACCCATCGCATTTAGTAAAGCGAAGCCAAACTTTAGAGCGCGTTCATGTTCTTCTAGTCGGAATTTCGGAGTTCCGAGGAGAAGGCGAACACACCATTAGTGAAACGGAAGCTAACATATCAAGCTAACGTTATCTTAAACATTTTATTTACCTACCGGAGCAGATTAAGATGAGGATGTCTCACTTAGATTGTTGTCGCTGGTTTCATCATCACCCAGTTACCCATCACATTTAGTGAAGTGGACCCAAGCTTTAGCGTGCGTTCTTTCTACCATGCTGCTCTGTTTACAACTGGCTCGCAGCGACCGACGACATAACGCTCTTGCGCATGCGCAGCTGTCTAGGTAAGTTCTCGTTATGAAGGACGGGTACCGAAACGAGGCACCGTTTGAAATGACGTGAATCGGTGCTCAGTCGGTACTGTGGAATTCGGTCGGTACCTTAAAAAGTACTGAATACGGTGCCCATCCCTACCTGGGCACAAACATATCAGAGGACCTCATATGGAAACACAACACCAAATGTCTGATAAGAAGCCACAAAAACGGCTATGCTTCCTGAGGGCTCAGGAAGATCATCCTGCCATAAAAACCGCTGGTGTGGTTTCATCACTGCTCCATAGAGAGTGTCCTGGCCAACAGCATCATGGTGTGGTACAGCAGCAGCTCTGCAGCTGACAGGAAGGCCTTGCAGAGGGTAATCAAAACTGCAGAGAAGATAACAAACACACACCTGCCTGCCCTGGACAACATCTTCACCACTCGCTGCCTTCGAAAAACCACAAACATCCTGAAGGACTCAACCCACCCTGCTAACCATCTCTTCCAACTTCTGTCTGGTAAACAAAACAAGACAATAAAAGCACGCGCCACCAGGCTGTTAAACAGCTTTTATGCTGGAGCCATCACTGAACTGAATGTTGCTGCTAGGAGGTCACACTAACAGTGATCCTGCTGGACAATTAGTGCACGACAGCACCTTTACATTTATCTAGTTCATCCTGATACCTCAACATGTTTATATTTAGATTATGTTTATTTTATATTTCCCTTCATAGTTTAGACTTGTCATATATTACCATGGTTACATTTATACTTTTTCTCTCTCTGTGTGTGTGTGTGTGTGTGTGCTTGACTTCTATTTTAACCTTATTTTATTTTAGCCTGGCCTGCCAGACTTGTCCTCTGTTTAATTCTACACAGAGAACTAGTCTGGTTACTCACAGGCAGAGAGGCACACGAGGGGCTCAAAAATAACCAATCAGAAAAAAAGACGGAAATGCCGACTGTACCGTGTGTTTTTTAGCTGTTGTCAAAACTGGCATCTGGCAAAGGCGCAAACATATTTCTTTAGAAAAAAAGGTTTTTAGCGCTTCTACTTGTGGTTTTAAAGTCATTCAAGTCATTTAGAACAGAAGAAAGAGCCGCAGCGAACACCGCTTCAGTCGCCATGTTTATGACAAATTCGGCATTGTGGTGTGTGATGTACGCTACTCAGTGCTGATTGGCTCGGTTAGAAATCTCAAGGGGTGGGGTTACTTGACTGAGAGAGTTACCAGACTCTTTCTCTGTACATAATTAAACAGAGGAGGAGTCTAGCAGGCCAGGCTAATTTTATTTTACTCATATTTTACTACCCCTTACATGAGCTGTCGTTAACCAGTGCAAAGTCAATTTTGCTATACACCTGCGCAAAACAATAAATGATCTTGAATCTTGAATCTGGATGACAACATATTCCATAGAGCTTGTGTTAAGCATGTTCAAAACTCTGCAAAACAGCTACAACTGATCTAAACAGGCTATGAAAATGAAATATATATCTGACTAGGGATGGGTACCGAATTCGGAACTTTTTAAGGTACCGACTGAATTCCACAGTACCGACTGAGCACCGATTCACGTCATTTCAAACGGTGCCTCGTTTCGGTGCCCGTCCTTTATAACGAGAACTTGCCTAGACAGCTGCGCATGCGCAAGAGCGTTATGTCGTCGCTCGCTGCGAGTCCGTTGTAAACAGAGCAGCATGGTAGAAAGAACGCACGCTAAAGCTTGGGTCCACTTCACTAAATGTGATGGGTGATGATGAAACCAGCGACAACGATCTAAGTGAGACATCCTCATTTTAATCTGCTCCGGTAGGTAAATAAAATGTTTAAGATAACGTTAGCTTGATATGTTAGCTTCCGTTTCGCTAATGGTGCATTCACTTTCTCCTCGGAACTCCGAAATTCCGACTAGAAAAACATGAACACGCTCTAAAGTTTGGCTTCACTTTACTAAATGCAACGGGTGATTGGGTGAAGATGAAACCAGCGACAACGATCTAAGTGTGTGGCATCATTGTTTTAATCTGCTCCAGCAGCTAAATAAACTGTTTAAGATAACGTTAGCTTGATATGTTAGCTTCCATTGCCACCATTGTTATCAGCTAATGGTGCGTTCGCTTTCTCCTCGGAAATTCTAACTTCCCAGTAGGAAAAATCAAATGAAAAAGAGGCAAAAGGAATGAAGATACACAGTAAATTTAGTTCACAGTAAAGATGTCAGTTTAATTGTCAGCTTATAAAACTACAAGAACCATGTTAAAATACAAACAGTTGAATGTTATTTATCATGATATTTATCAAATATTGTTATATATTGAGAAAACTATATATTTAATCATAAAATAATTAAAGTAATAAACACTTAAAAGTATCAAAAATTGGTACCGTTAAGTACCGGTATCGATTCCTAGGTACCGGGAATTAGTACCGAATCGATTCAAATGTCAAAGGTACCCATCCCTATATCTGACTGCATGCACTTTTTAGACTGGTGGCTGAACTGCCTGCCCTGAATGGGAAATGACGCTTCACAGCCAAATGGATCCATCAGCCAATCGTATGAGAGCCGCTCTAGCTAATCAGAGGTGAGAAAGGCGATATCCTGGATATCGGAGCTGCCAGGCTGAGGGATTTGTGGGCGTGGTCGGCTCTGGCTTGTTTTCCTTAAAGTGACAGAGCCCTGAAACTGCTTATTCTGGAAGGTACTGAAAATGTTAAGAATAAGATGGCTTAAATCACTTTACATAAGAGGAATTTTAAGCAACTACTTGATGAACATGTTTTGTATAGTCCATATAAATATTGTAACTTTAATTTAACTTAATTTAATGAGGTATGAAAAGCAACCTTTAAGTGCTACCAGGTGTCTCCTGGTAGCTACCAGGTGTCCAACAACTCCTGCTTGAGTAATGGGAAATCAATCCATGCAAAAATGTGACTGTCTGGAGGAGGAGGAGCCAGGCCGTTGTGTCTGTGTTTGGGTCGTCTACATGCTACTGAGGCCCCAGACAGTGTAAACACGACCAATGTTAATGTTTGTTTTTATCTGATTACTGTAGAAAAGAGCAATCATCCCACCAATCAAACAACTCAGATCAAAAGCAGATAACAAACGATTATAGAAAGTTCATTATTGGGACAGAAGCCAAACATTTAGCTGTGTTGTTCATTCCATAGATGGATGATCCTTACACCTCGTGGTAAAGCGTGGGGGGGGGGGGGGTCTGGCAGGAACTTTTAGATCTGGGGTTTGCTAAATGTGGCAAAAAGGGCTGTGAAGGTCATCTTGATTGAGCTGATTGGTTTCTGAGAGTTTCATTAAAATCTGTTCAGTGCTTCATCAGGGAACTACGTGTAATCACACACAGGCAAAACAATATTATCTCCTCATTCAGTGATAACGACTTTCAGATATACCGTATTTTCCGGACTATAAGCCGCTACTTTTTTCCCACACTTTGAACCGTGCGGCTTATAATGAGGTGCGACTTTACTGAAGATTTTCCTTCACCTGCCACTAGGGGGCGCTTTAGCAGAAAGTGAAACAGGTGGAAGTCAAACGTGGAAATCGAAGAAAGTGCTCATTTTAATTTAGCACATGCAAGCAGCCGGCACGACGAAGAATTTGTTTCAAATCCATACCCCCTCATCATGCTAACTACACGTATGAGTTCATATGATGCTGCATTTAATCGATCTGGCAGTAAAGGAGGGAAACAGTGCTGCCGCACGTAAGCTTGGCATGAATGAATCCATGGTTCGGCGCTGGAGACGGCAGCGGGAAGAACTCATTCAGGCCAGCTTCACCCGGGGATGATGACAGCAACACGGACAGCAACACGGACATCGCCACAGAAAAGGTACGTGACGAAGCTCTTCTGAGGCTGTTCAACTCCGACACTGAAGAAGAGGACTTTAATGGCTTTAGTGCGCTGGAGGAAGATGAGAGCGAATGACTTCTTCTGGTAGGCAAGTGTGTTTTATTTACTAACCAGGCATGTTTTGTGTGCAGTTTTTATTTTCTAATCATCCAGGGCTTATTAATGCTGTGTCAGCGCCGTTCTTTTCTTCTAAACATGCAAATTACCGGTAATAACGTGTCAGTGCTGTTTTTATTTTATAACCATCCAGAAATATGAATGCTATCAGTGCTGTTTTCTTTTCTAAACTTGCAGGCACATTCACCCGTGTTTAAAATTCGTTTTGTTGAATTAAAACAACAATGAAAAACCTCTGTGTAGCGTCTTTCTGTCTAATTATCTTATGTTATGGCCGTACATGCGCTGTGCGCCGGAGACCTGCATGTGGCTGCTGTGTGTAGAAAACCTTTTTTTTTTTTTGGTGCAGCTTATATTGAGGTGTGCTCGATAGTCCGGAAATTACGGTATGTGTTTTAGGACAGAAGCTTTTGATTTCTGCTCTGAGATGTACAGCATGGTGATAACTGAGTGTCTGTCCCTTCGCTCCCACCTCCTCAAAACAACTCCACATTCTTTCTGTGCGTTCATCCCAGACACTTGCTGAAAGTGACATGCATGTGCGCGTTTCCAAGTGTGGAGAGATTTAAAGAGCTGCATTGTGCTCCAAGTGTTTGAAAGCATCAAACACATCAGTGAAAAACTGCAGGCATTAGATTAAACTGGACCAGGAGAGGCTCAAGAAATAGAAACCAAGCCAGGTCTTTATTCTGGGCACACTGTGGCATTATAAGAACCACTCTGCTGAGGCCTGGTCCCACATGGCTTGTTGTCATATTTTTTGCTGTAAAAGTCAAGGTGGCCCAAGCTGACCCATAAATCAGCCCAAGAAGACTTTTACAATTTACCATTTTCAAAAAAATTACCCCTAAAGAAACATTTAACTTTGAAGGCATAATTTTGTGAAACTCTTCCGGTCATTTCTGTTTTTATATTTAAGGCTGTCACTGCAATTCATCCTAGCTATGATGCTATATCCCCTCAAATGAGCCCCGCTTGAACATGCCTTGTTGTTCTCTGTGTGACAGGGAGGCATTTCCACTTAAACACCATGCTGAGACAAATGGCTGACTGAGATGAGACACACAGGTGAAGACACTGTCCTAGTGTCCAATTATTTTTGTTTCCAATTTCAGTTGCAGTTTCAGTATTTACCTTTTCCCTGTTGGAAATAAAAGTTTTGAAAAACTGTAGTCATTAACTGCCTCTTATTCAACTTTTAACTGTAAAATTGAAATAGTTTGCTCAGAAAGTGTATAAAAAGGGCCAAAGTCTCGAACTAAGGCAATTTTGCTGTTTGTTTGTGCACTTTGCATATGTTTCATCCAAAGCAACGTACATAGAGGTCAGGCAGACAGACAGGTGAAGTATCTTGCACAATGGCAGACTGAATGTAGGAAGAAGCTGGGATTGAACCAGTAACCCTCCAATTATGTGCAACCCTAATATGGTTTTGCAAAAACCGTTACAACTGCTAGTCTGAATGAATAACCGCTATGTGATGCCACGTGGCAGTATTTGCTAAATTAAATCAGTAGCAGATGTACAATCAAGGCTTTCAGTAGGTCAAGTGATTAATGAGAAACACATTTTAAAAATAGGTTTGAAAAGGCTAAATGTTCTGGAAAATCTAACAACATTGTCTGATTTTTCACCAATATTTGACAGTTTTTTTTTTCTTTTTCATATTTTTATTTAATTTTCTATTTATTTACCCTTAATTTTTAAATTTAAATACCTATTTTTTCAAGGGAGACCAGGTCAGGTAAACATAGACAAAACTAATAAAAGACTATTAAAATCTGAATAAAATGACAAGCATTTACAACAAAACCTTTGAGTCAGCGTCAAAGAATTGTAGTTTTGATTTAAAAGCACTCAGTGAAAATTTCTCTGTCATTTCCAAGTCATCCCACAAGCCAAGGGTGCTGAGTGGACAAAAGCTCTTTAGCAAGTTCAGTTTGGGCAAATGGAAGAGAAAGTGAGAAGTGATCTTGCACACGAAGAGGATAACGACGAGCACTTCTCTTTTCAAGAAGGGATAGGAAAGCAGCAGTCCAAGAATGGTGAGTTAGAGGTAAAGCCTGGTTCATACTTCTCCATTAGCTTGGGTGAGGAGTCGTGCACACAGGCATTGTGTGACATTTTTCTTTTAAACCTCTTTGGTGCGTAGGGAGTGTTGCAAAGCAATTCCTAGCCAGGGAGCATAGCGCTTTCTGGGGGAAGGGGGGACGGTTCTGCCACCGTTACAGTCCCATCTCTGGTTAACGATAGTGTGTTTACTATTGTGCAATTGTTTGTATATAGAGCACCGGACCCCACGTGACTCTCAGTTAGTAGACGCCATATTGGCAGGCAAAAGAAGCTAAACAAACACGGATCTTAACCGTGAACGGGATCGGCTTGGATTTTACTTCGTCTGAGTTTACTTCACACTTTAAAACCGAAGAAATCGTTTTATATAGTCAGAAATTAAATAGACTAAACATCTCCGACCCTTGCCGTGCCCCTGGGATACTTTTTAAAAACGCCAGAAGCTGTCGGAGCGGACTTCTTACCGGACCTGGCCGGGGAACCCCTTGGGATTTACCCGGAGGAGCTGGCTCAGGCGGCTGGGGAGAGGGAAGTCTGGGCCTCTCGACGCTACTGCCCCCGCAACCCGATTCCGGATAAGCGGATGAAAATGGATGTGTTGTTTGAATGTATAAACTGAACGCCAAGAGAAATCACTAGTTTGATTTTTTTTCGTGGATAAAATAAATATGTCAGGCAGGAGCGTCTCAGGATCTGTCTGAGATCTGTCTCGGTGAGACCGATAATAGCAATCCAAAGTGCTTTTTATGTGTGATCTGACAATTGATCAACCATTGCTTAAAAATTAAATACAGCTTAGCCGGTTAATTGCTGTGATCATAAAACACGTAAACGGCAGCACGCAGAACTCACGAGGAAACGTTTTACGTGATGTTTACTTGTTGCTATGAGTAATAAGACAGAAAAAGCCACGTGTCAGAGTCCAAGCCCCCAGGCCGGGCTCTCCCAGCTGACCGGCTTCTGTCTCGGACCATTACCCAGCATGCCCCTCGCGGGGATTCCCTCCACGTTGCATCTGCGTCATCCATGTCTATATATTGAAGATGCCACACCGGCTCTTCACTCAGTCATCGTTCCACCGTGTTCCATGATCAGAGTATTCAGAAGCTAAGACAGTTAAACCTCCACCTTTCTAACTCAGACCTCATCCTTCCATCAGCCTTTTCAGCACCGCTTGCAGCCAGCAGTCTCTAATAAAGCTCGTACTCCCGAAACCAGTCTTCGAGTCTGACACCACGCCAAAATAAGTTTAGGAAGCCCACTAAGAATTGTAATAAAAGCATTTAAAATAAATACCATACACAGTTGAGGAAACGTTGGTTTAAGTACCTGATATGAAGCGGTCGCTGCATAAGTGAAATCCTTTACTCTCTGGATCCCACAGCTTCATTTCAGCCCGGTCACCAGCGCGTTTTATTACAATGATCCAACGTTTGCGGCGCTCCGGATCTTGGGGAATCCTGTAGATGTCTCATTCCTTATGTCGTCCGCGTCTGTTCTGCATCCTGGGGCACAACAGGAATCTACCATATTTCCTGTCTGAGTTTTCTGACAATAACAAATAGTCCAGCTGCCGGCTTCTACCTGCCAAGATGGCGCCGTTTCGATTTGAACTGTTGCATGCCGGGAAAGGTGACGTCAACTCCCGGAGCTCTATATGTACTTCAGATACTTTTTAACACAGACCAATTTGTCCTTCATTCTCTTTCACCTCTTTATTTATGGTGCGTTCACATCTGGGTCGGCCCAGTCTAGCCTTGGTAGGGTAATTGTGTTCACATCTGGGCAATCTGCTTTTTCCGTGCTCAGCTGACTGTTTTTTTTTGGACCTGCTCCTCAGCGGTCAGCATGGTGTGGAGCCAACCCAACACACCCTCTACCGACCGACTGACCAGCTGAAATTCACTCCTACCTACTAGAGGGAGCCTATTTTAGCAGTCAGAATCAGCCAGTGGTGGCTTGCCGCATTCGCGATTTATTATCAGTCTGGGTGCAGTCGGATATACCCTCTTCTCTGACTACAGCTTGGAACTGCTGCTCCAGCCATGGGAGCACGAGGACAGACTGCTGGGTGAGGAGCCAGAGACAGCACCGCTGCTCAGTGAGACAGTGGGAAGCTGTGCGCTTCATGTCAACGTCTTCTAAAGCAACGCTGCTCACAGCTGCTTTTGTTTACTAATTTAAGGGAAGACACCACGGACTTCTCCGTGCGTCTTTAGCCCCGCTCACATGCTTGGAGACATCTGCGTTCCTGAGAAGGCTGTGTGAACAAAACCTTGCCATGTGGAAGCGAGCTGACCCAATCAAGACCAGACTGGGTCGGCCCCGATGTGAATGTGACAAACTACAAACCTACATTTCCCACAATTTCCTTCCATAAATTAAAAGCCTGCTTCTTATCTTTGTACTCCTTTAATGAAGGTTGTATAAATGTTCATATTGTCTGACTTCTTCTGCAAGACATTCTTCTATCGACAGTGACAGAGGAGTTAAGTGACAGCCCCGTAACCGGAGGGTGGCAGGTTTGAGTCCTGTCTGTTGACATTGTTGGGTCCTTGGGCAAGACACTTAACTCTCTTTGCCTGCTGGTGGTGGTCAGAAGGACCAGCGGTCCACAGCATTGCAGCCTTGCTTCATTCGGTCTGTCCCAGGACAGCTGAAGCTACAATGTAGCTCATCACCACCAACGTGTGTTGTGTGAATCCAGGAGGGGCTCGGAGTAGATCAACTACATCGAGGAGCCAGTTGAGGTGGCTCATGCGTCTGCTTAGGATGTCTCCTGGACACATCCCTGGTGAGGTTTTCCAGGCACATCTAACCAGGAAGATACCTAAAGGAAGACCCAGAACACGCTAGAGGAACAAGGTCTCTCGGTTGGCCACAGAACATCTTCCCCCAGAAGAGCTGGCCCAAGTGGCTGGGGAGAGGGAAATCTGGGCCTTCCTGCTCAAGCTACTGCCCCCGCGGCCTGAATCCGGAAAAGCGGACGAAAATGGATGGACGCATGGATGGTGGGGCTGTGTCTGCCGTTAGATAGCTTAGCTCTTGTTTTTGTCAATGGCGGTACTGTTGAGAAATTTAAAGGAAGTGGCATCCTGACCAATCACAAGCTTGCAGTCTACGTAGCTTTCAGTGGACATTTAAAAATTGGGCATTTCTCCGTCACCTTCTGCAGGCCTGCCGCAGAGGACTTGCGTTGACAAATTATGGTGTTGCGTGTCTCCATACCGTCGCAGATGGAGACGTATACATCAGGCGTTACGGTTTGTGATGAATGAAACAGACATTCAAACACATTAAGCAGAAGCATTCATCTTCTACTTGTCTCCATAATCAATAACAGACAGAAATGTTGTAGCTGCAAGCTGTTTACTTGAATTCTTTACTAGGATAAATAGAAATATTCATACACTTAACAGCAAATGTTTTGGTGGTTTTCCTACGGTGGGTTTTGCTAACAGAAAGAGCTAATTCCATTAGTTAATATCAAAGTTTAAAGCAAAGATCATACACACTGTGCATCACACAGACCATGTGATTAGAAATACTCTCAACTACTGTAACGCCAAGTTTTAGCTCTATATCTGTAAACTGACTGAGTTCTAGACTGTAGCGGCCATCTTGATTCAGGTTACCTCCTAAAACTAATATAGATGCTCATCTTTTTGAAAGCTTCACTAAAATCTGCCCAAACCACTTCCCTGCTCACCTTCCATTCCTCCGTTGGGCGATAACAAACAAAAGAAACAGAGATGACTGCCATTAAACACGTAGCTGACCAGCAGTAACAACGGTGCCACATTATTTAGTGCATACAGTAAAAATGTAGAACTAATGATTTATAAATGGTGAATGCATTCACTCAGTTCTCAGTTTGATCCCGACTAGGAAACGATTCTCAAAATGATAAAGTATTGCTGGAAAATATCTGTATTGTACTTGTTCCTCTTATTTTCTTTCCTTGCTGTTCCTGAACATGCTCAGCCTCCTTTTCCTTCCTCGTTTGATCGCTCACTTCCTTTTCCTCTTTGCTCATGTGTAGCTGTCAACATCACATCCTGTCATTTGATGACCACTTTGTTGCCCAGGGTCACCTGACCATACAAGTGGACAAACTTACAGGTCTGCTGTGATTTGGCTTTACTGGACCTTTTGGTGGACTCACACCACACGGTAAGTCCGTCCTCTAGCAGCCGCAGGCTCCGACTCTTCTGCCACCTCGAAGAGCGGACTTTCACCATGCTGGAGCCCTGCATCATCACACCAATGTCCTCGTTGTCCATAAGCCCTGGACAACACAAGAGTTCATGTAAGAATGATGTCAACACGGAAACTTTCATCAGAGTTAAACAAATCTGGGGAAAAGTAACATAAAATTAGAAGAAATCTTTAAAAAAATGCAAGAAATTAATTTAAAAAAAGGCAATAGGCCTTGTAGAAATGTATTTAGATAAATTTTGTGCTCACTCATGAAATTTCACAAAAATGTATGACTTTTTTATGTCTAAATGTCATTTGTCAATGGGCTGAAATGGAGTCACATCCTCTTGTTCTTGTACTCCAACCCTCAGATCCTGCTTTACATACAAATACTGGAGGAAATGACTCATACTTTGCAATTATGTGTGGTTTAAAATTCAGTTTATGTAATAACAAAGTTCACACATGAGTAAGAACATGATGGAGTTGATTTAATAAAACTCAGTCAGGATCATGTGTAACTTAGTCCTGTTTTGGTGAAGCGTCAGGTTAAACGTTACAGAGGAGACAGCAGAAGTTATTAGACAAACAGCTAAATGAGTCAAAGACCAGAAGAATGCTACTAGAGAACAAATTTGATATTTTTAAAGGGTAATTTTACATGATATATTTGAGATTAGATCAGAGATTAGAAAACATTCAAAACCAGTTTTAGTGTACTGTTAAAATGCTAACTCCTTTGAATTTTGCTCATTTGTTAAGCCGCAGGCCCCAAATTTTAAGTTAATTTGGGGAATTTATACTTTTTTTCACTGCAATGCTGTAAAAAGCCATCTGTATGTATTTTAATGATCTAATGCTAAAATGTATTTACTAAACCCATGATAAGGTATGGTGGAGGAGTTTTTTCTTACGGGTGGATCATCTGAACCATTGGTCCGCATAACTGTCAATCATTCTGGTGAAGCTTTCACGCTGTTGTCGTGCGTGCTCGTTCCTAGGTTAGTTTTCACTTCCTGCTCATGCTAAATCTGTTTATGTGTACACCCTCATCCATTCATTCCACCTCGCCGTCCTCACTGGGTTCTTTTGAAAATGGCTGAGATAAGAGAAAAAGTGTCTTCGAAGTCTACGATAAGAAGAGAAATGCCTCCGAAGTGAGAAATAAAGCCAGAGTTTTTTAAGAGACTCTTTACAACGATGGCATGTGTCAGCGCATGCCGGTGAGTGAGGCAGATACAAGGATCCACACGCGGGTGAGGGAAGCAGGCAGGCAGACAAACCAGAATGAGTTTGGAGTCTTTAATAGTGAACACACGCTGGACAATGAAACAATGATCCACAAAGAGACACAGAACTGAAGGGGTTTAAATACAGGAGGGCTGGGAGCTTGGGTGATTGGAAAACGAGAGGCAGGTGGGAGCAATTAACAGAGACGCAGGCTGAACCAAATGGGGAGACAGGACAGGGTGTGACAGCATGAGCTGAAAGCGAAGGTTGGGCTTCCCACAGACGCCTCTGTTGCCGGTTTTCTAGTCGACAGATAAGCTAAAGTTTGGCATGCTATTTGGAGAAATCGATTTCAGATTACTGCTAGAAGAAGTTAGCTGCGGGCTGTGCAGTGGCGCAGTGGTTAGAGCTGTTGCCTTGCAGCAAGAAATGGTAAAATGGTAAATGGCCTGTACAGCTTTCTCTTCTGGCACTCACAGAGCACAGTCGCTTCTGCTTTGCTCCCTTATCTTTTTCCCAAGGCTCTTTTTGTCCCGTCTGCCTACAGAGCGCTTCTCTGCATTTCCTCTGGAAATCACTATTTTTCAGAAATGGATTTAATTAATTGGTCATTCAACGCGATTGATAAGATTTTTTCTACGATGAGAACGGAGGAGGGGGCTCGCGCTTGTCCTCACGGGACACACGCAGTGGGATATATGCTCGATTCCTGGAAGAAGTGGAATGTCATCTGTCTCTCTCAGCTGTCCATTGAGGACGTCGAAGATGTGTGGATATTTGGCCTGATGATCACTAGATTTCTTCTGATTGGATTGGGAGGATATCTGGTTTTCCGAAAAATTGGGATGACGGGAGCGATTGGAGGGCGACCCGCAACCATGGACGGCACCGTCCGGGCGGAGACCTCACAGACTGGGACGTCACTCGAGGTGAATCGTAAGCTGGACAATGTCTTAGCTGCGTTACCGGTGTTAGTGCGCAAAATGGATGTCATCTCGGAGAGGGTCACCGGACGGTGTGGAGATGTTTAATCACCGAATTGGCTTCACTGGAGGATTTGAATGATCAATACAGACTTTAAGGCAGAGAGGAAAATTATCTCTGCCTGACCCAAACAAAGTCCTGTTACTCAATCTGACGCCATAAGCAGCCTTGGAGTTGCGTGCAAAAAAACCCCACGATGGAAGGAATGCAGACAAATGCTGTGAAAACCCTACCCCCCCCCCCACACACACACACACACACACACACACCCCGCCTTCAGAATGTGGTATCCGTATCGAGGTCATCAAGATGGAGGCACTCACTGTGCTCTGTGCTTTCCCATGACCTCCCACCCACCTGTGGATTCAGTTGGCCGAGCGCCACTCAGGCTGCTCCAGCTGAGGAAACCAGGGTCCGTCCCCCCACCCCCACCCCCACCCACCTACCTACCGGGTCTCATGTTGTGAACTGTGACGTTCTACACCCTGCCGGTGTAACTCTGTTAATGCCTTTTTCTCCCTCCCCGAACTTTCCTCATGTAATCCCCTCTTCATCTACTGAAATGAGCACCGTTATGGCTGCTCTCGTGGTCTGCCTGTATCTGTCCTGTCTATATGTGTGTGTGTAATCTTGGTCAGGCTGTTCTGTGGAGTCAAGTTCCTATGCTCTGGTTCGCTGGAGCGCTGGCAATAAAATTCTCTCTGATTCTGATTCTGATTTGGTATAGCGCCTTCTTGAGTCCTGGAACCCCCCAAGGCGCTTTACAACACAATCAGTCATTCACCCATTCACACACACATTCACACACTGGTGGGGATGAGCTATAATGTAGCCACAGCTGCCCTGGGGTGCAATGACAGAGGCGAGGCTGCCGAGCACTGGCGCCACCGGTCCCTCCGACCACCACCGGCAGGTAACGTGGGTTAAGCGTCTTGTCCAAGGACACAACGACAGCAACATACTGAGCGGGGCTCGAACCTGCAACCTTCCAATTACGGGACGAGCACTTAACTCCTCTGCCACTGTCGCCCTGAAGGTCCTGGGTTTGCTTCCCGGCCTGGGATCTTTCTGCATGGAGTTTGCATGTTCTCCCTGTGCATGCGTGGGTTCTCTCCGGGTACTCCGGCTTCCTCCCACAGTCCAAAAACATGACTGTTAGGTTAACTGGTCTGTCTAAATTGTCCTTAGGTGTGTGTGTCTGCATGATTGTTTGTCCTGTAGGTCTCTGTGTTGCCCTGCAATGGACTGGCTCGCTGTCTATAGGTCTATGTTTAAATATAATATATCTACATTTATAGATGTGGGTGTTGTACCGGTCTGTCGTGGTGAAGACAGAGCAGAGCCAGAAGGCAAAGCTCTCCATTTACTGGTCGATCTGGTTCCTACCCTCACCTATGGTCACGAGTTTTGTGTAGTGACCGAAACAACGAGATTGTGGATAAAAAGCATGCATAATTTCTGGAAGGGGGTAAAATTCTGGATTCAACATTTCATTTGCTTAGTGTAGCTTGAAGATAATGATTAACTGCAGTAAAAAAAATATTTGCACAAGTTTCTCAAATCTCATTTTGAAGGTTTAAATACGACTGGTCCACTCAGGGGGTCAAAGAGCAATCCAATGAAATCCCTCTCATTGTGTACATTTTAGAAGACGTCTGGCCTTTAGACACTAGGAGCACCTTTATGGGCGAGTTATAGAGTTCAATAGTAAATGTGGGACATGTTTAGTAGTCTAGGCTCGAGGCTGATGCTACATAATGTTTATTTCCATTTTCAAAGACCTAAAACCAGTTAGTTTGTTATTTAGTTGGGAATCTGGTCCTTTAAAAGGTTCTTATATAATGAAAGAAGAAAAGTGACAAATGCTTTACAGAACAAGTGTTAGTGGATATTCAGGATATGCCAGTTTAATCAGTATTAAGAAAAAAACCTCTCACAATAATTGTCTTTCCTGTGTCCAAAGAAGCAACCCAAACAAGCTCTGAAGATAATTATTCCGAGTGTCGCTCCTACTAGATTCCAGCTAACGATTTATACCCTTTGTTGCTTTCTCTTCCTCTTTTAAATCACAGTCTCCTGACTATCGGAGCCAAAAAGAGCTGCTCACAGGTCTCCCAGAGCTACAGCAAACAGACACGACTCTCAGCTCCCCTCCCTGCTATTGAGTCTGAACACAAAGGAACCCCCCCCCCCACCACCACCACCACCACCACCTCCTCGGTTCATAACAAGCATGTTTTTCCAAGCTGTTAGCACATGCGAGGCATTCCCAAATGCAGCACAAGGATCTGATTATCAGCAGGTCAGTAACCGGTCTAAGCTGCACAAACAGCTTCAACTGGTTCTGTCAACTTAAAACTTCTGTTGGTCTCAATCTAGTTTCAGTTTCCTACATGAGTCATCCCTCCGTGTAAACGTGCCATTACTGTAAACTAATAGTTGTTTTAAATAGAAGAACACTGATGTTTTAGCACACCAGATTCCCCTGAGAGTGATGGTGGGACTCTTCTGGCCTCAGAGCTGAGCTGTTTTCTTTTCATGACCTCCAGCAGAAAATCTGGTTGACATCCACTTCACCAGCTAGTCAAACTCCTGCATGCCAGCCGGTTAAGCAAGCGTACTAATGTGCTCTGATCAAAACACGCTGGGGGTTTTCCTCTGCTCCTTGGGTCTTGCAAATCCTAGTTCTATATGAAGTTTCCAAGAACACTCCTGACTGATATTCCTGGATAGAAACCTAAAAACATGTATATTAGCTTTGGATTTATGTGAGGTAGAAGCTATTGAGAGCATTCAGAGAACACGGCGGGTGGGTAAAATAAACATCGATGGAGTTGATCACAAGAACAGAGGAACAGGGGCACTGAAAAGGATGAGAGTGATACACGCCCAAGAAATGTGACTGATTTAAAGTCGTGCAAAGAGCTGGAAACCTAAATGATGAATTCTGGCTGAGCAGGGCGGCACTGAGGGCTGTTGCTTGAAGGTCTTAATGTATAAGGTTCTGTGCTGGGGCCCCTATTATTCCTCCTCTGTCTGCTCTATCTTCAGCACATCCTGAGCTCCTTTAAAGAAATCCGCTACCCTCTGTCAGGAATCTTGGCGTGACCTTTGACCCAGCCCTCACCATGGGTTCTCATGTCAGTTCTTTTGTTCGCTCTTCCTTCTTCCATCTCAGGAACATTGCTAAGATGAGTCCCATTCTGTCCCGCTCTGAGCTTGAGATACTGGTCGTGCAGCAAACCAGGCTAAAAACCAAAGGCCTGTATTTGATATAGAGCCTTCTAGAGTCCTGGAACCCCCCAAGGTGCTTTACAACACATTCACCCATTCACACACACATTCACACTCTGGTGGTGATGAGCTGCATTGTAGCCACAGCTGCCCTGGGGCGCACTGACAAAGGCGAGGCTGACGTACACAGGCACCACCGGTCCCTCTAACCACCACCAGCAGGCAAGGGGAGTTAAGTGTCTTGCCCAAGGACACAATGGCAGCGACAGACTGAGCGGGGCTGCAAACCTGCAACTTTCCGATTACGAGGCGAGCGCTTAACTCCTGGGCCACCATCACGTGACAGATCATTTGCTGCTGTGACCCCCAGACTCTGGAACTCTCTCCCCCTGAGCCTGAGGTCAGTGGACTCAGTGGTCTTAGTTCAAGCTGGCTTTTGCGTGACCTGCATCACCACCCTTTTCTTATTCTGCTCCCTCTACTTATTTCACCGATTTCCTTCATGCCATGGCCACCAGTCTGACCTCTTCAGCACCAGGAGCCAGGATCACCCCAAACACCGCTCCTCCTCCTCCTCTCCTCCAGGCTGCAGATGAGCACAGCCGCGGCGAATCCGTCTAATAACTCACACCTGAGATAAAAAGGCTGTGCCTTCAGCTGTCTAGGAGACAGCAGTGCAGGGGTTCTGCTGTCCTGCAGTCTGTTTTAGAGCACTTTTGCTGGTGTTAGAGGATCTAAGTGATCTTTGTGACTTTAGTCAACTTTGTGGCTTTTAAAGCGCCTTCCAGTTTGGTAAAACCTTTAACAAAGTTTTAACCAGGTGTTTTAATTGTTAAGTTGTCTTTGAACTGTTAACCTTTTTGAGAACCTTTTTGGTTTGGAACTATTTTAATAATGCAAACCGTCTGTTTGCTCGCATGTTTTTAAACCTTTTATGACATTTAAACACTTTAATTCCACTGTTTCAGGTTCTTATGTTACGCCCTCCTTCACATTTCAGCATCTCCTGTTGGGGCCGTAACACCTCTTATTGACTTTCTATCGCTCTCTTTCCTTACAATATGTAATCACAATTTTTTTGTCCTTTTAAACATTTCTTTTATCATTCTTTAAAATCCTTTTTATATTTTAAATTGTTTTGTTTTTGTGAAGCTCCTCGTGATTTTTTATGTTGAGAGGCGCTATATAAAAGATTGTTTTCTTTCTTTTTCTTTCCTTCCTTAAACAAACGTGAGCATTAGTAACCAAACTGTCATCAAGGCCAACTGATCATCAGCATTTGATCAGGAAGCAGCTTTTAATGATCAGTACCGGAGTCACACTCAGCTTCCGATCGCCACTGTTGACCTCTTTACATCAGCAACTGTCCTTTTGCTGACTCGTTTTAGTGTTCTATTGTGTCATTGTTTTAATGTGCTCTTATTATTCATGTTTTCTCTGCTTTTAATTGAGATTTTTATCCTTTGTTTTAGCTCCTTGTAATGGGTGTGCTTTGTTTTAGCCTGTGCAGCACTTTGGGCAGCTCCCATGCTGCATTTTAAATGTGCTATATAAATAAACTATGCTATGCTATGCTATGCTTTCCTCCAATTTCCTCAGGAGATGAAGTGAAAGTCAGAGTTATTTTCCAGGTTTGTGATTAGGTTCAGATACAACACTTTAGTGTGGATATTGAGCTCAAAGAAAGAACATGGAGCAGACAATCTGTTAGAAATATTTCAGAGCGATATTTGGATATAAATGCATCTGTTTGCAGGAATAACAAGGAGTGTAATCTGTGCAGAATTTTTAGGGGAACCTTTCTTTGCCAGCAGTGGAGAAATAAAACCTCAGAGAAATGGTTAAAAAACCAAACTCATGTAAGAGAAAACTGAAAGAGCGTTACGAACCCCGGAGATTACGCCTGCTCGCTACATGCCAGCTGCCTCTGGGACGGAGTTCAAGTTTCTCTCAGCATAACAACTGTCAGAAGAGCCGCCGCGCACAGATTCCTCACTACTTATAGAAATAGAGTGTTGTGGAGAGAAGAGCTAGTCAGATTAAATCAGCTCTGTCTTACAGGTCTTATGAGATGTTTACTCTGCGTCTCCAAACATGATCAGTCTTCCATGAAAACAACTATTGAAGACTCCCAACAGACAAATATAACACATGTATATAGATTTTTCTATGTACCCCAGAACCCAGTGACCCCTGTACTGGTACTGATCCATGGGTTTGGGACCCCTGAACTCAAAGGTTTTCCTGATCCTTTATAATATTAGCAGAAAATAGGCTGATTTATCATCTACTTGGCTTTATGTTTTCATTTTAAACAGGGTATCTGCAGGTTTAAGGGAGCCAAATTTAAGACTTTTTAAGAGCTTTTTAAGGCCACTTTGACCAAATTTAAGCAACTTTTTTTTTAAATTAAATTTAAGTTATAATTTCCGGCTATTGCCTGGAACCGGTGCCAACCACGTCGCGAACGTGGGATTAGCCATCCAGTTACCATTAAACTTCCACTTCCCCATGGCGCAAGCTCCCACTAGCTTAACCAGCTAATGTGCTCATCTAAAAATAGCCCCCTTTCACAACCAACTGAATGTGTACGGTTCCGCTTACGCCAACATCATACACAACAAATGCTGAACACTAGAAATTCACGAAAATTTTATAGAAATAAAAGAATCTTGTTTATTGGGTCGTTAGTAATTTAAGACCTTTGGAAACTGTATTTAAGGATTATTTGTAATTTTTATGGATTTTTAAGGCCTTAAATTTGGAAAAGCAAATTTAAGACTTTTTAAGGACCCGCGGATACCCTGTTAAAGATGTGGTTTACTTGTTTACTCAATACATTTGAGGCGGTCTTAGTAGGAATAAATGCCTTTTAAGTCATACTCCTGGTACAAAATGCCCTGGTGTGCCTGTTTCAGGATCTAGAAGATTATCAGATCAGAGCTGAGCTTCAGTCAGCAGGATTTGGAGTCTTATTTCCTCATATTTGGACATCTCACCTCTGACTGGCTAGCAGCAACATGACTCTACCACTGACTTGCTACACTGATGTTTTATCTCCACAAATAACACAAGTCTGGAGGACTTCTGCTGTGTGGTGGAGTCGCTAATGCTAACATTTAGCTTCTACTAGCTGAGATGCTCTCTGCTGTTTCCTGGACGATAAACCAACAACAGCCTGCCCTGTTGCAAGTCAAGATGGGTGAATCCATAAACGTTCACGTAGATCTGTCAGGGTTTTCAAATGCTAGAGTTTCAGCATCTGTTTTCTATCAGGAGCCAATGCAGCAGATAGGCGTAGAAGAAGAAGAAAATATCATTTCTATAGCGCCTCTCAAGATAAAAATCACGAGGCACTTCACAAAAACAAAAAATGTAAAAATATAAAAAAGCATTTAGAAAATGTTAAAAATATATTTAAAACGGGCAAAAATAGACAATTGTGATTAAAAAAATGTTAAGAAAGAGAGAGAGTGAATAGGAAAGAGGGAAATCAGTGGATCCTGAGGAAGGTGGAATAGGTGGGGAGAGCAGAATAAAGAGAGAGGGGTTGAAGAAGGTCATACAAAAGCCAGCTTGAACAGGTGAGTCTTCAGCTGCTAACGTAGGAGATCGTTTTCATGTTCAGTCTGCATGAAAAATTCTGTGTGACCAAATATAATCAGAAATAATAATTAAAAACATGTTTTTCAGTAAACCACACCTTTAAAGGGGCATTATGGAAGTTTGATAGTCAAAACATGTATAGAAATAATAAATTTCTTCTTCATACATTCTCCTGCAATGCCCTGGTCCTGTAGAATGAGCCCTGGCATTTTTACTGTGATTGCCTGTTTCTCTGTAAAATCACAGAAAAAGAGAGCTGCTCGGGTCGAGCAGGCTGCTTCATGTGCGTTCACGCTCAGGCATAGCCCGTAACATTTGCTATCCGTAGCTTTAGCAGTAGAGAGAGAGGCCGTGCCACTTTGTCGCTGTTCCTAACGCCTAGTGACAAAGCTAGCTACATTTCTGTTTATTTAGAGTTTCTTTTTTACATTAATAGTATATATTTTTACAGTAAGATACCCAAATTTTTATTTGAGACTCACCAAACGGCATTGAATTCACAGATAAAAAAGATGTGGGTTCAACTTTCATTTTGGAAAAATTTTTCAAGCAAGGGACGGGAATGATCTGAGCATGCAGGAGGACTGACCCATCTTAAACCTTTGGCTGTGCTGAAGAGAAAGGTACAGAACCAAATTATTTAATTAATTAGCAGGGGCGTCGGACTGGGGGGGAAAGGGTACCGTTTACCCAGGGCCCACTGCAGGGAGGGGCCCTGAGACAGCTTTGAATAAAAATGTTTTATTGTTGTTGTTTTTTTCCCCCCAACTTACTTAATGTCTTAATAAACTTCCCTTTACCTGGATAAAGAGGTTAAGAAACAGAATTTCGCCTTAAAAATAATAACTGAATAATCTCTGAGGCATCTATCACCCCTTAAAAATGTGCAAAGTGGTTTAGTCCACACCTGCGGCCATGTACAGCTATGAGACATCGCAGATGCCGACAGCCAGAGCTGGAGGCAGGAGAGTCAGTCATGTCTTTTCCCAAGAAAGGGAAATCTGGCTTCCAGAAAAGAAAAGAAGGAGAAGGAGAAGGAGAAAAAGTTAATTGAACAGAAGCAAGTAGAAGGAAGGTGAGCAGCAGTAGAACACAGTTTTAGCTGATATTAGCTAGCTCTCAGAAGCTGCATTCATGTTAGGTGTTCAGAGTTAAACACCTTTAGTTTCACCATCAAGATCAAATATAAATTAATTAGTGTTATCAGTGATAACACTAATTAATATATATATATATATATATTAATCAGAAATATTATCGCGGGCGGCTGCCCCCAATTAATTCGCGGACCTCGCAGTAAAAACAGGTTCACTCTGTGTGGATATTTCAGCTCCTTCCCAGTCATGGACCAGGACAAACTTGGTATCGATGGATTCGTGGTAATCTCAGGAATGAGAAGCTGCCGCTGTTTTTCGTATAGCATGATGACACTGGTGTTAGAGGATTGTTATTGACTTGGTTAGATATTTTAAGCCTATTTTAAATTTCTTTAAATTTGATCTTGAAAACGGACAATCTTATAATTTGGCTGATAATGGAGGGATTATAAAATTTAGAGCACATTACATTCACAGAGAGAACCTGGTTTATTTCATGTCATATGTATTTAATATATCAATACATATCAGCAAAGCTTAACATCATGAACCATGACAGACATGACTGAAGAGCAGATGAAGATATCGTGCCAGGCACTGATGAGAAAATATTACAAGGATCTCACAGCTGAATTTGAGAATGAGATGCTACACCTGAGAACAATATATGGTACCACATTTCCACACATTCGGTCTCCTCTTGAGCTGCTTAATGCCATCTACAGGATGCAATTACAGAGCATTTTTGGAGAAGTTTGTATTGGACTGAGGATTTTTTGCACACTACCTGTGACTGTTGCTGGGGGTGAACGGGCTTTTAGCAAACTGAAACTGGTGAAAAATTATTTGAGATCAACAATGTCCCAGGATAGACTGAACAGCCTAGCTCTTCTTTCTATTGAAAGCCAATTAGTCAAAGGATTGGACTTTAAACATCTCATAAGTGATTTTGCTAACATGAAGACTCGTCAGTGGGCATTTACTGGAAAATAAATTCCAGGATTAATGTTTGAACACATTGTTGGCAAATAAAAATAATTATATGTGAAGTCTGGGCATTTCACTTTTATTATGCTGGCATTTGTATTTGCTCAATATAGAGGTTAAACTAAGATCATATTTATTGTCTTGTATTATAGCTGTCAGACTCGAAGACTGGTTTCGGGGGTAAGAGCTTTATTAGAGACTGCTGGCTGCAAGCGGTGCTGAAAAGGCTGACGGAAGGATGAGGTCTGAGTTAGAAAGGTGGAGGTTTAACTGTCTTAGCTTCTGAATACTCTGATCATGGAACACGGTGGAACGATGACTGAGTGAAGAGCCGGTGTGGTGTCTTCCATATATAGACATGGATGACGCAGGTGCAACGTGGAGGGAATCCCCGCGAGGGGCATGCTGGGTAATGGTCCGAGACAGAAGCCGGTCAGCTGGAAGTGCCCGGCCTGGGGGCTTGGACTCTGACAATAGCATGACAAAAAATGTGTAAGAGAGATATTAAGTAATTGAGCATGGGGGCCCACCTAGAAGACTTGTACCTAGGGCCCAGAATTTAGTGCTACGCCCCTGTTAATTAGCTCTGCGTTCTCCTGTCCTCTGTCCTCCGGGCCACACACACACACACACACACACACACACACACACACACACACACACACACACACACACACACACAGGACTGTCTCAGCTGTTATTTTCGTTAAGGAGTGTGCACGTACAGCATGCGCGCCTCGTGCACGAGCCTACTATTGAAGCTGCCGTTACGCTTTTGGCCTGAGGGGGCAATCGCGAGCATAAAAATTCAAAAGTCCGTAAAGTCCCTTTAATGACACAGAAAATCAAAAATGAAACCCATAACATCATTATTCAAACCTAATTCTTCCTCACACGCTTTAACTACACGAGAACCTGTTGCACAAAGAAGTTAAAACAGTCCCGTGACACCATGTGACAAAAAATCTTTCAATCTGGCTGTGCTGTGGATGCCGTAAATTAAAAAGGACTTAAGTCATAAAGAGTCAGGTGATGGCTGACCTCACTGTCTGAGCAGGAGGTTTACTTATAGCTTCTGCAGCGAGATATTAAATGTTCTCATCAGAGAGTTTCATCGCTGGCGCAACTCATCAAGTGTGTGTGAGGTGTGTGAGCACCAGCCCCGTCTGCAGCGGCCTGATTCTCTGAGTAAACATGCACCTAAACATCAAAACCTAGTTGTGTTCTAACAGCTGGATTCACTAGAAAATGGTTCTGCAAACAATTTAAATCAATCAAAAGCCAACAGAAATATCACAAGTGTGTGAAGGGTAACTAAGTCAAGTGTGATCCAGGTTTCCAGACATCTCCAGTCTTACAGATTCTAACAGGTGGACTGCAGCTGCAAGGCAGGAGTCTATTTTGGGGCTAGGTGTGGCTGCTCATGGACTCATGGAGAGGAGGAGGATTGAATCACAGCAGGTCAGATCCTCCTGACCGACAAACACAACCACTCGGAGTCAGACTCATCTCATCCTGCAAACTCTTGTCATTTACCACAACGGCCATGAGACAGCAGCTTTAGGGATGGTGCAGGTCTTCCTGTGTGTTCTTGCAACAGAGGTAAAGGAAATGTGTTAGGAAATTCCAGCTGGTTTCACTCTGACAGGAATCATTCTGCAGAATAACTATGAAGTGTGACATTCCTTACAATGTCAAGGTTATTAAACAGTTTTTATATAAACTGATTAGATTTTTTTTTTTATTAGAATTGTTTTAGGACACTTTACCTGTCTGGTCAGAACATACAGGGTTCTGTTACCTTTCACACATGACTTCCTATCTCTGGCTCCTTCAAAGGCAGTTCGAAATCTGGGTGTTGTGATTGATGATGCAACATGACCTTTAAAGATCACGTTGCCTCTGTTGCTCGTTCATGCCGCTTTGCGCTGTTTAACATACGAAAGATCAGACCATACCTAATACAACATGCCACCCAGCTCCTGGTGCAATCTACTGTCATCTCCCGCCTCGATTACTGCAATGCCCTTCTAACTGGTCTTCCAGCCTGTACTGTGAGACCTCTTGAAATGGTCCAGAACGCAGCAGCGCGTCTGGTCTTCAATCAGCCAAAAAGAGCACACGTCACCCCTCTGTTCATTGAGCTCCACTGGCTACCGCTAGCAGCACGCATCAAATTCAAATTGCTAACACTAGCATACAATGTCCGAGATGGTACGGCTCCCATCTACCTGAATCCTCTTGCAAAGGCTTACGTCTCGGCCCGGCCGCTCCGGTCATCACAGGATCGTTGGCTAGCAGTGCCTACACCACGCTCAGGACAATCCAGACTCTTCTCATGCATCGTTCCACAAATGTGGAATGACCTTGAAAGCACTACCAGAACAGGGGCTTCCTTTTCGACTTTCAAGAAACTCCTGAAGACCCTGCTCTTCAGAGAGCATCTTCTAAACTAGCACCCTCCCTGCATCCGTCCCCCCTCTCTACTGTCCACTCCTTGTTCCCTACTCTCCATGATTGATGTCAATGTTGTTGTTGTTATTGTTGTTGTTAGCCTCAAGGGCAACATGCCGATTATCACTTGTAAGTCGCTTTGGACAAAAGCGTCTGCTAAATACATAAACATAAACACTTCTCAAGCCTTTCAAGGAGCTTTTTTAGGATTGTCCAGCCTTTTTCATTAGTGATGATGACTGACACATATCTGGACAGTGCACTTGTATGCTCAGAAAAATGTGATCGTTTCCTCGATCGCTCAACTCTTGACAATAAAGATGTTAAGCACTTGTTAAGAACCCTGCTCCAACCTCTTTCTCTGATCTGAGGCCATTCAAAGAGGTATAAACCTGCACCAGCTAAGATTTTATCTGATCACAGTACGTCAACAGAACCTCACCTGACTATGTAAAATCTGAACTGTCCCTTTAATTGGAAAAAGGTAAATAAACTCTGGGACACACGCTGAAACCCCCCCAGAAATGTTTGTTCAGTCTCTTATTCCTTACATGTAGTTTCTACATAATGGCATCAAGTTTGTAAGACGAACACGAATGACCTGCATAATGCTAATTTAACGAGGTGCCATGTGATTGATTCGTTCATGTTGGGGTAACTTAAAAAGATTGTGTTCATGATTCAGCTCGCCGATCACTGGTTAGATGGAACAGGTTTAACACGCTTTCTAAACTGTTGAAAATTAAAATAAATCAATTATAGTTTTAGTTCTCTTTATGTTTTAAGTATTAAATAATGAGATGAAATATACGTGTACTAAAAAAAACTGTATATAGATCTTCAGCTGGCAGTGAACAAAAAAAATAACATGACTGAAATGGTATAAAGGTTATAAAAGAGGTCAGCAGTGTCTCCAACTGGAAAGACATCTATGGAAACCACAGAGAGCAACATGATATAGACCAGAGGTGGAACTGATCAGCATGTTTTTGTTGTTTCCCTTTTCCAACGCAATTTAGTGGTTGCAACGCCTTTTTGGCTAGTCGTCCAGCTATAGGAGCCTTTCAATAACCTGTTAATTAAAATCAGGTGTGTTAAAGCCAGGAAACACCCAAAACATGCTGGATAGCAGTCCTCAAGGAGCAGGACTGTCCACCCCTGGTCCAGACTGGGGCACAGACACCCCAGCTCCAAGCTCAGATCATTTCACTAAAATTTGGAATAGCAACCTTTATTTGTTTATTTGTGTCAATTATACTGATTTAAAATGAGTGATACAAACTTGTGGGTCAAATTGACACAAGGACAATCGACTGTGCAAACCTAAATGACATGGACTGACCCAAGACGACTATACTAGATTGAAATGATAAACTGCTTACTTTTAACACAACTTAATGTAACTGTGTGGAAATAATTTCCATTATTTTATTAAGTTCGTTAGACGACTGTTTGGGCACAAAGCAAACAAATCTGAGCCAGGTTCAGCAGGTGAGATGAATGTTTCTGTAATATTGTCTAAATGAAGCTGAGAAAACACCAATAAAATGTAAAATAAGCATCTGATATGGTGCATCAGAACACCGACGCCCGTCTTCTGTCTGACCTCACCAGCTGTGCGTCTGTGGGAGCTTTTCAGATTTCTTACCGAGGCTTTTAATGGAGTCAGAGCTCTTCATAGCCGCTTTCCCACTCTGCTCTCGGGAGCCGCTGCTGGCGGACGGAGCGCTGCCCAACATCGTTGGAAGTTTTCAGAAAGCTTCGTCTGGGCTCCGCGGGGGGTACGCAGGTGTCCCGAAGCTGCCCCAGAAGGACCCCCGGCTCGGAGAGAGACCACCGAGCGCAACTCTTATTGGATCTCCACATGTAAAGAGGGAGTCCCTCCTCCTCTCCCGCCGGTGCGCTCCATGTCTGGGCGTAACTGGGCCCACGGTTCTCCTCCTGTTCCTCCTCTTCTCCATGTTGCACCAACAAATGTTTACTCACCCAGTCAATAAAAGACTGGATCCATCAACATCGACCCTCCCTGCAGACAAAATCACTACAAGGTCTCAGTGCAAAGAAAAAAGGTATGTTCTCTTTGGTAAAAAAATAAAAAATAAAATCAAAAGTGAAGCTAAAAACATGATTACATGTTACAGGAGGTGTTATTAAACAACTTTTTTTAATCTACCATTAATTTATTTAACTATGTATCATCCAGGTTGAAAGAAAGTATGTATGAAATTTAAAAATGTAAAATACAACATAATAAAATATATGGATCTTCTTTTATATGCTTTGTGTTCAGGTCCAAACTAACTTTCATGAATGAGGTGCAAGCGCCCCCTGTTGGTGACTTACTGTAATTACATATTTGAAAAAAATTCTGTAATGCTATTTTCTTTCGTCGTCTTTTTTGTTTGTTTGTTTGTTTATTGACACCTTATCTGCGTCCATTTTGAGGGTGACTTGTTTAAGGGAATTAAATGTTAAACCCCGTATTTTACAGCTTCTCATGAAGGAGTTGTAACACACAGACAGAGAGCAAAACTGCCGGGTGGTTTGGAGAAAAGGTGATCCACTGTCATCCAAGAGGGCAAACACACTGACACGCCTCGCCTGCACACAAAAAAGCAGGTTTGGGAAGTTGAGCAGCGGGGAACTTGCTGCTGCAGACACAGCTTGTGTATCATTGCTCTCCTGCTCAAAAAATACCCATTTGTTCATGCTATCTTCATAAAATGCATTATTTTATTTTTACTAATATCAAAAATATGATCATTAACCCTGTTTGTTTTTCCTCTCATCTCAACAGCAGCAACAACCCTGTTAGACAGTGAGAGATTAAGTAATGCTTGTTAATCCTCACAGGCTGTGATCTATGCAGGAGTATAGTGGAGCTGCACTGCTCCTTGATTTGAGAATATGGGAAGCCTGGAGCGATTTCCCAATCTTACCAGTTGGCAGGTTTTACATTAACTGGAACTTATCGCCTCTTTCTCAAAGGATTCCCAGCTCAGCTTAATTATTCGCCAGAGGTAGAACTGGGCCTGCTGCTATTAGTAGAAATAGTTGGCCTGTGTTGTTTTTAACCAGTGGAGTCCTGATGTTTGCAAGCCGAGATGGGCTCCAAAGCAAAGCTGAAACACTCCATTTCTCATTTTTATAATAAAAAACTGCTTTATGAAAAAGACTGGGAAATTTGAAACAAGGCTGAACAGCATGCACACATGAGGTTAAGCATAGTTTATTATCTGACTTGAGAATGTATTACAGGACAACCAAAATGTTTGATGTAATAACAAAAATAAAGCAGAGAATAAAAAAGAAAATCAAGGCTGCACTGCACTACAAGACTTATTTTATAACATCAATTTAATTAAACGGATTGTTGTGTGAAAAAGATCGTGTCTCCACGAAAGTAAGACGATGTATAAACAAAATGATACATTATCGAGGAAATTTAAATTAAGACCTGCTAACTGTGGCTTAACTAAATCAAATATTTGCTGCTACCATAGGAGCTTGGGCTAGGTCTACTTCCTGAAGCTAAGCGAGTTGATTGTGTGACCCACTGATATAAACATAAGCCGCTGTTAGTCCGCTAAAATTATGTTCCAAACCGTGTCTCGTCTCATACTGAAAAAACAAATCAAATCTAAAATGTTTTGATTTAGACGTTTTATGCAATGGAAAACTTGCAGTAAAATTATCATCGTCCGGGAATTACGCGGAGCCACGCACAACACGCTGGCCTAGTTAGCTAAAGGCTAACTAGCTCCGTGTATTCCTCTTCATAAAGGGACAATAGCTAATCTGTTACGTGTTAGTTGGAAATGTAACGATAACCTTTTAGAGAAACATTGTATTTAAATTCGAAACGCGGCTAAATTTATTTTAATTTTAACGCAGAGGCGTAGCAAGAGCTAGTTAGCCTAGCTTTATATACAATGTGACGTTTATTTATCAGGTTAGGAAGCATTCTGTTAAACACTAAAGTGCCCACGATACATTCTTGTGCATTATGACTTCACACAACATGGAATTGAGGCAGTGTTTAGTTTGCGAGCGACAACTCCTAGCGCTCGCTCGGTAACAACGTTATAGCTCAGCTAACATTGGTGGACTAAGGTTAACTCGACACAATAATAAAAAACACTACATATTGGGGCTGCGGAGAAAACCCCAAAACGGATCTACACCACTCCGTCCACTGGTAAAAGAGTTATTGAGCAATTGTGAGATCGCCTGACCCACCCAACGACAACGAAGGGTTCGAGGTTCTGATCATGGCAGCAGCTTGACAATAAATGTCGTTTATTTACGCTGGTTTCACAGTTCCCCGAGCTCCTGCTCTTCAACGTATTACTCCGCACAAGACGTAATTTCCCTATGGAAACTTCCCATTATCCTCAATGTCTCTCAAGAAGATCACTTTTGATACATATTCTCTTAAAATCAATTTATGTTGAAAAACGAGGTGTATATCATTATTTTCTTGCACGAACTCTGAAAACGGACTATATTCCTTAAGAGGGTGGCTTCACTTCGATTGAAATACAGGAGGTGTGCGACGAATTATCACATTTATAAAATACCTATGTTGTGGCAAGATAAAATATGTGTCATGTGTTTTAAATAAAAATTTTTATTGTTTTTTTCTGGCTTAAAATGTCGTGATATAAAGTTATTCAAATGAATCAGTAGTCTGTAAAGTTTCCTTGTTACCCCTCAACTCGAATTTAGTTGTGTCCATAAAAATGCCCGGGACTGCTTTTTACGGTATGGCTTACGGTCTTCAGATTGATAGCACGACTGACCAATCAAAAAATAGTTTAAGCTTAGCAACAGCGAAGTTGTCTTGTAGTCCAATCAACACAAAGAAGGGCGGGCTTTATCTGCCAAGGATTCTACCATCTGATTGGTTTAAAAGCCCATCTGTTAGAGCAGCTTTATGGACTATGTAGTTTTATGTGAGACTCAAGCATTTTCCTGGAACGTAATGAAACCACGCTTCCCACAATGCACTGGGTTTGACCAGTGAAAGCATGCGCACGTCGGGAGGCGGGATTGGTATATAAACGCGAGCTCGCTCTTCTCAAGTAGCATACTGGACACAGTTGTGATGGTGAAACGCGGTCTCTGACAGAACGTTAACGCTGACAGCACTGAAACAGTTAATGGTAGTTACCGACAGTTGCTCTGACAAACCATTGAAGGAGTAACAATTTACTTTATTTTGACTTTGGATGAGTTTGTTTTCAGACGTGAAAACCTAAACTTTAACTTGAGACTTCAACTTGTTCTGGAATCCGGAGTTTTTGTAAACAGGAAAAGTTTGTCTTTCAACGAACTTTGAAGTTCAGTCTCAAGGCAATGAACTTACTCTAAAATGCGCTGAAGCCGAGCCATCATAAGGGATCATCAGAATGACAGAGCCAATGGAGCAGACCCATGACCTGGAAACTTTGGGCAGCCCATCAGGTGGGAGAAGCGGGGACGCTTTGGAGCATCACCCAGCCAACAACCATGCTGCACCACAGAACGGCGACAGGGGGCGACAGAGAGCGCAGAATCATCAGCGGCGGGCGGAGAGCTGCGAGGACATCAACAGAGACGAGTTATGGCAAATGAAAGGCGGACCGAGGGAGGTGTGCCCTTCCTCAGCAGCCGGAAACCAGCTTCTCAAGTACCCGAATGCAGCCCAGCCTCACAAGACACCCGACGGCCGCTCCTCGGGGGTCATTAATCACAACCTACGCGGGAACCGAGCGCTGCAGGTGACTTTTAACCAGATTCAGGTGGAGAGTTTGCACATCGACTCCGACACTGGCTTGGATGCGCGACTGGGAAAGAAGCGGCACAGGCGCAGGAACTCCAAGAAGAAGCGCAACTGGAAGCCTTACAACAAACTTTCATGGGAGGAGAAGAAAGCCCTGGAGGAGAGAGAGACCGTGAGGGCTTCGCGGATGAGAGAGGAGATGTTCGCCAAAGGGCTCCCGGTCGCTCCCTACAACACCACCCAGTTCCTGATGGACGAGCACGACCGAGAGGAACCCGACCTCAACACCGAGACCGGGGCCAGGCGGTCTTCGGGGGTCGGTGGTCGCATGGAAGACACCGGTAGCGACGATGAGGACTTTTGTGACAACGAAGAAGACGACGACGATGACGGCAGCGGCGGAGGCAGCGATGGGATCGGGAGGCCCGGGAATGCTGGCGGGGAGTTCCTCCAGAGGGACTTCTCTGAGACCTATGAGAAGTACCACGTCGAGAGCCTGCAGAACATGACCAAGCAGGAACTGCTGCAGGAGTACCTGGAGCTGGAGAAATGCATGTCCCGGCTGGAGGAGGAGAACAACCGGCTGAGGCGTGCCGTGGAGCCTCTGGCCGCACCGGAGAGCTCCCAGGTCCGGATCAGAGAGATGGAGCGGGAGCTGGAGAGCCTGAAAGCTCAGAACACGGAGCTGCTTCTGCAGAGTCAGCCCAGCAGGGACAGGGCTCAGGTGGCTACAAACTAGGCTCACCGCGGTAGGGGGGTCCGTTCAGAAGGTAAAACATGGGACTACTGCGTTGTTTTCAGCTGTCAAGTTTCTCTGTAAACAGTTCGTCATCTGGACACAAAGTCGTTGCACTCAGATGCTGCTTTACGTTTATTTTCCATCTGACCTCTTCAAATTTCTTCAAGAGCAAATGTAAATATTTCAAAATTCAGATTTTTTTATATATATAAAACGAGGTGTTTAACAATAGTAGATCTTTGTTGTTTTTCAGGTCAACTTTGTAGGCATATCTGCTGATAAAAACTGTCCCATGTTTCGTTTTGGATAAAAATAAATAAACATTGTATTCCCCAGCAGAAGAGATGACAGCAACTCGGGCCAGCTTTTTATTCTCTGTTTTTGTCTTGTTTTGCATAAGTAAACGCCGGAGTTAACATTTTAACAGTTGTGTGGTGTCATGTGTTACAATGATAATAAAAAAAAAGTTCTGATTAAAGCCGTCACGTGTTTGTAACGCTTGCTGCAAAAACACAGGAAGCAGACAAAAGCTGCAGAGAGGAACCGCTGTCTGTGGCTTTTGTCAGATTAGAAATGATCACAAGGCTTTTCTTGTGAGGATCCAGAAATGGGCCAGACCATCAGCGGGCTCTGAATACCCGGACTGTTGCCATGGGGGGATGGGGAGACGCCATGTGAAGGATGTCCCTCAGTTTAACGCGCGAAGACATGCAGATACTCTAAAAATAAACATGTTCCATCATACTCATTAAAGCTTTAAAATTTAAATTAATGCATCAAACCATTTCATGCAAGTCAAACACGTCACTGATTATGAAGTTTCCTTTATGTGCAAATCACGGCCAGAAGGTCAACACATCTCAATCAGCTGCCTCTAGAGGGCGCCATTCACTTCCTGCCTAAGGTTTCCAGCAGTGCGTGAGTGTGTGCGTGCTGCAAGAACTCAAGCTCACACACGGAGGACTGCTGTTTCAGACATAGTTCTGTTTATTTACATCATATTACTTTGCTTTAAAGCAAACAGTCATGAGGGAAATGATTTCAGGCCACACAACAGCCTTCAAGTCCAGTCTGTTTTTTTTTGTTTTTACATCTTAATCAATCCCAAATGTACACATTACAATATGTTACAAATTAAGATGGTATGTACAAAAAAAAAGATTGTTAAAATACAACAACACATTAGATAAAATCACATTTTAGAGCCGAAGAGGTTTCCTGTCAGTGAGCTGTTTGTTCACTCTGAGGAAACGGGATGTTGACCTCGTGTGGTTTCGTGGGTCGGGCTTGTTAGGTTGTACCATATTCACACACAGCGGATCGCTACAGGTAAACAGAGACGACCTCAGTTTGTTAGAAAAAAGCAGCCGAGAGATTTCCACGCCTTTTTTTTTCCCGGTAGCAGCATCGAGTGCATAGATGAGTCCTTGGCTTCAAGTGTGCCTTCTCTCTTCAGTGGCCTCCGACTGTGTGTGGCTGACGAACACATCTTTGGGTCAGTCGCTTCAGCATCAGCTACGGTGGAGGGGAGACTCGGAGACGACGGGGGGGGGGGGGACAGATAAGAGCGGTGTGTGGCACCGCAGAACAAGAACACATTCCAGAAATCAGGCACTTGTAGAAGAATCTTGAGGTAAGATTAGAACAAATTTTTGTGTTTCAAATAGGATTTGGTCTGATGAGGCGTCACACCTCCTGCTAATAACTGAAAATCTACTTCAGCTCTCCTTTGCACGCTTTCCTTCAGTCAGGGAGGATTTATTAGGGCCCGACTATGGAAAATTCATGACCTCTGACCACGCCGACAGCTGAAAACACACGTTTACACTTTCAGGCTTTAGCGGTCTCTTACAGGTGGAATTGAGCCCAGCCCCTAACACCTTGCTGTGTGCGGTTCCTGAATAGTTTTACACGCCGAACGTCGTGCTCTACATTATTTCTGCACAGTGCTGTAAAAACCAGAAAGGCCATCTACGAGGAAACAAGGAGCAGGCGTTTTTATGAACAGGTACGCCCAAGAGGTCCCATCACAATAATGTACTTTTGCTTTAATACAAAATATAGAATTATACATAGAATATAAACACATTAAACAAAGAATATATTAAGGGGAACATTTCAAGTAACATCTTGAAAGTAAAGACTGCACTTAAGTGCAAATTTTGTAAACCGTTAAAAAAACGACTGAGAAAAATAAAAAGAAACATATTTCTATTTACAAGGTTAACTTAACAAGGCTTTGTACAAATGTTACAAAACACAAACACCTGCTCAGACGTGCTTTAGCGCCAACACACAAGAACTATTAACAAATAGAGACGAGCGCGTTTCGTGTGTTTGTGAGTGAATGACACACCTGGTGAGAGGATGAAATTAGAGCTTTACAGTGTGGTCAGCTACTGGTTAGGAAGACTGGTTAAAAGCGGAGCTCCCTGTGGTGTCACGGGTTTTAAATCTGATGGATTTGATGGAAAGCACCGTTTATTTGAAGAGTGGGAGTGAAGCGGTCTGTGGTCTGCTCTGGTCGTTTCTCCCCGGTGGATCAGGCAGGAAGGAGAAGGACACAGGAAGGATTCTTGTTTGTTATTTAAATTGAAATTCCTGGAATTCCCAACCATCGTGTTCGGTGTTATCTTAAGAAAGAACTCAAAGAAAACAAAACAAAAAGAACTTTGGCAACACTGAAGTCCCACCTGTCATGCAAATGGAGCTGATCAGAACCAAACAGACTGTGTTTGACCCGATCTCAGACAGGAACCGGGTCAGCCCCCCCCCCCAAGCCTCACAGGTACTGGTGGAATCTAGAGGCGGGTGGTTGACGTGGAACCGGTCCTGGGTGCAGACCATCGACACTCTGAGCCAGCCCGCGTGTTTTGACCTGGTTCTGACTGATGGGGGACAGCGGGAAGTCGTTTACGATAAGTGGAGGTCTCTTCTCGGATGACTCAGAGGGGGAGGCCACCACGGTGTGTCGACGCCATGCTCGTTTCTTCCTGCGGGTTTCAGGCGACGGTTGTTTCCTCATCCCCACGCTGCGCAGATCGTCGGCCGAACCCAGCAGCCGGGCCCGTACGTGCTCAGCCAGAGACCTCCCACTGGGTCCAGTCGGGGTGAAGGAGACGACCTCACTGGGTGGAAGGGCAGGTTTGGACCGGGACAGCAAGCTCTCCTGGCTGCTCGCCGATGAGGGGTTGGTTCTGGAGCTGTTCCTCCTCGCTCGAGCTGTACCTTCTGACCCGGAGCCGCTTCCTTCACCCTGAGATTCTAGGCGTTCCTGGGACCGAGCCTTGGACTTTTCTGACTTCAGCTTCTTCCTGGCCAACGTGTCGCACTGGATCAGCTTGTGGGAGTTAAAGGATGGCCGTGTGTGGAGTCTGTGGGCAGTGGAGGAGGAGGAAAAGGAGGATGATGGAGTAGTGGAACGCGCTCCTCCTCCTTCACTCCTCTCTGTGGAGTCGGGGGTGTGCGTGATGGAGGTGGGTTGGGAGAGGAGGGGTGTGTGTGAGAGGACGGGGGGTTTGCAGTGAGAGTAGAGGAAGCTGCGCGGCGCCGCCGGGTTCGGTGGCGTTTGTTTACTGGGTCTCTCCTGGGTGAGGGAGCGGGAGGCGAAGCCGCTCTCGTTGTCCGTCTCACTCACCAGCTCGCTCTGCTCATCGTCAGCATCGTCACCCCTGCCCTCCGACCCCAGACTCCGCCCTAAAGTGGAGAGGGTGGAGTAACCAGATACGATAGAGCGAGCATCCTCTGGGGCTCTCCACGGCTGCTCCTTCACCTCCGCCTGAACGCCCTCCTTTGATAACAACATGGCTGTCTGCTGTCCTCCAGCCTCTTCTTCCTCTTTACAGCACGGAAGAACTGGTACCACCTGCTCCTCTACTTCCTCCTTTTCTCCATTTCCTACAACTTCCTCCTCCTCTTCCTCCTCCTCCTCTTCGTCCTCATCATCCTCCTCTTCTTTTGCATGAGGAGCAGGGCCTCCCACTGGCAAATCCTCCACCTTGAACGGCTCTTGCTCAGAGTCGTCATCGGTGCTGCTGCCCACACGGCGGTCCTTGTGGCGTTTACGGCGTTTACGGCCCGTAACGGCGGTCACGATGGACAGAGCCAGGAAGTCTTTTGACCCACGGTCCTTCTTTGATCCCCAAATCCACTAAGAGAGGGAAAAAAACTCACTCAAATCACTGAAATACTCCCCGTTACAGCTTTAAGAGTTTTAATTTGTCCAATTTTTACCAAGTTCTAAAACAAATCACATCTCATCTCAAATGCACAAAAACACAACAGGTTCTACGGGTCAGTTAAACAAAAATGAGGTAAAAATTAGTTGCAAACGGTCCAGCTGAGTCCCACAGCCGCTAGAACCAGCTTCCGCGGCAACACCAAGAGTTCAGGTCCACTCCTCACTTAGGTTTGCAGACATTAAGCTCTCTTCTAGGAGACATATTATAACAATTTTCTTAAGCTATAATACCTCTATGGTCGTTCCAAAACATGTCCATGAAGTTCTTGTACTAAATCTCACATGAAGCAATGTCAGCAGTTTTATTTTGGACAGTTTCAGTACCTTCCACAATGAGCCGTTTCAGGGCTCTGCCACTTTAAAGCCGGGCGTACACTGTGCGACTTTTTCACTTTTTTGAGCCGATTTTCCACTCGTGCGAGAATCCACAAGATCGGGGTGAGTTTTGCGCCGAGTGTCGTGTAGTGTACGGGGGTTACGAGAGGTGATTAACACCACGTGACCAGCTACCGATCAGCAATCGTGAGCTCGCACAAACTTCTGGCGTGTTTGAAATTTTGCTCGTCCCTCGTGAGGGTATCGCACTGTTGAAGCGGCGCTGCGAGCAGCTGCGACCCAAAACGTACCAGAACCGCTCACAGCGCATGCGCAATCCTGCATCAACACCGCTCGCCCGCTATTTCCCTAATAACACACGTTGTTCATTTTTATTTCTACACGTTTTTTTTTTTACTCACAAAGATTGTCATGAAAGCGTGTTTGTCGTGTTCATGTCAAATTAAACTGATCATAAAACACAGATTTACTTTCTTTATTTCGTTTTCCTCATCCAACCCCCATAAATCCCTGTGTGTCCTGCAGCACTCCCGAAGGACAACAGGCAAAACACGACAAAAAGTCTTGTATTAACTGCTATTTTTAGCATATTTTTAGGTCCGACGTGTTGCTACCAGACGTACAGTGTGAGCAGTCAGGTCGCATCCGAGAACTGGGTCGTGCAGTGTGAGCACATGACTCGTGAGATCTGCCCTGCGAGGAAGTCGTACAGTTTGAGCTGAAGCTGAGTGCTACGAGTGAAAAAGTCGCACAGCGTCCGCCCAGTTTTAGAGAACAAGCTGGAGCTACCCCCCCCCCCCCCCCAATTCAGGCTGCTATAAACTGAGAAGCTCCGATATCTAGGAGGGGCTCCAAGTACAGCCGCTGCTCCTCCAGCAGCAGCAGCTGTCTCTTGCATGTGAGAGGCGGTACTAATCTACTTTCTCCATTTGTGACATCACAAATGGGGACTTTTTTAAGTGGATTATTTTAGGTACATAAATCCCAAAACCAAACACTGACTGGACATCTTTTTTCATGTTTGGAGTGTTTATAGAGGCAGTACAGACCCACATGGCAGCACAAAAGTGTGCAAACGATGATTTCTTTTGCATGCAATGTCCCCTTTATGGTCCTGGACTGGACCCTGTGACACAAAGTCTTGGTTCTGTTTTAGATTCGCTGCAATGTTTGCAGTCATTGTTCTGTTTCATGACCCAGTTTGTTCCAAACTTCTGCTCTAGATTTCTTTTGTTTAGAGGAATTTTGGTATACCAAGGACTACAAGGGACCCAAATCATCATCTCTCCACCACTGTGCTGACAGCTGCCATCGGCTTCTAGCGATTATATGCTGTTTGTTTTTTCTAAACACACAGCTGTGAATTATGGGTAATTATCTCTACTCTAGTCTCATGTCCAAAATGCATCACTCCAGAAGTCTTGTGGGTTCATTCGGATTTTCAATCTTCCATTTTTACTGTCATGAACTTTAGCCTTTAACCTGTTAACTGAGGCTGGTAGAGCCTGAGATAGTTTTGTCTCTTTCTTAAAGCTGTTAGAGCAAATCTTCGAACACAAACAGTGACTGGACACTCACCCCTCCCCTCGGGTATCTGCACTGGTTACACATCTACCGAAACCTGAAACCCACATTACCAGAGTAAACGAGAGAGCGCTAAACACCACTCGCCTAGGTCCAAAAGTCTTTTGTTGTCCGGGATTTCACATGGTGATTTTCTTTTTGGGACTCTGGTAGTTTGTCCTAAAGTTGAAGTGGTAACAGCCGGCTGTTTCTCCTTCACTGGTATTATTGAGCGGAGAACCTCTCACACCAGTGGCGTTCTGTTGCCAAATACACGAGTGTGTGATGAGCGGAGGAGCCAGGGAAGTGCGGCGGTTCGGGTAAACTTTCAATAGTTGCTTTTGGTGCAAAACGTGGTATTGGCGGAGGTTTTTAGACAAATATGAGAGAACCCTGTTATTAATTTATTTCATTTCTTAAATTCTCTAATATATTTACAGCTATACGATGTTAGAACATTGTTAAGAGGCATGAAAATGTTTTAAGCAAATTTGTTTTCCAAATTTGCTTTTGCAGGTTTAAGTGTTGACCCCTGATCTCAGGGTCAACTTGCTAGAACGTTCGATCTTGGAATTTTAGTGGCCGTCTTAAACGTTTTCACATTTCCTTTTTATAATCTTTCTCTCTGTAGAAGGCACTCCTGATTGGAGAAGACCTTTGACCCATCAGAACAGTTCAGCTGCTTTTCTAAAGATCATTGCTGAGGTCTTTCCTCCTTGTGTTAACACACACACACACACGCACACACACACACTGACGAGGAGTCCTTAAATCCATCAGCAGATCCAGGCAGATCCTATAACTTTTAAATCCCTCAAGCAGCAGGACGGACTCAGTTTTTAACGCAGATGCTTTTCTTTTACGGGTGATGAATAATGAAATAGAGGAATATTGTGTGTTTCTGCACACTCAACCTAAATTTTACAACATGTTTAAGATACGTTTTCTCATGTGCTGGTGCATAAAGCTTTCCTTTTTCTTTAACCGCGCAGGGTCATGTGTGTGTGATGGATACGTTACCTTTGGTTTACCTGGATCACTGTTGGTTGAGTCTGTGCAAACAGAAAATAAAAGCATCAGTAGGTCAGAAGAGTCACAGTTAACAAGCCTGAGCGGTCATGGCAGAGGACACAGAGGCTGCCTTCTGAAGGGAAAAGTATAAAAACTACCAGGTACTTTCAAGCTTGATGGTTTCCATCAGAAACAAAAATATAAATGTCTCTCATCATCCTCGGCGTCCTCTCATCATGTCAACTTCCAGTTCAAACACACCAATTTACAAAGTGATGGTTTTTGGTGGGAAAGACAGTGAATAGTGTTTGAGGAGGAAGGGAACCACAACACACCAAACTAAAAATAAAAACGCAGGACTGACATCAGACACAGACAGATCATTTATAAATGAAACATTCCCTCACAATGTGAACTGTTCTGACTTTATACTTCCTTTTAGAGACCAGGAGAGGTTTGGGTTCTAGCTGGAGCTTTATCTGGAGTGCCAGTTGAAAGATGTTGACTGTAAATATGAATCTAACTTTTCACAATTTCACTAAGAGTTCAGGAAACGTCTCGGTTATTTATCCTATTGTGTTGATAAATCAGAGATTTAGCTTTACATCCACAGATAATCAGCCGATTAAGCTGGAAGACTGTAGAAACAAACCAGCAGACCATTGATTTGTATGGAATTATCAGTTTATTTGAGTGTGTTTAAAATGAAAATAACCCAAACATTTCATGTTTTTATTCCTGAGACAATAAAAATTGGATTATTCCCACTTAGATTTATTATATTTTGTCCATCTATTGGAAGAGATCTACAAATTTTAATGCAGATTCTCGTTCTGTGCGTCTGTGCAGCACATTTTAGGTCTAAAATGCTCGTCACAGATATGCCAAGTTCAGCCTCATCGCACCAGTTTTCTAACCTAATAAACTTAAAATGTGCTCAGTAACGCATGCACTAATTATTTATGACTCAGTTTGATTCACATAAAAACTGGTGTCTAATCAAACAGTCTAACATTGACCTAAATTTTGATATTTTTCATTCATTGCATGTGGCTTCTCATTTATAGCATGATTTATTGATAGGTTATCTGAAGGTTTCACTAAACACACTTTTTCCACAGAGGCGTAACACCAGTGACCAGTTCACACTCAGGGTTTGATGTGGCACATCAGAAACTGCTCAGAGCCAGAAGTCGGGTTAGGACTCTGATGATTGGGCCGCACCGTCTGAAAACGCTGGTTTTAGCTGCTCAACAGGCGGACTGAGTTGCCTCTCGGTGATGGGGACACTCAGACGGAGCAGCTTTAACAGCCATCTGGTCGCCCCGTGAGGTATTAGTCAAACTGGAACGACACTGAAGTGACACAGACTCGGTCTGAGAGGAGACGCTGGCTTTCAGGGGTAATGGAGACCACAGAGACACAAGCCATCACCACTAACACACCTCCTCTCTGCCTCGCTCACACACACACACACACACTGCCAGGGGAGTTCCATCCTACCGCAGCGGCTGCTCCACAGGCTCAGCTAAGAGAAGGAAATTCAGAGATGCACAGAGAAAGTGAAAGATGAGCAACACGGAAGGAAACAAGGAGGTCAGCAGAAAGGAGAAAAGTGAAGGCATGCGATCAAAGACACGCTCTAAAAGACTACACCTTCTACGGTCTTATGCTGCGTTCCAGTTCTGTTGGAAAGTTTAGGATTCTACATCAAACTTAGAACCAGAAAGGACTTCCTGTCAGCTTTCTACATGAAGATGATTTTTGATCATTTTTATATAAATAAACTATTTCAACACTTTCGCTCAGATAAGTGTACAAGTCAGGCCTGACATACAAGCAGGGAATAAATGACTTCCAGCTTTAAACGAAAGGCAGCATTAAATGTGGTTTCTATGTAATCAGGTGCGGTCGGCTCGTGCAGCAAAAAGCAGAGAGAAGGTATGCTCACCTGAAGCCTCCCCAAGCAAAGCTGTCCTGCCGATGTTGGACAGCAGGTGGTCGATGTTTGGGGCGGGCTGCACGTCCTCGGTGTCCACCGGAGTCTAGAAGTAAAAACAGATTCCAGAGACATGTTGATTCTGGTTACCAGCCCAACCCAGCTCAGCTGCTATGCTCAAAACGCTACAAGCCAATTTACAGGCTGCCCTTGAAATATTAAACAACCTACTATTTATTTATTTTATATCATTATTGTAAAAATAACAAAATTAAATAAGAAATATCAGAAAACAGCCAAAATCACAAGTAATAAGATGATTTTCACGTTCAGCCCTTACCCTGATAGGGTTGTAAGTAGGGCTGAGCGATGGGACGAATGAATCGGCGACGGGCTGAGACCTGAGTTACGGTCGTCTTTTTACAGGAGGCGATTTGCTTATTTATTTGTTTGTTAACAGAGTGTGCTGCGCTCTAAAGGCTCCGTGTGAAACGCTGCAGCGCATTAGTTCCCGTCTCCGAGGCAGCACGGGGGGAAAAAACTCCGATCTCTTCAGCACAGGGGCCAGGGCCGGTTCTATAGGCGCCCAGGCCCCTGTGGGTCCCTGTTTAAAACCGCCAATGCTTTCAAGTGTGTCATCGGCGGAGCGTAGATTCATCCAGAACATTTAAACATCCACGAGTCTGAGGCAAAAACCCAGAACCTCATAACCTCTTCAGCAAGCTCCCTAGAGACGTGTGCTTCAGGTTTACGCGGCGCAGCAGGTGAAACGGTCCTACTTTAAGTGAAATCGTTTAATTGCAGATTTATGTTACTGGAGCACTCTGTTCAGCTCTTTTGAACTAAATAATAATTAAAATGAATGCAAATTTAACAACTGATTATTCATTATTTAAAAAACGAAAGTGATAAATGGAAATGGGGATAAATGGATCATGCGGCCTCCTCAGACGGCGTCCAAACGCAGCAGCGATTCATTCCATTTCCTACTCAGACTCCTAAAAGAAAGAAACCCAGCAGTCCACGACGTTCAGAAGAAAAACATTTTGCTTAAATAAAATACCACAATGGTGGACACCACAGGGGAAAACAGACGAGGCTTCTTTTTAACACTTTAACCGTGTTTAACACGAGCCGCTTATACGTCACTCAACCAAACTACAAATACAAAATTAAACAAAAACAAACATCTAAATTTCTCTTCCAGCAAACATATGTGCTTGTATATATAAAAAAAAATGCTTTGGGCTTCTTCTGTGTTCCAAATCAGTCCGTGCGTCATGACGTTGACAAATTCATTGCCTATCGTCTTTTTTTGGACTGACGATTGGCGGTGGGAAGAATTATGCAAATCGCCCAACCCTAGTGCAAAGATAAACTGTTCCACTTGTCAAAGATAAATGACCAGATGGAAGTGAAGCTGAACCTATACTAATGATTTACTGAGCAGGCTGTAAAAACTATGAAAGCTTTGTGTGTTTATGGCTTCTTCCACACCTGCTCAAACGTTCCAATAAAAACGCACAAGAAGTTTCAGTTGAAAAGGCTCCAATTCTCATCAATAAATCATCTGACAGAACAAAGTCTGTTTCGTTTTGCCTCTGCTGTGGACTAAAAGTTAAATCTAATCTCAGTTTAAACATCAGAGTTATGATTTGGTGTTGATGTTTCGGTCTCCGTGTTCTTCAGTTAGTGTAGAAAACAATTAGAGGGAGGGGAAAGTTTTCCTGGAAGAGATCATTAGTTGCAACATTACAATGATGCGCAGAAAACCTGCAACATACATGTGTTTTTAGGCCTGAGTTCTGTAATTAACCACAAAGAGGTGCAGTAAAAGTTTGTGAACGGGTTTATAAACCACGTTCTCTCTGGGTTTGAGAGCTCCAGATTTTCTTGGAGCTAACGCCGAGGTTACAACGTCCTGTTAACCATGGACATTACGACGAGCAGACACCACAAAGTGGCCACCATAGGCAGTAGCCATTGATGCAGCGTCCACTCTTCAATGTCTATGGTTAACAGGAGTTAAGCGCTCACCCCGTAATCGGAAGGTTGCAGGTTCGAGCCCCGCTCAGTCTGTCGCTGTCATTGTGTCCTTGGGCAAGACTCTTAACCCACGTTGCCTGCTGGTGATGGTCGGAGGGACCGGTGGTGCCTCGCCTCTGTCAGTGCGCCCCAGGGCAGCTGTGGCTACATCGTAGCTCATCCCCACCAGTGCGTGAATGGGTGAATGACTGATTGTGTTGTAAAGCACCTTGAGGGGTTCCAGGACTCTAGAGGGCGCTATATCAAATACAGGCCATATGCTGCTAAAAACGCCATTCAAGCATCACGTTTGTCCTCATGTTGAATACACTGTGGGGTAAAGCTGCAGCTGGGTACGAGTGTGGACTTAACGGGTGGCAACGACTGGAAAAAGAGGGTAAAAGCTCGCCACAGCACATAAAATAAAGAACTAGGAACCAGTTCTTTTCTGGAATTGTGAACTTAGATAAACAAATATTTATTATGAACTATGGGCTGCATGGTGGCGCAGTGGTTAGCACTGTTGCCTCGCAGCACGAAGGTTGCAGGTTCGAAACTCGGCTGCGGCCTTTCTGCGTGGAGTTGTGTGTTCTCCCGATGCGTGCGTGGGTTTCCTCCGGGTACTCCGGTCTCCCCCACAGATCACAACATGCCCTATAGGTTATAAATTGTAAGTCGCGTTGGATAAAAGCATCTGCTAAATAAATAAACATAAACATGACATAGAATTTTTAACTCATCTGTAAATTATTGTTCACGTATCAAGAAATATGAGAAAAACTTAAAGGTTTAATAACATGATTAACTGATAATCCAGAGTTAAAAATCCTAATTATTTCATACTGAGATTAAGAGGTTCTGTACTTAAGCATTAATAAGGAATGAATCATTATTGGCTGCTGCTATTTAACTGTAGTATAAAAAACAAGCAGGTCTATTGGATGTCCGTCTTCAGCTGGAAGGATAAAAGACCCTAGCACACACACACATATAATATAGTATCTCAGTTTTCCCTTTCTTTGCCAGTAGCCGAGTCATCGTGATATTACTGAGTAATAACAGATGTTACTAGTTTTTTTTTTTTTTACATTTCACAAGATTGTAAATATTTTCAAAACTGGACCCAAACTGAAACAAACCCATTAATTTCCCACGTAAGAGGAGACATGTAAGGCCTTTCCCTTCAAGTTAAACTGCTTATTGTGTGACCACCGTCCTCGCTGAGACAGTTGTCATAAACAGGCTTTATGATATTTTTCTTCTTGAACATCGTGCTTTTAACTTTTTTACTGTAACAGTCGTTTATCTTTGCTGGAACATTTGTTTTTCACTTGTTTTATTTCTCCACAGGGATGTCCCGATCCGGTTTTTTTGCCCTCGAGTTCGAGTCATTTGATTTTGAGAATCTGCTGATACCGAGTCCCGATCCGATACTTTCGATACAAAAATAAATAAATAAATAAAGTAAGAAACAGTTCCAGAATGTTCCTTATTTTTTATTTAATTACCTTTTTATTTAAATTTTTACCAACAGATCACTTCTGTGAGGTAGCTTGAACAATCAAGTAATAAATAACATAAATTCTTCACTTTTGGACTTTGTTGCAAATATAAAAAGTCTAATATAAAAACAGATCGCACTTCAACTTAAAATACCTGGCAGGGTATTTGCCTTGGACCCCAAAATGCTTAGATACGTCCCTGGGCATGGGACGGAGTTTTGAAGATGATCTGAATTGTATCAACTATATAAATACTACATGCTGATTAATTATTGCTTTATACAGGTACAAACGTGTAGTGGGATCAGTCTACCTACATTTTATTTTTTTAAGAACTTTGTTTTGTTTTCTTGGTTTTTGTTTTCCTGTCTTCCTGTCCTGTCTGTCGCTGATCTTCCTGCATCTCCCAGTCCTCCAGAAAAACTCCTGCCTGCTTCCTTCTTTTTCACCTCACAAGTCACTTTTTAACTAGCAGATCAAATGGATCTGTTGACCGCAAAAAAAGCGGTGTGCGCGCCGCGCTGCCCGGCTGCGCCAGTGACGAGCGCCGCAGCGCGAGCGCGTCCACACGTCATGCTCAAATACAGACAGAACTTACCAGAGATAAAAATGAACGAACACGAACGACTGTGTGTTAATTGTATGTTTTTGGTGACGCCACGTAGAAAGTGTTCCTGTGGCCGTGTGCAGAATGCAGCTCATGAATAATCAGCGGTCTGCTCTAAAAAATCCCCGCTACTCTGAGTCCATATAAATAATATAATAAAGGTAGAATCTTCTGGGTGTGTAAGGTAAGGGCATCGGGGGAGCCTGACAACCTTTAAGGAGAACCAAGTTACTCTCCTGTAATTTGAACCCAGTATCCGAGTCCGGCTCGGGAAGTAAAGCCCGAGTCCTGATCAGACTGAAACCACGTGATCGGGGCCGATTTCTGATCATGTGATCGGATCGGGACATCCCTATTTGTCCATATATTGTTTACTCTTCTGCATGTTTCTTTAATAGGGATTTTAACGGTGTGTGCTACTATTTTTCATGCTGATTTCTTGGCTGCTGCTTTAATGATCAAACTTGATTCAGGGATTAATAAAGTCATCCAACCATTAATTAGATTTTAGTAAAACAATAAAAACATGTTAACCATCAGATAAACCTACAGGCTGGAGCCTGTTTTTGTCCTTACTTTATTATTCTGAAGCATGAGCTGCCGAACAAAAGTGTTATTACCTTTTTCGTTGTCATTATTATTGCTACGCTAATATTGTTTTTAATTAATCATAATTTTCTTTAAATTACAAATAAAAATTCCGTGTTTTTCTTGGTGAGGAAGTTGAACATGGAATGTCAGAACAAACACGTACCTTTTCATCCTTATCGAGCTCCTCGGTGAAAAACCAGGTGCACTGTGTGAACGACAGAGAGACTCGTTTAGCGTGTTTACCAAGCGTGCAGCGGGCGCGTGTGCTTCGTTTCTCTCACGTGTTGGATGAGCGTCTCTATGATCTTGTAGCGGTCAGGCATGTGCGTGACCATGTCTTTCATGTTGTCCTCAGACGTCCGAACCAGGGTTGGTCCAAACACCAGAGCTAAGTTACGAGGCTCCATCTGGACACAAAAACAAACAAGAGTTAAGTTCAGGTGAGTTTGTCGTGAGTCCTGATAACAGACGCTCTTCCACACACACACACACACACACACACACACACACACACACACACACACACACACACACACACACACACACACACACACACACACACACACACACACCCACCTTGTTTTTATCCGAGTGGTCTGCCACAGTCTTCAGGTGACTAATCAGGAACTTTAGAGTGTGGAAGTAATGATCAGGAAGGTCTCGGATCTGGGGAGAAAGGAAAATACAGAAACCGGTCCAGCCAGAACCAATCTGCACACGTTAACCAAGCTGTTTAAAGAGCAAGTCACCCCCTACCAGAGTCTAACTCCACTCTCACTTCTTGTTTAAAAAAATGCAACAAATGCTGTTGCCTGGTAGACCGTGAGGGCGGAGCCACTAACAAATACACACACACACAGACTCACCACAGCATTGTGACATCATAATGTACCAGTTTACATCATAGCATACCTCTTAGCCAATAGCAGAGGCAGATTTAAATTCAAATACAGTGCAGAGTTTTTACCTGACAACGGCACAACACTGACAGTTTTAGGCAGAAAATTTAAATTTTAACTAAAATGCACTCAAGTGCAAAACTATTGACTACATGTGTCTGCAGCACGATTAGACACTCGTTTATTTAGTTTATCAGGGGAAAAAAGTTGATTTGGGGGTGACTTGCTCTTTATGGAAGACATTATGTAGAAAACGCACCAGTTTCTTCATGGTTTTCAGTCTCTCCGATGGATTTTCCATCCGATTGGCGTCTATGAAATCGTTATATTTGTCTGTGAAGACATCAGAAGGATGAAATGCGTGAGACGGGATGTTTTGATTTGAATGTGTGACGTCAATGACAGGTGGTAGGAAATGTTTGGACTCACCATTGGTGAAAAGAGGTTCTGGAAGCTTCCTGAAGAAGGATTTGAGTAAACTACTGACGACATTCAGGTCCTGCCACCTCTAAAGATAAACAACAAATTGTACAGCGCTAATTGATTAAAGTCAAATCATTCTTAATAATAATAATAATAATAATAATAATTATTATTATTATCTTATGCTGATAGGAGCCCTCTGCGAGCTTTCTCTCACCTCCTCAGCAGGGTTGATGTCGACTCCCTTGTTGAGCTGCTCCTGAAGCTGCAACACCATGGCGTTATTCCCGGGAACCCGGTAGATTCCGGTGTATTCCAGACCCATCTCCTCCACCAAACCGCAGCAGAACTCAACAATCACTGGGATGAACTAAAGGAGAACAGAGGACACAAAGAGAATGTAATGACGTACATTACAGAGGAGAAAACCAACATCAGGACAAAGACAGATGAGCTAACCTTGTTGTTTACTCCCGGATGACATTCCTCTAACCTCACACCAAAAGCTTTGGGCCCGGCCTTCTTTGTCTTCTTCATGATGTTAATTCCCCACGGAGACTTCGGAGGGTTGTTCTCATCTGGAAACAAAGTTGGTTTTTTTTTATCTTTAATATCACAAAAATAGATGAAGACGCCCTCAAAAACTGATCATCTGTGTCCATGTGGGACGGTATTTAAAGGGGAAAGATTTGAACTAAACAGACCTAAATGTAAATATGATTTCAAATGAAAGATTTAGACAGTAAAGCCGGGCGTACACTGTGCGACTTTTTCACTTTTTTGAGCCGATTTTCCACTCGTGCGAGAATCCACAAGGTCGGGGCGAGTTTTGTGCGGAGCGTCGTGTAGTGTACGGGGGTTACGAGAGGCGATTAACACCACGTGACCAGCTACCGGTCAGCAGTCGTGAGCTCGCACGGACTTCTGGAGTGTTTGATATTTTCATCGTTCCTCGTGAGGGGTGAAGCGGCGCTGCGAGCGGCTGCCACCCAGTAAGTACCAGAACCGCTCACGGCGCATACGCAATCATGCATCAACACCGCTCGCCCGCTATTTCCCTAATAACACACGTTGTTCGTTTTTATTTCTACACGTTTTTTTTTCCTCACAAAGATTGTCAGGAAAGCGTGTTTGTCGTGTTCATGTCAAATTAAACTGATCACAAAACACAGATTTACTTTCTTTATTTCGTTTTCCTCATCCAACCCCCATAAATCCCTGTGTGTCCTCCTGCAGCACTCCCGAAGGACAACAGGCAAAACAAGACAAAAAAGTCTGACGTGTTGAGTAAAAACTGCTATTTTTAGCATATTTTTAGGTCCGGCGTGTTGCTACCAGACGTACAGTGTGAGCACATCTGCCCTGCGAGGAGGTCGTACAGTTTGGGCTGAAGCTGAGTGCTACGAGTGAAAAAGTCGCACAGTGTACGCCCAGCTTTACAGATTCACTGATAAAGTGGGATTTTTGTAGAAGAGATTCTCTTTTTTAAATTAGTTTTTTTTTATTATATACATATGTTGCTTTAATGTCTATGGTTTGAGGCTGTTTGATATTCTGTGTCATGTACTCATCTGTCTGTCTCAGTTTCATGTTTGGTTAAACCCCTTACAACAGCTGCAGCGAGGCTGCTTTGACTTTTCATCACACTGACCTTTGACCTCTGGTTTTGGGGAGCGCGGTGCTCCGGATGCATTTTCTGTCTTGAGCAGGAATGGAGATATCATCCGATGCATTCTGGGAGACGAATCCGGTTTGCTTGATGTCGGACTGCAGGGGGCGACAGAGACACGAGTTTAAGGCTTTCCTGTTCCGACAGAGCAGATCGACACCAGATCGACACTCTTCCACCCAGCGAACATAATCTGGGTCACTGGTCGGCATATCTCAAGTGTTAACGGACAACCTTCACAGACTCTGGATCAGAAGATGCAAACGCCTCAGACAGCATTTCTGTCAACAATAAAGTGTAAGGAAAAATTCTTTTGGGACCTGGTGAACGAGTCATGATCTACGGTTTGAAATGAGAGGATGTGAAACAAATCTGGCTAATTCCTTCCTGCTCTAAATGTGGGAAACGCAGACTGAACCGAGTCAGAGTGAGCTCACCTTTGTTTTCTGTAGTCATTGAGCTTCTTATTGATGAGGGCCTGTCTGGAGAACAGTTCCTGCAGGAAACAAACATGTTAGCGTTCCATTTCTGTGAGACCCCCCCCCATCTGACCGGCATCAGTGTGACCTCTGACCTCGCTGTCAGTCTTGCTGCCATCCCTGATGAACTTGATCCACTCCAGCATGTCGTCTCTGTCCTCTGCCTGCAGCAGGTACTCACAGAAGTCCTGTGTGGTCAGACGCAGCGTGTGCTTTTTCTTGGTCTCGCTGTAAGCGATGTCCACCAGGCAGCTCTGGATGCTGATCTGTTGCTCGTCCTCTGTTGTGCCTCCGATCTTGGCCCCGCCGAGCACAGCTTCCCTCTTGTCCTTGTAAAGGAACAACGAATGGGTGCGAAGAACCGAGTAGACCCGTTTCCACGGCCACATGCCACTGCCTACTTTCTGTAAATCAAAAGGAAAAATGACATCAGCTCCAGTTGGATCTTTTTATGTTTGATTGTGTCCTTGTGAGCTCGGGGCACGAACCTTGCCCTTCTCCGTGAGGATCTGTTTGAAGTGAAGCCATCCTTCTTTCCGTACGTCGCTGTAAGTGATGTTTCCCAGCTCGGAGGTGGAGTGTCGTTTGGATCGAACCTCCTCCGTCCCAATGTTGTCCAGAGACTAAAACACAGAAAATAGTTCTGACATGTTACTTTGAAGGCCTGAACACTGAACCACCGTTCTAAGTCCAAATACACCATCCCTAGCTCTAACCTTTAGAAAAAAAACTATTGGAATATGTGGCCTTTTGCAACCGTTTCACTTTTCTAAGTTAAAATATTCACCGATTCAGCCCCAATATTTAGGACACAACATTTTATCTTCACGTGCAAAGCTGAATCAACAAAAGAAATGCACAAAACTTATTAATCTGGATTTTTTTTGTCTGCAGGATCATCTGGGGCCTCATTTGTCAAGCTTGCTTACGCACAAAACGGGGTCTAAAGACTGCGTAAGCAACTCTGTAGACAGGATGAATGGTTTTTACGGCAGTGTTTTATCCGCCATGCAGAAGCCGTTCCTCAGAACATCCAGGTTTCAGAACCAAGATCAGACCAGCTCACTGGGAGGAGAAGTGCCTGATGTGGGCTACTTTCTTTTGTTTGCAGGAAACATCTTTACACGCACCAAATTGAAGCTCACACAGGAAAATGTATAAACACGGCCACATTAATGGGCTCTTATTTGACATGTACGGTAGATTTATAACCCTAACCCTACCTATTCATTTATAATGTATGCTTACAAAGAAGCAGAGTAGAGTAGAAACACTACTGATCGAACTGGAACAACTCACCCCGTCTCTCAAGAACGTCTTCCCCCTTTTTGTTTGCCTTCTGTCAAAACAACAACAAGCCAGAGTTAGCCGTTAGCAGTGTGTGAATCAGATGACACTTCTCTTTGGTACTTACGACTCTCGCCCTTCTCTGAACGTGTTGAGGCCTTCATCACATGACTTGGATCGCTCGGCGGTGATGGCTAGAAGATAGGAGGAACGGCGAGTCGATTTAATACTTCCTGCTTGGCGACAGGGTGAATGAGTGGAGAGACGGAGATGAAGAAGAGAGAAATAAAAAGACAGAGAGAAGGACTGAGTGTCGATGAGATGCCAATCACCCAAATGGACGGTGTTGAGTTAGGACGCAGGGACGGAGAAGGTGGAGGACTTAACCTGTGAGTGAACGAGTGACGTGGTGGACATGGACGGAGGGGACACGAACTAAAACAGTGGGTTAGATCTGGACTGTTAGCTCACCGTTAGCATGCAGGCGTAGCCGCTATCAACACAGACTCATGCACTTATCAAGTACGGCAACGACAAAATCATGCAGATCTGAGCCGGAGAAACGTACACCAGACGACTAATAAAACTCTAAATGCATGTTTTCTGTCATCGTGCACGGCTAAAGCAATAAGCTAAACCTCTCAGAGTTTAGAAAACTAAAATATTTTGTAGCACACCTAAAAACGTTCTCTTTAAAGCAATTTTTAGCCTTTAAATTTGTTTTGACATGATGTTTGGAAGTTTATCAGACATTTACACAAAAACAAACTTTATTTAACTTATTATGGAAAAATAAGAATGAACATCCGATTCAATGCCAAATAGCAGACGATGATGGCTGACTAGACAACAATGAAAGGAGAGAGGCTGGTAAATCCTGAGTAAAGTCTAAAATTAGACACAACCACCATGCAGGTTTTATAATCTCACGCATGCTTTAGAACTCCTTGTCTAAAAAATTAAAATTAAAATACAGATGACATTTTCTGCTGCATGCTTTGGCGAGTAACAGAGGGGGTAAAAGGGGGCGAGGGGGGGGGGGCACTCACTGCAGTCATGTGAGAAGAGCCTAGTGAGGGGGAAGGTGAAGGTGGGGGAGGCGGGGCTGGTGCCCGCGGCGGGTGCTGGACTCATGCCGCTGGACACAACGGAGGACGCCGGCACGTGGCGGGCACGCAAATCAGCACCAGGACTGGTCGGCTCGTCTGTGGGAGGGTGGAGGCAGAGATGGAGGAGTGGAAGAAAGGGAGGAGAAGGATAAAGGGACAGGGTTAGGTGTTAGAGAAAATATAAAGTCAGAGAGGTGGGAGGAGTCCAGGAAGCGTAAAGGATGGATTGGGAAAGGTAAGGAACAGAGGTTTTAAAGGACGACGGGGAACAGCATCATCGTCAGGTCCCGAACAAAATCATTTTACGCTTTCATTTTCAACAATCGCCCTGGATCACAGCTCGGAGACAGACCACAAAGCCACAACAGACGATTAAAGAAGCTAAAACCTGCAGCAGCCTCTCAGGAATACTCCCCACAACCAAAAGATCAAATCTGCTACACAGAGTACCCGAGTGGTCTGCTGCCGTAGGAAGAGCTGATCAGGAGCTAACGCGGGCGAGTGGCTGACAAGAACCCAGCAGCGGAAGGTTTCAGTTCTTTATCAGGTCTATGATAGCATTCACGCAGCATAAAAACATCCAGACACATAAAAAACTGATTTTTCCTGCTAAATGTTTGTTTTAACCCCGATGTTTTTTATGATGTCATTCCATCTTTGGTGTTTAGAAAGGGAAGACCATTAAACTTTTTTTAGGACACACATTCAGGAGTTTAAACCAACTTTACAGAGATATAACACCCCCCCCCCCACACACACACACACACACACACACACGAACAGCAGACAGCTGCCCAGCCTCAGAAATATTTTTTAAAACACTTCTGAGTTTATTTCATGGCCTTTTCTTCTTTCTTTTTTTTTTTTTTTTTACTGATTTTCCACCTCAGCTCCATCTAGAGCTACCCAGTCTGTCATTACTTCCATTTTCTTTTTTTCCTTCATCAGTCAGACACTTCTCATCACATTAGCATGCCACATTAGGCAGAAAACCTTCCCGGTCTGGGAGGAGGACTCTGTCCCATTTATGGCCGGGTCCAGGAATAGTTGCTGTGTGGGTTTAACAGAGACCGTCATTAGGCGGCGGCCACAGGCTGAGCTCAGAGGAACAAGACCGCTACGCACCAGCAGAGGGAAGCAAAACGCTGAACAGCAGCACATCTCCCTCCTCCAACGTGTGTGGAGTAAAAGACAGAAATTAGGAAAGCAAGGAATGTTTTTGGCCACCAGCAACAATCAGTGTTAATTATTTATAAATTAAGCCATATTCCCAGGTCCCAGGCACATTTTCGAGGGTTTAACAGATTATATATTAACTTAAATTAGCAGGATTACATTAATTTAAACAAAGTTTTTATTTAACTGTTGCCAATAATCTCCTAGCCTGTGGGACAAGGGCAAAGGAGGCCTCTTTCATAAGCTGGTGGGAACCACAGGCAGCCTGGGTTTGGGTCTATTTAGTAAAGGCAGTCTGAAGCTTCTCCCACAGCCATCTGTTCATCTATCTGAGCAGCACAATGGCAGCATTGAAGCAGACACACAAATGTATGGATCTGTTTCCTGCAAAAACCTCCAGATAATTTACAGCCTAGACTCCAGATAAAAGGCTCCGTGCTGGTGATGCTGCAGCTCCACGTTACTCTTTGGTGTTCACATTCGGTGCAAAAAAAGACTAAAACGTTTAATCTTAGTCCTAGGATCTGAAAAGACATCATAAAACATATTTGGCCAGAAGCTCAGGCTGCCTTTATGTGTTTTTCTCACAAGCATTTGTGCTTTTCAGGACTAATAGAAAAACAGCCGCCTGTGACAAACTAGCTCCCTGACAGTCCCAGATCAAATTAGAGTCTGTGTCAACCAGACAGACACGAAGACAGAAGGAAGACGAGGAGCACTATGCCTCCTCTACGGGGAGAAACTAGCCTAGTTTCAGTTTATGGCTTCTAAACGTGCCCTGGCTTGCAGCTCTGACTGCTTGGTTTCGTTTGATTCAGCAAGAATGTGCTCCAAACTTGGACCCAGAGGTGTGACTTAATCATCTGAAATCTCTCCCTGAGAATGGGTTTGTGGATCAGAACACAGCCAGGTGCAAACACCCATGCTCGATTCGCCATTGCTCACAGTCAGATGATTTGAATCGGTTCAGCAGAGAGGCAAACAGCCGCGGCGACACAGGGCGACGAGGGCTAGGGCACCAACTTCCATCTGCCTCTGGTTTGGCTCAGTGGCTGATGTTCACGTCAGAGCACAGAAACCAATCTGAAGCCTGCACGGCTGCTATGGTTACCTCCTAGTGACAGCAACATGTGTAGGCCACAGCTGCGTTACTGTAAACACACATTTATACGGAGTAAAACGTTCACCTTTGTGTTCAGGGTTTTATCGTTGCTAAGCGGATGACGTTACCTAAACAGCAGGTGATGAGACAAAGTCAAGCCAATCTAGTAAAGAGGTCTTTAGCTCACACTTAACTCATTCACTGCCAATGACGACTAAAGTCGTCATTTGTATTTTTTTTTACTGTTTGAGCATCGGAACGAGCCCCCGCGCCGAGAGAACAAACATCTCAGCCCCGAAGCCGATCTTCATCCGCATACGTCACAGATCACATGATCAGGAAGCAACACATCCATGTGCTTGGAGATCGTTTTGGATCTTTCCTGTAAAAAAAAAGCGAGGCGCGAACCGGAAAAGCGTCTGCCGATCACAATTCGACAACGGATTATGAAAGAACGGATAACGCTCGAAACACGCGGACTCTTCCTGATGTAAGAGGTGAGTCTCCTCTTTGTTTTGGTTGTTTTGGCGTCGACATCATGCTAGCGCGCAACGTTCTGTGACTCTTAAAAAACAGTAAAAACGGTGAGAAACGCTGGCAGCGAAGGCCGTTAGCGATCAGGAAACGGCTGGCAGTGAATGAGTTAATACCAATAGGAGAGGACTTCCTGTGTGTAAGATCAGGACAGTCTGTCCTCTGGACTGTGGGGAATCCCAGTGAACCCAACACAAACATCCACAGACAGAAAATGGAAACCAGATCCAGAATCAGACAAGATAAAAATGATAAAGGTTTGTTTCTATTATCCGGAAAAAAACTGAAGGCCAAGCTGCTGTTAGCTTACCTATGAATGGGATGGAGGCCAGAGAGTCATCCTCTAAGGAGAGGGGGGCCAGGCTGCCATTAGGTTTGCGCGGGGCTACGTCTGCAGCAGAACCAGTGGTACCAGTTGAGTCTTTGGGATCAGGAGAGAACAACCCGGGTTCTAGCTGGTCCATACGTAGCGCAAAAGGAGGATTTCTGTTAGTGTTCCTTCCCCTGATGGTGGCTTTCTGCCTTAGGACCACCTCCTGGGTTTGCGTCCCCTCTCCTTGTACGTCCACTGTCCCTCGTTCCCTCTCGTGGTTTGTCGGCCTGTATGCTCGGTTTTGGGATTCAGGAGTGACAGAGATGAGAGGAGATGCAGTAGAAGCGGTGAGAGGTGCTGATGTTACCACTGGGGCGTTGCTTTTAGGGACTGGGTTCCAGTTCAAGTGGGGCCCAGAGTAAGACGGGTCCCTGAAGGAGTGGGCTTGCAGGATGCGTCCTGTCTTGCGGTAGAAAGAGGGGCTGTAGCTGCGGTAGCCCTGCTGCTCATCCATGCTCTGCCCAGCGGGGAGCCTCCTGCTTCGAAGAGCGGCCTGCTGAGACTGCATTTGGTGTTCAGGCTGGGAATGTCGAGGCACTGAAGAGGCTTGTGCTGCCGTGGTGTGGCACCTCGGCCTCGGGTAGGCATCAGTCCTGTGAGAAGGCTGAGAGGCCTGCTGGGACCACGGTTGCCTCTCAGAGCGGGCCGAGACCAGTCCTGCTGAAGCTCGATCCAGCATCTCTAACGAGCGGCCGTGGCGGTCATATTGGGCCAGTAGGTTTTCGGAGCGCGTTTTAGTGTAGTTGGAGGCAGGATGACCCCGACCAGGCCCAGCCTCCCAGTCTCCACTGGGCCAGCGGGGCTCACCATGAGCACCTGATCCTGACTGCTGCAGTAAAAAGAGGGTGTCCTGGGAGGCACTGTGAGGCCAGCCACCAGTCCGCTGCTGCCTCCGGTAGTCACTGAGGCGATCTTGAGAGTAGCTGCGATGGCGGGTTTGCATGCTGCGTCCCGAGTGCTCAGGTTGCTGGCTGTGGTACCAGTCAGACAGAGCCTGCTGACAGCGCTCATTGCGGCTCTGGCGGACCTGAGGCATAGGGGGGCTGGTCCAGGCTGAGCTGGACTTGCGCGACAGAGCCTGAGAGGAGACGGCACCGTGGTGGTTGGGGTAGTGGACTTGTAGCGGGCTGGACAGAGGACCTCCTGATGAGGAGGAAGAAGAATAGGAGCGTCTCCTGGTCTGACCCTGAGGCTGCTGGCTGGTCATACCGTACTGGATCTCCTCGGTGCGATGAGCTGGACTACTGTGACCCACACCTCCTGGCTCACCTGCTCGCCCCTCCTGCCAGCTGGCTGGGCTGCCTACAGCAGAGCGGTTGTCCAAAGGTGATGAAGGGCTGGAAGAGCCTGGCCAGCAACTCCAGTTATCCAGCTGGTTCTGGACCATGTGAGCAGACAGAGGGGTTCCAGGACTCTTGGTGGGGGGGTAACACAGAGGAGGTGGTGGGGGGAGATTCTCAGCTCCCCCGATGTAAGGCTCGTTCCCCGTCAGGTAAGCATCCTGGGAGTACGCCTGGAGGAGACGGAAAATGAAGGAGTCAGAAAAGACAAGACACAGTGGGAAGACAAAAAAGGTGCGCGAGACAAGCTTTGATGACTTCAGCCCATTTGGATCGGAGTCACCCGGTAAGAATCTCAAATGAATTAAAATGTGCTCGCAATACGAACGAGTTTGTCAACAACAGACAAAGAGTTCAATTTAACACGGCTGCATGCCTTAAAGCCTAAAGCGACTGGACCTCTCACAGTTTGTCCTCGGGACATCAGAGTTCAACACAAACTCATGTTCTGTAGAAAAAAGCATAAAAACGGGTGTTCGGCACCAACATGTAGATCTGCCTCTACTGAGTTTTTTAAAGTATCAAACCAAAACAAACTCACAATTCAGATCACTACAAAAGTTAACGTTTTATACAGATTAAACTTGATTTTCAGTACAAATTTTTCTACTTCTTCTGGTTTAAATCACACAACCACACATTTAAAGGTTTACCTGCCTAACTGGACCTTCCAACAGAAGCCGAAGCCTCTCCAAAGTTTCTGTATTGAGCTTCTGAACAGCACCAACAGAATATACGCACCAACACTCCCAACGCAACACTCCAGCGGCTAAAAGATTCCGTCCTTCATAATTCCAAACCTACTTATTAGGAAATCCCTTTTGCCTCTTTTGCTGTACTTTTTCTCTTGTCTGTTGATCAACTTGTTTTCTCCTCACCGAGCTCCTACCAGACTCTCCACCCTCTGGTTCCCTGACTTACTCCACCCTGTGGGAGGGCAGAAGGAGGCGCAGCACTGCTGATGTCATTCCAGGAATGCAGGAGATACAGGCACAGCAGCAGGAGGAGGGGAGGAGTGGGTTCATAATGCGTTTAAAAAGTAGATACCCTAAAAGCAGAAGGCAGCTTTGGTCTCTTTTGGAGGGAGCATTGATGCTTCTGTGTGAGAAGAATCCCTTAGATCTGGTCGCGTGTGTTGCTGCGGGTTAGTGGGAGGCGCATCAGTGATGCATGTCGGATCATGTAAAGGAGCACGAGGCAACCTGTGGAGCGACAAAAATGTGTTGTGCAGCACTTGGGTGTGTGTGACTCAGCGCTGGAGTTGTGGTTTTTTTTTTTTTTTTTTTTTACAAACGTCAACCGTCAGCATACAAGAGGATCTTTATAGGTGTTGTAATATAAACATTAGAGTCTGAGTCATGCTCTACGTTCTTCCTCGATGATGTGGTGGTGAACACCGGACCGTCTCTTCAGACACCGCTCAGCAGCATCCCAACAGCCGTGTGAGGAAGTAAAACACGCGTTTCGTCATCGTCACTCACCAGCTGAAGCACATCTTCATCTTTTGGCATAATGGAAAGCTCCAGCACGCCTTCACTGCAGAACACACAACAGGAGAGTGACAATAAGAAGCTCCCGCTGAGATTCTGTGCAGCTAAAACGACATTTCAATACAATATTCAGCGCAGAATTTTGTGGTAAAATTAAGCAAAAACACAGAAAGTTACTGTATTAAAGGGTGCACATGCAGCTGCTGCCCAATGCAATGACTCACTAAGATACAAAGCATCGTTTTTGACCCCATGTGTAAAAAAAACTAGAACGTTAAATTCTGCATAATCATTGTTCTTTTAAAACAGCTGAGATAGAAGTCTGATGCACAAACACAAATCAAAGGCTTTCCTTGTTTGGAAAAAATTAGAAGCTTTTATTTTAACCCTTGAAATGGCACTCAATGAAATAGTTCAAGATGTCTTGAGTGTTCTGGTTATTGTATCAATGAATTATATTGCATTGTATTAGTTTCTAAAACTTCAACATCAATGACCTTTGTCTCGCTTTTAACCCTTATATGGCCTAAGTGCTTTTTTTGAGCAGACAGATGTATTTTTGTGGTTAATTTTGGCTATGCTACTGCAATTTATCTTTTTTTTGGGGGGGGGGGGGGGGGGGGGGGGGTTACGTATTTTTGGGGGAAATATGAAAAATAATAAAAAAAAAATCCCAAATCCATTTAATGTAACACTGAAATCATTTTGTAGCATTACCACCATTGACTCCCATGTAAATCATTATTTTCTAGTAAGCATATATATATATATATATATATACACACACACACACACACACACACACATGCACGCGCGCGCACACACACACGCACACACACACACAGAATGCTCTCTCGGTTGACCTATATATATTTATTTAATTATTTATTTATTATTCTGTCTGGGTTCCCAAGGCAGTTGCAGACTCAATTTAGAGTTTTTTATGTTTTCCACTAGATTGCGCTTTTTTCTTATGCATACCGGGGAAATAACTAACGCTGCATTCAAATAAAATAAATTCAATGAAAATATTTTATGACCATTTATGACTCCCCATTGTGTTGAAAATTCTCCCATAAAATAAATCATCTCAACATAACACACAAAAAAATTTATAGTTTTCTTTTACATTTCTGCTTATGCTCATGCACCTGACAATAAAAGGGGGGAATAAATGGGTTAAATCTCAGGAACGCACAAATATTTTATTATATTTTGTGAGGACTGAAGCCAAGGACAAAATTCATGTAAAAAAAATTGGGAGTTATGAAATATTACATAAGGAATTATTGTGTCTACATTTTTTGTGCACCAAAGTTAAAATTGTGACTTTTTTTTAGAAAATACGAATTTACTCTAAAACTATAAAGTGAGCAAAAAATATTTTATGCCTATTTGTGACACTCCAAGGCTGTGACAGTTTAACCCCCAAAAAGTAATCTGAACATAAAACATTAAAAAGAATTATAGATTATTTAAATTTCTTTTCTTCATATTTTCACAATTCTAGTATTGATCATAAACCTGGCAATAAAGGGGTTAAATCTCAGAAACACACACATTGTTTATTATCTTTTGTTAGGGCTGAAGATAAGGATGAAATTCATGTAAAAAAATTGAGACATATGAAATATTATATAATATTTCTATAGGACGGTTTGTATGTGCATTTCTTTGTGCTCAAACACCAGAAACGTTAGAAAATTAAAGGTAATATAAGCGTTAAAAAGAATCATAACTGCACAAGTGATCAAATGTGGCATCTCACCCTAATAAGGGTTCAAAGTTAGTGTGACGTCATCAACTGTCAGTTTAAAGTTGAGGGAAACAAAATAAATAAATAAAATTAACAGATTTTTATAAAATCCTTAAAAGACATCAAAACGTCAGTGAAGCCCAAATTATTGTGACTCTGTGTCATTTCTACAGTGATGTCTAGTCTAGTGTCCAAAGTGGGCGGGGCTCTCTCACCTGTTTCCTCAGTTCTATTGAGGTATTTTGGGAAATTTCAGATTTTTTTTTAATTTTGTGTTTCTTCTATTACCAAATGTCATAGCACACAATTACCTATTAAAACACATTTTGATGCATTATTAGCATGTTTTCTTAAGTCTGCAGAATGAGTAGCTCCTGACAGAGTTGCAAACGAGATAGTTTAAAAGGTGCCGAAAGTATTTAAAAAATCCTATTTGAAAGTCCCCAATTCCTCCTTCTGAACATCAAGTTATCTCAGAGTGAGATCATGTAAAACATGTCAGTGTGACGTACTCCGCTCCAGGGTACTCTTTCTAAAAGCTGATCAAAGTCTGTGTTCAGAAAGCAAAGAGTCAAACTGATCAATAAATCAACAGTTTAACGTCTCAGCGCTGACAAGACAAGAGAGGTTTTACCTGTTCTGAATGAGAGCGATCACCTGTGAGTACGTCTTTCCTAGAATGCTCTCTCCGTTGACCTTCACCAGTCGATCCCCTGCAGAACAGAAACACACAGACCCTCACGTCTAATCTCCATTTAAATTTTCATAACTAACCTTTAAAGTTGATGGAAAACCCCAGATGGGACAAAAGAAACAAGCAATGGAGACACTGAGCAGGGACTCATTTCCCTGAGAGATCAAGGCACCAAAGGAATCAGGAAATACCAGATTTAAAAAAAAAAGGTGCATGTGTTTAATTTAAACAAAAACATGCAGGCACAACATGAAGCTCATGATCTGTATTTAGCCAGAAAGGGTAGAAAACTAGAAACGGTGTCGAGCGCACCTGAACCTGACTGGATTGAAATATTTTCCTTTTAATTTGAACAAAAATCCAAGACTCCTCCACCACCATACCTCAGCTACCTATTTATGTGCAGCTACAAAGGTATGTTGGAAGTGTTGTGGAAAAAACACACATAAAATGCTGATTGTGTGCATGCGTGTGTGTATTTGCATATGTTCAGGCAGGGACGTCACATTTCAGGTGTTCTAAACCAGTTTGAGTCCTCTGAGCTGCAGAGAGACGACTGCTGCCCTGCTGAGCCTGCGAGAAATTCAAAACCTCTGCAGCCTTTTAGATCACCTGAGAACTGAGCCGCCATCCGGGGCTCTGAGTTATGTTACCAAAAAGATCACCATCAGAAGGGACAGTCAGCTATTTTGCAGAACCCCGTATCTGTGTCAGTTACAGTGTTTTAAGCTTGTCTGGGTTTATGTCAGCGGCTGAGAGCCTCTGCTGCAGTGTGTGTCCCTGCAAACAAATGTATCATGCAAATCAAGACGTTCATTCACCATCAGCTCCTTTTACCTGTGCACAAGCCCGCCTGGTGAGCCGGGCCTTTTTCTCTCACATTTTTCACAAATATGGTGTCCATCGGCTCCAGTCGACCCCTCTGGAACTCTGCCCGACCAAAAACAAAGAAATAACATTTTTATTGGGGGGGGGGGACTTATTAGTGACAATAAACACTGAGAACTTTCTCCAAAGAGTTATTTTGGTCTTTAAGAATAAAGATGCATTTCTCTTGACAACATGAGCATCCTCTGGTCTTTAGAATATCCCGTTAGCACCTGGTTTTGGGATGCACCTCAGGTGATTTGAGTCCAGGTAAATGGCTCACACCTGAAGCAGAATGCTTCCTCACGCCCGATTCTGTGTTCTGATAGAATCTGCATGCAAATACACACAAAGGCTCCATCTACTGTGGCACACATCAACTACGGCTTTTATGCTTTGCTTTTGCTAAACATGTTTACAGGTTCAGACATTTGCAAGAGTCAGACCTGCTTATGTCACTACAGAACCTGGATATTGACTAGATATTAATCTGATTATTACAGAGACATAAAGTAACATAAATGGTAAAAATGGCCTGTATTTGATATCGCGCCTTCTAGAGTCCTGAACCCCCCAAGGCGCTTTACAACACAACCAGTCATTCACCCATTCACACACACATTCACACACTGATGGTGATGAGCTACGATGTAGCCACAGCTGCCCTGGGGCGCAATGACAGAGGCGAGGCTGCCGAGCACAGGAACCACCGGTCCCTAAGAACCACCACCAGCAGGTAACGTGGGTTAAGTGTCTTGCCCAAGGACACAACGACAGCGACAGACTGAGTGGGGGCTCGAACCTGCAACCTTCCGATTACGGGGCGAGCACTTAACTCCTGTGCCACCGTCGCCACATAAACATATGATGTAATGTCCTTGTGAACTGGGAAAAGTCTGGGTTTTCATTTTAGGATTCTTACACTCTAACCAAAATCAGATTGTGTTACTTAAAGTTGTAAGTTTAAGATTTAATGCACCTTACATTGATGCTTACTCACAGATGAATCAACAGAACTTTTATGCACAAAATTACTCCAAAACCTTAATGTTGCACTACAACCAATTTCAATAACAGTTTCATGCATGTTATTAAAACTTAAAGGGACTTTACGGAGTTTTGAATTTTTATGCACGTGATTGCCCCCTCAGGCCGAAAGCATAACGGCAGCTTCAATAGTAGGCTCGTGCACGAGGCGCGCATGCTGTACGTGCACACTCCTTTACGAAAATAACAGCTGAGACAGTCCCTTGTGTGTGTGTGTGTGTGTGTGTGTGTGTGTGTGTGTGTGTGTGTGTGTGTGTGTGTGTGTGTGTGTGTGTGTGTGTGTGTGGCCCAGAGGACAGAGGACAGGAGAACACCCAGCTAATTAATTAAATAATTTGGTTCTGTACCTTTCTCTTCAGCACAGCCAACAAAGGTTTATGATGGGTCAGTCCTCCTGCATGCTCTGTTCCAAAATGAAAGTTGAGCTCACATCTTTTTTATCTGTGAATTCAATGCCGTTCGGCGAGTCTCAAATAAAAATTCGGGCATCTTACTGTAAAAATATATACCATTAATGTAAAAAAGAAACTCTAAATAAACTATGTTCACGTCCGGAATCGAACACAGGTCTTCTGCATGGGAGTCCGACGTCTTATTAGGTGAGCTAAAGCGCCAGGACCATTCATTGTATCTGTAAAATTTATATCCTTGATGACAGCTGAAACGTTAAAAAGGGTTTGGAGTGAAAATGGCTATTTTGTTGCTAATTTGCAGGAAATATCTAGAAGAAAGTTCTACAGAAAGTAGCTAAGGGTACTCAGAAATGTAGCTAGCTTTGTCACTGGGCGTTAAGAACAGCGACAAAGTGGCACTGCCTCTCTCTCTGCTGCTAAAGCTATGGGCTATGCCTGAGCGTGAACGCGCATGAAGCAGCCTGCTCGACCCGAGCAGCTCTCTTTTTCTGTGAATTTACAGAAAAACAGGCAATCACAGTAAGAATGCCAGGGCTCATTCTGCAGGACCAGGGCATTGCAGGAGAATGTATGAAGAAGAAATTTATCATTTCTATACATGTTTTGGCTGTCAAACTTCCATAATGCCCCTTTAAACAAATTAAAAACCTTCAAAAACACTTTATCATTCAAGTACTTAGTACACTGGTACTTACACCCTGTTATGTAAAGGAGTTGTGACTTGTGTTCAGAAAAGTGGGATACAATGGGTGGAAAAACAGATTTTTAATAAACTTTACTATTAAAGGGAAAATTTCCAGCCTCAAATATATCTATAAACTACACGCATTTCATAAAGTTTAACATAAAGTTTATCCTCCTGATCCAAACATCCTTCATAAATGTAATTTTGTGAGACTCAGAAACCTACAGGGCTCAGGTGTGAGCTAATGCTGCAAAAAGACATGGCCATAAACAAACACAACAATAAGCCATTTCAATTGTTGTCTAAAACAGAGGATGCTTCAGCTTTGGACCAACAAAATAAGAAGCTGCAGAGATTCATAAATATTTCTACATGGAGTAAAGAAACACCAAAATAAGCAGCTTGTTTGATTATATATAGTATTTTTTTTTACCTATGACTCGTTATGTTTTTGCAATAATTAAGATTATTTTTAGTGATGTATGAGTTTATTTGACCTTTCCAGATCTTTCTTGACCCATACAGGAGTCCTGACCCAGATCACGGGGCAGCAGTAGCTCAACAGGTTGAGCGTGTTGTCCAGTAATCGGAAGGTTGCAGGTTCGATCCCGGCTCCGGACAGAGAATTCTGCTGTTGTGTCCTTGGGCAAGACACTTAACCCACCTTGCCTGCTGGTGGTGGTCGGAGGGACCGATGGCGCGCGCCCCAGGGCAGCTGTGGCTACATCGTAGCTCATCACCATCAGTGTGTGAATGTGTGTGTGAATGGATGAATGATACACTGTAGTGTAAAGCTCTTTGGAGTCCTTACTCTCAGAGGCGCTATACAAGTGCGGGTCATTTATCATCAGCTCAGTTCACATCCTGAGTTTGTTCTAATCTGTCTGCTCAAAGCTCCTGAAGCCAGCAGATGGGCTGGACTTCAGATGTAATGCTGCACAATGACCAGCAGATGGTGCAGAGAAACTGCAAAGCCCACAGCTTCTTCACCTCATTACATCAACAGTGAGAAGTTTACTTTGTCTGAATGACAGAGAAGCAGATGAGCTTACCTTTTTCGTTACCATTCTCCTCATCCTGAATAGGACAGAAGAAGAAGAAACACAGTCAGATCAGGGTCAGAAAAGATGAGGAATGTTTGATAATATCAGTGAGAATGTGTTTCTTTTCTGTTGTCCAGCGTAGAATTTCACATATGGAAGCCGTTTTAACAAAGAGGAATTTTACTGAATGCTGATTCTGAGTTTTCCTCTTACAGGAAAACCACTCAGCTCCAGTGCTGGTGAACTGTGTCCCGACAAGACCAGCAACTGCCTTAGTGATGTCACACAAGCAGCAGGCAGAACGTGATTCCTGGGTTAACAGCATGAGTTACAAACATGAACAAGATTTTCCTGAATCCAGAACTGGAGCTTGTTAGGAAGCTCGGTTGTTTTTATAAGCTGCTGATGCCTGAAACAGACTTTCTGCATTGCACGTGACATTGTGCACTGCAACAAACACACAGAGGTGATATCTGATAGCTGAAGCTCATCTGATCAGCTACACACACATACGCACACACGCACGCACGCACGCACACACACACACACACAGTGAGCTGAGTGAGCAGTTTGGGGTTAGGAACAGTGGGCTGACTGCTGCCCAGCTTTCTGCTGCGCTGAGTGGGCTCATTCCAGGCTCCACATACAATAGTGGGGCGTTTTAGAGACAATGGCCGCCGACCCCAGAATAGAACCTGGAGCTGGAGAAACGAATTGACAGGTCAGTCCCAACATCACCCCATCCACCACCAAAAAGGGAAGGTGGCCGTACAGTACAGTTACACGTTTGAGCCTGCTGATACCTGATACAGATGGTGAAACTGAATGGTAACACATTTTATGTTACACACTGTTTTAATACAGATAGACAAACACATTTAGATATGAATTTCTATTCATTTCACGGGAATAAAGAAACATTTTCTGCCTTTTTTTTCTGTGTGGAAATTCTAAATAATGACTATCCTACCCCGTGCAAATAACAATTAGTTTACATTCAGAAGGATTGATGAGCTAACAGCTAGTCTGAGCTCAGCTAACATCACCCCATCCAGACCAAACCACAGCTATAACAATTCCAATTTCTGAATTTTACAGCACTTCATGTAATGAAAATTTAAAAACCGTCAAATGGTCAAAGGCTTTATAAATTAAAATTAAAAATCTCCTTATTGTCCTGCAGTGGTGTCACAGTAGCAATTATATTGACAACAAGAGCACAGAGGAACAAAAATAAAGAAGAATGAGAAATAAAAGGCAGTACATTAAAAAACATTTTTATAAAAAACAAACATGCATTTTAGTTTTTACATAGATGTCTGTGATTATTTACTAATGTAAATATCACCACTAGCAGGATAAAACGTAGCACATCTGGTTCATCTGGGGGTCAAGTCTGCAAAAATAATAAAGTAGGAAACTGATGGCAGTGGAAATGTTTATGAGGAAACATCACAGAGATTGGCGATGTTATGTAATGTTGTAACTATTTTATTCAAATGCATCAAATAGCAGTGAAGTCATAAAACTCCATTATAATTTTCCATTCCATTACAAGGAAAAAGACATTTTTCTGAATGAATCTGTTAAACGAAGGTTTGAATTGGCTTTAAAACTATAAACAGCTGCTGGAGGACTTCTGGGATCTGCAGACAGTCAGAAGTTAGACCCTTTCTTAGTCACAAACCCAATTTTGACTTTGCGTGAGTAATCAGGAAGATTTCAAAACAGCCTCTCCCGAATAAAACAGAGAGTTCTGTGAATCTGATTGTCCACAAACACCGTGTGACTTCATCTCTTTTGAGACGGTGGACACAAGGACAGGACAGAAACCACAGGCCAGCAGTGGGCCTATTGTCTGAGGCCGGCCTGGTACGACCTGACAGCTCAGCAGTGGTACAAGCCTGAGACAACTGAACTCATTCAAGCCGCGTTCCTCCGTCTGCAGCTGGTGGATGGTGAAACAATAATGGAGGTCTTGTTTCAGGCTCCCCACCCCACCTCAGCCTCCACATCCCTCAATTTCACATCTGGAGACGTTTGTCCCCACACCTCAAAGGGCCAAATAACGACTCACTCACATAGAAGCTTGTTCCACAAAACACCAGAACAAGTTTTAATTCACAAAGAACAAAAGCATCAGCGACGTAAACAAGAGGAGAGGTTCCGAGCTGCCTTTTATATTTTTAAAAGGTAAAAATCAGAGACCCTTTATATTTATTTATTTTCAAACCTGGTTTCCATCTGCCTGTAAAGCCACTCAGCAGTCTGAATATGTTTCATGTGTTGTCTCTAATCAGCTGAGCTTGTTTTCCCTTCTTGTTTCTGTGTTTACTTTATTCGACCTCGCTGAGCTTCAGCTGCCGTGTGATCGGCTCGAACTGGTTCTGTCCTGACTTCATGTTTAGAAAAGCGTTGGGATTAAATAGAGACTGTAAGAGAAACAAAAGCTGAAAACAGGGCGAGAAAAAGTATAAATTCTACTTAGAAAAATCATTTGAAAGCTCTCTGCAGACGTCAGCAGGTCTCACCTTCAGGTTGGTGTGCAGCGCCGACTCTGGAGGGTAAACGATGAAGTGGCGTAGTGTGAACCCAAAACCCTGGGAGTTCTTATGGAGAACCAGTGTCCGGGGACCCTTCCAGCCCATGCCGAGCCCCTCTCTTCCCGGCCGGGTCGCCAACGGTGGCCTAGGGTTGTCACCAGCTGAGGATTGACCATCCCTCCGTCCCTTAGGCTGTAAACACAGAAACAAAGAAATTCATCTAAACAAATCATCCACATAGCTAAAGAAGTAAACAAACAAACATCTACCAGGGAGTCTGTGTTGATGGAGGAACGTTTCTGATTGAGAAAAGCAGAAATGACTGATGCAATCTGGCGTTTATGTGATGTGAATGAACATAAATGTTCACAGGTGCTGTATGAGTTGAATTGAAAATGCAGAAATAAATCAAAAGCTTATCTATTTTTAGCTCTACCACTTAAAACATTCCAGTTCCCAGATGTTCTCATTTCCGTCTGTTCCCCGTGACTTTAACCCTCGACTGCTGGGCTGGGCATTAGCAGCTTCCTTATGTGGTTCTGAGTGCATCTCAGAGCTTCGTCCACCCTACACACCAACCGACTTCAGAACAATGGCCCAGAAACACACTTAGTGGGGGGTTCTGCTGCAGGAAGGGCTCGGGTCTAGATAGGTCTGGGCTCAGATGACGGTGGCTGTGGTGGTAAACCCTGCTCCGGGATCAGAGCAGAGAGTGAAGTGAATTTCCACCCAGTCTCTAAATATCTCGCTCCAGGTGCTGAGTAAATAAGCCCAGTGAGCTCAGCTGACAGACACATGTGAGAACTATCACCCTGGCGTTCCCCTGGCGACCCACATCTGTCAGTCAAACACGATCACCTGACCAAACAGCCAGGAGCTGCGTGGGCGGAGTTAAATGCTGATGTCATGACTTGAATCTGATGTTTCCTGTCAAACATGATAACTTTATCTGGTTTTAGGATCATTTACAAAACAAACCATTCATGCTGAAAAAGGCACCTTTCCGTCTGCTCACGCTGGTTTAACGTTCCACTTTTACAAAACCGCTAAGATCTGCATTTTATACACAAAGCTGAAACATGAGAAAATACAGCATGAATCTACATTAGAATAAAGAATATTTGAACAAGTGACACTTGGTGATAGAAGACACTCAACAAGATGGTTCTAGCTTTGATCTTTTTGATCAAATGTGTTCAGAATACCGTACAAACACTTCCTAGACCTTTAACGTCTAAAAACTTCAACAAAACGATAAAAATAACCTGAGTCAAATATGAATCTCATGAATCTGATGTTGGAAAACAAAACAAACACAAAAAATAAAGACCTTTATTTTTACTCCATAGAAGCAAGGATTCCTGCACATATTTACATTTCTGTGTGAGTATTGAAGCTTTCAGTGGAACCAGTAGAAAAACTTTGTGGTATTACAGTTTACGATGACATGACAGCAGAAAAGTGTATTTAATCAACTTTTATTAATTTTGCATGTTCTGAATTTCTCTAGCAGCCTCACTTTGGTGTAAAATCAGCAGCAAAGAAATATCACAGATTCAAGTTAAACATTAATCTCCATAAAAGCACACGTCTGACTTCCTGTCTACACACCTGCTTAGACTCTATCAAAACCTGGATGGTGGGAGCTTTCTTCAGCTGAATGAAGATAAGACTAGGGATGGGTACCGAATTCGGTACTTTTTAAGGTACCGACCGAATTCCACAGTACCGATCGAGCACCGATTCCCGTCATTTGAAACGGTGCCTCGTTTCGGTACCCGTCCTTCATAACGAGAACTTGCCTAGACAGCTGCGCATGCGCAAGAGCGTTATGTCGTCGCTCGCTGCGAGTCAGTTGTTAACAGAGCAGCATGGTAGAAAGAACGAAAGCTAAACCTTGGGTCCACTTCACTAAATGTGATGGGTAACTTGGTGATGATGAAACCAGCGACAACGATCTAAGTGAGACGTCCTCATCTTAATCTGCTCCGGTAGGTAAATAAAATGTTTAAGATGACGTTAGCTTGATTTGTTAGCTTCCGTTTCACTAATGGTGCATTCGCTTTCTCCTCGGAACTCCGAAATTCCGACCAGAAGAACATGAACGCGCTCTAAAGTTTGGCTTCACTTTACTAAATGCGACGGGTGACTGGGTGAAGATGAAACCAGTGACAACGATTTAAGTGTGAGGCAACATCGTTTACAGTTTTTCTCAGTCGCTTTGGTGCGTTTCTCAGATCAGAATTAAAATTCTCATAACTATTAGTTCAACCTCCACAACATTTAGTCATTTGTGCACATCATAGTAGCAATTTCTCCTTTCTCTGAACAAACTGCAAATGATTTTGGACATGTATCAGTTGCTTTCATACATTTCTCTGCTGTTTTTTGACATTTCCATTTGCTTATGTCATGTCAGTCAAAATGAATTATACTTATGGATGCTGAATAGTCACTCTCAATAAAACTAATAGTCTTACTCATTGCTTGAGTCATTACACACAAAATTGTTGAACTAGTTATCAAATGTCAAATATTAGTCATCTGTCAAGCAAATTCTATACCTTTCTTTATCATTTTATTCTGGAAATGTCTCCTAAATTGAACAATTGATCACAGGTGAATTTCATCTGTCACTCATGAGGAGGTGAATCCTCAATTGGCAAGCATATATGAACTGAGCAGGAGCTAGTGTGTACCATTTCTACACTTCTGTATTCTTCTCCACTCCAAGAGATACTTTCCTCGCTGCATTGCGAGGGATGACATCCATTGTGATGTAGATGAAAATATGTGGCCAGACAGACAGGAACGTCTGGATGTGCCAGAATGATTTACTGTACCTGTATGTTACAGTACTGTGCAATACTGTATGTACTGTTACATGTACTGTATATTGTTCACATTTGTGCACAGCTCTACCAAAAGGGTGGTTTTTTGTTTACATGTATTCTACAGTAAACAAGTGACTGTAGCATATTTTTCTTTTGCACAATGCTGTAGAATTACAAACACTTCTATACAGTAAAAATGTAAAACGTACGTATTCAGTGTCTCAGTTACTCCCACAACTCCCATAACGTCTACAGTAACTTTACTGCACATTTCAAATGGCTGTTCAAGTAGGGCATAGTGCTGTCTTGAGCATTTTCAGGTGTCACCAAATATTCTTGCAATGGAAAACACTGAAATTATAAACTGTCATAGTGAAAACATGACAAAGCCATTTGACTATCTTGTTCATAGAGATGGAGTCAAGACTTTTCATTTTGATGGCACCGACAGTTTCATTGACATGAATACTTGCTTTTGAGGAATGGATTATCAATTTTGAGCATGTGACGTGCTTTTGCAGGCTATCCACTAGGTTTTGCAGTTTGCACTAATTGTTTTGAGACATGCACTAACTGCTGTGCAAAGGTTAATAGTGTTCTGAGAAACGCACCAAAGCGAATGAGAAAAACCGTAAATCTGCTCCAGCAATTAAATAAACTGTTTAAGATAGCGTTAGCTTGATATGTTAGCTTCCTATGCCACCATTGTTATCAGCTAATGGTGCGTTCGCTTTCTCCTCAGAAATTCTAACTTCCCAGTAGGAAAAATCAAATGGAAAAAGACGGTAAAAGGAATGAAGATACACAGTAAATTTATTTCACAGTAAAGATGTTTGCTTCAGTTTAATTATCAGCTTATAAAACTACAAGGATGATGTTAAAATACAAACAGTTGTGTTATTTATCGTGATATTTATCAAATATGGTTATAAATTGAGAAAAATATATATTTAATTATAAAAGAGAATTAAAAAATTAAACACTCAAAAGTATCAAAAATTGGTACAGTTAAGTACCGGTATCGATTCCTAGGTTCCGGGAATTAGTACCGGATCGATTCAAATGTCAAAGGTACCCATCCCGAGATAAGACGGAGATCCTCATCTGTGCCCCAGACAAGCTGGTTCCCAGACTCTCTTGGTCAGCTTGCTTCTCACACCAAACCTTCTGTCAGGAATCTTGGTGTGACCTTTGACCCAGCTCTCACCCTGGATTCTCATGTCAGTTCTCTTGTTCGCTCTTCCTTCTTCCATCTCAGGAACATTGCTAAGCTGAGTCCCATTCTGTCCCGCTCTGAACTTGAGACAGTTCTCCACACCTTCATCTCCTCACGCTTAGACTACTGTAACTCTCTTTTCACGTGTCTGAGCAGAACCTCCCTGAACCGTCTACGTGCTCGGCTTCTGACCAAGTCCTCCAAACACACCCACATCACCCCGCTTCTCCTCCAGCTTCACTGGCTGCCAGTCAACTTCAGGGTTCATTTCAAGATCCTGGTTCTGGTCTATAGGGCCTTACATGGACAAGCACCATCATACATTGGTGATCTTCTTAGTCCCTACACCCCCAGCAGGTCCCTGAGGTCCAGTGATCAAAGCCTACTGGTTGTGCAGCACCAGGCTAAAGACCAAAGGCGACAGATCATTTGCTGCTGTGGCCCCCAGACTCTGGAACTCTCTCCCCCTGAGCCTGAGATCAGTGGACTCAGTGGTCTCCTTTAAAAAGCAGCTGAAGACTCACTTGTTCAAGCTGGCTTTTGTATGACCTTCTTCACCACTCTCTCTTTATTCTGCTCTCCCTACCTATTCCACCTTCCTCAGGATCCACTGATTTCCCTCTTTCCTGTTCACTCTCTCTCTTTCTTAACATTTAGTTTTTTAATCATAATTGTCTATTGGCGCTATAGAAATGATATTTTCTTCTTCTTCTTCCTTTATCACACCAACACATGGATTTATAATTTAGCTAATACTCAAACAACAGGAAGTTCCTGGATTTGGCCAGGAAGTGGAGAAACACAGCGAGATGGGATAACCTGCTGCTCCTATAAATATACTCTTCATCGTTACCTCTTTCTCCTCCCTCTGAACATGTGACCCTGAAATGGAAATCCATGTATGCTGACTTTTACACACACACACACACACACACACACACACACACACACACACACACACACACACACACACACACACACACACACACACACACACGCGCACACGCACACACATCCCTTACATGTGTATTCGATCGAGGTAAAAATAGTTCCATCTGCATTTGCATGAGAGAAGGCTTAGTTCACATTTACATTCAGAAAACGTGGAAGTTGAATCTTAGTTTTGACAGCCTGCTTTTGCTCTCACAAACATCTAATGGGGCAGAAAGAGGCAAACAGCAAATGAAAGAGAAGGAAGGAGCAAATTCCACAGGAGGAGCGGTTTGGTTGGGACAAGTTGAAACACACACTGGTGTAAAGGAGGGGAGGGAGCAGAGACAGACAGACAGACAGACAGACAGAGAGAGAGAGAAAGAGAGAGAGAGAGAGAGAGAGAGAGAGAGAGAGAGAGAGAGAGAGAGAGAGAGAGAGAGAGAGAGAGAGAGAGAGAGGAGAGAGAGAGAGAGAGATGAAGACGATGGAGAGGTGGAGTATCAGGCCCCAACGACGGACAGGCTCCGGCACGCCAGTTTCAACCACATGGCCCCTGCCGGTGCTGGGAATACCAAACCCTGTGATTACCCAAAACACACGGGTCTCTGAGCCGGGGCAGAATCACACTCGGATTCTCTGGACTGAGTGGGTCGCATTTTTCCTCTCAGGGATTCTAGAGAGTCTACAGCCGACCTGACCTCTCCCTCAAGTCTGATAAACAAGTGGCCTTTTGCCCTCTGGTTCATTTGATCAAAACCCACCAAAAACACACCAACGTTCTCTGGATGATGTGTTTAACAACAAAGGCAAAGGGAAACATTTCTGAGGTTTGAAGTCTAATCTTGGCTTCCTCTGAAGGCTAGAGACAGATGAGGGAAGCCTTGCTTTATTAAGAAAGGAAATAAAACATAACCTAATTTTTGCCTAAAAGAGGAAAAATTATTCCTTCTCATGCCAGGCAGGATCTATTTAGGAAAGATCCTAAAGAGCGTCAATAAACGCCCGATGATGTCATTAAAAACACTTTACTGCCAAACAGGAAACTATGAGGAGAAGCTGGTAATGCCACATGGCATCTTCCTGCTGGGGGTGGGTGTTTCATTTAGGAATTACAGTCTGTGGCTGGACAGAATTCCTGTGTCCCCCCCCCCCCCCCCCCTCCCCCATTATTGGCACATTTATTGGCCCAAATGATGAAAATGTAAAAAATGAAGCACCATCAGCATTACTAGTGGATAAAAACGCTAAAACTAATCAGTGTTCTTTATAATATTTTCTAAAATCCAGGGTATTATCCTTGTAAGAGGCTTTTCTAGGGCATGATAATATCATGAAGCTGCAACCATACGTAATGGTTAGCACCAACGTTCATCTCCTCGCTCCATCCAGAGGCAAAGCAGCAGAGATGCGGCAGCCATCAGGGAGCCCGGCTCCTGCTAAAACCCCAACAGAACAGAACAATAATGTCCTTTCAAACAGCTGAGTGCTGCAATATGTCTGAAAAGTGGAGCTTTACGGCTGCTGTGAACGCTGACGAGCCTTTAATCCTGATGGTGGTGCCTGTCTGCACCCACAGCTCTGCGCCGGGCTGCCAGGACAGAACGGGACGGAGACGGTGAAACAAAAACTCAACCATTAACTTACCAGCCAGAGAGAAGGAGAAGTCCAACACCTGTGCAAGTCCAAAAGCATCATATGTCTTCAAAAACATAGCTCCGTGTCCTCCTGTGTTAGTATAACCTCCACAAATACACACATGACGTGGCTCCAAACCAAAAGCAGCAGGTTTCCAAACTGAAACTTGTTGTAATTTACATTAAATGGTGTATATTCAGGACATGCGGAACAGAGTGTGTGTTTGGATCAGTGTGTCAATATGAGTTTAGTGTGTGTGCTCAAAAACAAGTCCAACCCCATTGTCTGTTCAACCAGGTCTGCAGGTGATGACGCAACGTCAGTTAAACTGGGTATTCTACTCAAACCGCAAAACAAATGGCGCTTCCTGTCATCCTAACTGAAACGTGACTCATTGCCAGCGATGAGGGTCAACTCGGTTTTTCTGATTCATTCCTGGAACGAAGTTGGTTTCCAGCAGCAGATTTAGAATAGGTTTTACAGCGTGACTTGGTGGGACAGTCAGTCTGACACAGACTAAAAACCAGACGGGGACTTTTTGTTTTTTGGCCATTTCTTATTTTAGGTCCAGTAAAAGAGAAAAAGTGCCTCAAAAACTTTGTTTACTTTAACTTAAAGAATAAACAGTCTAATTAACCTACATTTTATTTACTTTCTCAAAAGGCACAAGCAGGTGAGGATGATATTGTTCACCATTAATCATTAGATGGACATTAATGAAATTCTCAGAGATTAATTAAGGGGTGTCTGTGTACAGCTAATTCCCTTTTAAAGTGCCCTGGCCCCGACTCCATGGACACCACGTCACATCTGATCTTCTCCAGAACTCCACTGCCCAGCATGCACCACACCGGACTTCCTGCTCACATCATCTAACCCAGCTTACATACAGAAGTGCCTCACTTCTGCCGGCTACTCAGTCATCGTTCCATGTTTTACCTGAACTCGGTCTGGAGTATATCTGACCAGCCAACCTCCCCTCGAGACCCACCAGTTTACCCAACCGACCTGCCGACTTCCAGTAAATCCTCTTTCTTTACATTGGAGCCGCGGTACACTCTTGTTCCCTATCGAGTTGGTTCCCATATTAACTGCGTGCTTGTCCAGCCCAGCACCAGTCACTCAGTGTTTGGGCCATCCACCACGCCACAACCCAACTTCAATCATAACCCGCTCAGCTCAGAACTCAGACCTAAAAGACCATAAAGTCTGTCAAATGGAGTCAGTCAACTCTATCAGATTCAAAAATGGGTTTAACTCAGTCAGTTTTAGATTTAAAGCTACCGTATTTTCCCGACTATAAGCCGCTACTTTTTCCCATGCTTCGAACCATGCGGCTTATGATGAGGTGCTGGAGAGTCTAATAAAGGAATGATTAAAGGAGTGCTACAGGAGGATTTTTTTTCAAAGTAAAACGGCGCTGCTTGTTTTCCCAGCTTCACCCGGGGATGATGACAGCAACACGGACAGCGACACTGACATCGCCACAGAAAAGGTATGTGACGAAGCTCTTCTGAGGCTGTTCAACTCCGACACTGAAGAAGAAGATGACTTCAGTGGTTTCAGTGCGCAGGAGGATGATGAATAAACTAATCAATGACTTTTCTGTTTTATTTGATACTGATCAGTTCAGTTACGTTCAGTAAAACTACGTTTTCAATTCGGTAGATATCTGCGGCTTTTAGCCCGGTGCGGCTTGTATTGAGGAGCGCTCTATAGTCCGGAAATCATGGTAATTTCATGTAGAGCAGGTGAGACTCATTCACGACACATACTTTGACAGATGGATTGAGAACTTATGATACTTAATGAGATCAAGCACCTCATTAGTTTCCAGATTTAGTCAAAACTGCAACAAAACCATTTCCTTACAAAATCTTTTAACTCTGGCATGAAAGTCTGTGGGTATCCCTGTAGTCTTTTACAGCCACCAAACATCCTGACCAAGAAAGCAGCATCAGCATCTGTAGTTTATCGTCTTCATCAAATAGCACGACTCAGAGGTCCCATGTCCAGACAGGACCGAGAGAAACTCATTCATGTGTTCATCTCCAGCAGGCTGGACTATCTCAGTGGTCATTTGACTGGTCTTCCCAGAAAAGCTGTGAAGCAACTGCAGCTTATTCAGAATGCTGCTGCTAGAGTCTTAACGAGAACCAAGAGAACCGAGCACATCACTCCTGTTCTTAAACCTCTACACTGGTTACCTGTAAACTACAGAATTTATTTCAAAGTACTTCTACTAGTTGGCATGGGCCCAGAATTCACGTCGGATTTCCTACCAGTGTACACCCAGGTTTCTGAGATCCTTGGGAAACAGTCAGCTGGTAGAACCTCGGGTCAGAACCAAACAGGGTGAAGCTGCTTTTAGCTACTACGCTGCACACAGATGGAATCAACTTCCTAATTACATCAAATGTGCCCAAACTCTAGAAACTATAAATTAAAAATTGAAAACCTTTATGCATTCATCAGCCTTTGAATGACTGTTTCTTATGCTGCACCTTCTGTGCGGTAACTGCTCACCCTGTAACTTTGCCTTTTTCTTTTTAATTTTTAAATCTAAATTGAATTTGTGTGTATTCTAATTGTGCTGGCACACTGATTGTAACCTTCATGCGTCACTTAAATTTACTCAAATAAATGTGGCTGTAAAAAAGCTATACATTTATTTATTTATTGCTTTTTTCATAGATCTGTTAAACAACTTCAGTTCTGCTCAAACCTCTAAAAACCTCAATCAATGTGATTTGATCAATTTGTTATTTAAAAATAATGATTTCTGCCTGGGGCATTCATTACAAATCAGTCTTGGTTATATTGTGAAATATCTAAAAAAAAATCACATTTTTGCACCAACAGTTTTTATGTAGCAACAGATTTAAAAGTTACCATCCTCTTATGACTACTGAGGACAAAACACACGAGGTCTCAAGAGGGTAGTGTTTTTTCCCCATAGTGTTCCCATGGTCTTTTTTCAAAATTCCAAACTAAATTAGGGATGCAGATACCGATACGATACTGGTATGGGTATCGGTAAAAGTTAACTGATACCAGGAACTGATACCAATGCAGTTGCTTGAAAATGGCTTCACTGTAACTTGTCATTTCTGTTCACCTAATATTTTAGTTTTGTGATGATTTCCATTCATATATTTTACTTTTTATCTACCTCACAGTCTTTTCCTGTTGAAAGCAGAGAAGAAAATAAAATCTGTATTCCAAATCATTGCATTTTTTGTGTGGTAGAAGCATCGGTATCGGCAATCGGTATCGGCGAGTATTCAGATCCAAGTATCGTTATCGTATCGGTTTGGAAAAAAGTGGTATCGTTGCATCCCTAAATTGCATTTCAAAATTTGTCAAGAAAGAGGTTCAGAAACTAATTCTTATGACAAAATGTTGTACCATATGCACAAACAATGCTAAAAAGGCATCCAAACCAAAAGGGATGCCCAAATAGAAAAATGGCCCCACTGATGCATGAGGGTTAATGTTCTTGCTATTCTTACTAACTGGAAAGCACATTGAATTGCCTCTGTGTATAACATGGGCTATAAAAATAAAGCTGCCTTGCCCATAAAACAAGAGGTGAAAATGTCCTAAGAGACTGTAAAATATCTAGCCAAGGTAAAAACAATCAAGGAAAACCTGTTTGCTTCGGATCTTAACGTTGGAACGAAAAGATTCAAAAGAGGATAACGTCCTGAACTTGGATGTTATGATCCAGGGCAGACATAAAAGCGGAGGCTTGAAACCCCTTTTTGGCACTTGATGAAAGACATGGTTTCATTCTAAAATTTAAAAAAATAATCATTTCAGGCTGTGCTTGGACAAAAAAGATCTTTTTGGGCCATTTCCTCTGTACTATGTGATGCTTATTACTTCGTATGCGGCGGTTTTTCTGTGTGTTAGCGTGACATTCATCCATGATAGAAATCTTACTGATTTCATCACATACATTCCAGACTTTACATCTGATGAAATGATACAGAAACGGCTTGTTTCAGCACCAGACAGGGAAAACAAACCGAAACTCTTGATTTACATCCGCTTCCAAAGAAAATATAATACACCTTCCTTCTAGTGACTAAACAGGGTACAGTGTGTGTTTGCCACAGCTGTGTACTCTTCACCTCCCCCATGCGTGCATTCCTGATTGTGGCATTTCTGTGCCAAATAGTCACGGAGGGGGGAGGATGGAAACAGCTGAGGAAAAGGTGGAAAAAGGAGGTTGTAGTCCACATATCTGAGATCATCTAGGGAAGCAAATGTATTCAACTCTGAAGGCGTTTTGTGGAGTTTGGGAGAAGAATCTCGCAGCTCCAATGCTAAAAGTGACCCAAGTCATGAGATCTTAGCTATTAATTAGTAACGTCACAGACGAACGAATGGGTTCACATGACACACATTTACACACACACACACACACACACATATTTGAAAAATGAAAAAATAAATAAAATAAAATAAATAAAAAACTGAACGGGGATGAAGTAGCACAAAGTTCAGTTATCAAGTTGTTTCTTTCAATTTTCAAAATAATTTCTCAATATTTAATAATATTTAGAAGACTTTATAAAATTTATGCAGAGAATTTTTGTTTTTTTTTGCTGCTTTTTTAAAAATAACTAAAATGAACAAAAATATTCTACTAAACATCAACAGAAAACAGCACCAGACTGTGTTTACCTGGCCCTGTAAACACTCACTAAAACATGTTCTTACACACACAGATTCCTACGATGTCACCCTAGATAGAAAAACACAAAACGTTCTCAATATTTGAATGTAAAAAAAACCATAAGTCTGGTTAAAACATTGAAAATGTCGCTAAATGGTAGGAAACCTGCCAAAACTGCTGATTAAGTACTTACATTAAAGGTGTAGAACACAGGCTGAACATGACAATGGTCTCCTACACCTATCTCCTGCATTAGTTTCTGATAGAAAACAGACGGTGAAACTCTAGGATTAGGAAAACCTGACAGATCTACGTCACACTGTCGCTTAACATTCATGGACTCACCCATCTTGGCTCACGACGGGGAAGTTTGCTGTTGGTTTAGCGTCCAGGAAACAGCAAAGAACATCTCCGCTAGTAGAAGCTAACCGTTAGCATTAGGCACTCCACTACAAGACAGAACTCCTTCAGGCTTGAGTTATTTGTGGAGATCAAACATCAACAATGCGGAAAAGAGTCAGTGGTAGTCAATCCGAGGCGAGATGCCCAAATATCAGGAAATAGGACTCCTGATCCTGCTGTCTGAAGCCACTGTCTCCTCCAGCTAAATGATCTGTGCTGAAACAAGAGCTTCTGAGTACGACTAACAAGTTATTCATGCCTACTAGAGACCAATGCAAATGTATTGATTAAACTAGAGTTCAACACCTTTAAACAATCAGATATTAAGATGTCAGGTTTCGTGTCAGTTAAAGTGACGCCACTCTCATAAACCCACTCTTTACATCCTAATAAATACAGCAGCACAAAGAGACGTCAAAGTTTCTTACACGACAGTCGGAGCCTGAAGGCAACGCAGCAGTCTGCCAGGTAACATCTGCTACAGAAACACAAGTAATTATCACCCGCTAATGAGTTAAGGCTAATTCTGGAGAATCACAAAACTGCTCCAGTAGTTTGTTATTATTGTTCGGTAAATTAATGTGCAGTCGGTGAGATTATGACGTCATGTTGTTCAACATGTGTTTGACAAAGTCTAGAAAATATTATCTGCTTTTGTCAATTTAAACTACTTGGAAGATCAAAACTTCAGAATTATTGTCTATTTTCTAAAATTTACTTGAAATACTCAAAGAATTCTGTAAACTTAACTGAGCTAGAAATTAACACCAAAAGTTTTTAAATGAAATAAATAAGAAGGAGTCATTTGAGACCATCCATCATCTTAGGCTGTAGGTCTCCAGGCCTGAAACCCGCTCTGATGAAGATGGGTGAGCTCCTCTTACCCGTAGCTGGTGAGAGCGCTGGCTGTGCAGGGGGGGTGCAGAGAGCAGATTTGGACCCGTGGTTCCATGAAGGACGGCCAGCCAAATGCAGCGAGGCTCGGGGGAGCTGCAGTCCACCCCCACTGCGTTCTGGAAGCTCCAGTCGGACCCGGCTGGTGCAGCGCAGGGGAGCATAGCGGCAGGCATCGGAGTGCTGAGTTCAGTCAGACCCGCATCACTCACCACCTCCACGGGCTGCTCACACTCCACTCACAGTCCAGGACAAAGTCCATGAGAAGAAACACAAAACGACCAAAAGTTTCCTCCACTTATTCACTCAAAAGTCTGAACTTTTTGCTTCCTGGATCTGATCCGTGGCTTTGGAAAGTTCAATCCCACATTTTCCACACCGCAGCCTTTCACTCTGATCTCCATGAATTCACTCTGCACCACCAGCAGATGAGGTTCGGCCCGAGGATGCAGAAGGTGGGCTTCTGGCAGCAGATGGAGTGTGTGTGTGTGCGTGTGTGTGTGTGTGTGTGGCGCAGGGATCAGAGGTAGGTCTGGTTTCACTACAGACACACACACACACAGAACAAGTGGCCATGTCCCTCCCTCTCTGCATCCAGTGATGTTCTGCACACACTCTGTCCACCCCCAAAACACACACACCGCTACCGCAGAGGGCTGGATTTCACGTCTATCCTCCCTCCCACTGTCCTGTCTCTCTATCCCTCTCTTCTCCTGCTGTCTCTTTACCTCCAAATCACTTCATCTTCACGCTGATCCAGAACTCACGGGTCCTTATCACAGCCAGCATCAGCTCCATCCTTAACTCTCTCACCTTTCTACTTTGCTTTTTCTATTGAACTTGTTCGTTGGTTCGAATGTCATCTGCAGACAGAAACACCCCATCCAATCCAAAGAGTCACCATTGCGAGCAAACATTTAGAATGAAGACACATCCGGTTGGTTTGATGTCTGGATGAATCCGTCTGTTGCAGGATGAAAAGAAGAAGAAGAAGAAAAAGATCTCCTGCACGTGTGTGTTAGTGAGGCTGCACAAACAAAGTGGCAAAGCTGTGGTCTCGGCACTGAACTTCACCAAAATCCGGCCCTGCCTCCTCCTCCTCCCTTCCACTCAGCAGACAAAAAAAAGAGAAAGGGGCCAATTTCCAGCACAAAGAGAAAGAAAACTTTTGCCACTGCATTTATCTTCTCATGGTTAAGAGTGGAAAACATAGAGGAGGGAGGATGATCGTTAGCGGACTTGGATAGAGGATAGAAACAAGTCTTGATGAAAATAAAACAGCTGGATGTCAAGATGACCTCTTTTATCGACTATAAACTCTGAGTCCTGGTGTTACAATAATACACCCATACAGCACGGTGACACCTACACCTCAGCACTAAATCTGTCAGAAAAACGGACCTCTCCCTCCAGATGTGGTCGCACACGCTGCGCGGTTCTCACCAAATAGCCAGGAGTCCAGGATACGGGCGAAAGCAGCACACAGGTGACCATGTTGCTGCAGACGGCTAATCACAGAGAGGCTCAACAGGTTTCACCTGCTGCACGGCGGGACAAGTGCCGACTTGACCGAAGACGGCCGTCATATCCGAATAGGCCGTAACCTACACAAGGTTTAAAAAAACACAATGGGCTGCATAGTTTCTGCGCCACGATGAGGTGAAAGGGTGGCAAAAGGAAAATCTGGGCTCTGAGGACTCAAAACAACAACTACAAAGTGGGAACAGTCAACTTCCCAACTATGGAGTTTGTGTTTTTAAAGACGTAAAAAAATAAATCAATAAATAAAACGTGGATAAAATCACAGCCTGCAGCTACTTTACTTTACAAAACGGTGGATGACACAACAGACACCAAACTTTACAGGTTTGGTTGAAAAAGTTGTGAAATTTCGGAAATTCGAATGAAACAAGATGTTTCCTATTTGTGTGTTTCTGTTATTTTTGTCTATCTTGCACACACACACACATGCACGCGTGTGCGTGCACACACACACACACTCACACACACACACACAGATCCATGAGGATAATTTTCCCAACAGAGTCGTCCTAATCCAGCAGGAACAGGTAGGGTGCTCTTGGCTGCGGGTCGGTATCTGATTTATAATTTTCTCTAACAGGGTTTTGTTTACTGATTATTTTTCTCATTTTACATCCAAGAAAATCGAGTGTGTGGCATTTTTTCCAAGAAACATGTATTTAAACTAATGATGCGAACACACACTATAAACTTTTTGGGTAATGCAGCTGACGTTTCAGAGCAGGGCTTGCATAAATGCTACGTTTTTTCCCACTGTGAGTCGTCTTGCAATGCGGGTTCATGTTGAGGCTGCGCATTCCTCTGAGTGAAAACAAAGCTGTGAAATGACTGAGACGTGTTGGAGAGTAGTTGGTAGGGATGTGAATCTTAGGGCAACTCACGATTTGATTCGATTCAGAATCGATTCTCAATTTAAATCGATTCACAATCAGTATTAACAAAGAGTGTCAGCTCCAGGATGAACTACTTTGTTGTACAAGTTAGTTAAAGCTATGGGACGTTTTTATTTGACTTTAAACTGGTCGTGCTCCAAAAATGCAAATTTACAATGTAAAATAAAGCGATTCTAAAACTGGCATACCAACTGGTAAAAAGGCAACATTTATTTTTGCTTACCTTGTAAAATATAACAAATCTGTAGTTACCTAACTGTAGCTTAGAAAGTAATACAGTCAAATACTTTTCAAGTATGTGTAGAAACAAGTTACATGAGTAATCCTGAGTACTTGTTTATCAACTTAGAAAATAAACATGAGAATATCTCAAATTTCTGAGTATGGAAAAAATGACATTCAAGTGCCCTCTTGTCAGCAGATTCAAACATGAATCATCTCAATTTATGGGACCACAAAGGTAATCAGAGTACTGACTCTACTAACAAAGATCAAAAAAGTGCATCTCAAACCTGTAACATGCCAAATATTTGAGTTCTTGGAATCGATTCTGAAACTTTATAAATAAGAATCTCGATTCAGACTTGAATTGATTTTTTTCAGCACCTCTAATAGTTGGGGACATTGTTAGCAAAGTAGCTTAGATTATTTTTTATTTCACACTCAAAATAACAAAAAGTGCTTTGATGCTGACATTGCTTCCTAACTGCATTTACATGCAGCCAAAATCCAGGTTATGATCGGGTTAAGGTCGGGATTCGGGTTTCTGAGTTGATCAGAATAACCCGTTTACAAGCATAAATAGAAAGAGTTACCTCTAACTTGCATAACCCGATTTAAATGCGGGCGTTGGGGTAGCGTCAGGACGTATGGACTACGTCCAGACGCAATATGCTTAATTTCCGGTTCTTCTTGTTCCGGTATCCGTGAAAACAACAACATGTTTCCCAGTTCGGAAGAGATAGCGACCGCGTTTGTTTGCGCTTTAGTTTCCTCGTCACTCCAAAAGTGTGGTGCTGTGCCGCGACTCGCCATGTTGCTCCCAACTTGTTGTTTACTTCCGGTGTTCTGGCACATACAAGACGTCTCGCTACTCAAAAGACCAAGATTCGTTGCGAACAGAGCATGCGCAGAACACACGCTTTGATGGGGAAATCCCGATATGCGTTTACACGACCAAACATTCGGGTTAGAAAAGGGTTACCCCAGGTGTAGTAACCGGGTTTTTAAAAACCCGGTTATGAGCATATCCGGGTTTTTGGCTGTGTTTACATGGACCTGCGGAACCGGGTTATTGTGAATATTCGGGTTTTAAAAGGGTTACTGGCTGCATGTAAACGCACTAAGGCCACTGAGTTCATTATTCAGCAGTTCCTACGTGTAAAAGCAACACAGTTAGCTTTGAAATGAACTGCAGCATTTTAATGTTAAGTCTTGGCATTGAACGGCCTAGTGGTCAAACATTGTTTGCATATAAAAGCCCATGAACAAGTCTGGTTTGACTGCGTCACTTTGTTGATGCGCATTGTAGTCCTGGATGTTTTTTCACAAAAAAACCTGAAATAAAATTTGCTCTCATTCAAAAATGAGCCCTTTCTTGGCACCAAAATGTGTCTTTAAAATTCACAGACATCATATGTGAAATTCATGGCACATAGCAAACAGGATTAGAAAACAGCTCTTGTAGCCTCATTGACTTGCATTCGATTTTTCATTCTTCTGGGGACCCAGGAGCCGACCGGAAAGTTAGGAGACTCAAGCTTGGTTTATGCTCGACACATTTACTTAATGTGTACTTAATGTACTTAATAAATTACTGTTGTCTATAACAGTTGTTAATGAAAGTTGAGAGCCAACTCAGCTCTTTTAGAATTGGTGGAGTGTTCTTGTTTCCACCAGGATCACCGTTTTTCCGTTTGTTCCCCTTCCTTGCCTTCACACATCGGCCCCTCATGTTTTTCCAGCATTTTTTTTTACAGCGTCCTCGTCTTTTTCGACAGTGCGAGCTATTTCTCTCCAAGAATTATTAACAACATGTTGATCACGGTGATCTTTGAGAGCTGAATCATACAAATGTCTGTATTTACAAACTCTGCCATACTAGTTCTTGCCAGCCCGCCATGATTTTCCATGTTCGACCGTCCACGTGGTTAGAAAATTTCCTAGGTGAGCGGTGTGGAAAGTTTGGGCCGTGCGGGGGTGCGGAGGAGGGGCGTGGTTGTTAAAATGATGCAATTTTGCCACGCGGAGCCGTGCAAAACTCGCGGACGCGTCAAGCACAAACCAACCTTTAGGCTCCCTGTGAATACGTCACATTGTTCTTTGCTCTGATTGGTCCTAGCGCTGTCCAACTGCGTGTGGAGACATTTTGAAAGACAGCTATGGATTCCGCCCCACAACTGAGGTCTGTCTATGGGTCATAGCTTAGGCTAGAGCAGTCCCATTTAGAAGAATTACATAAATGTATCCCACCTCACTTCATCCGTGACTCTAATTGTTTATCCAGTCAGCTTTCACTTACAAACACAATGTGCACGTAGTTTACACACGAGCACAAAGCTTCTGCCGTGCACGCAGCATTCACACAAACACAGGCCACATGTCTTACTGAGTCACAGCTGAGAATAAGCACACAAAGCTGTGTAATTATGGTTCTTCTGTGAGGGGGTGCTCTTCTCTCTGTGGTTCAGACCAGTGGAAACCGCCCTTCTGGGTCACTGTCCAGGAGGCAAAGGAGAAGGTCCGATTTTTCCTTAGGCTGCAGAAAAGCTGGGTGGCTGTGAGGAAATCACAGATGGTTGCAGACACGCTGAGACCGTGGAAACCAAACAAAACTCTAATATCTGTAAATACACAAGTTCCTCGTTCATATCCAACACATTTTTACAATAACAGTTCAGGTGAGGAAGGAAGCAAAAGGTTCCTCTTGGTTCTTCTGTTGCTCATGAACCATGGACAGATTTACAGAAGAGGAGGATGAGCAAGAAGAGGGGAAAAACGAACCAAATGAAGGGCTGTGACGATAACACTCCTCCACTGGTGACCCAAACAATCTACTGTAACATGTCTGAGCAGGCTGACATCCAGCATCCTTCTGCAGTCAGAACACGCACGTCTTATCTGTCCTGCAAGAATCTGATCAGCTGAAACACGGAGACAGCTACAAGTCATGCCGGCTTTTTATGACAACCAGCCGGCGCAGAGCCCTTGAAGTCAGGGGATCAAACACAGACGCGTGCTGCTGATCTCAGAGGAGCAACACCTCGTGCCTCCTGCTTGGATCTCACGGCTCTGTCAACAAACACATCTGTTAAAAGGGAGAGGGGTGAGGACCAGGGTAATGCAGGATAATGCCGAGCATGATTCCTGGTGTAACGGACAGATTAGGATGCTGATGTGTTTTAATTCTCTTCATGACACCGCCAGCAGATATACACACACCAGCCTCTGCAGATTTTTTCCTCTCCCACTTCCTCACAAGACAAAATATTTTCCAAGCAGAGCTGTGAGAAACAAGATGAGCTCTAACAGGAAGCACAAAAGAAAGAGTGAAGAGTTTCAGACCGCTGGTGTCGCAAATAAATCAAACCCCAGACACAATGATGAGGTGTTTTCTATAAACGCTGGCCGCGACTATTAAGGAAAGGGTCACAAGAGGACAGCCTGGGTTTTACACTCACAATGAAAAACCAACAAAACAAAAACTCAGAGAAATAATGAGCAATCTAAACTTCTTCATGGAAAGCTGCCATGACACGTCACTCGCATACTCCGGACTCAACATGAAGTATTTGAGGTGTTGGAGCAGCGCACGCACGCACACATACAGACACACACACACACACACACACACACACACACACACACACACACACACACACACACACACACACACACACACACACACACACATACCTCCTGTGGATCCACAGCTACCATGAAGGAAAAAGAGACACATGGAGCAGAGTCGTGGTAACCTTCGCTCTAAAGATATTATGAAATAGATGTGAGGGACTCAGAATCACATGTGTAATGAAACAGAAGGACAGTAATCCACCTAAAAATATAGAGAGTTGACTCTTGTGAAACAGGAGTATTTAAAACAAAACAAATTGTGCTAGTTTGAAAGCTCCTTTAAAGACCGTGTTACATTAAATTAGTCTGGCTAAAAGCTTCCAGGTTAAGAACCAAAAACAGGGAAGCAAAAGAGCCAGAGCCATCTATAAAAAGTCAGGATTCTGAGCCAATAATGAAAAAAACACTCATCTTTGTGCAGCGACAAGGCTCTGTTTCATCACCTAAGTGATCTTTTACCGTAATCTTTCGAAGTGGATTCAACAAAAGCAAGCTATAGGATGAAAAAAGGGGGCGTGACTCTTTTGATAAAGTTAACTAGTAAATCCCTACAACAGAAGAAAAAGGCATGTAGTTGCTATCCTGCAGACACTAGAGGGCAGACGTGACCTAAAGACATGACATGGGCGTGGAAACCTAGACAGCACTGGGGCACAGGAGAGGGAGAGAGAGAGACAGGGAGGTATTTTAATAGCATTCAAACCATGTGGCATGAAGGCAAAAGTAAAAGGCGAGTGGAACTGAGATGGCGACCTACAAGTGTTACCTGTGACCTTCTTGAAATAATGAATTAAACTGAGGCAAGAAACGGCGGCTGGGGATCAAAAAGGTCACACCTGTTGTGGCCTTCGAGCTGCAAACAGCCTCTGGAGGGTCAAAGCAGGTGGAGAGGAAATGCGTGGGGGTCCGATAATCGTTCAGCTGAGGAAGGCTGGGTGGTCCCTGAACCCCCTGCACCCTGCAGCCCCAGACCGAATGTCCAAACGGACAACAACACACAGCTCACAGCTTCTGTGGTGCAGAGGATTAAAACAGGCCACCTGACCTCATGCTCATCTGCAGGAAGCGCACACATCATGCATGCATGCATGCATGCATTACATGGTGTTTCCACAAATTTCCTTTGTGCCAGAAAGGAGTTCATGAATATTTACACCACTCTTGACCTACAGACAGTCCAACATGAAGGTATTTGTGAAAAACATGATCCCTAATTACTCAGAAAAATGTCATAGACATAACAGTTAGACCCCTACACACATATAACACAACAACACACATGTTGTTCCTCAGGGGAGATTCGCCTTTAGCGTTAAAGCTCCTCAGGACTGGAATAAGTTACCTACAGATCTAAGGTTCATCTCATCACTTCGTCAATTTAGTCTGTTTATGTTTATGTGAAGCCGACCTGTGACTGCTTTGCTTTAACTGTGTAATGATGAATCTGTGTGTTTGTTTGCTGCGTTGCTGTTTTTTTTATTTATTGCCAATTATTGTCAGTTAATTTGGATGTAAGTTTATTTTGCGTTTATATAAGATGTTAGTGCGATGCCCTTTTTTGCTTGGAGTGACTCACGGCAGTTTAAATTTTTTATTTTATCTTTGAAGTTTTATTTATTTGTTATTGTTATATCATTTTATTTTAAGTCTATTGTGATCAATTAACTCTGCCATCTTATTCTTTATTGGTTGTGTTGAAGAAGGACCTGCTCGAAAACGAGATGTTACATCTCAAGCAGTTTATTCTCCAGAAAAACTAAGTTAAATAATAAATAATAAACATTAGGGATGTGTATTGGTGAAATTTTGGCGATACGATAAGTATCACGATACAGGGGAGACGATACAACATATCACGATGTATTGCGATACATTCAGCCAGACGATATTAGCAATTTTTTTAGACTGAATTTATTGTAGGAATATTCAATAAACAGTCCAAACTAGGGCTGGGCGATGCAACCTAAAATCAGTATCACGATATATTGAGAATTTCACCTCGATAACTACAGGTATGCACAGAAGCAAAAGCTGTCCACTAGATGGGGCTGTCACATGTATTACTTGAATCACATTTTTACGTGACTCAAGGTGGTACAGCTTCTTAAAGGGATGTGAACGTTACCAACCTACACATCTTTTCATTTCTTTATTATCAAATTTATTGACATGGGAAAAATGATCACGATAAGAGTCAGAAATTTCGATAACGATAAATTTTCCATTTATTGCCCAGCCCTAGACCAAACTGATACTTAACATTTTTAACGCAAGGTATCTGAACCATAACAGAGGGATTTACATTTCAATGGTGGAAACAAAACACATTGCTCACTGCTGCCAACTAGCGGTCTGCGTTTGAATTGCACCAAAAGAAAAGAAAATACACAAATATTTGCATGTAAATTCTTCCAAAAATTTGATACATGGATTTTGAATATCAATATTAAATCACAGGATAAAATATCACCATATATTACCATATCAATATTTTCGCTATACAGCTTTTGAATATCGATACAATATCACAGGATAAAATATCACGATACATTGCCATTTCGATATTTTCTTACATCCCTAATAAACATAAGATTACTTTAATGACACCAGATTTGTTTATTAATATTTTCCTATGGGTTAAATAAAACCTGGCGACTCCTTCAGTTATACAAATAACTGAACTTTTTTACACATAAAAACTCTGGAAATCTTGAATTTCTTGAATTCCTCTAGAAAAAGAAGCTGTTGCTGCGGTCAAAATGAAGTGTTTGATATTTATAAGACAGAAAATGTGTGACTCGGGGTATTTGATGTGTCTATTGTTCCACATGGAAATGTGAACCAGTGTGTGCTTCCACTAGACTAGAGGCAAAAAGAAAACCTGTGTGAGAACAGGACGCAGGTGGGGCAGATGTGTGAACACACAGGAAAATATTTACTGATAGTAACTGGTGAGGACAGAAAGCAACTTAAAGCAAAAGAAAACAAGCTCAAGAAGAGTATAATACGTGTTGCTTTATATTTTCATACAGAGATGCTACAAGTACAACCTAAATAAGAAAATAGGCTCAATCACATCTTAAAATAAAATTGTATCCATCTTCTTGCATCCAAGATGTTGCCATGAAAGCCTTTTAGTTTTTCACACAACCCCCCCAAAAAAACTATTTTTATGTGGTTAGGGGCAGATGTATACCATACAAGTCAACACACAGCCACAGCTACACACAGCATGTTCTCGAGCCCATTACGTGGAGGGATGTGCTTTAACCTAATTTGCAGGGAGTGGCTCCAACACGTTCTCTATGCTGAGGTCTGCCCTGAATTACAGCTAAAATAAATACACAGATTCTCCTGTTGATTTTTCATTTCACATTATTGAGAATTTTGCTTTACCAGTTCTAACTTTTAGCATATTTAAAGGTCTGGTTGACCAAAAACACATTTATTTTAATGACTATTTGCATTAGTGCATCCTAATGCTGATCTGCAATAACAACCATCTTCAATCACACCCAGTTTAAAGGAATTTCTGAATGTTTCATAAAAATTTACACACACACGCCCAGCTGATTTTCCCTAACACTCAGAATTTTAAACGTCTGAAACAGAAACCAGCCGGCACAGCTCTGACTGTCACATCTTCTAGCTCAAAGTCTCGCAAACCTGCCGAGAATTCGGTCTTCCCCCTCAGCTAAAGAGCTGCAACTGCACGCCAACAATGCACAAATCACAACAAATCTGTTCCAGCTAAATTAGTGTGTGTGTGTTTTTGCCCGGAGCAAATGGCTTCCAGGTGAGCAGTCCTGCTGCCTCAGAGCCACCATGAGGCAGCAGCAGAGGGCTGATGGATAAATTCTCATCTGGACCTTCTGTTGAGACACATCTGTCTCCCGATGCACGTATATCGCCCGAACTACATCAGAACCGATGACGACATCTGGCCGAGAGTTAACTCTGTGCCCCCCCCCCCCCCCCCTCTCGGTGCTGACCACAACCGCTGGGAGCAATCAAAGCGTCACGTCTGAGCTCCACTGTAATAAGAGACCCCACCCCTCCTCTTTTTCTCCTTTTCTATCCTTTTTTTCAGAAGCAGGCCTCAGCAGCAGAAAACCACAGATCTCCAACAGGCCGTCTGACTCTCTCCACCCCTTCCGCCTGAGGAGAACCACCAATCTGAGCCCCTACCCTCACCGTTTCCCTCCCCCTGTAGATGTTTATATTTAGCTCATCTCTGCTTATGTGTAATTAACATGAAAATTATAACTTCAAGACCAAAAAGATGACGTCATTGTGCTGCTTGGCTGGAAGCGGTCCTGAGTGTGCATCGCTGACCCCAAACCGGGCAGCAGAACAGCATCTGGGGTGTGACGGGGGCAGCGCAAACAAGGAGCTGGAAACTAGGAGAAGTCAGAAGTTTGGAAAGAGAGGGAGAAACCGGAGTGTTAGGTAGAGCCAACGAGATGGCCGGGGTGCCGCCTCCGTCAGCCCTGGAGTTTCCATTTGAGGTCATCTGGTTTCTGCATTCCTGCCAAGGCTCGCCTCGCACTGAGGAAGTCCTCCTTCACTCAGGGCTGTACAGTCCAGCAACTCTCAAAGTGAAGTCTGAGTGCAAAATGACCATTTAGGGAGCTGCTGGAGCAACCAGGACGAGTTTAATTTAATCAGAAATACTCTAGTCTTTGGGCCTCGTGGGTGAAAATCAGTGGATTATGTCAGGGTGGCTTGGTTTATTTTAAGTTGTTTTAAATATTTTTAAATAATCAACTTGTTTTTGTCAGTCTGTAAAAAGTCTTTCTATAATTGGTCTTTTGTGCAAAGCAGAGTGGTTTTACATAATAAAATAAAATAAAAAATCACACTGGAAGTGCTACACTAAAAGATCAACACAATAAATGTCAAATAAGCAAAATTTTAGGAATAGGAAACAGTAAAAAATAAAATGTTTTTTTGGGGAAATTCATCATTTATAATGTTTTCTAAATTAGAATAGTGTTGTATTTTATGTAATGTGTAATTTTCCTTTATACCTTTTTTTGTTCTCGGGACCAGAAAATGCCCCCCCAAAAAAGTAATAATATATGATATTCTGAAAGAGCAGCACTAATGAGGAACTCCAGGTCTCACAAATATTTCCCTCTTCACCATCGAGTCTAAGGCCTGGTCCACACGTAGCCGGGTTTTTTAAAAACGAATATCCGCCCCTCCAAAAACTTGCATCCACACCACCTCGTTTTAAAAAAAAACACTGTCCACACGTACCCGGATAAATACGTTGTTAAGGACATGCCAGACCTGTAGGCGGCAGTACTTCCCCCGTTCTTAACCTCGTCCTTCGTCTGTGGTCTTCCGCAAGGAGCAGTAATTCCGCTTGCAAAAACAAACAAGCAAAAAGCGCTTGGACAATTTATAAAGCGAGCGCAGCTCTGAGGGCATCCATGCTGTCGGCTAGTGTGAACACAGGTCGCACACGTGATGTCAGCATTCTTTTCGTCGCGGAAAGTGACGTTGCGGACCTTAAAACTCCGGTTTTGTCTGTCCACACGCAGACACCCAAAACGGAGAAAACACAGATCTTCACTTTGGCCGGAGTTTTTGAAAAGATCTGTTTTCGTGTGAAAAAAACTCAGTTTTCGTGTGGATGACAGGCCAAAACGTAGAAAAATATCTACGTTTTGGCAGATCCCCGGCTACGTGTGGACAGGGCCTAAATCTTTCCCAGTTTTTCCAAAGCAAGGCAGATCTCGTGGCTTGTTGTGAACACACGAGCATCCTCTTTATTGGTTTCCTTCTGTTGACACACTGCAGAGCGTGAACTCCAGCTGAAGACACATCTCCAGAGGACAGGGACGCTGGTGTCTGAGACATTTTCCAGCTGATCCCAGCAGCGGCACGCCACTGTTTTGTGTGTTTAATGAAACAAAAAGAGCCAAATGACAAAGTGATGATGCTCTGTCTTTATCCTCTGTTACGTTGTGCTAATGGCTACGTTTCAGACACTGAGGTCTTTCACCCTGCAGAAATGAAGCCTCAGTGGTTTCATGACTGGCTTCACCCCCAAAACAGAAGGTCACATTTGTGTCCTGGAGGGAAGCGTGGTCTCCCAGTTCAGCCTGACAGTAAAAGGCTGCGACATGAGAGGCCCACACTCCCATATGGTTTCACTCTGTTTTTCAGATGAAAGAGACACTGGCACTGTTTGAAGCAGAAGTACCAGAAACATACTGTACTTTTAGTTTTATTTCTGTAAACCAATGGAGCGAGGAGGTGCAGGAATCATATAAATACTCCGTGCCTCCGGGATGACAGATATAGCACAGAAAGAAGCGGTTCCAGGGAGAAAAACGGGAAAAACAAAAGCAACAACAGCAGGGTATCCCTGAGCAGATGACCAAAGAAGGTAACAGAAGGAAGGAGATCAGAGCAGAAAGTAATTGTTCAAATTCACCGAAAAAAATAAAGGAAAGTAGCCGGAAATGTTTATGAAGTCAGAAAACATGAGAAGCAAAATGTTCTCAGAGGGGTTTAAAAAATGTGGACGTGTGAGAGAGAACAGAACTGTTTATGTGAGAGCGTGACTTCTTCAAATCGAAGCTAAGCAGGGCTTACAGAGTAATGCTAAAAGCCTCAACAATACAAATAATAGCAAAGGATAAAGGAAAAAAGGGCAAACATTTTTGTCAGGAAAGCTTTTAGTGTCAGAGACTCAGCAAAGAAACAAACGTTAGAGATAAACTTCATGTAGGCAATGCTTGGTAAGCCATTACTGTCATTATTAGGAGGCGTGAATATACTGATATACTGAAATATTGCACTTTTTCGTGTATCAACGTTATACCGAGAACTGACATGCAAACCTTTAATGTAATTCTTTTGTAGGGTGTAAATTCACACTGACTGCTAGGTGGCAGCAGTTATCACCACCTTCATACTGACGGAACAACAAGATCTCTTGATAAATCTGAGCTGTGATTCCCAATGGAAATCATTTTTAAAAACTGTAAAAATCATCTAACTTTTAAAATCACAGCATATCATATCACCTCCCATTTGTTATTTATGATGCATCGCCAGATTCTTGTTAACATGCCCCTAGTCAGTACTTAGGTCAAGTGTAATTTACGAAAAAAACGTTTCGACTTTTCAACGCCAGCGAAAAAAATTCCAGACCAGCTCGGACCACACTGTGTGTTTTTCGCCGTCGTACTCATGTCACACTGAGAGAACTCCAGAAAGGCTGCACACTGTACGAAGCAAGATTTCAGCGAGGCAGACTGCACGACGGCTTGCTCCAACAGGACATGCAACGTCATGAGCACGCCCCCCCCCCCCCCCCCCCAAAAGCACACGTCACTAAAACCAGACAGCTGGCCAAAACAAAGAGCCGCCGTTAACAGTTCTTTTTAGGGTCAGCTCAACTTCCTCAAAGAGGAACGATCGTTTTCAAAACCCTGGCTTTGGCCTCAAGACTCTGGCAGCGAGTCTCCTTTTCCCGTCTTCCAGCTAAACAGCTGAGCTGCCTGCTGGACATTCGTGCTTCTCATCCTCCCATGCTCCTTTAGGAAGTGGCTCACCGGGATGCAACACTAGCAACTGCAACATTCATGAAGAAGTTTTAGAAAAGTTTTAAACCTTTTGAGAGGGGTTTTCCTCGTCTCCTTAAAATGTACACACTTGCCACTATTTGTTTGCAACTTTGATGTAACAAAAAGTGTTCTAAATGAAAATGGATGTGGTTGTTTACAAGTTTTTTTTACAGCGAACAAGTAAACAGAGCTGATGTTGTCCTCAATCAGCAGGCTTCAGGAAAACCATGGCCTTTATCTCCAACCAGCATCCTTATTAGTCTCTTGATAATCTCTGTCTCGTGGTTTTAATTTCCCTCTGGGACTGGTTACAAACAAACTCTGTCCCCAAAGTTTCTCCTGAACTCTGTCTTGTTGATGTAGAGACAGATTTCACTGAGTCAACTCAGTGACCCAGGTGAACTTTGCATCGTTCTCCTCAGCCGTAACTGATGGCAGCTGGATCACTGCCCTTTACAGTACAAACAAATCAGAAGCATCAGTCCTGATTAGAAAGTTATAAACAGAAGGTAAGCATCACCTCACTGTTGACAGGCTAAAGCTTGATAACGTCTTAACTCTGTGTCAGATATTTTAAGCTCATGCTGCATTGAACGAGTAATCTGAGATGATTCACACAATGTCATATATCAATATGGACAGTGGACCAATTTTAAGCCACGACACGTCTGTTTATTAGCATTAAAAATGATTTTTAAAGCTGAAACCTAACCAAAGAGAAAGTGTATGAGAACAGGTTTAACCGTTGCAAAGACCGTCTCCAGAAAATACTTCTCTTGTTTCAGCTAAAACAGTTACAATTATGCGTGCACACACACACACACACACACACACACACACACACACACACACACACACACACACACACTTAGGTCTGTGTGTTTTAGCGCTGCAGCTTCACACGCCGCTGCAATAAAAGCCAGCTGATCCTGCCAAAAGGATGCAGTGTGAGACAAAGCAAGAATTTGGTCTAGTTCATTAGGCCATTGGTCCCTCACACTCTCTATTGGACACTCCTATAGAGAAACCTTACATAAACAAGCGCGTGTACACACACAGGTGCTCACACGGTGCTCTCATAAGTATGGACTTGGGCACGTTCAACACTTGTCTCAAGGCTATGGTGGGCACTTAATGCATTGTGATTTATTATCGTGTGATTGTTCAGTTAAACAACGTTGATTGTATATTTCTTCAAGTTGAAGCAGTGATAGCTTGATCTTGTATTGTTGTTGTGTCCCATTTTTTTCTCTCTTACTGCAGGTCTAGAAGCAGACTCTTGTTCATTATTGTTTATTTTTGTGGAACACACAAAAAAGGAAACATTTTTATCGAAGATTTATCGACCCATTTCTTTTTCTATCGCACCACATGTCTGTCGATAGATATATTGAACTGTTGAATTATCGTCTAGCACTACACAGTTCTGATCATTTCTTTAGACTTTTGCAAGTTTGATCCCTCAGTTCTTTACATTTCACTATGCTTCGGAAATGCAAAAATCATCAGCACCCTTTCACATACAGTACTCTGTTGGGTTTGTTTACTAAATGTCTTTACTGGGAGGGCTTTTTGACTCACTGCCAGAAAAAGTCCCGTTTTGTGAGCACAGTGAAACTGAAACATTTTAATTGCTGGTTAGTTGTTTTCCTAAAGTTAAAGTTCATTTTCTATTGCTTCTCTGTGGCATCACTCTCCCCCAAGCCCCCACAATGCGGGTCAAAAATTGAGTCAAACCCGGAAGTACCAAAAATTGCAGTTCCACCCTCATCCACTAGGGGCTGGTGTCAGAAGCGAGCAAATCCTCATTGACTCCCGTGTTAAAAATACCAATTTCACAGCAGAAATAAACATGTTTACAGCCTGGTACCAAAACATGTTTTTGGTTTAAATTACCTAGTTTACACTTATGACAACTCTAAGGGGGGTGATTTTCTTCCTCACTCTTCTGTTTAAGTGTATTAAAAGCCTAAAATTCTGTATAATTAATGAGCATCAGACCCACGTGGCCGCCGCCTCAGACCCACGTGACCACAGAGCTAGCTCCGGGGAAAGGCCTCAGTAGGGCCTCGGTCTGGCCTGGAAACTGCTCCGAGATTTTGAGTCTCTGTGTTTGTGTATTCTTGTTTGGATATTATTTGTGCAATTGTTGGACAAAATGATTTGCTGTGGCATTAATTGCACTAATAGAGCGTCCAAGGAGTCTCCACTTCATTTTTTTCGGTAAGTAAAATTATATTTATGTATTTTAGGTCACTGCAGAGCTGAGCTTAGATTTTAACATGTACTGTTTAACCATGACATTTAAATGTAATAGGGTAAACCCCAGTGCATTTAACATAACTGGGACCAGGAAATGGGACCACATCAGTCCGGTTCTGGACTTCCTGCACTGGCTTCCGGTTTGCTATCGTTCATACTTCAGACTCCTCATCTTTGTTTTTAATTTCTTCCAGGGTGGTGCTCCCCCCATCTAGCCACGCTCCTGAACAGACATTCCCCATCACGCGCTCTGCGCTCCTCTGACCGAGGCCTGCTCGTTGTCCCTCGTTCTAGGTGTCGTACTCGTGGGGACCGGGCTTTCTCAGTCCTAGCACCGTCACTCTGGAACCAGTTGCCACCCTCAGTTAGGCTGTCCCCATCTCTGCCAGTCTTCAAGAGTCGCCTAAAAACCCACCTCCTCCGCTTGGCGTTTCCTGAATATGTTTGAATTTGGCCCTCTTTTATGTTGATTTTATCTCAGTTTTCATTTGTTCACTTTTTCCCTTGTTTTACACATTTGTCTTCTACTAGAATGTTTCACATTTTTTGTAATTTGTAATCTGTAATTTGAATTGCTTTTATTTTCTGATTTATTCACTTTCTTTAACTTTGTACTGTACCATGTTCAGCGCCTTGGGCTTCCTGACAGGGTTGCGGAAGGCGCTTTATAAATAAAGCTTTGATTTGATTTGATAATGCTGCACTTTAGAAAATGGGTTGAAATATAACATGTTGGTGGAGCTGGGTTCCGACTATCGGCTTGTGGAGCTCTCGGGAGACCGATGTTTTCCACCCGTTCTCGCCTCCCCGCAGCTCGGCGCATCTCTGTCTGATCGCGGCTTCTGTCTGCTGCGCGGGCTGCCGGCTTGTGGAGGTCTCGGAGACCTCTGTGTTCCACCCAGTTTTACCCAGCGGTCAGCCCGGCGTATCTCTGACTCAGAAGCTCTGGTGTTGTGCACAGTTAACTCCGGTTGTAGCTAGGTTGCTACCTCCGTTAGCTTAGCTCCCACCTCCGCGTTAGCTTTGGGTTAGCTTCAGGTTAGCTTGTAGCTAGTTCGACCGGGTGTCGTCAGTTGATCCCAGCCTTACAGCCCCACCCTCAGCTCCACCTCTCTTCCCTTTTGTGTAATTGTCTGGGCTTGACGGAACCTGTGACACGGTCAAAATGGCGGTGGTGGCCACCTCCCACTTGGCCTCAAAAACGTGTTATTGGAGCCTATGGAAATGAATTGTCCAGTATTTATATGTCGATGCTCTCCCTAGGGCTGCAACTAACGATTATTTTCATAATCGATTAATCTGTCGATTATTTTTTCGATTAATCGGTTTGTTATTGTTTAGCTATTTAACCTATACAAGTGATGAATACATTTCAGTTAAGAAAAAGAAAAACATAAGAGAATTGTGCAGTTGACTGCAATCTATTTTATTGCACATGACTACAGTCAGCAGTGTAAAATGAGCTAAACAGTGCAAAATATCAGTCCAGAATAATTTTTTGGCATCAAAATATAAGAGGTAAATTCCATAAAAAATAATGTAGAATCTGGAATAGAGTTTGTAAGTGGTATGCATTGCTGGGGGTGAGTGTCTTGTTCCCCATGTAGTTGTCCATCGTTGCTTGTTTTTTTCTGCATAAGAAACACAAATAAACTGAATTAAGTACACATATAAAATAAAGCAGCACACACACTACAACACTAAATCAATATTACATTATTTGAATTAATTAACAATACAGTGATCATTTATTTTGACAAAAATGTGTTGTGAGGCGTTTTACAGCGTTAGATAGTAAAACAGCCTTTTAATAGTTAAAAAAAGGACTTTCTGAATTTCTCCTGTATTTAAAAATTGAAAGCGTACAACTATGCCGCGTTATATTCACCTGGACACAGCTCGTCTGTATATTTTTCTCCGCGGAGTTGTCCTTTTTTGAATGAGGAACATAGTTATGGGTTTGTGCTGTTTTTCTCTTAACGAGAACATTCTTATAAAAAGACGTGCTAAATTTGGCAAGCGCATGATTCACAACACGGAGGAGATTCACGATTGCATCTAGTCAATCAGAAGTAGAACACCGTAAACTGACGCGGCAAAAAAAAAAAAAACATGTTTAACATCCACTATAACGAACTCAGCTAACACTAAGTCCCAAATGTGATCTGCGTTAGCTTGTTTATTTTCTGTTACTTACCGGACATTCCTCTGCTGCATCAGCCCCCACGTTTTTGTCTCAAATGTTCACTTAGGGACGTCGTGCTTCCGTCGTGCCATGGTTTTTGCATATTTTGTAGGTCACCGGTCTTTTCAAGGCATCTAGTGAAGTGCTCCCATACTCGTGAGGTTTTTGTCCGGGGTTTCTCTTGTTTTGTCGCTTCTATTTTTCTTCCGTATTTGTTGTTGATCCGCCATCTCTCACAGCAAGATGCGCGTCAGTAACGTGTTACGTCATGAAAACCGAGGGCACTTATTGGCTAATTTCTTCTTCTACGGCCCCACTGGTAGATCAGTGGCTCATTACTGCCACACACTGGCGGCAAATTTAACAGATTGTAACCGATGTCAGATTGTGGTAAAAAATAGACTTTATGCGGTAAAATATGATTATTAAACAACTAATCGATGACTAAAAAAGTTGTTAACTATTTTAATAATCGATTATAATCGATTAGTTGTTTCAGCTCTAGCTCTCCCCTCATGACTCACAGGAATTTGCTTTATTTTTCATCTCCTCTTCCCCTTCACCCCTCCACCAGGTCTTTGTTGCATTCCAGTGCAATCCCAACTGTTCATAAAAAGAGAAAGAGCACAGCTGATAAGAGGAATTTCTAAAAGCACAGGCAGTCTTATTGTTTATGTTTGGTGCAATTTTACAAACATGCTGATCACCAATGTGGAACATGAAGTCAATTTGAGTTCAAATCAATATTAGAATATGAGAGGGACAAAACAAGATGCAGAATCAGATTTACTGAAGGCAAATGAGATAAAAACCCGCCCTTGTTTAACCCCCGTAGCCTCCAACGCCCACACTGACAGCCATCCCCTCCTGCCTCCTTAGCCTCTTCACTGGAGGCCAAGTGTGTGACAAGTGGGGGGGGGTCCTAACCCTTGAACTTTGACTCTGGATCCAGCTATGTGGTTGCTTTCAAGTTGATCCGCCAAACAGATACAGATAGTCAAGTCTGCATTTCAGAACAAGATCTATCTTGCAGCTCATTCCTCATATATGAAAGACAGGGCATGAATATAACCCTCATATTTTCCTCAAAGGAATCAAGACACACACACACACACACACACACAAACACACACACACACCCACAGTCTCTGCAGGGAAAAACACAAAGAGGCTCTGATGCAGAATAGACCATCAGCAGGCGGAATCTAATTTAGCTCTGATGTGTTTCTGAGAGAAGCTTTTGTCTCACACCAAACCGTCCGTCGCCAGGAAGACCCCACACAAAAATCACCAGCTGGGAAAAAAGACAATTAGGACTTGATAATAAATGATCCACAGGTTTATTTAGAAGAATGTACACATAAAATTACTACATCATTAGAGAAACTGACTGACTAAAGACGGATCAATACAAAGCCATTAGCAGCTGCTTGCAGAGCTGCACCGTGGCAGCAGCCGATCCTCTTTCCCTCAGTAAACAAGGTCAATGATGACTGATGTCCTTCACCCACCTCCAAACAGGCTGCCCCATGTTTGTACAGCATCAAGGACTTCCTCATGTAAACACACAGGGAGAAGGCCAAACAGTAAGAGCTGATCTTCACTCAGAAGGCATCTGCACGTCCACCTGCACCATGGTTATGAGCCGTATAACCTGAACGTGGTGATAGGGCCTTTGCTGTGGCAGGTCCTAAGCTTTGGAACGAGCTTCCTCTCAGCATAAGGGCCTCCACCTCTGATGCGGTTTTTAAGGCAGTGCTAAAAACCTACTTTTATGATCTGTCTTTTAAACTTTCTAACTAGTTTTTATTGTTTTACTTAAAGCGATCTGTGTACTCGCTGTATTTTTATCTGTGTCTTGTGACACAATGTTTTTATTTTCTGGATTTAATGTTTTATGTTTTTTACTTGATCAGTGTAGCGCCTTGGTGGCATCTTTTTGCCTGTAAGGCACGATTTACAAATAAAGTTGAGTTGAGTTGAGAGCTGTATGTGGAGCTTTAAACCTGATGCTAAACTACTGGGGTGCTTGATTTATGAACACCCGTTTGCTTGTGTGTGTTTTCTGTGTGTGTAAACACACACACTATCTCCAGGTTAATGATTGTGGAGGTCTGAGCTGCGATGCAGCTGTTATGTCCGAACCGGAGGAATGCTGCCGAGATGATGATGCTGACAAGGTGGGAGAGTGAAGCTGGGAAGGTGTGAGACGTGTTAATGCACTGAGGCACGGCACATACTGCTAACACTAGCATACAAAGTCTGAGATGGTACGGCTCCCATCTACCTGAATCCGCTTGCAAAGGCTCACGTCTCGGCCCGGCCGCTCCGGTCATCACAGGATTGTCGGCTAGCAGTGCCTACACCACGCTCAGGACAATCCAGACTCTTCTCATGCATCGTTCCACAAACGTGGAATGACCTTCAAAGCACTACCAGAACAGCGGCTTCCTTTTCAATTTTCAAGAAACTCCTGAAGACCCTGCTCTTCAGAGAGCATCTTCTAAACTAGCACCCTCCCTGCACCTGTCCCCCCCCCCCCCCCCCCCCTCTACTGTCCACTCCTTGTTCCCTCCTCTCCATGATTCATGTCAAGTTGTTGTTGTTATTGTTGTTGTTAGCCTCAAGAGCAACATGCCCATTATCACTTGTAAGCCGCTTTGGACAAAAGCGTCTGCTAAATACATAAACATAGTGAAACACACACGCTTTACTTTCATCTGTAAAGCAGCTGGTGTGTCTACATACCAGTCATGTTTTAGATGATGCATGAGTTGATTGAACTTTTTTTTACTGTCGTGAACAGTTTGTTTCACAGACAGAAAAGGTGGAAGGGAAGGATTGTTCCAGACATCATTTGAGGTGTGAATGTACACTCACTAGGGCTGCACAATATATCGTAAATATATCGTTATCGCGATATCAGCATGCACAATATGCATATCGCAAAGAACAGATAAATATCACAATGAATGGTCAGCTCAAATGTTTGCTACACATTCTGCATTCTGTCAATCAAACAGAAGCATGATGTTTTTTAACTAATCAAATAGAGCTCTTCACCCTTTTGGCCAATCAGGTGGGTTCTCATAGGTCAGATGCCCACCCCCGAGGTGGAGGGCACTTCATTTTGATGGTTAGCAAACACCTGAGTTAGCTTTGTTCTGCTCTTTATGCTGATTCTGCTTTTCCCGGGATCCACTGATTGCCTTTTCTTGTTTTCTTTTTCCCTTTTGTCACATCGTTTGCTTATCTCACTTTTATGATTTTTTTATTTTTGTTTTTGATTATTTTTGTTCCTGAGTGAAGTTTTTATTTATCGCAAGCAGTGTTGGGAGTAACGCCGTTTAAGTATAACGGCGTTTCTAACGGCATTCTTTAATAGGTAACGGAATAATCTAATTAATTACTTTTCCCGCCGTTGCAACGCCGTTACCGTTACTGGGGACGGAACCCCGTACGTTACTATGTGCTTGTCGAACGTTGAGCAGCAGTGTGAGGCTTTCCGACCGCCACACTTCAGCTGCAGCCAGGGAGAGAGAGGTGTCGGTAACACACTTACAAACACGATGATGATTGGCCGGGTGGGCGGAGACCCTCACGGTCTCAGTCACTGCATTCTGTAGACACAACGGGAATAACTCCGTTTAAAATAACCGCGTTAATAAAAAATTTGTCTTTCTGTAACAAGCAAACTAATTAATTACGTCTTCTTTCATCAAAACGTTGTTCCTGTTACTGGTAAGGAAATGCGTGCGTTAAGCAGTGGGGTGTGTTGAAGTTGTCGTCAGCTGATCAGGAGCTAAAGAGGCAGATGTTTAAGAGCATCACGGCCCGTGAAGAACGAGGAAGACGTGATGAATAGTCTACGGCTGCAGACCCGCAGATTTGTTGCTGCAGCAGCGAATCTGCGGGTCTGCAGCCGTGCCCTTAGCGTGACAGCGGGACGTCCCGAAGGTCCGCTCACCTGTTCACCGCTCAGACGTCCTGATCTCCTGCCTTCCTAGATTATCCAGCTGTAACCGGTTTCTGATCATGTCTTTAGTCCCGCTGTAACACTGATGCATCAGTCTCAGACGGCATGGAGCTCATGTGTTATTAGAACTACCTGTGTGTGTTTACCACCCAGCTTCAGCTCTTCTGTGGTTGGGTCTGACCCACGTTAGTACATTTAAGTCCTCCATCAGGCTTGTGCCTCTTCTAGTGTCATTTTAAAGGATATTTATTTATTTATTTAACCGTTACTAGATTACCAGCAACAGAAATGCTATTAAAAACACACAATTATGTGAAGCTGGAAAAATTAGAATGCTGTGCAAAATTACATTTATTTCTGTAATTTAACTAGACTGAGAGACCATTTAAAGGCTCGGGAACCTTTACAGGTGTTTCCATTTGCAATTTTAAATTTTAGCTGATTGGGTTTTTGTTAAATATCACACAGTGACCTTTTAATAGTCTAGATTAGTGTAATGTTCCTATTAGTAGTTCCTCCTGTTAAGTGCTTATTTGTTTAAATTATTCAGGTTTATATAAAACATTTGGACACACATTTTACTATGTTCAGTCATTAGTCATTTATATTTTACTATTGTAGTAATTCTTGCATGCTTTAATGAAAAAAGTAACTAAGTAGTTACTTTTGTTGGTAATTAGTTACTTTTATGATCTTGTAACTCAGTTAGTAACTGAGTTACTTTTTTGACAAAGTAAGCAGTAACTATAACTAATTACTTTTTTAAAGTAACGTTCCCAACACTGATCGCAAGTAATATCATCATCGCAATATTAAGGATTGTTATCGAATATCGCGGTTTTCCTAACATCGTGCAGCCCTAACACTCACTGTCCACTTCATTGAGTAAATTTGTCCAACTGCTCGTTAACACAAATGACTAATTATCCAATCACATGGTAAGAAAGAAAGAAAGAAAGAAAGAAAGAAAGAAAGAAAGAAAGAAAGAAAGAAAGAAAGAAAGAAAGAAAACTATCTTTTATATAGCACCTCTCAAGATAAAAAAATCACGAGGTGCTTCACAAAGAAAATAAATAAATTAAATAAAAAAAAAACAATTAAATTTATGTTTAAAATGAGAAAAAATTGTGATTAAAAATAATAATAAAGTAAAGTAAGGGAGAGAGAAAATGAAAAGAGGGAAATCAGTGGATCGCGGGGAAAGGCGGAATAAGTAGAAATGGTAGCAACTCAGTGCACGTAGGCATGTTGACACGGTCCAGACGACCTACTGCAGTTCAAACCGAGCTTCAGAACAGGGAAGAAATGTGGTTTAAGGGACTTTGAACGTGGCATGGTTGTTGGTGCCAGACGGGCTGGTCTGAGCATTTCAGAAACTGCTGATCTTCTGGGATTTTCACGAACAACCATCTCTATGGTTTACAGAGAATGGTCAGAAAAAGGGAAAACATCCAGTGAGGAGCAGTTCTGTGGGTGAAAATGCCTTGTTGATGCCAGAGGTCAGAGGTGAATGGCCTGACTGGTTTGAGCTGATAGAAAGGCAACGGTAACTCAAAAAAAACACTCATTACAACCAAGGTATGCAGAAGATCATCTCTGAATGCACAACACATTGAACCTTGAGGCAGATGGGCTACAGCAGAAGACCACACCAGGCGCCACTCCTGTCATCCAAGAACAGGAAACTGAGGCTACAATTCACAAAGGCTCACCAAAATTGGACCATAGAAGATTAGAATAATGTTGCCTGGTCTGATGAGTCTCGATTTCTGCTGCGACATTCGGATGGTAGGGTCAGAATTTGGTGTCAACAACATGAAAGCATGGATCAATCCTGTCTTGTAACAACTGTTCAGGCTGCTAGTGGTGGTGTAATGATGTAGGGGACCATTCCACTACCACTTTGGGCCCCTTAGTACGAACTGATCATTGTTGCAACACCATAGCCTACCTGAGTGTTGTTCCTGACCATGTCCATCCCTTTATGACCACAGTGTACCCATCTTCTGATGGATACTTCCAGCAGGATAATATGACATGTCATAATCTCAGACTGGTATCTTGAACATGACAATGAGTTCACCGTAATACTCACATGGCCTCCACAGTCACTAGATCTCAATCCAACAGCTCCTTTGGGATGAGGTGGAACAGGAGATTTGCATCATGGATGTGCAGCTGACAAATCTGCAGCAACTGCGTGATGCTATCATGTCAGTATGGAGAAAAGTCTCTGAGGAATGTTTCCTTGTTGAATCTATGCCACAAAGAATTAAGGTAGTTCTGAAGGTAAAAGGGGGTCCGACCCGGTACTAGCAAGCTGTACCCATTAAAGTGGCCAGTGAGTGTATAACAAAAGGGCTGGTGGATATTCTCTATGGTTTTATGCATGGCATTGGGGACAAATACTAACCCAAGTTTAGAGACATAAATGATCTTATAATAACACAATGAATGTAAAAGGCAAAACTCTAAACTGCCAAATGAAGCAAAAGAACATTGCTGAGACATTTAGGCAGTAAAATTATGCATAGATTTATATGTTTTATGGTTTTTTTAGCATCACACAATTTTTTTTTTTACTTTTCACATTATTTGATTCCAAATGTCACGTTTGCTAAGCCTGACAAGCCATCCTACATATGTGAAAATATAGCCAGGCTGTCACTCTCTCCTGTCTCTGTTCAGTCCTGTGTCCATGTTAATTGCTCCCACCTGCCTCTCGTCTACCAATCACCCAAGGTCCCAGCTCCTTCTGTATTTAAACCCTGTCAGTCCTTTTTGTCTTGTCTTGTTGTCATTGTTTCTATGTCCAGTGTGTCTTTCATTAAAACCCTTTAAATGTTCCCGTCTGTTTGCCTGCCTGCCTTCTTCCCCTGCATTTGGATCCTCACCTCCGCTCACCTCCCCGGCACGCTCGTGACACTGGCCATGACCCATAGATAGAGACTGGTCGTGCGGAGGATTCAATGGTCGTTTTTCAAACCGTCTCTGCATACTATTGGACAAGGAACAACGTGAAGTATTCACCACTACAGAAATCAGTCAACACTTCCACCATACACCAACCATCAAAGAAAATGCACATACATCCTTTTTCTAAATAAAGTTCCTCTATCTGCTCTTGACCCAAAGAAAAGCGTCCAAAGTTGATGCCAAGGTCGCTTCAAATGAGTGCCGTACCTGAGACGACACCACCTTTGAGGTTTTTCTGTCAGAGCTCTGGCGTAAAGGCCACCCAACATCTCCATACAAACATAGAGTGCTGTGATTAGCCTGACCTAAAACTGTTCGAGCCAATGGCAGACCTGCTGAGCATGGATAGGCCGACCCGCAGAGCAAAATCTTTTGCTTCTGCTATGATTAGCCTAGATTTCTATGCTAGTGCTTAATAGAAGTGGAAACAACTCTCAAAAATGGAAAATGTTTTTTTTCAGGTACCAGAAACACCAGAAAAAACTGAAAAGATATCTGTCGGTCACATTAGCTGACTCTGTTAGTTGCAGATGCACAAAAAGCTCTGGTGCTGCTGTTTCAGGAAGTAGAAGTTAGCCAGAGGAGGAGGCAGAAAACAGCATGGAGTCTTACTCATTAGTGTTCATGACATTCCCGACATCTTGCCTCTGATTGGCTAACAGCAACACAACTCTACCACTGACTGTTTTGCAATGCTGATGTTTTATTTATACAAACATATGCCTGAAGGAGTTCCTGTTGTGGAGTTGCTAATGCTAATGTTTAGCTTCTAATATCCAAAATGTGCTGTGCTCTCTGGCAGCAGCCTTCCCTCGTCAAAAGCCAAGATGGGCACATCCATGAATGCAATGTGATGTAGGTCTGACTGGCTTTTTCTGACCGGAACCTTTCCTTGTCTGCTTTCTATCGGCGGCTCATGCAGGAAATAGGGACAGAAGACTATATTCACATTCAGCCTGTATGTGAACCGTATTTCAAAACTAACGAGTATAAAATGGTTTCTTAGTGAACCTGCTCTTCAACCAACCCACTGTCATCTGGACAAATCAGGCAGCACTGTCAGGGTCATGTTCTTTGATTTCTCCAGTGCATTTAACACAATCCAGCCTGATGTACTTTGCCAGAAACTCCAGAAGACACAGGTGGGGGCCTCACCTATCACCTGGATTAAAGACTACCTGACAAACAGACCGCCGTTTGTGAGGCTGAAGAACTGCACATCAAACCAGGCGATCAGTAACATTGGAGCACCACAGGGGACTGTACTCTCACCATTCCTTTTCACCCTGTACACCTCAGACTTCCAGTACAAATCAGAGACCTGTCATCTACAGAAATACTCAAGATGACTCTGCAGTTGTCGGGTGTATCAGAGATGGACAGGAAGCTGAGTACAGAGAGCTGGTGGAGCACTTTGTGGCATGGTGTGGAAACAATCATCTGACCTTGAACGTGAACAAAACAAAGGAGATGATTTTAGACTTCAGAAGAAACAGGGTGGAGTCAAACACTGTTTCCATCATGGGAGAAGAAGTGGAGGTGGTTGAGGAATACAAATACCTTGGAGTTCACCTGGACAACAGACTGGACTGGAGAAAGAACAGCGAAGCCGTTTACAAGAAGGGGCGCAGCAGACTGCACTTCTTGAAGACGCTTAGGTCCTTCAACGTCTGTAGCAAGATGCTGCAGATCTTCTACAAGTCTGTTGTTGAGAGTGTAATCTCTTCAGCCATCGTCTGTTGGGGTAGCAGCATCAGAAGCAGGGACCTGAAAAGGCTCAACAGCCTAATAAAAAAGGCTGGTTCTGTTCTGGGGACGACTGTGGAACCACTGGAGGAGATAATGCAAAGAAGGATTCTCCAGAGAATCAAGAAAATGATGGACAACCCTGAGCATTCTCTTCACAAGACTGTCCGACAACGGAAGAGTGTCTTCAGTCAGAGGCTTCTTCAGTTTGGCTGCAACACTGACCGCTACTGGAGATCCTTCCTGCCAACAGCCATTGTAATATACAATAACTCTTTGATGACTTGATTATTATTATTATTCTGAGCTACTACAGCATCAATTTCCCTCTGGGATTAATAAAGTATTTTTGAATTGAATTAAATTAAATCATCTGATTGCAAATAAAGCCATAACATAATCACATATGAACCATGGATTAAAGTGACTTCTGAGTTTGATTGTGTTTTAATGTTTTTAGATCAATTACTCCTAATAAAAACTCCTGTTAATGGCAGAGCACTGGGCTCACTGTGTGAAAAGGAAAGAAAATAAACGTAGCAACAGTTGCTTAAATCATGTCCTTATAAACATTCAGCTTTGTAGTACCTGATGTGTAAAACTAATGTCCGGTAAAACCAGCTGCTAGTCATCACTAAACCGCTTTCCTCTGCAGCATCTTACAGCTGATTTCATTTAGGTGACTACAGATCCTGGACCTGCTAGCTGGTCTGTGGTTAGAGGTCCAGTCTTTCTGAGGAATCAGTTCTGTGATCAGCAGGATCAGGAAACATCCCAGCTGAGTGACATTTTTACAGCGACACATAAACCTCTGAAAAGCTGTTAGAGATCTCCAAGACTGATCTCAGGTCTGAAGAAAGAGCAGAAGATTTGAGATTAAAAGAATAAAGACACCGCTCTTTTAAAATGGTTTAGAGGATATTATCAGATAATAACCAGATGAAGTTCTGAAGGGACAAAAAGAAAGCCTGGTGCAAGATTTCCACAGAAACACTCGGATGTTTCCCGTCATCGATGTGCTCAGGCATCACGTGGCAAACTGCAGCAGTGGACACCAGGACCGCCGCTCCCTCTGCCTCTATTGATTTCACTCATAAAACCTGCGCAGCTACATTAGAGCAGAACCAGTAACAACATTACACAAATCCCACTGGATCCCAGCACAACGGGCCTCATCAAACAGACACTTTCCTGCCTTCCTCCCCATGAATGGAAGCAGAGCCAACACCCAAAGCATGACTCGCCGTGCGCCTCATTTACACAAATTAAACATTTAATTGGATTGTTGAGTATAAATGTGTCTCACTTGGCTGGAGTCCCTTATTCTAAAAGGTTCTATCACTTTCTAGTCAGGGGTCGAGTAAGAGAGCAGAAAAATAAAACAACGCCAATAACTTTTAGCTGTTAGCGTGCTTGACTCATTTGCTGTCCAGTAAAACATCTGATCTTAGTGCAGAAAATGAATCTGTCTTGTCTAACAGCAATAAAATGAAACATATCAGAAGGATTTCAGAAACTATAAAACAGTTTTAAGAGTTCCTGTTGATCAAAAAGGCAGTTTTATGAGCACACATACGTCTGCTTTCTACTAAAGAGCACGTCAACTTCACACAAGTAGATAAAAGTGAATCCAGCGTGTTTAAAGGAACATCCACATCCACCACAGAGGTTAAATTAAAATCTGACCACAAAAGGAGGAAACGTTACTCTTTGCCGAAGGGTACAAACACTGCAACAACAGATGGAGAGAAACAGCAAGACTGAACACACACACACACACACACAGCGAGTGACAAACATAACCCAGTCAGTCACACAAACACCACAGCAGCCTGGCGGAGCAGAAGACAAGGGGAAACGTCTCCTCACACAATCATGTTGCACTGCAGATAAAGGCTCTGAGTTAAGCAAAGCAGGCCCAGGCGGATCCTTCTGCAGGAATATTAAAGCTGGGAATGACACATCTCACCCAATGACTCATAAACATTCCTAAAACCCTGTCAGAAGGAATTTACTCTCATGCCTGTTTAGGAATGCAGCTTAAACTTTAATTAAGTTGTTGCTGTTGAATGCTGATATAATTTAGAGGAAAAGCCTTTCCCCCACAGAAGATATAAGCACGTCTGTAAACGGTGAGGGTACGGTGACCATTTGCTTTTCTGACTCCAACAAAATTTAATAATCACTAAGTTTGTAATACTTGCTTAATAATGCCTAGAGAAATTGTATTTTCTGCTAAAACGCAGCATAAATGCTGAGTGCTGAATGACAATACCAAAAAGCTGAATTCACTGACAATAGAACAATGTTCTGCAGCATGTTTCAAGTTAAAATGAAGGTTTGTGGTGGAAGCAGCTTAGAAAGAGAACACGGTTTCTGAAGGATCTGACGATAACTGCATTATTTTATAGGACAGAAATGTCTGAGCACCAATCTTACAAAACAGCTGTTGGAAAATCATGCATTAGGGTGAATGCTGACTCAGCACTAAACAACAAACTACTGATGACTTTTTTTTCTAACCACAAAAAGATAATTAGCCTAAAGTGCCATGGCAATATTAAAAAACATTATATTGTAATTATGCACATTTTCTGATCATCTTTGCATCTGTTCCCATTTCTCTTTTTAAATCAGATTAGACTGCTATTACAGGATTTGGAAGATTACAATTTTCAGCCAATACACATGATCTCAGTATACACAAATATTTAAGGCCTATCAATTCAAACGTGTTTCAAAAATTTCAGCTTAAATTGCTAAAGTAGCGGATGTCAATATGAAAACTTGATAAGACAAACTAAACTGTTAAATCTTGACAGAAACATTATATTAATATTAGTTCTGTGTTTATAAACAAGGGAACGTTTTAGCTGAATTGTCCAATAATTAGAAGTCAATTAATCAAAAATAATCTACAATTACAAATAAATAATGGTACAAGCTTAATATAATTAGGAATTAACTGTAATAAGATGTTTTGTCACATTCCTACGGCTCAGAGAGAAGCAGCATCCCCGTGTGGGACGTCCCATTCCCAGATATACAAACAAAAAATCCTGATCCAAACGGTTCTGGATCCGATTTCTGACGCTGCCCCTAAAGAACAAAGAGCCGTTACTTAAACACCTGGTCTCAGTACAGTAGGATGAACGTGTGTGTGTGTGTGTGTGTGTGTGTGTGTGTGTGTGTGTGTGTGTGTGTGTGTGTGTGTGTGTGTGTGTGTGTGTGTGTGTGTGTGTGTGTGTGTGTGCAGTAGCTGAGTAAACTAGAGTTACTTAAGCCTCTTAGGAAATCACGCTCTCTGGCCAAACAGCCCCACGAAGCTGCAGCGCTTCACTACGTCCGAACCGGACCGAAGCGGTCCAAAAGCGGCAGGGTCGACTACGGAGGGTGGGTTAACGGAATCAGCTCTGGGTACTTACGTTGTTCTCCGAGAAGGGGGGTATTCCAACAAGGCAAAAAGCAACTCCATTCATTGGACAGCTCAAACTGTTGGGCTGCAACAAGGAGACAGAAAACCGCTCCGAGCGGAACAAAGCTCCAGTCCAACACAAACTTATATAGCTTTAACTCTTTTCTAACTTCCTTCCTCTTCCCAAAAATTCCCAACTCTGTGCATTCTCCTCCTCCTACTCCTCGTCTTCCGCCAGACTACATCAATTCGGTTCCAAATCCCAGCGAGCTGAGCTCGCGCTGCCTGGAAAACGATCGTAGATGAGTCAACCCCGGTCTAAGCATGCGGGATCACCGGAAACGGGGAAATCCATCCTTCAAAATAAAATCCAGGAAACGTTTCAACAAAGGCAGCGGAAATTATTCCATTCTGTGGAAGGATAAAGAAATATTAGGGCTGGATGCATTTCTGGTAATCTTTTTCTTTGTGTGCGTAAATATTATTTAGCACTACAGTCCTTACATTTATAAATTTATAATTTATAAATTAGTCTGTAATTTTATTCCAATAAAGTTATTGGAGCTTTAAATAAAGGTTTTATACTTTAGTTTTTTTTTTACACTTTAGGTTGTATGATAAAATTATAGCACAATTATAAAACCCAGGAACTAGAATAATCTGTTCACATTTGTATTTTGTTTTTTATGACTAACAAAAAGACAACATTTTGTGAATAGGGATACAACAGTAAACACCTGAAATGATTAATTTTTCATTAAATCGTCTCTTTTTTGAGCTACATAAAAGCATTTAACCATAAAAGTATACGTGAATCGTTTGTATATATTTTTGGAAGTTTTTACTTTTATTTTATTTTTTAATGTCCTTGGAAACAATAGATCTATTGCGTTAAGAAAAAAGACACTCTGTCAGGTAGATATATTTTTATTATCAGTGCACTTTCCCACAAATACTTCTATGCATGTTTGCATAACATTTATAAGGGAATAAATTTAGATTAAGTATTTATATACGATCAAAGCCCTGACCCAGAGCGTGAATTTAGTGATTTATGTGGAAAATACTACTACTTTGTTTTGCTTCCCTGAGGCTTTTATATCCATTCATTACCAGAAGTAGAGTCTGCTCCACTAGAGTTACCTTGACGCCTGTGGACCAAAACAAGGATGAGGGCGCTTTGGCAAAATCTTTGCGCTCCGCCCATAAAACTCGCAGTGTGCGGGCTCCCTCTGGCTGCGCCAAAACACGAGGAGCACACCTTCGTAAGAACAAGGTGGGTAACAGACAAGTTCCTGTCACAGCATCGACTCAGGTAAACATCTAACTAGTAAGCATCACAAGTCACTAGTAGTATCTCAAATTTCAACTCAAAATTCACTTAAAAAGCTCGACTCATGTGACGTAACACCCCTCCCCATCCTTACTCTGTTTACTAAAAAATGTTTTTAAAAGGCAGATGTAAAATTACATAATTTAACATTTATAAATGTTTCATAAATCCAGCCAACTAATCATTTTACACAAATCTAACTCATACTTGAGATTTATTACAAGAAAACCACATGGTTATGAAACAGGGTGTATCATGCATAACTTTAGTTTAACAAATAAATCCCACAGCCACCAAAATAAACCACGTGATTCAAGATTAACCGAGAAAAGAGTTGAACAATGGCTGAAAACATAAATTACAGCGAGAGGACAGGCGTTCTCATAAAAAAAATGACAGAATTTAAAAAAGACTTTGCAGGCCGACATTCTCAGAAAGATGGTGACACATTTGTATTTTTAGCAGCTTTGGCTGCAAATAAACTTTGTTCATGAATCGATAGACGGGTAAAGCTTACTCATCACCAGAACAGGAACCTTAGCCTGCTGCTGCTAAGAAAGAGCATTACAATATGTGCTATGTATACAATGTGCATCATGTGAAGTGGGTGTGAACTGGAAGAAAAGGAAATGCAGACTTGATGCTGCTTTATCTGCTGCCGTGGCTCAAAGCTGTGGGCCCATATGGCTATCATTACTCTGAGAGTTACCGAGGAGCCACTTCAAAAGGAAGGCTGGAGTCATAGTGGGGAAAACAGAGCTTACAGGAGTCTTCCCACGGCAAGAGCCACAGCTGCCAACTCAGCCTTCACCTCAGCATTTCTCCTGAGTCTGCTCACTCTTCCCTCAAAGCCCCAAAGTCTGCTTCTGGTCTGTTCTGAGACACTCAATCCCTGCCAAAGGCTTACAGGAGGATGGTCTCTGAAGGTTTAGATATGACCCTCACTCATCTCTTCTTTGACAGGGATAATTACCATGTGTTCATAAAAATCCTCAGCATGTTACAAAGCAGCATCAGTAAACCCTGAAAGGTCTGGAAATCCACCGTGGCAGAATGAGAACCCAGAGGAACTTAGCAGGGGTATCCAGGTCTTATGGTGGAAGAGGAGAGGAGAGCAGATGGTCTCTACAAATAAGAAGAGCAATGATGCAGATGGTGGGGCTCGTGGAGATGCTTTTTGAGGGGTCATGCAGTATGAGGGATGCCACAGCTGGACATTTTATATCCTCTCTGTTCGGCTCGAACTCTCTGGCCCACTCAAGAGACAGCACTTTATTTTAAAGGGATAAGTCAGTCTTTGCGCTTTCACTCAGCGCGATAAAGTATATGCCTCCTCACACATTTGGTTTGTTGCTGATTTTTCTTTTTTGTCACACTTAAAGATGTGATTCACTCATTTCATCAATTCATTTGCAGTGGTCTCTAGGAATGGATGCCTGTAAAACACTGTGCAACTTTTTCACTCATAGCATTCAGCTCCAAGTGTTGGCTCCAAGAAGACCTTGAGACTGTTGTGTTTTTATTGATGTCTTTATGTCTCAATTTTATTAGCAAAAAATGAACAAAACCAAACTTTGTTAGTTTTGTCTGTTGTTCTTGGAGTTTGCCGTAGAAGGACATGCAGGGGTTTATGGGGGTTGGAGAAGGAAGACGAAAAAAGGTTTGATCTGTTTTTTTAATACACAAATACGGAAAACATGGTTTCTTGACAAGCCTTGTAATTGTGTGAGAAGAAAAAAGTAAAAATCTAAAGAAACAACGTGTGTTGACAGAGAAAGAACTAAGGAGCTGTGTTGATGCGTGCACTATATGAGTGGCTCGGGTACTTTTGGGATGCAGCATTACTTCAACAGTGCGATACACTCACGAGGGACAAGCAAAATATCAATCATGTTTGATAATCGTGAGACCGAGCTTGTTGTGTGGCGTTGATCGCTTCTCATAACCCCCTGTATACCACATGACACATGATACAAAAATCGCACCGACCTCAAAGATTCTCGCACAGAAGAAAATCATCTTAAAACGGTTCAAAAATCACACAGGGTACTCCTGGCTTTGAGTCATACTCTGGGGGAAAAAGCTCCGGTGCACCTGTTTCAGGAACTAGAAGTGAGCCAGATCAGAGTTGATATTCAGGCGGCAGGATTTGGAGTCTTATTTCCTGAAATTTGGACATCTCTCCTCTGATTGGCTAACAGCAACACGACTTTACCACTTACTCTGTTTGCTTTGCAAAGTTGATGTTTAATTTCCACAAATAAACAAGCCTGGAGGAGTTCTGCTGGGGGTGCTAATGGTTAGCTTCTACTAGCTGAGATGTCATCTGCTGTTTCCCAGACGTTAAATCAACAACAGCCTTCCCCATCGTGATTGTTAAGTGACAGTGTGACGTAGATCTGTCAGGATTTTCAAATCCTATAATTTCACTATTTATTTTCCATCAGAAGCTAATAGAGGAAATAGATGTAGGAGACTATTTTCATGTACAGCCTGCACGACAAACTCAGAGTGACAAATTATAATCAGAAGTAATAAACAGAAATAATAATTAAAAAGATGTTTTTTTCAGTGAACCACACCTTTAAATGTTTTAAATCAGCAAACAAGTTTCAACATCAGAGAAATATAACCTGGATAAATAAAGGTGAAGTGTGTTTCTGTCACCTCACGGTCTGATTGGCTATACATAACATTCAACAAGCAGCACATTTGCTTGCCCTTGAAAATCTGACCAAGACAATCAAACTTGTTTGAAAGCCTGGATATATTATCTGAAAATGTTTTATGTCTCTTCAAGCAGACCAGAGTGCTCCTAACATACCACACATGGTAAGACTATCTGATAAGATTATCTTTAGAACCGTTATGGTCCTCATGCGCATCCTTAAGATTGTTGGAAGGGGAGGAGCTTGTCAGAAATCAGCCTGGTTTTCCTGCCGTGTAAACCGGACAGTGGACTTTTATCAAATCTTTCTGTGGACTAACAAGATAAAAGTTGATCTTTTGAAGTTGTGTGTCCCATTCCATCTGGAGTACAACTAACTGTTTATCAAGTAAACAAACATCAAAGCAACAGTCAAATGGTCTGGGGCTGCTTTGCTGCTTCAGGACCTAGGCCATTTGCTGTAATTGATGGAACCATGAATTCTGCTCTCTACAGAACATCCTGAAGGAGAATTTCTGACATTTGACCATAAACCGGTCGGTCACGCTGAAAATCCACGCAAAACCAAAAAACCTGGCTGAATTAAAACAATTCTGCAAAGCAAAGAGAAACAAAATTCCTCCATCGGTCCTGTGAGAAACTCATCAACACTTATCACAAACAGTTGATTGCTGCTGGTATTACAGTAATTTTATGGATGGATCACTTCTTCATATGGGACCAGATTGGTTTTGGATAGGTTTTCTATCTTAATAAGTCATATTACTCTAATATGGAAACTAGTTAGCTGATCTGAAACATTTAAGTGACAAAGAAGCAAAACAAGAATAAGCTTGTATGGGGAAAATACTTTTTCAACACTCTGTATGAAAGCAATCCTGTGTTCATTCTGTTTGGGGTTTGTCCACATCTTATGTTAAGATGCATGCTCATACAGGCTCATGCAACATCAAGAAGCCTGTCAGGGAAGAAAAATGGGCCTAGGAGGCCAAGAGGCCATGGATGCCGGTCAGCTGAGAGGGGAAGATGCAGAGAGAGAGCAGATTTGTTAAGCTGTTGTGTATTCCAGCAGTGTGGGAAGACTACCCAGATTAATCCAACCAAAAGTCGTGTTTTTAATTATTTCACTCCCAAGTCACAAACTGTGATAAATTGATCACTCCTCTGAGGATGCTCTGGTTCTTGCATTTTTTTCTCTGGTCGGCCTTGCTTCTCTCTGACACACAGCCTCAGGCACTGGGAATGATGGAGTTAGCCCCTGATCTGATGGCGATGTGAGGTGACACTTTGCAATTTTTCCCTTGAGGGCCGGCTGGAAATGAGCAGGAAGCATCCAGAGACCGCAAAAGGCCTTCCCTCAGTCGTTATGTAATCACGTGCACAGTCTGGCGCCTTGTACGACAAATAAATAGCATTTACTCACTCCTTCACACCCCCAGGACTCCCACCTCCCAATCTGAGTTTGGAGAGTAGAGATACGGCAGAAATTATCGGTACCCCCATCCCATTCTGGCCACTTCGCCGAGCTTCGTAGTAATTGTGAACACTCCATTAATTCCAGATTAGCCAGACCTGTTCTCCTCATTCCTTCACATCCCCTCTGATTCACTCCACTTCCTTCAAGTAACTGAGTCCGACCTTTCAGTAAATGTCCGTCACCCGATCTGCACACACGCAGCTTGAAGAGTGAGGAGTATAACTGCCACATCTTTTCAGCATCACTCACTTGAAGGCTTTACAGGTCTTGCAACACTCTGCTCTCTGTTTGGAGGGCAACACGACCCTCTACTCGGTACAGAGGCAGCTAAAGAAGGAGCACGGAAGATTTTCTTACAGTTAGGAGCAAAAAAGGACACAATGTGAAAATCCAGCCTAGCTACAGTATCACTTTCTCCCCTCTCTGCTCTGATATACAGAAGAAACCTTGTTTTTGTTCCTGCTTCATATGTAATAAGATGCTGATTAACGTTAACCCGACTCCATGAAGAGATATTAGCCTGGTGTGAGCTGGAGGCATGTCAGGAGCTGGAGAAATGTGACTAAATGCTCACAAATATAACTGAGTACACACACCACAGTAATGTGGGACTGGGACAGATGAAAGAGGGTGAGGTTCAGATGCGACTGGGATGAAGATGCAAGTGATTCTGTTGTGTGATTGTCTCCGGCTGCCTGTTGTGGCAGTTCTTTGAAAGGGGGCTGCGGGAAGGTGGAGGGGCAAGGCAGTGACCCAACCCTGCATGGATTCCAGCCAGAGCTGCAAATCCCACCTCACCGCACGAAAGAGGAGCCCCCTTTGTCTGGGAGGACAACTGGTTCAAGAGGAGGAAACAGCTGGGTGGGACGAACAAACAGAGAAGCTGGAGGGAAAACTGTCTAAGAACTGCAACTTTTGGGAGGATTTGTTAAAGCAGATTTGATGCCCTCGTTCATTTTGTGTGAATTAATTTGGATTTTCATGATTGAAACAGTAGTTGATAATCTTGAGATGATCTCCAGAAAGAAAAAAAAATCATTTCAAATAGCCTCTTTATTATAATTCTTAATTCTTTTAGCACAATGTTTATTAAAGGATGATAAATAGGTGGCCGGAGCTGTTTGTGAGTCGTCATCCAGAATTGGCTCAGAGCCCTGCAGGGAGACGTTAGAAGCAAGGCAGCTTTACAGTTCATTCAGAGGCAATCCAACGTCCTTTCCGTTGGTCCTCTCAGCCGTTGTGTCCCCATACAATATCAGCCCGTCCAGGACTTTGCTAAGACGCACGCATATTGCAACTTCTTTGGCAGTGAGTGATGCCACTGATCAGCGTAATGAATCATCCACAGACATTAAAAAGATTTAGAACATTTTATTCTGAATGTCCAGAAGAACCATCGTTTCTTACGGTTTTAAGGTGCTCCGTAGGAGACCACAAACGGCGTAAATTATAGTGTCATGCATTTTTCAGTGTTGGGACATTGAAAAATAAAAACAGTGTTAAGGCGGTGTCCACGAGCCTTTTGTTTGAGCTGTTGCAGTGGCCATGTTTCCCGGTGATACAAGCAGAGTGCGCCAGGAAAACGTGTGTCATGAGAACGTGTGTTTTTTGGCATTTGGGCGGTGCGGGAACGCATATAGATACGAGACATAGAGACGAGAAAAGTTGTGGCGTACCAAATGGCCATGTTTTTCAACAAAATGACCAGAAGTTAACTTTAAACTTACAGGCCAAACTTCTTCACACAGGTAAATCTGACACCGTGGTGCCGATATGAAGAAATGAACTTGAGCCAATATTCTTAACTAATCCTGCGTACATCATGAGTCCTCAAGACTGAAAGACGCAGGACCTCTTATCTATCCTCTTTAAATATAGTATATCTTCCCTGGCTCATATAATGACTTTAAAACTTTATATAATCATATTTTGTTGAACGAACAATATGTTTAAATCCAAAATGTTTGACTAATGTGTCCTATACTTTACATCATCTTATCACTTGTAAGTCGCTTTGGACAAAAGCGTCTGCTAAATACATAAACATAAACATAAACATCAGTGAATGATTGGTTAACATGAATATTTTTCCTGTAATGATTTGTTTCGGATCTTAAAATACACCAGATCAGTATTTGTCGAATTAATTATTTAATCTATCAGTATGAACACAATGATATCATAATATAATTATTCATGTTTAACATTTTTGCTTCACATAACTGTTATAAAATTTTACTTCACACTAAGAATAACCTCTAAGTATCTGAGTGAAGGAGTGATCTCATGAGGTATTTGCTAACTCCCTTTAAAACTTGTCAAATTCTGACTTGTCTAAATTTGTCAACAACAGTTAATAAAAGGTTAGATCACTTCCTGATCTAACCAGTTCTCTGCCAGCTCCTTACTCGATAGGCCGACTGGATGAGCAAATCATTTGGAACCATCCTCTCTTTTGACTCAAACTCACAGTTGCTCTACAACGCTTGCGAGTGGTTTCAGAAGCTACAGCACCTCAGATGTGGAAAGTCTTACTTGCAGACCCTGGTGCTGTTTTCTGGCCGGTGATATCTGAACTCAAAGGGAGCTGCAACTCTTTGAGATCCTATAGGAACCATTGTGTCCGGCGACATCACCAATCTGACTGCCACTTCCCCGGACCGCTCAAAAGCTACCGTCAACAAAGGGGTATTGTAGACTTGCACGATGGAGTCGGATGGTTTTCTGAATAATCTCTAGTTTACTAAGTCAGACAGTCAAACTGATTTTACAACCCAGAAATCACAAGATCTCTCAGATACTTAATAAGGTTTTGCTACAAACATCTAACTTACATTCTGTAGCCTCCAGAAACGGTCAGTTTTCCATCTACAGTGTGACCTCGTCAGTATCGGGTCATTTGGAGACATAAAGCTTGGTTTATGCTTGACGCATTCACTTTCTGCTTGGTGATGCGGCTCGCGGGTGGAACGCGCTTCACAACTCGCAGCGTTTATGGTTCGTGCGGTTCGTCTCTGCGGTGAGCCAATATTCTCCCAAACTGTAGGGGGCAGCATGGAGCTCTACGGCATCCATCCAACACTACACCATAGTAGAAGTAGAAATTACTGTTTACAACATGGCATTTCAGCATTTTTAACAGCGTCCTCGTCTTTTCTGACAGTGCGAGCTATTTCTCTCCAAGAATTATTAACAACATGTTGATCACGGTGATCTTTGAGAGCTGAATCATACAAATGTCTGTATTTACGAACCTCCGCCATACTAGTTCTTGCCGGTCTGCCATGTTTTTCCGCGTCCGACCGTCTGCGTGGTTAGAAAATTTCCTAGGTGCGCGTTGCGGAAATTTTGGGCCGTGCGGAGACACGGTGGAGGGACGCGGTTGTTAAAATGACGCAAAATGACGCAACTTTTCCGCGCGGAGCCGTGCGGACCTCGCGGACGCGTCAAGCATAAACCAACCTTAAGTCTTAATTGGTGCCTTTAATCTGCAAGAAAAATACTGTTGTTTGCCCAAGGCCCCTCGCAAGCTCCCTCTTATCTAAGACTGCTTTTCTTCACAGAACAAGATGGATGAACTTTCATGATTAAATCATATAATGACATGAGCAACACAAGTAACTAATCAAATAATGAAATGAACAACACAAGTAACTAATCATATAATGAAATGAACAACACAAGTAACTAATCATATAATGAAATGAACAATATGGTTAAATGAAATGTTTTAATTAATCTGTGCTTAAATTACTGAAGTTGAAATTAATATTATTATTATGTTGAAAGATTAATAAGGATGAAATGAAATATATGACCCATAAATTTAATCAGCGCACTGACTGGACAAGACACACTCACCATATCTCCATGGCGCAAGTTAAACTTAACGTCACTGCACATAGATATTTTCTTATCCACAAAATCAGCATCTTTGTATCTGAGGGAGGTGTGTGTCTGAGTTTGTTGGCAAAACCCATTTTCATGGCAAGTTCTGATTTGTCAGTAAACCAAACTATGGCCATTATTATAACAGAATTACTTCCTGAGTGATTCAGTTGAGCTTAACTCTGACTGGCCATCGGAGGAAGCCTCGTCTCCCGTCGCATCTTTGACAAGCTGTCAAACCTGTTGCACGCTACAGCTGATACCGCAAACGGTTCCTTCAGAACAAAGCTGAACCAGCTCCGACTCCCTAAGAGTCCTTCCATAGACGCAAAACAAGTCCACCTGTTTGCCGTGACCTGGGGACGACTCTGGACTGACCTGGTCGTACTGCGGTTTCTCTACGGACTTCGGTACCGTGGGGTCTACGGACTCCCAGACATCTCAGATCCAAAAGAGAGTCTTGGATAAGGGTACGTAGACTCGACAGATTGCGTCTGATGTGGTTTTATAAACCATCACTTATAGTTTATAGCAGACCAAATTCACTCCCACTCAGAACTCAGTTTCTCCAGATACGAAGGTTCTGATAACATCACATTCACACATCATCACCCCTCCATCCACTTACATTCATTCATCACATAAAGTGTTTCCTAGTTGTCATGTTTTTAATTGTTTATTTTTTTATAAACTTGACTCAGTCTGAATTGATACGAAGTGTCTTACGATCCCTGAATAAACAAAGAATCCTAATTCTTCTGGTTAAACATTCAAAGATCAATCAGACTGGATTTCCATATTTATGTAGAAATTCACACCTTATTGGCCAAATGTAGAGTGGTATATTGAGCTTTAAAAGCACCTTAAATATATACGTATGCTAACCCTACAATTCTATCATTTCATTCATACGTTGTCATGTGTAATCATTCATTTAGAAATATAGAATTAAATTCATTTTTATAAACTATATAATTGACTCTGTCTGAATTAATTTGAAGTGTGTGTTCCCTGTATAGTTCAAAGAACCTAAGGTAATATTAAATCAAAAATTCAAAGATCAATCAGATTGATAATTCATATTTATATGGTATATCACATCTTATTGGTCATTTAACAAATATGTAGCCACATCCAAAACGCTACAAAGTCATGCCAAAGTCACACAAGCAGGTAAATGAGCATGGAGGCAAAGAAAATGTTAGGCACACATTGTCTTTGTTGTGCATGCGTTCCTGTGCAGTATTTATGTGTGTAAGTGAGGGTCAGAGCATGCATGGACCAGCCGTAGCTCCCTCGACATCCTAACAGACCAGTTCACCATTGTCACAAATGCAAACGCTTCTCCTATCAGCCTGTTGATCTTTAATTTAACCCTCTGGAGGCAGGCGTTGCAGATTTGCAACGTTAAAACCTACCTACCTGGTTACTCCACACACGCATTTCATGAGCATTTTTTTTAACTCTGAAGTACCCCTGAAGGACTAAAGCCTGGTTTATGCTTCTCCGTCAGCTCCACAAGGGACAGACACACACGGATTGATGGAAGCGTTTTGCTCTCATACTTCTCCGTCTCCTGGGAAGTGTTGCAAAGCAATTGCCCGGCAGGACAACAGAGGGCGTAGCGCTGTTCTGTGGTATCCTGTCATGTATCGGTCCAAGATCGTGTTTATATTGTCTTTTTTGTGTATATAAGAGACTTTTAACACGGACATATTTGTCTCTCATTCTCCCACCGCTTCATGCGCTCCCCACCTCTAAACCCACGTTTCCTGTCATTTCCGTCCACAAATAAAACGCTTGCTGCGCATCTTTTCACTCATCCAGTCACGGGAGGATGAAACGTTCATATTTTTAGAATTTTTTCGCGAGTCATTCTTCAAGCTTCTCCGTGTCTGCCACTAGTTAAACTCGGCTCTCTTTGCAACGGCGGCGCTGTAAACAATAGCGGCGTCCTGACCAATCACAAGCTTCCGTAATCCGTCTCGTTCGACGGATGTTTAAAAAAGTAGGCTCGACTCCGTACGTACTTGCGTGCCTGTCGGAGCCCTACGCAAGGACGGATAATGGCGTTGCGTGTCTCCGCACTGACGCAGACGGAGAAGCATAAATCAGGCTTTAGTTGTTCGTCCTTTTATCAGAACTTATTTTGAGCCTGAGAGGGTTAAAGTATCTTCAATTTCCAAAATCCTGCAGTACTTTTGAAGCGCATTTAGGACACCGCTGCTGCGCAGCAGTACCCATGTTCAGACAAACCTTTAGTCTTTATTTCTCTGAACAGAGGCCATTCATACATCTGTCTTTACCAGGGAAGAAACTGTTATTTTGCTCAGAAAACTTTAAATAGCTGTAAAATCTCTTTAATTATGAAAGTACTTTTTCCAAATCAATCTCGTTTCCAATCAGGTACTCGTAAACATCACATCAATGTCTGGCACAGAGCCAGGGTTCACATGGGTGCACACGGGAGTGTTTGAGATAGGGGAACAAAGAGCAGAAAGTACCAACTAGCAAGAGGAGTGTAATCAGCTCTGATCCCATCCTACAAAGTCTCCATGTCGTCTGAGCGAACAAGTTCCCCGTAGCTCCCAATAAACACTCAATAAGTGAATCACATCCAGGAAATTCTGCAGTTTCTAAAAACAGTCACCGCTGTTTCTATAAATGCTTGCCACACATTCTTAAAAAGGGCAGCTTTTTCTTTCCCCCTGAACCTGTGAGACAAACATCGTCTCCAGGTTCCAGCAGCGGCTCGGTGGGTTTCCTTCCTGCTGCGCTCCACTTCACAAGGAACCTTCTTTACCTTTCACAGTTCCATTTCCGGACACGGGGAGACAATGGGGACACGTTCTGAGGGTGAGACATGTCCTCAAGGTACTTTTGGGAAACACTTTGTCTGATATCAGTGAAAATGTTTACATCGGACTTCTCGTTTGGCCAGCGCTGAGTCAGGCACATCCTTTATTACTCAAACAAAGTTCCCATTACCGTAATAAAAGTGACACGCGTTCTTCCTTCAGACAGGAAACAGAAGAAACTATTTAGTTCTGTCAGAGTTTTTAGAAAAATCTGCATTTTCAGATTAGATTAATCAAAACTGTCAAGTCAAACAAATGAACTGTGTATGCGTGTGTGTGTGTGTGTGTGTGTGTGTGTGTGTGTGTGTGTGTGTGTGTGTGTGTGTGTGTGTGTGTGTGTGTGTGTGTGTGTGTGCAGGGATGTGTATTTTCTGGCGATACGATACATATCACGATACAGGGGAGACGATACGATATGTCACGATATATTGCGATACATTCAGTCAGACGTTACAAGCAGGTTTTTTTACTGAATTTTTTGTAAGAATGTTCAATAAACGGTCCAAACTGATACGTAACATGTTTAACATGAGGTAGCTGAACCATGATGGAGGGATTTACATTTCATTGGTGGAAACAAAACCCGTTGCACACTGCTGCCAACTAGCGGGTGGCGATTGAATTGCACAAAACGAAAATAAAATACACAAAAGTTTGCATGTAAATTCTTTCAAGAATTAGATACACGACTTTTGAATATTGATGTAATAATCGCAGGAAAAAAATCACGGTATATTGCCATATCGATATTTCCGATGCATGGCTTTCGAATATCGATATAATATTGCTGGAAAAAATATCACAATATATTGCCATATCGATATTTTCTTACATCCCTGTGTGTGTGTGTGTGTGTGTGTGTGTGTGTGTGTGTGTGTGTGTGTGTGTGTGTGTGTGTGTGTGTGTGTGTGTGTGTGTGTGTGTGTGTGTGTGTGAGACCCACCAAGGTAAACAAGATCAAAATGATGCTAATTTACTCTTCGGTGTGTTAGTCATGAAGTCAGTGAACGTAACCCTATTTCACACACTGGAATTGTGTTTAAAATGACTCAAGTCCAAAGTTTAATTTTTTTGCCATTTTTTTTTGTCAGACAGTTTAAAATCACAACTTATCTTATTGTGCAGTTTGAAACATTCATTGTTCCCATTGTTAATGAAGGTTCTGAAATTACTTGGAAAAACAGGATCAGTTCCATCCAGAAGACTGTGTTTGTTAGTTTTATTGTTCCATCTGCGTCTAAGTTACACCAAACCTCTCTCCTAACCTTGTACCCAGAAGCAGGTTACACGTCCGTTAGAAAAGCGTCTCATTAACGTGTCTCATGCTCAGAACTCTATGATTTTTACAGATACAGTTAGAATTATGTTTCTTTGCAAAGTTGCCAATTTGTCTGCTAACAAGCACCTCGTGAACCCCTGAAAAGATTTAAAAGAAGGAAATAATCGTTTTAAATAACTAAATCTCAGTTTGACGAAGTGAACCAAGAACGTGACGTGGTAGCAGCTGAGAGTGATTCACAACACGCTCCATGTGAGCACGGATCCAGATGGGAGATGCTGCATATTGTTATTTTTAAGATTAGTCCCAAACGGCTATAACTATTATTTCTCAACATAAATTGGAACTGCGGCATGTTGGGCTCCAGCACTAAAACAATGGAGTCTCTATTGGGAAATTTTCGAGGTTTCTTGATAGAACAACAAATCAGGAGTAACAAAAAATGATTTTATGCTGTTAAAATAAGTTTAACTTAAGCAGAAGTACAAACTTTTTTTTAACCAGTTCTCTGTAAACTATCTGTGGCCAAAGAGCATTTGTGGTGCAAGGTAACATTTAAATCTCGCCAAGGAGATCATATCCTAATCTCTGCATTTCTCCCGTCTTAGAGATCACAGATAAATTTGTCTAGACACGGCCTTAAAGCAGGGCATACTTTTTCTGAACGACTGCAGTGCTTGTATGGATTTTATTCATACAACTTCATTTATGACATTATTTTTATACATTTGCAAGGGAAACATACAACTGTAAAAATATATATTTCTTCCTGGTGTCTTCTGAGAAAATTAGAAACCAGGAGGTCTGAAAAAATAAAGTTTTCTTTGGCGAAACCTTTATAAAACTTAAGTGTTCATGAATGAATAGTTACACATTCTTAATGCAGGTTGAAATCTGTTAAAAAGAGAACCATCTGGTCCTCATGCTGCTTACTGCAGATTTCTAACGGATAATCCTCACCCCACTCCCCCCTGCAAACGACTGAAGCTGAGCAGCAGTTGCATCTGTGGGCCACAAGGGGGCTCTGACTTCAACTCAATAGTAAGGCTCAAAGAAGGACAGTGGATCACTAAACAAAAAAAGCTTTAAAAACTATAACTATTTGCACCACCTATAATTTATTTGGCTGTGTGTAACATTTCTGTAGTGCACCCCCTGGCATATGTTTCATCTTCTTTGTTCAATTTTGTATGCAATTTGTTTGTATACTTATCACCTTGTTCAATAAAGTAAAAAAAAAGGACAGAAACTCCAACTTTTCAGATGGAACACGATTTATGATGAGACAGAGACTTAAAACAAACAAAATACACAAAAATAAAACAGCTTAAAAGTGCACTTATTCAGCTCCCCTCAGGCTCACCAAAAACTAGTACCTGGAGTTTGTTTGTTTGTTTGTTTGTTTGTTTGTTTGTTTGTTTGTTTGTTTGTTTGTGGGCTCAGGGAGAAACAAAAGACCTATTTGGGTAAATTGGACTCAACAACAAATCTAGGTGGATGTCCGCTTTGTGCTGCTGATAAATCTTCTGCTCATCCTGTCTCTACATCATGCTTTAAAGTGCCGCTCACGGGAGGGACTCTACACTCACGGGTGACCTTTGACTCCTGATGAAGAATGCACTCCCATTTATCTTCTCTAAATCTGTGCCATTCAACTGTATTGAGGTTGAGGTCCTAAACGGTCATCCCGGTGCAAAGAATAGGATGTTGGCTTGTCCCAGTTTCTCTCATGAGACAACCTGTCCATTGTTTGCATGCAACCGATCAGCTATCGCCTGCATGATGATGATGATGATGATGATGATGATGATGATGTGTCCCTCATGCTTTTTGACTTTCATTACTGGAAGTTCCTATTAAGTGATGGACTGATGATTTCTAACGGAAAAAAAACTATGTTTCATAGATTTCAAAAGTTTTTAATGATAATAACGACCAGTTCTGCAGTCAAGCAGGAAACGCAGTAAATGTCTAACTGTCCAGAAAAAGTCACAAAATCAAGAGTTACATTTGATCCTGGAGGGTTTTGTTCATCAAACACAAAATCAGCCTGAAAATACGACCTTTAATTCAAACCTAAATTTCATGTCTTTCTGTTCTTTGAAGAGTCAACCTTTAAAGGTCCACCAAGTAAAACACCCGTTTCATCTTTGCATTTGTTTTATCCATTCAGAGTAAATCAAGGTTCTCTAAAGTTAACATCTAGAGCCATTCACTTTCCAAGGTGACATGAAGAGGAGAGAATTATGGATTTGGACACTTGAAACAGACAAGAAACATGTTAAACATCAATGAATGGGGATTAAAGCTAACTAATCTGTGGTTTTACTAACAGTGTTTTTCATGCATTGTTCCTTTTTTATTCATTTCCTAATATTGACAAAAATGTAAACTTTTCTGTTGATATGCCAAATTATGTTATGATCAAATACTTTTTAGGAGAACAATATTTAGAAAAATAAAGTAAAAAAAACACAACTTCTTCTTATTATTATTATTATATTATTAATAACAATACTGCTGCTACTACTACTACTACTACTACTACTACTACTAATAATAATAATAATAATAATGATAATAATAATAATAACCGTCGTAGTGGGTGCACTTGGCCTCATCAAGAAGGGACTGGAAAAGAGAACAAAACAGATTCCTGGAAACCCAACAGTCCAAGAAATCCAGAAGATTGTTCTTCTCGGAAGTGCCCACATCATCAGAAGGACGCTTTCCATAAACTAACCCTGAAACTGCCTTAGAAGGATGGATTTATTCTGGCACTTCAGTGAAAGCATGCAAATAAACAAAAAAAATATAATAATAATAATAATTGGGTAATGACTGAAAGAATGAGATCGCGGATACAAGCGGCCAAAATGAGTTTCCTCCGTAGGGTGGCCGGGCTCAGCCTTAGAGATAGGGTGAGGAGCTCGGACATTCGGGAGGGACTCGGAGTAGAACCGCTGCTCCTCCGGATCGAAAGCAGTCAGTTGAGGTGGTTTGGGCATCTGGTCAGGATGCCTCCTGGACGCCTCCCTGGGGAGGTGTTTCGGGCATGTCCTGCCGGCAGGAGGCCCCCGGCTCGACCCAGGACACGTTGGAGAGGTTACATCTCCAATCTGGTCCGGGAACGCCTTGGGGTCCTGCCGGAGGAGCTGGTGGAGGTGGCCGGGGAGAGGACGGTCTGGAGCTCCCTAGTTGGGATGCTACCCCCGCGACCCAGACCCGGATAAGCGGAGGAAGACAAGACGACGATAATAATAATAATAATAATAATAATAATAATAATAATAATAATTTAAGTGTGCTCTAGCAAGTGGTTGACCAGAACTCTTAGAGAATTACACTTAAGTTTAATCTCAGTTTAAATACCAACACAAAGTTCAGTCCAGTGGACAATGAAGATAAAATTCCTCAGATTCTAAACTTTGGAGGATCATGATCAGGGTGGGCCTCTGGGTGCTGTGGATGGAGGATCAGATTAGACCAGCTGTTCTTTACTTGCTCTTCCTTCCTATCCTTCACACACTCTCTGGCTTTCATGCCCTTGCTCACCAACTCGTTTACAACTTCAGAAAACCCTTTCTTCCTAAACACGAACGAATGCACGCATGCACACGCGTTATCCTTCCCATAAAACATCTCCCTTCATGGCTCTGAGCTAAATCTGACTGCATTCCATTTCACTCACATCTATGGGAAAGAGACAAAACAATTTCCAAGATACCTCTGGCTACGAGCCACTCACTCAAACTCATTGATGCAAACACAAAAGTTAGCCATGTTGAATTTCTCTGAAAAAGAGCCTCTGGGGAGTTCTGTTCTGACAGGAGCACAAACACAACAGACTCAGACGACTGCCCCAACCATCGTGGATCACCTCTAACGTGTTGGGGTTTCCTTTTCAGCATGAAAACTGAACATTTCCAAGCTGTGACGTCAATAGAAAACACAAGTTTCTTTGACATCGTCAGACTTTTAAAGCTCAGACAGCTATTTAGCGCTGGTGAATGAAGCCTCATGTCCAGATCAACACAAGCCCTAACGACTATTGGCCACAGAGCTCTAGTGACCCTGCTTTGACACTTTAACCATCCCTGGGAAGGTGGGAAGGAGTTCTGCTCTTCTAAACCTGTAAAACCGGACACAGATGACTTGTAGAGTGCAGCATTTCTGATACAGACAGAAACTGAAAGCAAGAGGTGTCCGATCTGTCCTCTATTTCATTGCCACTGTGCAAAAAGCCAACAAGGAGCTCAGATTCTGCAAGACATTAAGCTTTAAACTTTCCATGCCTGTAGTAAACACCACATGCCTGTGTTTACTTTTGCCCAGCAGTGTTTGTGCATGTTTGGACTGCCATCTGACAGCAGATGCATGGATGTTTCTCAGACACATACTGCATGGGGCCTAAAACAGGAAGCGCAGAGAGGAGATAAAGCCTCGCAGCCATGGAGTCCAGATGAACAGGAAGTGCCATAATCATATCGCTTCACGACAAAATGCTCCTTCTATTAAAATGACACCGCGCCAAGGTCGAGCCATGTCAGCATTTCACAGCACAGCGATGGATCCTTCTTCCTGTGGGCTCGCCTGCAACACATCCTATCACACTCTTTAGTTGTTTTGGTGACAAACGAGCCGATTCTTTCCAGCCTCAGCCAAAAGTTCTGAGATGGCACAAATGTTGGTTTCATCACAATTTGCTGCTTCACTTTTACCTGGATCTTTCTTCTGCAGTAGAATTACAGGCATGGCACAAGTTTAAAAGATTTCATTGAAAATGACATTGATGGAAAAAGTCAATATTTGGTCCTTTATGAAGACCTCCGACTCTCCCAGGCGTGCTAACAATCTACTTCTAGTGCAAATCCTGTCTGATGGCTGCTCATTCTTCAACCAGTGCTTGGAGTTTGTCAGGAATTCTAGACTCATTTGTCCGCTTGCATGGACGTAATTTTCATTTTAGAAGTGGGGGGGACACGGGGGGGGGGGGGGGGGGTCTTTACGGTATGTTCTAATGGGAAACAGGCTTCAACACAAACGGTTGTTTTGCGCTTGGTCCTAGAGCTCAACCAGTGTCAGTTTAATAAAGCGTAATATTGGTTTGGATGGTAAAAAGTGCAGGGGTCAAACCTTGACTTTGGAAAATTACGCCCATGTCCGCTTGTCTCTTGAGGATTGACCACATGTTCTCGTAAGGATTAGGGTCTGAAACGTTTTCTGGACAAGGACCCAACATGTAGCCTGGCAAGCCAGACTAAACAAATGTATTATTTAGTCTGGCCACGCTCCATTGACGGCTCTCGGTTGTGGGGCGGGTTCTACCGTTGTCTTTCAAATGATCTCCGCATTCCACTGGACAATGAATGTGACATACTCTTGTTTCACTCTGTTGCATCATCCCACCCACCAGGCATATAGAGTGCCCTGATTGGCCCACAAAGCGGATAAAGCTCTGTGATTTGTTCACTAAGCAGATAGAGCACTATGATTATGGACCATTCACAGCTCTTTATGTGTTTGAAACCCCTCTAGAGAGCTGTGATTGGCTAGCCAGAGTCCTGGTAGGAGCTGCTGAGGTTCCAATGGAGCGTGCCTGGACCAAACTTTGCAAAGCAAGAATTTGGTCTAGTTCACTAGGTAGGCTACCCAAAATGTTGATTGAGCCACTTTGCTCTGACTTCAGCCTTGAGGTTGTGTGCTCCATATTTGTACTTCAAATGGATTTTAGATGGTTACGAGGAGTTCCTCTGGTAGGAAGGAGCCTTGGGCGAGATACTGAACCCCGGTTGTTTCAAGTTTGAAATAAATTACAGTTCATTTAATCAACTTAACCCTCTGGAGGCAGGCGTTGCAGATTTGCGACGTTAAAACCTACCTGGTTACTCCACACACGTATTTCATGAGCATCTTTTAACTCAGAAGTACCCCTGAAGGACTTAGGTGTTCGTCCTTTTGTCAAAACTTACTCTGAGCCTGAGAGGGTTAATAACATTCTGGGACTGTGAAACCTGTGGCAGCAAACTTTGTGACGATTCTCAGAACAACTGACTGACTGTGATTGTGAATCTGCAAACAACACGAGGACAACCCGTACATGACAAACACACACATGCACGGTTTTCATAAAGTTAAATCAGGTTATGAGTTGAGTAAAGAATGCAAAACAAACACTATCAGGGCCCAGTGGGAGCAATGACATCATGACCCAAGTTAGCATCTTGCTCAGGCCTAATCATGCAGACAAATACAAGACACGTCCCCCAAAGTGAGCCGCATGCATAATTCATCCAGAGGAAGAGCTGAGGTTGGGATGGGTCACCCCCCCCCCCCCCTACTTCTGCCCTCTTGTTCATCACAAACCTGATGCTTACACCACTTCCACCTCAGGAGATGAGCGGACACACTTGCAGTTGAGGAGATATAGGGAGGGGGGTGGAGCGGGGGATGAGGTAATCAATGAGCACGGTAGAGGGGAGACCGCCGTCCACTGAAGCGCACACGTCTCCACCAGCAGGTGTTTTCCTCTCGATACGACGGAGCCGTGAGAAACTACGTATCCCAACTCAACTCCCAAACAATATTTAAAGAGCAGGATTGGGAAGTGTTTACATCCCTCTGGAACTTTCCTCAGAGTAAACAAGATGAAACAGCAAAGGACGTGAGACGAGCATGATCACTCATCAGCACACTTTGTGAATGAACACACACACACACACACATGGCACCCTCCCTGCTGATGGTGACAGCTGCCTCATGACCGCCACACCCCAGTTTTTCATGCACATCTTCCATCTCTCTCCCAAGAGTTGATCTGCTCAAACATCAGCTGTAAACCACAGAGAAGCTCCGGGGTTCAGGCTGGCATCACCTCTGCCACACACTCATAAATGTGCCTCCTCCCAAATGAGAGCAAACCCTGTGACACACTGCAGGATGATGCCGTGCTGTTTCTTCTCGCTTCAAGGATAAAAAAAGGAGGGTGATGAATATTATGGATGAAGCTGCTGCTGAGTTGGAATGAGGTGTGGCCATAAAGCACAGAAAAGGTGGCGGTCCCCTGCACCTCCCTCCCTCACTCCTCTCCTCACCTGGTCCATGATTTCAGCAGGCCTCCTCCCTCCTCCTGTTCCCAGTCATGGCACAAGATCACCAGCTTCCTTTCTTCTTTCCTTGTTGTGTCCCGGTTCGGTATTCCCAACAGAAATCCCGTCCTGCTGTCCTCACTGAGGCGAGGAAGCTGCTGCTGCACCTTTCCTCTGAGGCATGACTCTGCTCCTCCTGATGTTTAAGAGGGTGACAGTCTGACACGTCCAGTCACCTCCTGCCCTCTCCTCGCCTCGACTGGCAGCTGAAGGAGAAGCAGGACGTCTATGAGATCCTCACCTATCTTCCTGATCACCACGCATAGGGAGGACACTCCCGCTCTCCGTTTTCATTCTCAACCTCTTTCCCTCTGTAAGCTAGCCTCCTATCCCTCCCTCCCTCCCTGTCACCACTTCCCTCCTCTCCTTCCACCTCCCCTCCCCCTCCTGCTGCAGCTGACGGGAGCCAAGTGAAAAAGAAAAGAGGAGGGCGGAGGGTTGAGATTGGCTGTCAGAAGACCACGTGACCTCCCTGGTAGACGACTGAGGGGACCCTCTACCAGCTGTCCAGCTCATGCCTCTCTGCAAACCTCTGTTGCCATTGACAACAGCTGCTGTGCAACGCACCAATCACAGGACCCAAACAAAGCCATTGGCTGGTGAGATTTATGTTCCCCGCCTCTCATTGTGTTGGACGAATGTTGGGACCTGTAGTCCACTCTTATTGTGTTTGTGTGTGCGTGCGTGCGTGCGTGTGTGCATGCGTGCGTGCGTGTGTGTGTGTGTGTGTGTGTGTGTGTGTGTGTTTGTTAAGAATTCAGAGATAAATTCATTTCAGTTCATTTAAAGGCTTTCTGGTTTAAATTTAGAAACCAACACAAAAGAGGAGGAGAGAGCCCGGAGCCCGGGCATTCTTGGTCAGACAGGAAGAAGACATCCTCTGTTGTTTCCTTCTGCTCACACAGGGACGCCCACTCTACATGAACTTCACTGCTGAAGGACTTCACTCACTCCTCCCTTCACTTTTACCTTTCACGATCTTCCATTTTCTTTTCTCCACTGTCCTTTGTGCTCCTCCTTCTCTAACTGCTGTGCTAGCCTCACCACAACTCCATAAACACAGTCCCACTGGTGTTCTGGTGGCGTTACAGGTGTCAAAGGAGAATGCATCGAAGGCTAAACAGTAGTCTATAATGTTTTTGCCTGTGTTTATGCGTTAGTACTTCATGAGCTACTCTGGGTATTTAAACGACTCACAGAAAACGACCGGTGGACGGACTTTCATGTTGGGTTACCCTTTAAACCCAACCCAACACATGAATCATAATGACTCAGTCCATTTTATGTGGAGGAATCTGAGAAGTAAGTCGTACTCGAAGGGCAACAAACCTCTGGTGCAGGAACTAGAAGTGAGCCAGATCAGAGCTGAGCTCAACACGGCAGGATTTGGAGTTGTTACAACCTGGGTTGGTGTTTCAAATGAAGGACGCTGTCGTAACACAGAGGCGTGTGCAGAATGGTCAAAATCAAACAACGATTTTACTATAAATAAGGATTTTAAAACACAAAGCTCCATTTCCAAAAGGTCAGTAAATAGTGTTTAAAAGGTAACATGTTGGAAATGGGGATTCTCAGTTAAAGCTGTCACGGTCTGGGTTGTATCACTGTTTGGTTTTGAGTTTCAATCTGCAGGTGGGCGTGTCCGGAGGTGGCCAAGCTGCAGACTGTCTGCTCATCAGCCGGCCAGAGAGCATTTAAGCAGCTGAGAGACACCTTCACTCCGCTGGATGATTGCTCTACCTGGGTACTTTCTAACAGCCACTTTGCGTATTAGATTCGAGCGCTTTGAGATTTTGAGATTTTGATGTGTTTTTGAATATTGGATTTTAGCATTTTTACCTTCCTGCTCTTGTTCCCAGACAAACCTCCGCCCTCATCTCAGACTGGCAGCATTATGGAACTGCAACCCCGCTCGTCCCTCAGTCTCTCCCTGGCCCTGACCACCTCCGGTAGCCCACCTATGCCCTCCGGGATTTACACATCTTCAAGCTCAGCTGCCTCTCCGGATCTCAGCCTCAGGATAACCCCTTCAACCCAGACCGGACCACTCCCCCTTGGAGCGATTTCCTCTCTCCAGACTATCCCCGCACCGGATTCCTGTTTGAAGATCTCAGCTACGTTTATGCCGCTCCCTTGGTTCCCCGTGTTGATTCTGTGTCGTGGGTTAGATATTTACACCACAACATGACAAAAACAGACATCTAAAATGCTCCCAAACACAATACAAGGTCTACTGACCATACTCAAAGTTTGGAGCACAAGAAGAAGCCAGCACTCTGGTCCCTCGCCTATTTTAAAAGCTAAAAGCACTCTTGCTTTACCCATTAAAAACAGTCTGACCAAAACCACTAAAATCCTTAAAAACGCCAATGGAGCCAACAAGAAGCCATGGCACAGATTTGGTCAGTCTCAGGCTGATGACGTGATTGGGCCTAAGTGTGCAAACACAAGAAGATGGAGCAGTCTCCTGCTGGTCGAGCCTTGAGGAAGGGAGATGACAGCTCTGTATCCCATCCCAAGAGCAAAAAGGCGGCGGCCGTAAAAAGAGTCTTATCTCCTGATATTTGAGCATCTCTCCTTTGGTTAACAGCAGCGCAACACTACCACTGGCTCTGTTTGCTCTGCAATGTTGATATTTTATTTCCACATATAACACAAGCCTGGAGAAGTTCTGTGTGGTGGACTTACTAATGCTAACGGTTAGCTTACATAAGCCAAGACGTTCTCTACTGTTTCCTGGACGCTAAACCAACAACAGCCTTCCCCGTCGTGAGTCGAGATGGGTGAGTCCATGAATGTTAAGTGACTGTGTGACGTAGATCTGTCAGGATGTTCTGATCCTAGAGTTTCACCATCTGTTTTCTATCAGAAGCTAATGCAGGAGATGGGTGTAGGAGACTATTTTCATGTTCAGCCTGCATGAAAAACTCAGAGTGACCAATTATAATCATAAATAATAATTTAAAAATAGTTTTTCAGTTCAGAACCATTTTAAAGTTTGACCAAAGTGACTATAAATCAATTTGTCAGCAAAGGATGACCATTAAAGCTGAAAGGCAGCTAGTGATCTGCATTCCTTGAATTGCCGAAAGGCCTACATGAACAGTGTCATGGGTAGAGTTATGATGCATCACTTTTAAGAAACACACACACACACACACACACACACACACACACACACACACACACACACACACACACACACACACACACACACACACACACATTGTTTCAGAGAAAGGCATTATTACTGTTCACTGCAATCTGGATTCATCTTTGGAACGTAGCATTGTGGTTTGTCCACTTTTCTCCTGTTTATCTCAGTGATTTAATTTAATCATGCAAGGGAAAAATGTTGCTGAAAGAAAAAACAATTGAACAAAAATAAGCCAAACTGTCTTTTCAGTCGATCGGACTGCAGGGTTCAGACCTGTGACTGATCAAACATTACAGATGTGCTAATAGTCACCTTCACAGAAAGTAAAGCAAAAATATCACAGAAATTTTAGAATAACTGCCAGCTAAAATGTTTAATGGATGGACTTTTCCTTTTTTAACAATGGCCATCACATAAAAACACGTCACTGAAAATGAACAAAATATGTCTCCGAGGGAAAAGTCAAGGCAGCCCAAAAACAAATGAGCACCTGCTGTGCTTTGCTGTGATTCAATGAACAAACAACATAAGTGCATCATGATCTGATGTGGGGTGAGCAGGAGTGTGTCAGGCCATAAAAGTGGAGGGTCGAGGGTTAGAGGAGGTCAAGAATGCAGAGAGCAGAAAACTAGCTTTGATGCATCCCTGTCCTGTTTCACTCAACTAATGCTCAGTCAGCTCTCTGCAGTGTCATTTGAGCCACCCAGGCTAATGATGCTGCTCCGTGTGTGTGTGTGTGTGTGTGTGTGTGTGTGTGTGTGTGTGTGTGTGTGTGTGTGTGTGTGTGTGTGTGTGTGTGTGTGTGTGTGTGTGTGTGTTTAGATTGAACAGTAAGTGTATTGTCACGGTGAGAGTGATAGATTAAACTAATAGTGATTGGAATTTGGATTATTCCCAAAGTGGTGGACATGGTGAAGAAACTTTAGCTGGATGTTTGATGGAATTGAGAGGATGAGCTATCTGAGATTAGGATGAAGACAGTCTGAAACAGCGTTGTGTTTAATAAACTGGTCTGGAAAAGAAGCCAAATTCTACCCGCACCTGTACTGCTAACTGATTAAAAAGCACCCCCGAGGCTAGGCTTAGTGGCTAAGCTAATTCTCAGTTCTTTTCTCTCAAACTGAATTCATTGGAGTAAACAAATCATCACTGTTATTGTGTTTTTGACATTTTAGGAGGAAAAACAACAAAAAAAGGAAAAAAAACATTTTGGTTTTGCGTGACATAAAATTAGATATCCTAAAATCTTTGCTGCCATCATGCGTACCAGCACTGAATTCTATCATTGTTTTAGAGAATATGAGATCCTTGTTTTTATTCTTGTGAAGTGGCTGAGTCCTAGAAACAGCAGCAGTAGTTGTGGAGGAAGAAGAAGAAACAATCTTTTATATAGTGCTTCTCAAGATAAAAGTCACGAGGTACTTCACAAGATCAAAAAAAAAAAAAAAAAAAGGAACAGTGGAGGCCCCAGCACAGAATCTTGCGGGACACCGTGGGTGAAGAAGGTGGTGGAGGACCGAAACTTGGTAGAGCGGGTTGTCCAGTAACCAGAGGGTTGTCAGATTGATCCCAGCTCCCTCCAGGGAATTCTGCTGTTGTGTCCCTTGGTAAGACACTTCACCTGAGCTGCCTGTGTAGGTGGTGGTCAGAGTAGACGATGGCACAAAATAGTAGGCTGCCCTCTGCCAGACCTCAAGTGGTGCTGGACACACGCAAGCACCCCCCCCCCCCCCACACACACACACACGCACGCACACATTTCTGTTTTTCTATCATAGTGAGGACCCTCCATTGACTTCCATTCGTGTTTGTGACTGTACTATGCGTAACCCATACCCATACCCTAACCCTAACTAATGCTGATCGATTCCTAACCCTAACATTAACTACAACTGAATTCACACCAAACTCTAAAACCAACTGGTAAGCCTTAAAAAAAATTGAGAACCGGAAAAATGTCCTCAGTTGGAAAAATGTCCTCACATTGTAGAGAAAATAGTGAAAATGGTCCTCAGTGTGTCGTAAGTACAATAACACACGCATACACACATCCACACACACACCTCACCATCCTCTCCTTTGTGTTCAGATTGGTGTTGGTGAAGGTAAAATAATAGTTGTTTGGAGCTGGCCCCAACATAACCAAGCCGTTTGGCTTGTGGTGGAAGTTTGTGAACTTAAAAAATTCTTATTTATCTTTTAGATTAAAGCAGCTTGTTTTCATATTGGTGGACATCGCTTGTTTCTGCTTTAGTCATGCCTCACACAAGCCGCGCTCTTGAAGTCTGTGACTGACTAAAAACTTTGAACTTGAGACAATTCATAGAGGCCATTGTCACAGGGTACCAGTGGCGGCTCCAGAATTTTTTCTGCAGGTGCTATTGTAGAGAAATAGAGTGATGAAACGATCTAGAGTTGTATTTTAATATACTGTAAGTAGATCTAGTTTTTATAATCAGAAGAATAGGTTGTTTTTATCATCAGGGAGTTCATTTAACACTCTGTATTGACCTTGAGACAAGAAAAGAGAGAGTTGGGATCGTTTAAGAATTTTATTATAAATTCTACAATCTATCAGGACTAACTCTGTGTTGTTTGGAAATGAATGTGATGTTCGATGTGTGTGTGTGTGTGTGTGTGTGTGTGTGTGGTTGGTTCAGACTCCTTAGGCTGACGTCATTGAATCTGGTAGTCTTTGATTGCTATGACTAGATATCATGAGGCTTATAAAGTGATGACATGAGCTGCTATTTTGCCGTGTATGTACCCAGTGGGGGCCTCCCAGGTAGATCAGGAAATTCCAGGTCTGAAAACATCAATTTCCTGTTTTGGTTTAAGTATTTACTATCTACATGATAATTTACTGATTATTTTTGTTGTGTATGTTAAATATTATCACATCCACACATTAAATTAAAATTAAATTGTAAAAAAAAAATTCTACTTGGGGTGCAATGACTAATCCAGGGGTAGCTATAGCCCCCCCCCCCCCCCCCCCCCCCGCCCGCCCCGGCACCGCCACTGCAGGGTACGTCCTTTTGTCTGGTTTATTCCAACAGATAATTAAGATGAGAACAGCCATCCAGAAAGCTTAAAAACTTGTGGGAAGTTTATTTCTGCAATGCAGAAGCAGTCAGCTCATGTTTCACACAAATGTCATAAAGGTTTTAGTTTCACCATTTTCCCTTCTCAGGCTACCTCCCCTCCAGCTTATAGCAGCTGAGATGTTTACTAATTTGTACAAAACTAAACCCAGAAATAAAAATGAAAAACATAGAAGTATTGGAGTAAACCAACAGCAGATACAAAAATCCACTCTTCCTCTGAGAGAAGCTTCTTTTCTGGAAAGCAAAGCAGAAATCCTTTATGCTCCACAGTCCTCTCTGAAACCCTTATGAGAACATTATAAACCACTGCACATTCCCATTAGTAACCTCGGAACCTCAGAGAGGAAATCGTACCATCAACCTTCTAGAATCCACGCTGGAAACAACCAGAGAACAAAACACGCAGGATTACAAGACCCCTGTGTTTCATTCTGATCATCATCTTTATCGTTAATCTTATGTGAAAAGTTTGATGACCCTCATCATCAATTGGTAAGAAAAAAAAGAAGAAACAGGACTTTTCTTTGCTTGAAGAGGCATTGCTTCTCATCTGAGGCCAAACCAGGACAAGAGATCCCCCAACTACCTTCAGGGGGAGGGTGTGATTTCTAAGATGGCAAGTTTAAAATCTCTGCAGTCTAAACGTCTGATTTAAGAAAACTATTCAGGTGAGAAATTAAGTATTCAAAAACCCAGGAAAGTGTTGTTGCCTTTTGTTTGAACGCACTAGCTGAATGTCTGAGGACCTTCATCTGCGTCAGACGCACAGCATGAGGAGCAAAGAACACCAACATGGCTGACACAAACATGCGTGTGCTTCTGTTGTTAGGGTACTTCCAGGGATGGCTGGAACAGGGTGGGGCTGTGTGTGGCCCTAGGCCATATCAGTGAAAGATCACAGAATAAACTGGATGAACAAGAACCAGAAAGATCCAACCTGTTTGGATGCCTAATAGCAGTCAGCAGCAAAAACAGGGATGGTTTAAATGAATTCAAAAATCCAATGACATAAGGTTGTTTTAGAGTAAATTTGTTTACCTTAGCGCTTTTGTACTAGTGGGACCTCAAGAACATAAATTATAAAGCCTTTTTTAATCATCATTTAATATTTAAAAGATTTTTTTGGGGAATGAAAAAATTGTAATTTAAATACAAGATTAGTAATCTATATTAGAGAGGAGGAGGTAAGGTTTTGTTTTTATTTTAATAGTTTCTTTAATTGTTTTTGCTATTTTATTTCATTTATTGTTTTTATTCTTAGGTTATCATTGGTTTTTATTGTATTTAATTGATGTAAAGCACACTTTGTTCCTCTTCCAGTAATTAAACTTTTTATTTTATAGTGCCTTTCAAAATAAAATTTGCAAACTGTTAGACCCACAGAGGATTCTCATTGTTCCCCCATTGTTGTCTCACTGAAACCTGGAATTTAATCAAGCGCAGTTTGGATGGAGAGGGAATCATCTTCAGAGAAAACATGGTGACAGAATGAAAAGATAAACTCACTCACTCACTCACTCACTCACTCATTCATTCACTCACTCACTCACTCACTCACTCACTCACTCACGCACTCACTCACTCACTTGTTCACTCAATCATTCACTCACTACTCACTCACTCAGTCAGTCACTCACTCACTCACTCAGTCACTCAGTCACTCATGCACTCACTCATTCACTACTCGCTCACTCACTCACTCACTTATTCACTCACTCACTCACTGCTCACTCACTCAGTCAGTCAGTCACTCAATCACTCACTCACTCACTCACTCACTCACTCACTCACTCATTCACTACTCGCTCACTCACTCACTACTCGCTCACTCACTCACTTATTCACTCACTCACTCACTTATTCACTCAATCATTCACTCACTACTCACTCACTCAGTCACTTATTCACTCAATCATTCACTCACTACTCACTCACTCACTCAGTCAGTCACTCAATCACTCAATCATTCACTCATTTACTCAATCATTCACTCACTACTCACTCACTCACTCACTCACTCACTCACTCAATCATTCACTTATTCACTCACCCACTACTCACTCACTCATTCACTACTCACTCACTCACTCACTCACTCACTCACTCACTCACTCACTCAATCATTCACTTATTCACTCACCCACTACTCACTCACTCATTCACTACTCGCTCACTCACTCACTACTCCCTCACTCATTCACTATTCACTCACCTTCTACGCCACCTTTTCCTCAGTGGGGTTGTAGGGAGCTGGTGTCGGTCTCCAGCTGTCATAGGGTGAGAGGCGGCGGACATCTTGGATTGGTCTTAAGTCCATCACAAGGACATGGGAAGATGCATGAACTAACATTTGTTTTCAACTGACTAGTAACTAAAATGACTTTATGAATACTCTTTCCTATTGCTTTTACTAGTTTGTGAGGACAATAAAGATTTAAGTAAATAAAAGATGATTATTTTATGACTGTCAAAGAGAAACCACAAAGCTGTCTTCATACCTAATTAAAACCTCATCTCACCTGGACTGGACACGTTGGAGGGACTGTCTCCCATCTAGGGAACACTTGGCCCGAGTGGCTGGGTCTTAGGCTGCTGCCTCCGTGACCCGACTTTGGATAAGTGGAAGAAAATGGATGGATAGATGGATGGATGAATGGGTGGATGGATGGATGGATGGATGGATGGATGGATGGATGGACGGATCACCTGGACTGGGACCAGCTATGGCTATAACTCAACAGCTCCACTTGCAGCACGAACACATCATTTGTTGGCTGCTCTCAACACCAGAATGACAACAATCAAACAAATAAACATAAAACACATTTGAATAAGGAACTTTACTGATAAACCAACCAACTAACAAACAAGTTCAAACATAGCATGAGTCATTGAATTTGAGAAAAGGTGTAAAAAGCCCTCTGTGGCTCTAAAAATGTAAAATATATCTGAATATTTAACCTCTGCCCAAGGTTTTTCAGTCAGCATCATTAGATACTTCAGTAGTTTCCTTAGAGCCTCTTGTGTTAGGTCCTGGTTAGGACAGTGACACAAAACTATGAATTCATTTTTGGTCCAAATTAAAACAATACATTTTGGTTTTCTGGGATCATTTTATTTGATACGTGATTCAAAATGCATTTCATCAAATTGTCAGTGCATCTGTAAACACGACATGCTGAAAATAGAAAGCAAAGAAACAGTGTTTCCTTTTCCCCACACAGGTCAGAACTAGTTTTTGTTCTGGATTTTCTCTGTTGGGAGGAGAAACGTGGAGGTGGAGCAAACAAGAAGAAGAAATCCCTGAAATAGAAGGGGAGCCTTAAATAATAACACAGTGACATAAATAAAACAAATCCTGCACCTGCATTAACAATCAGCTGTGTTCATAACTATGGATTTGTGCCTGGTGATGAGAGGATTCAGTTGGAGGAGATTGTCCAGGCTGATGGATGAAGATGATGAAGAGGAAGAGGAAGGAATGAAGAAATCTCCGTTTGTTTCCTTCTGGATTTCCTTAAATTCCACCTAGAGCTGCAGGAGGAGACGTCACAGCCCGGGAGGGAGTCTTCTCTCTGGAACAGATTCAGAACATCAAAGCCAAACTCCCGTTGTGTTCAGATGCAGACGGGCTTATTATGACGCACCAGCTCATGGTCCACGGTGGGCCGGGCGGCCGGTGAGGCCTCTTCATCACAGCACGTAGATGAGATAGGAGAGGAAAACCAGAGCCATGATGGCGAAGAACATCAACACCAAAATGTCCACCATGATGGTAAAGGAGGAGATGAGCGGAGGACGGGAGGCGCACGAACAGCAGCTGCAAGAGATCGGACAACATCGGAAGAGTTCGGACGGAACTCGGACCGAGTCCCCGCCCACTTTCAACCAACGAGGAAACAAACGCCACAACTGCATGCGCGCGCGCGTGTGATTAAACCAATTGGTGTTCAATGTTGTAGCGCCACCTGGTGGATTTGTACCCCCCAGAACCCCCAGAAAAGGACCTCCAACGGACAGCTGTTACGATTGTCTGACAAACCATTCTGAGGGGCTGACATCTTCTAGAGTAGCCCTGCGTAGGGCCCACATGGGCCCAGCACCATGGAGCTGAACTGTGAGTTGCCAGAGATCACCACGGCTGGCAGACCCAACACTGGCGGCCTTCAGGATGACCTGCTGGACAGCAGAAGTCCTGCCTCTAAGCGGTTCAGGTGCTGAAGCGGCAAAGTCGCATCATGTCTGACTGTATGATTGTGTGTTTCTGAACTGTATTGTTAGGTCTACTCAAGATGCAATGGAACACACTCCTGAAGGTTCCACTTTAGTCTCATCAGTCTGCAGAACATTTTCCTGAGGCCTTGGGGATCACCTAGATGTATTTTGATGAACGTGAGATGAGCCGTTGATTCCTTTTTGATCCATCTCATTCTCACTGTTAAATCCTGACCTCGGACCTTAAAGAGCAAGTCAACCCCTACCAGATTCTAACTCCACTCCCACTTCATGTTTGAAAAACGCAACAAATGCTGTTGCCTGGCAGACCGAGAGGGCGGAGCTGCTAACAAATACACACACACAGGCTCACGACAGCATTGTGACATCATAATGTACCAGTTTACATCATAGCATACCTCTTAGCCAATAGCGGTGGCAGATTTAAATTAAAGTACAGTGCAGAGTTTTTACCTGACAACGGCACAACACTGCCAGTTTTAGGCAGAATATTTAAATTTGAACTAAGACGCACTGAAGTGCCAAATTATTGACGATACGTGTCTGCAGCACGATTAGACACTCATTTATTTAGTTTACCAGCAAAAAAAGTTTATTTGGGGGTGACTTGCTCTTTAATGTGGTGCTTCTAGAATCCTTTTGTGTACTTTGTGACAGGTCTGGTTGTTCATCGTGAATATTTTAAAGAACTTCTCGAGTCATACAACGAAGCTGTAGAAAATGCCAGTTCTTCTTTCTTCAACAACCTCATATGCCAAAATAAGAATAATCCTAAGGTTTTGTTTGATACCATCTCCAGCATCGTGTCTTCTCTTCCGCAGCAGGCTCAGCTATCTTCAGCTGATGACTGTAACACCTTTCTCCACTTTTTTTAAAACAAGGTGCTGAATCTGAGATCCAGCATTCCACCAGCCCTCGCCCCCTCAGAAGGGGAGGTCCCCCAGTGCTCCGAGTCTTTCACCTCCTTCTCCCCAATTACACTAAATGACTTAACCACAATAATCAGTCAGATGAAACTCTCATCATGCTCATCAGATGTCTTAACTCCCTCTGTTTTAGTCGGGTCCCTTGACGTCATCAGTCCATCTCTGTTGACTATAATCAACAGCTCACTGAGCCAAGGCTGTGTTCCATCTTACTTTAAAAATGCAGTAGTGACTCCTCTCTTAAAGAAACCCAACCTTGACACCAGCTCCACCAGTAACTTTAGGCCCATTTCTAAGCTACCTTTCATCAGCAAAGTACTTGAGAAGGTTGTTGAAACCCAACTCAGATCCTGGTTTTCTAAGTCAAAGATCTCTGACCCCTTCCAGTCTGGCTTTCTGAAGCAGCACTCAACTGAGACTGCTCTAGTAAGGGTGCATAATGACCTCCTGATGGCTGCTGATGCAGGGAAATGCTCTGTCATGGTTCTGCTAGACCTCAGTGCAGCTTTTGACACTGTAGACCACAACGTTCTACTAAACAGGTTAAAGGCCCTGGCTGGGATTTCAGGTTCTGCTCTAGACTGGCTCTCTTCCTATCTCACTAACAGAACATTCACAGTGAAGTCCGAATTCTTCTCTACAGATACTGCCTCTCTAACATGCGGGGTCCCACAAGGTTCAGTTCTAGGGCCTCTACTATTTGCATTCTATATTCTTCCCCTAGCTGGCATCATTCAGTCTTTCCCAGACATCTCCTACCACATCTACGCTGATGATATTCAGCTCTATATGTCCTTTATGCCACACCAGTTGGACAGGCTGGCCACACTTGTACTCTGCCTGACCCAGATCAGTAACTGGCTGTCCAGCAACTTTCTTGTCATCAATGCTAACAAGACAGAGACCCTGATCGCTGCACCCCCGGAACTTCAGCCTAAAATCGAGCAAGAAATTTCCTCTTTTTGCCCATCAGCCAAGGCCAACATTAGAAACCTAGGAGTTATTTTTGATCCAGCTTTAAGTTTAGACTCACACGTCAAAACCATCTCCCGCTTCTTTCAACTGAGAAACATTTCAAAAGTCCGTAAACTGGTTTCTACTGCAGATCTGGAAAAAATCATCCATGCCTTTGTGTCATCACGCTTAGACTACTGTAACGCTCTTTTTACTGGTCTCAGCAAAACGTCCCTCTCACGCCTTCAAGCCATCCAAAATGCAGCAGCCAGACTCCTAACCAAATCCAGCAGACGAGCTCACATCACCCCAGTTTTACAGTCCCTCCACTGGCTCCCGGTAGAATATAGAATACATTTTAAAGTTTTAGTCCTGACCTATAGAGCTCTTAACAACCAGGCTCCAAGCTACCTATCTGAGCTTTTATCCCCACACACCACCTCTCGGAACCTTAGATCCACATCTGAAAACCTCCTGGCTGTTCCTCGAACCAGACTGAAAACCAAAGGGGACAGGGCCTTTCAGTCTATTGCCCCCAGACTTTGGAACAGTCTACCTTCAAATCTCTGTCTCTCTAACACTGTAGAGGTCTTTAAAAATCATCTAAAAACTCACCTTTTCATCCAGGCGTTCCCTCCCTAAATGTTTCCAAAAGATGGCTTTGTTCGGGTTCACACCTTCACTTTGTTTATACTCATGATTTTATTTTCTACATTTATCACTGCTATTGCTTTTCTGATGTTTTTATTGGTTAGAGGTATTTGCCCTGATCTTTATCATGTTGTACAGCGCTTTGTGATTTATATCTGAGAAAGGCGCTATATAAACTTTTACTTACTTACTTCGTGGCAAATTCTATGGAAGTCAGTTATTGGTCCTACAGGTCTGGCAGCATCAGGCTAGTTTATGAGATGGATCCAAAAAGTGTAATCTGACCAGTTAAACCACATGCTTCTCAAACATGAAGCAGGGAAAATTAGAATAGGGTACAAAAGTCCATTCATTTCAGTAATCCAATTTAGACTGAGAGACCATCTAAGGGCTAAGGTGTTCTGGATTCATTAGCTGATTAGAGCGTGACACTTTCTAGAATATGAAGCCTTTTATTCCATTTGTCTGAGATTTTGAATGTGAGCTTACCAGCTGTAAACTACAATCATCGCAATCATAAATAAAGGCTGACATATCAGGCTTTGCATGTAATGAGTCTATTCTTTATGTTAGTTTCACCTTCTAGGTTGAATTACTGACAAATTAACTTTTGCACCATATTCTAATTTGTCAAGTTTCACCTGTAAATGAACACAAACAGGCATCTGAGAAAAAATGACATTTTATTGAATCTGCAGGATCTTACAGTTTGAAGTGCTGTAACAGGGCAACAGGAGATGATACCAGGTCCTCAATCGGAGAATGTATTCCAAGTTTTGAATACATGACAATAGGAATATCTTTATTAAAAAAGAACAAAATCATATCAAAAACAAAACATTTTATAATATGGAATGCACCAAACTGGTCTGAGAGCTAAACCTGCATTTGTGGATTATAGGGGTTCACTCTGCCAAGTCTACAGTATAGAACCAGTTATGATAGAAGCAGGGAATGACTGATGAGAAGCACAGGAGCCTACGATGAAGGCTGAAGAAACAAGGGGCTGCAGCAGGGAGGAGGGATGGGACACTAGATTGAGGGAAGAGGTTGCGATTCAGTAGTGATGTCTGAGAGGAGGAGTGGCATTTGGTGCGGGTTAACTCCTGACCAACATCCAGGTCAGGCAAATGACTCATCCCCCGGCCTCACAGGCTGGGAGATAGAAAACGTCCGTCCGTCTCCCCTCGGCCCTACACACTTACATCATCACTCGCTTTGCAAATCCATCCCGAGCTACACTTCAGCAACACACCGTCGTTGCCCATGTTTTTTTTGTCCAGTTTAAAAAAAAAAGCAACTAGACATAAAAGAAAGTTGCAATCAGCAAATAGATGAAAGCTACCAGTGTCACCATCTAATTGTCATGAGCCTAAATCATTTCACAGCCATTTCCTCAGTTTACTCAAAACAAACAAGTATGCTTGGCAAACTGTTTGTCTTCTAAATGTCCTGTTATTGGGGCAGATTACAGATTTGATGCCAATTCGACCTGAAACGTCACACTGGAGATGGAAAGTTGCACTGATATTCAACACTTGCACCAAATGTGCTTTTCCATAAGTCGTTCTTTAAAACTCATTTCTTCACATTCACAAAAACTACAAGCCGCTTTGACCTGCAGGCGAGTGGCTGCCCAGAGCACCGTGACGGATTAGCTCCTCCCTAACTTATCTTTGTGATGCATATACAATTATACAACGTAATCTGGCTGCAGAACAAGAGCCTCGTTTACTCTGATGAAGCCGGACGTTTCGGCCCTCCTGCATCTGCCCTCTCCTAAAAATGCCCCCCCCCCATCCAACCTTTTTACTCCAGTCTGCGATGAGAAAGTGACAGTGATGACAACGGGATTAGCATTAGATCAGGAGTCAGAAACATTATTTACACCTCAGAAAAACAAGCCTGTATCTGTTAAAACCTCCCTGGATTATGGGTATTTGGAGGTAGATTTAAAAAAAAATCATATTTGACTAACAGTCTTTAAATGGACTCCGCAAAATGCTGCTGAAGCTGGTTAGCCGTGTCTGTTTGACCATTTAACCGAGTTAAGCAGCTCTGATCTGGGCTCAAGCTAAATGCTGATTAAAACCACAACTGATCCGTTACCCATAGATTTTGTCCAAATCAGTCACTACTTTATTTAATTAGTACATAGAGAATTTCTTGAAAACAAGCAAGTTTTTAAAAAGGAAGCAAAAATAAGAACAGTGAGAAACATTTATCACAGCACAGGATTCAATTATTTCACTCACATTAGATGAAAAAACAAATGGAATGTTTTTGCACAAAAACAGTGGAACGAGTTTAAAATTAAAGGAATACAGAGCTGTGCTGGGATGTCTCCTTTTTAAACAGGTCGGTGATTTTACATCAGAGGGGAAGAACTTGGCCAGTTCTCCAAACATTTATCACGGTGATTCTCTTAAGACGGAGAGCTGCAGGAACAGGAAAAAGCACAGCGCAAGCACACTAACTGAGGTGGTGAGGTCAGTGTGGACGCGGGAGATCAGACTCGTCGTGTCGCCCAACTCGTCCCTGATCCCTCCCGGGTCCAGGAGGCCGGAGAGCGGCGCTGAAAGGAGGAGCTCTTCAGTTGGGCCACGATTCCAGTTTCACAACGTTATCCACAAGGCAGTGCTGAACATGAGAGTGATACTCTGTGCACATAAAGGCGAAATGTGTTTATATATATATATATATATATCGTCTCTGTTCCGGCTGATATGCGGCTGACTGGTGCAAAAGACTTGGAGGTTAAAAGGAATGTACAAGTCGAAACAATTCTCCAAGCTTATTTCTGACTAACTGAGATTCAACGGTTTCCAGTCTGGTTCAGATCAAAGAAAAGAGCCAAAACGGTCAGTAATCTCCTCAGAACAAAGTCTGCAGGCTCGACCGACTTGTGGGGGATTTATTTAGCATTTTTCATTCTTTATGCGTGACGTGTCAGGATTACACGCTGCAGCTAGGATGAAGCTGCGGCATGGGTAAGACCCCTCTAACAAACCGTTACGGGTTCATCTTTAAAACTTTCAATTTTCATTTGCACTAAAGTGGATTCGAGATGTGTGGGAAACAAACAGGAAACAGACAGACATCAGCAAAGACAGACTTGTACAGAGAAGCAGACAGACAGAGTTTGTGTGTGTGGTTGGCGAACGGCGAGAGCAGGGCAGGATGCGGGGGGGGAAGGGACTCAGGGTCACGCGGGATAGATTAGAGAATAAAATTAAGAGAAAGTGGCGTTAAGATGAGATGGCACTGGGCTTTTCCTTTCATTCTTTCCCTTCCTTCCCTCAATCCTCCGTTACTTTCCCTCTCACTCAGATGGCCTCCACGTAGTTGGCAGGCAGCATGCCCTGCTGGCCCGTGCGCTCCACGCGACCGTACATCCAGCCTTCGTCGATCTGCTGAACGTCTACGATCACGTCTCCATCCATGAAGGACACCTCGTCGTCATCGGCTGCAACGTAGTCGTAAACTGCCCTGTATCGTTTCTGTCGACAAAAACAACCAAAGGTCGGCTTAGCTTCTAGAACAAACGCCGCATTAACGCAAACGTTCTTCGTAGACGGGTCTGTAATGGTTACGCTGGTCAGTGTGATGCAGGAAGAAATAAAATAACGAGGACATAATCAGGTTTTACAACGAGATGAGCCAGATGCAGAATCAGGAGCAAAAACACACATTCATGAAGTTGCTGTGATACACGGTGGACAAATCCAGAAGATAAAGTGAAGTGCTTAGTGAGTGGATGTTACCCCGGGTTTCCACGGGAGCCGACAGCAGCACGTTACTGCAGCAGCACGTCTTGCTCGCGTAAGCTGCTGCTTGGCCCTTCCCACGAGACGCGAAGCAGCAGGGGAGCAGCTGTCACCGACAGAGCACGAAGTCACACGAGTGACTTCGTCAGTAAACACAACAACAAGCAGGAGAAAACTACAACATGGTTTGTGTTTTATGTTCTGTCTGTTTTATAATCGCCAATACGGACCTGAAAAACAAAGGAGACCGCTAGCTAGGTGATAACTTCTCACGGGGACGCACAGTTAGTAACCTTTTTTAAAGTAAAGCAACCGGAAGGCACTACGTTCTTTATTCCCAAAATCTCGGGAGCTCCTCTCCATTTCCGCGTCCAATTTCCTGTCTTTCCTTCCCAAAAAATGTCGAACTTGACCCGTTTCAGAGGCGTCGCGCGTAGAAAATAGAACCGGCGCGTAAAGGCCGCGACATGCTGCTCCTGAGACGCGGCCGACTCGCGCTGCTGACGGCTGCCGACGGCTCCAGTGGAAAAGGTTCTGTTGACCACAGCGGTTCCTATCAGCAGCTATGACGTGCTGCTGCAGTAACGTGCTGCTGACGGCTCCTGTGGAAAGCCGGGGTTAGGCTGACATAAAGTGATAGGAGGGAGAGGGTAGAGATCCACAACTATGGTGCACTCATTTGCACAACCTGAAACAAATGCACATCTGACAGCACAGCACCGTGGTCACAAATCAACTTAGAGCTACTTCATCTGTGCAGTCCGGCTGTGAGAACTTACCCCAGAACTGGGAGGAGGGGCAGCAGCTGCCTGGCGCACTGGTTCAGGAGCAGGCTCAAAGTGGAAGTTCTGAGAGGCTGCAGGAGACTGGTAAGCTCCTGGCGAAGGGAGTGCAGAGACAAATCAGACCAACTGTTTTGAAAGTCAAATGTGAAACAGGACCAACAAGGATCTGCAAGGACTTTGCTACAAATGTGCCTTCATATATTTCTAATTAGCCAAACCACCGCGAGCATTTCCAACATATCTATCCCCGTTTGTATCGGTGCACTGGTTCTTTTATGGAGGAGGGAATTCAAAAACACAGCAAGTCCAGACAAGCTGTTTCCCTCCCTGCTGCACTAAACACTGAATCTCTGTAAAAGAATCAAGCCTCTAAACAACAAACCTGCCGCTCCACCAACAGTTCAACCTTTCCGTTAAGAAGCGATGCTCACACTGAAGTAGCAACACAGCTGTTCATGTTAATCATCCACGTGTCTCTGGGTCTGAACTAGGCTGACTTGACTAGATGTTTTTGTTTACTTCATATTAATCTATTTGTATAGCGCCAAATCACGAAGAGAGTCGTCTCAAGGCTCCTCCCACAGTAAACATCCAACACAGGTCAGTTCATTAAACCAACCAGTAAAAGTTTCCTATATAAGGAACCAGCAGATTGCATCAAGTCACTGACGGGTGTCAGGGTCTTTACAGCAGTCCTCATATTGAATTCTTCATGCTTTTATGACAGTTATGATTGTAAGATTAAATCACTTCTGCAGGAGTTCAATAATTAGTAGCTAAATCTTATTTATTCTTTTCTAATTCTCTTTGTTCGCTGTGAGGATCTGATGAATACCTTGGTTGGGGCTGCTCGGTGTAAGTGGAGCATCTCCTCCCACCTTCCTCTTCTCGAACTCCTCGTGGTACTTAATCTGAAACATGCAAACAAAAAGCAATCTATGACATAAATAGAGACCGTTTAAAACCGCGTGGGGCTATTTCACCACACATGCAGTTTATTTCTGTCCACCAGGGGGCCCCCTTTCCTCTGCAACCGCGTGGATAGGTGGGGTGGTTTGTGCAGCCAAGGTTGAGGAAGCAGCTTGAAGCTAAAAGGAAATGACATCTCAGCAGCCGGAAGTAAGGTGAGGTCAGAGTTACATGGCAACCCTCATTGACACATCACAAATTAACAGTCCAGGAGAAAAAAAGGAACTAGATAAAAGTCTGAACATTATTCAGGGTGAAGATGAGGCAGCAAGACTCTGCAGGAAACACCGGCTCTAGACGTGGGGTGGGAGTGTCACGTGACACATCTAAACTATATTATGCTAAATCTATGAGTTTTTTTATGTGAAAGTGAAAAAAACACAAGAACTGATATACTCCCCCCATTACCAGACTGCTAACAGACTGACTCACAGCGCCTCAGTCAAGATCTAATACCATGATTGTGTTCCTGCTCTCAGTCCGGCTCAAAGAATCCACTGTGTGGAAGCTTTGGTTGGGAGTGTATTCCCAGTCTGGATGAGACCACGGAGAGAGACAGAGTGTGTGTGTGTGTGAGAGAACAGTAGCTTCTCTCAAGTGCAATATGCTTCAAATGAGTGTGTGAGGGAGATTAGTTTAGTTTATTTTGAGAGAGCAGGTTGTGTGTGTGTGTGTGTGTGTGTGCGCGTGTGTGTGTGTGTGTGTGTGTGTGTGTGTGTGTGTGTGTGTGTGTGTGTGTGTGTGTGTGTGTGTGTGTGTTGACCATAGGAAAACACTCATAGGTTTGTTAGTCATTGCTGTTTTTTAGGGAGGAGGCAGCAGAAAATGAAGGAACCAGAACCAAACATGGACATAAAGAGTTTACCTTCGTTTGCTTTTAAAACAACACAAAAGGGTAGTGTGTGTCCTCAGAGCTTCCCTAATGACTGGCTTGGAATGATGCTCTAATTACAGGCAGACATACAAAAACACTTCCCAAGGAGCCCGATTCGTATATTTTTAACTGGTGTTTGTGTGCATCCATGAATGCATGTAATATATGCTTTTCTCTGGTATACACAGGCGCTTGATCTTAGACATGCAAGATCTCTCATTGCATGAAAGCAGTAATTATCCATCACCCTCCACAGTAATTACACTATTAGTGAGTCCGGTGCAGAGCTGCATGTGTGTAATGGCGCGTTTTGGGTTTTGTAAAGAAAATAGAGAAACAAGGTAAACACAAGGCATTCATAGATGGTGGAAATGGATCTGGAGCAGATGGATCAAAAAAGGAGGAGAACTGTGCGACTTAAGGAGAACTTCAACAAAGTAAGCGAGAACAAACAATGATGCTGAAACAGGTTTGGCGTCTTCAAGCGGAAGAGAAGCTTTAAGGAAAGGAACCAGATGCATTAACGTGACATCCGCTGGTTTAAAAACCTTTCAGCTGAATTTTACGAAAACCGTCTTGCTTCAACACGCAAACCATTTCTGACATTTTCAGTTACATATAACATCTTCACACAGGATCAAACCACAACAGAGTCTAAAAAAGCAGATTAGGCCTCATGTCCTATTAAACTACGCTGCCAGGACCCAGCGCTCCATGAGGTCTGCCCTCAGATCCTCCCTTGTGGGGATCCCACACGTTTAAGTTTACTGCTCTACAGTCTGGACATTGGTGGTGGCCGCTCATCGTTTTAGGAACTGCCGGGGCCACTTCCTCTACGTTCAGTGCCATATGACGACATTACCAGGACACAAACAGCAGGGGCAGGGAGAAGTCCATGATAATGTAGGCCAGTTCATTGTTACGTCTAATTTAATCAGGGAGGAACAAAATGTAGAATCCCATTTTAGAAACGACGTGGTTGATCCCATTAAAAGATGGATGACATAAAACTATCAACAGAACAGAATCTACTTAAATCAGACGTTCTACAAACTTACATTGCTGATTTGGTCCTGCGTTTTCTTAATTCTCTGCAGCTCTGGCGTGTCTGCAACCACGCTGAAACCTTTTCCTTTGTTCTTCTCAAAATCCTCCCTGTAGTGGACCTGCACAGCAAACAGCAGCAGGTCAGAAACAAGCCACACCTTTAAAAAGATGCAACACAAAGAAGAGCAGTACAGGAAACAAGAGCAGAATAACACTTATAGAAGATTTCAGCAGGAAGACGGAGTGACGCACAGCCTTCTGGTCCTGACTTGGCTTCAGGCTCAGATCTGGGTTCAGCTGACCTAATAAAATATGTTTACCAGCACAAGAAACTTGTTTTGTTTTTTTCCTGCTGGCTTTATTGCAGCTCGATGTCGTCGAACCAGCAAACATAAAAATGCTGAAGGCGTCACTTCCACTGAATTTAATGCTGTTAATGTCTTTAGCACTCTAGAAAGAAGACTTCCCCAAAGTTCTGGCTAATATTTGGTCCCTTTTCTTCACATTTAACTTCAACAAACATATTTCAGACCCGTCTGCTAACTAGGCACCAGGAAGTACTGCAGACGTTTCCTTGTTTTAATAGGAAACACACCGTGTATAGGAGTGTGTGTAATGTGTGCAACGTAAGGCTGAGGCAGCATACAATCAGGTTTTGAAGAGACGCTGACTTCCTGCTCGACTATGAGCGTAAGCCTTCCGACACAGGACATGGTAGTAACCATATATGGTCAAAATGAGAGGTAGTGAGTGACAGGGTGTGTGTGTGTGTGTGTGCTTCCACTCCACCCATCCCGTTCTGACCCTGAGGGCAGACGAGGAAACGTCCAGCCCATGCAACAACAGATGAGAAGGAGAATTACAACATGTGAGCCCTCACTCTCTCTCTGCCCTGCAAGGAATCTTGACAGTTGCATCATTTTGCAAAGCTGAAAGAGGAACGCACCGAGGTGTTATTTTTAAACCATCAATACAGCCCCGCCCCCTCCATCTCCAGCAGGTATTTGAACCTGTCCTCCCCACATCAAGCTGCCCTCCTGCTCTGAGACGTGTCAGCAGACTCCATAACCCCCACCAGACAACAACACAACACTCCTCAACAGCGCTGACCAATCAGCTCATCTCCTGCACAATGGGATGAGATCACGTGTTTTTATTCACACCATCACATCCACCCGTATCTGTTGTCACTCCTGATGTGATTTTAAAATAAACAGCTACAGCTGATCTGATTCCCTGAAACGTCGCCCAAAGCTCTTCAGTCAGCCCAGAAACACAGATGAGAAAGATTAACGATGCTCCGACTCTTCTTTGACCTTCAGCCTTGCTCCTCTGTCAGCATTAGACACCCCCTTCATTTCTCAAGCCCATCTTCTTTGTCTCCCAGCGTCTACGCCACAGCTTCCTCTCCACCAATCCCAGTCCTGTTTTCTGTCCCCACCCACAATCTTTCCTCTTGAAGCTCCTTTTTCATTCATTCATATTTAACAGCTTTCACACCAACAGAGAGCCGTCCCACAGAGCAGAAGCTTTTATCATCATTATAATCTTCGCTTCGGCTTCTATTTGCATTCCTGCAGCTCTCTCTCTCTCCTGGCATTTTGTTTTTATTTACCTCTTCCTCTTTCACTCTGCTCTCCTCCCTTTGGTTTTCTGCCGCGCGTGTGGTGTGTGTGTGTGTGCGTGCGTGCGTGTGTGTGTGTGTGTGTGTGTGTGTGTGTGTGTGTCATTGCATTCTTTCCTTTTTCCCCAATCCATTCTGTCCCGTTTCCTTAGCTGTTTTATAGGACCATAGCATTTTTAAAACGCTCTGGTGAGAAGGTGATTGGCTGCAGCCTTCCATCTCTCCAGGACCTGTACGTCTCCAGAACTCGGGGGCGTGCTGGTCGGATAGCAGCTGACCCTTCTCACCCGGGTCACAGACTTTTTGAACCGCTTCCCTCAGGCAGCTTCTTTCCATCTGCCGTTAGACTTGTGAATAGCTTATAAACACACAACCATGCTCGTCTCTACTCGACACAAAGTCACGTTATCAGCCATGTTACCATTACCTGCCATTTTTATAGCAAAGTTTTATGCTAGTTTATTATATTTTATTCTACTTTATTCTATTTTTAATTATATTATTCATGTTATATGTAGCACGTTAGTACCGAAGCAAGTTCCTAGTTTGTGAATTGTTTGTTCACTGACAATGGCAATAAACCTATTCTGATTCTGATTCTGATTAAAACGGGATTTGCCGCGGCTCCCTGGGGGAGGATGTTGGCATTTATTGACCCTTTGCACGTGACGTCACACCACTCATGATGCCTTCGCCATGATGGACGGCAAAAAGACCGTTTACACCTGTATAAACTGGAGGTGAAGGTGGTCAAAACAAGCCAGTTTGTAGCCTTTTCTCTCTTTTATTTAGTAGATTTGACAGTAAAATGGTTTTAGCTTGCTGCGAGGTCGGCTGCACTAACAGACATGTAAACTCAACTCGTTTTGTTTTTTAATAACTTTGATGGAGTCTGAGGATGGAGATGAACTGCAGCGATCAATCAAGCAGAGATTAGCAGCGAACATGTTTTTACCAGGTAAGATTAATGTTCATTTATTTCACGAGGAAGACCGGGACAGGGATAAATGTGATGTGTTTATACTAGTTACTGATAATCCTGATGGATGGGCATTTCACCACGGAGGCTGCGCTCCGTCCACTGTAGTGTAAAGCGAGACAATTATTAACAATATTAAAGCTCCGATGTACGATTACGTGCGTTAAAATGACGTTATTTATTTATATGAGCGTCGGCGTTCAGAGATCTTCTCACTCCGGTGTGAGAGCAGCAGCTGAACCCGGTAACCCCACCAGCAACAGAAGCTGGTAGGGATCCGGACTTTTTAATAATCAGCTTTGGTGTAAAGTGAAACGCTGTTTATAACAAAGTTATAAATCCAGAGGGGTGAATTTAGGCAAAGTCAGCAGCATGTTTACATCGGTGAACAGCTGCAGAGAGAAGTAAGCCAACGTTGGTAAGCTAGTTAGCGTACCGCTCTATGAGCCCCCGCTAGATGCGCTACTTCTTCTGATAACTGAACTGGGCATGAACTAGTTGAAGAAAGTTGGAGGAGTTTTGTTTTTGTTTTGATCACAAAAACAGTTTCAGGCTCTACTTTTCCCTTTGTGTATTACTCCTGTCGCTCACTGTTTACATGCTTTTGCCGTCCACCATGGTGGACCCACGTGATTAGGTGACGTCAGTGCAAAGAGTCAATAATAGCAAAGCTGAAGCTAGAATAAACCAAGTGGCGCTCGCTGCAGAACCACAAAGGCGGAGCTGCACCTGAGTCAGCCCCGCCCATTCCATCAGAGTCAGTCCATTTCCTCTCGAATAAACGGTGCCATCAGGCACCTCTAAACCAAGACAGGATATGGAGTTGCTGGGTGCCCCATGGTCTCCTTCTGCCTGTGTCATGCTTCTGGTTTCTCCCTGCAAAGTCTCACAATGAGTTGTGACAAACCTCTACCTTGCGGCCATAGGAATAGGGTTCCCGTAGCAACATAGCAGCAGTGATGGTGGTGATGGGAGATGACGGCTATTTAGGAAACAGCTAGCCAAAAAAGTCTCACATCAAAAACACATGGTGCAGATTTTTCTTAACTGAAACATAAACTGTCAGTTTAACAGCATCAGAAACTCTACAGCAAGCAGGAAGTTATTCAAGACAAGCATCACTTTCATTAACGACAGCTGGTGTTTCTAAATTCATGTTCCTGCATGAATCCGTTATTCGCTGGGAATCTTTTTCTCTAAACTATAAAAACAACCATTTAGTAAAAAGCTTTCATAACTTGACCAGTTTCCTCTCGGACGCAGCATCTAAACCAGAATGAACATTTCACATTTCCTCCCACAGCGGGACACAAAAACAACATTATATCTGGGGACTACTAAACCATTAAAAACCTGACCATCAGCTGGGTTGTTGTGGGGGTTCTTTAGACGTTCAATCCACGCAGAAAAACACCATCTGTCCTCCATCTCTCAGTTACCCCCCTCCCCACATAACCACTAACCCCACTTCACAAAACCTCTTCTCACACACCACACACGCACACACACACCACATTTGACAACGACACTAGGATTAGACGACGCTTTGATAAGCCCGGCCTCCTGTCTGCACAACACTTTCTTTTCTGTGCTACATGCTGAGAAAAACCAGCTTCTCTCCATGGATGCCTCCTGTGTTTAACACACTAATGTCTCCTCTTCCTGCAGCTCCTGAATACAGAAACATGTCTGCAACTGTGTTGAAATGACATCTGTAGCAATTTAGGCCTATTGTGCCATACTGTACTGATGCCACTCGCATAGAAATTCCTTGAACACCAGTGACCACACCCAGGACCCGGCAGGCTGACTGGGAGAAGTGAAACCACACAAGCAGCACAAACTACAAGCGTCAAAATGGATTGACATTATAATTAATACTTTTTTTTACAACTCCTCTGGTTCAAAATACTTTTTTTATTTAAATACAGCCTAAAAACATATAATCATGATGAAAGGTCTGAAGGTGAGCACAAATCTGAACAACATTTGTGTCGTATAATGTTCTGTTCGACTGTGAAAGTAGACCTTACTTTTGTTAGCTTAAGAGTAGAATGTGTTGGAATGTGTCATTTTAACATTTAGTGATCATGTAAAATAATTCCAGGCCAACTAGTCCTACATGTTGCTGGGAATTTTGCAGGCCTTCATGTTTTCGAGCCATTATAAGGCAGGTTTGTACTGATGTAACGTCGAGGAAGAGGAGGGGCTACTCCTGTAGGCCAGCGCTGTTGCCACGGTTGGGTTGTGACTGGGCTGCGGAGATGTTCCTGTGGGTGTTCAGTATCAACAATCATCTGTGTGAATGTCAATAAGCAGGGTTTCCCTGCAGAAACGGGAACAGTTTTACTAAATGGACCCGTTTCAACATAATAGTGGAGCCATTTAAATGGAATAAAACAATGAGCTGTATGGAAAAATCCAGAAGCAGGTAAAAAAAAGGATGAATCCAAAAAATGCAAGTATTTGCAAAAAATGTGCAATAAAATATGTGAAACTAATAACTAAACTCACATTTACCCAAACAGCAGCACTGAACAAGAAAGTTGTTCCAGGAAATCAGGTGTAATGGTTAAGCGCGCGCGCGTGTGTGTGTGTGTGTGTGTGTGTGTGTGTGTGTGTGTGTGTGTGTGTGTGGGGGGGGGGGGGAAACAAACAGGACCTTGCTGCAGCCATGTCTACTGGGTGTTTCAATCTCTGCATGACCCGATGAGGACACATCATTGATAACTTTGTGATTCAAACCAGTCCAGGATGGTCACCACAGCTACGCTTGTTAGCACATATAAAACGGTCAGACAGGCGAAAGTTGACTGATTCATGCAACACTTCGCATTGTTGCTTGTGATTGTGCATAGATCTATTTTCAAAATGTTACCAAAACAGATGTATTTGTGTCATTCATTAGCATAACATGATCTTAAATGAAAGGTGGAGGACGACGTGAAATACTTTATTTAATGACCGAACAATAGGAATAATGATAGCTTTTATTTGAACCCAAGCTGGGTAATGAGCTTTTTAACAGCTGAAGTTACCGTGGCTCCGTGTGTAACAATATCATTCAACTGTGGATAAGAAGAAATGACAATATGCTGCTAAACAAAATATATCTAAGACTTAATACAGCTTAATAACAGTAAACTTAGTCTTTCATAAAAATCATTTAATATTTTATAATTATTGATTTTTTACCAAAATATTCATGACCAATGTTATCCATGTCTCTAATGCATCAGTAGAAAAGTACTTTCTGACTGACTTCTGATTGCCTGGAAGTTCTGAGCGTGTTAAAACAGCCAGAGGGACTAAGTTGCCTCAGCTCTCTCTTTACCACCACAGATCGGTAAAACACCTGCATCACTGCAGACACGGCACCAATCCACCTATCCATCTCAAGATCCAGCTTTCCCTTACTAATGAACTCCACTTGGGGCAGAACCTCATCCCTGACCTGGAGAAGGCATTCTACCCTTTTCCGATTAAAGACCATGGTCTCGGTGGTCTCGGATTTAGAAAAGTTGATTTTCAGCTCTGCTAATTCACACTCTGCTGCGAACAATCAGTATGGCACCATCTCCAGGTTAAACGTCTGCACTACATTGACGTTTAATCAGCCATTGCTATCGGCCAAGTTGGTGTTATCTGCATTAGCCAGTCATTTTGACATGGCTGCTCTGTACTGCAGCTAAGCCTCAAACACGCTTCTGGCTGGCTTGTCCACCCACGAGTTTATACAAAACGATATCGCGCTGAGCTGCTCGCCTCTTCCAAAAATCCTTCCTCCCTTCCCTTTTCCTCTCTTTGCTCTGGTGAAGAAATCCCCCTCACTAGGAAGCCGGCTAATGTTTCGCTTTGCAAGAGGGGCGTGTGTGCACGTGTGTGTTAGCAGCTCAATTCTCTGACAAAGAACCTCTGAGTGGGGTTGGGTTTGCCGTCAGTCACTGCCACAGCCACACCTCTTGGTCCACCAGGCAATACCACCTTTTGGTGCATTTTTTTTCAACAGGAAATGTGGGTGGAGAAATACTCTGGTTTGGGGGTGACTTGCTCTTTAAGAGAACCATGCATTTTTTGTTTCTCACTATAAAAGCTGAAGGGATTAAAGTTTTAGGAAATGGTAAAGTGAGTTTAGCTGCTTATGTACCGTTTGTTGCTAAGATGACTGTGACTACGTTTACATGCAGCCAAAATCCGGGTTATGATCGGGTTAAGGTCGGGATTCGGGTTTCTGAGTTGATCAGAATAACCCGTTTACAAGCATAAATAGAAAGAGTTACCCCTAACTTGCATACCCCGATTTAAATGCGAACGTTGGGGTAGCGTCAGGACGTATGGACTACGTCCAGACGCAATATGCGTCATTTCCGGTTCTTCTTGTTCCGGTATCCGTGAAAACAACAACATGTTTCCCAGTTCGGAAGAGACAGCGACCGCGTTTGTTTGCGCTTTAGTTTCCTCGTCACTCAAAGTGTGGTGCTGTGCTGCGACTCGCCACGTTGCTCCCAACTTGTTGTTTACTTCCGGTGTTCTGGCACATACAAGACGTCTCGCTACTCAGAAGACCAAGATTCCTTGCGAACAGAGCATGCGCAGAACACACGCTTTGATGGGGATATCCCGATATGCGTTTACACGACCAAACATTCGGGTTAGAAAAGGGTTACCCCAGGTGTAGTAACCGGGTTTTTACAAACCCGGTTATGAGCATATCCGGGGTTTTGGCGGTGTTTACATGGACCTGCGGAACCGGGTTATTGTGAATATTCGGGTTTTAAAAGGGTTACTGGCTGCATGTAAACGCACTCTGTGTGAAAAGGTGTTTATTTGCATAATAGAGGTGTGTAACCAGGACCCAAAAACAGATGGTTTCTCCGAATGCATGAGTGAATACTGTCATGTGTAAACACACACAGGTTCAAGTGGAATCGGATGAGGACAGAAGAGAGGACAGCTGTTGGAGTCTGGTTAACAGATATTCCTTTCAGTAGTTACCTGGCTTTGCATCTTGCTCTGCTGTTTGAGGCGGAGGTTTTCTGGAGTATCAGCCACACAGGTGAAGTTTGTCTTGGGGTAGTGTCTGCAAAAATAAACAGACAGAACAACAATGAATATAAATGCATAATAAACACACACATGCACACACACACACACACTCAGGCATGTGCCAGGGTCTACTCAGACTCTCTTTAATGCTCAAGCACAGCTCCTTAGAGGAAAACAACATAAATCAAGCAGTGTGCAGTCTGTGGCCCCTCTGTGGAGGTATTTGTTATTCAAGGTGGTCCTGAGGTTGAGTCAGGAGACTCTGTAGACAAAAAGCATGTCAGTATAGCACACAATGATCTGTCAGCGAGAGCCAAGGTAGCCTGAAAAGAGGAAATGCAACAAAGGGACCGTGTGTGTGTAGCCTCAAGGTTCCAGAAGTTGGAGGCGAACCATAGCAGGTGTGGAAAGAGCTTCCCAAAGCACTGGCATGGACTGAGTCTTTTGTAGACAGGGTGCCATGGAAATATCAGGAAGAGGAACAGCATGCAGCTTACACGGCGATGAGGTCAGAGAGACAGCGGGGGAGCGTGAATGATGTCACGGGCAGCCCCTTCAGCAGAGCATGAAGGAGACAGTTTTTCTGAATGGATCCTGGAAGTTTTCTTAGGTTGTCTCAAATGAGTTACAGTTACCCCCCCCTTCACCCCAGCGGAAGTGCTCTGAAACAAAATACCCGACTGAGCAGATTCACCCGGGCAGACACGCACCACCTTTCTCAGGACCCACGATCAAAGGCTTATGAAACCTCATGTTTCACTCACCAGAGAAGGAAGCTTAAGGATTTTTGTTAAGTTGCAGAAAGAAAAGTGGAGCTGGACACTTCCACAACACAAACTACACAGTTGCCTAGACGCAGGCAGTACACACTTGTTTTGTGTGGCTGTAATTCATTGACAGTAGCGGATAGCTGCATGAAAAGGAAAATAAGACGGCTTTTCTTTTTCATAATGATTTACATAAGATGTGAATTTTTATGGCGGTTTTGCTCTCTTGACATTAAATAAATCAATTAAACACTCAGAATAAAACCAAATACCTAATACATGTTTTAGGAAATGTTTTGATATTTAATTCAACTTGCAAATCCTCTATGAACATCAAAGACAGCAATAATAATCCGACCACTTTGCCAAACTAATAAATGATACAGTGCTGTTTAATGAGGCTCTTGGTCCAACATGAATGGTAACAGCCAAATAAGCGTGGTCCTTGAGGCAAGCACACAAAACATACGACACAAATCCAGGGGGAGAAGAGGAGCCCCGACAGCTCATCCACACTACATTTCCCACCATGCCCCAGGAAACGGAGTGTCCTCAATAATCTTTGTGGGTCTTTGAGTAACCCACTTCAACAATATGTTTACAGTATCCATGACAACATGGTGCACAAACCTAAACATCTCCCCTGCTGCCTATATTTTACACGCACAAACCCAAAGAACAAGTAGAGGTTTTGTTCAGGTGAGAAAAAAAAGAGAAGTCAGGTTGGTTTTTACCACAAACCCAAACATTTCGCTTCATCCAACCAATAAATTCCTGTCTCTGCGCAGTTTGGTCGTTTTACAACTCGTTTAGCTGCAGCAACTGTCATAGGCGTTCAGATGTGGTGGTTTGCCGTGCAAATAAAAGTTAATTGATGTCTAATTGCATGAGAAAAAGACATTTTTGTGCATAAACCTTTTATTTGATCATCAAACCGAAGTTATCCTCAATACTGCTGATGCTGAGTGCACACCTTCAAAGCTATTTCAAACATTCTAAGAGCAAAAAAAGCAAAAAGTTTTAGTTTTTAATGCTCTTTTTTCAGTCAAACCTGCTGAACCATCCCACCATTAAACTGTAAGAACCCATCCCTTTTATCCTCATATGAACATGTAGACACAAAATAAATGAGAAAACGTATCCTGCCTGCAAAATAATAAAGTTTATTTCACTTAAAATTCATTTTTTAATTAATGTAAATGCTACATTTTCTCTGGAGTTGGGCGTGTTTCAATTGTAAATATTGTACAAACTAGAGTACCTGCCAGTAGCAGGAGCAAAGTGATTTTACTCTGCATGCAGGTCCAAACACACACCACTGGAACCTCAGCAGCACTGACCAAACTGGTGGTGTGCCAATCACAGCTCTCTTATCTGTTTGATGGGTGGAATGAAGCAGTACAACTAAGATGGTGGTGGCTCGTTTGAAATGGTTTTGACATCAACTTTGGTCTATTTAGACTTGAGCTTTTCTTTGAGTCAAGAGCAGAAAGAGGAACTTAAGTCCTTTATCTAAAAAAAAGGACGTATTTACATCTTCTTTGCCTGTGTATGGTGGACTGATATCCGTAGCGGTGAGAATGTCACGTTGTTTGTTGTCAAACAGCATGTGGAGACAATTTGAAAGACAAAGATAGATTCCACCCCTGGACTGCACTTTCCCTATAGAGCTCCGGGAGTTGACGTCACTTCTCCCGGCATGCAACAGTTCAAATCGAATGGCGCCATCTTGGCAGGCAGTAGCCCGCAGCTGGACTATTTGTTATTGTCAGAAAACTCAATCGGGAAATATGGCAGATTCTTGTTGTGCCCCAAGATGCCAGAACAGACGCAGACAAGATAAGGGATGAGCCGTCTACAGGATTCCCCAAGATCCGGAACGCCTCAAACGTTGGATCATTGCAATAAAACGCGCTAGTCACCGGGCTAAAATGAAGCTGTGGGATTCCGAGAGTGGTTTTCACTTATGCAGCGACCACTTCATAGGTACTTAAACCAACATTTCCTCAACTGTGTATGGAATTTGTTTTAAATGCTTTTATTATGATTCTTAGTGGGCTTCCTAAACTTATTTTGGCGTGGCTTTTTCTGTCTTATTACTCATAACAACAAGTAAACATCACGTAAAACGTGGCCTCGTGAGTTCTGCATGCTGCCGTTTACGTGTTTTATGATCACAGCAATTAACCGGCTAAGCTGTATTTCATTTTTAAGCAATGGTTGATCAATTGTCAGATCACACATAAAAAGCACTTTGCATTGCTATTATCTGTCTCACCGAGACAGATGTCAAGACAGATCCTGAGACGCTCCTGCCTGACATATTTATTTTATTCACGGACAAAATCAGATTAGTGATTTCTCCTGGCGTTCAGTTTATACAGCACAGCACTCTATTTAAACTACTTACAAGTAAATCTATGTTATTTGTGTTTTTGTTTATTAGTTTTATAAATTATAAATGTCAGGGCATCTCAAATCCAATAAGAGGTCCTCTCCGACAGCTTCTGGAGTTTTTAAAAAGTATCCCAGGGGCACGGTAAGGGTCGGAGATGTTTAGTCTATTTAATTTCTGGCTATATAAAACGATTTCTTCGGTTTTAAAGTGAGAAGGAAACTCCAGCGGAGTAAAATCCAAGCCGAACCCGTTCATTTTGTTTACCATAGTTGCCTGCCAACATGGCGTCTACTCTCTGAGAGTCACGTGACGTCCGGAGCTCTATGGGTCATGGCTTGTCACACTAGTGAAACAGTTCCTCTCAGGCAACGTTTGAGCTCGTAAAATCTTCTTCTCAACTGACGCAGAGGTTGTGCACCTTTAGCACACATGACGATCACAATCAGCTTTTACTTGTGTGTGTCTGTAGAGACCTCTGTTACACTCGGGCGCCGGTAAACGACTAGACAAATGTACAAGCTCAGTGACACACGCAGAGCTTATAGCATGCATCAGCAGCCGTGCTCGTGTTTTTACATCTGTTTGACGGTATGAGTGACTAACGAGAACACTCGGCTACCTGTCAGACTGTTAACGGGGTGCCGAGTCTCTCACGGGAGACGGTGACCCATGCACAAAGAGGGAGTGATAAAAATAGAGGAAGAGTTATGGGGCCCACACGTTTAATCACACACACAAGCTGCCTACTGTGTGGGAGGAGGGGCCTCTTTGCACGGTGGAACCAGGAGACGTGGCCAGCTTGACCCTGTGAGACCTGGAGAGTTTGTAAAACAACAAGTCAGGAACAAGATTTAACCTACATGCACAAATCGTTCTGTTCAACATGACAAAGATGTGATGAATGACCAAAGAGACATTAAATCTGCAACCACAAACTCATCAAGTACACTTGTCCAAATACATTAAATCAGTGGCTCTAGATGGAGTGAATGACTTGCTGAGGTTCAAATGGACCATTAGAGCGGAGAAGAGCAGGAATTAAAGGGAATTTGAACATAGAATAGCTCCTGGGGTCAGACAGGCTGGTCTGAGCTTTTCAGAACCTGCAGATTTACTGGGAATTCCATTTTTGTTTCTTTTTTTAAACATAGATGAGGTTTTTCTTTACCTTGCTGACGGTTTTGTTTGCAGCTGCAAACATCTTCAGAGCTGACGCTGATGGTGGCGTCACTTCCTACTCCGTTTATCCAAGGGCAGCAGAGCACGTTACCGCCCTCTGCTGCCCGCTCTTCCCTCTCCGATGATGCAGTCCCATGCGCAATCCAACGTGTAAACTCCATCGTCTCTGTTCATGGTCCCACATCCACGTCTCCTTATCTCGATAGCTTCCTTTGTCCATCTTTTGTATTTCTGTTGTTCGGTGTTTATGATCCTTGTGTCGTCCCAGTCCATTATATGGTTTTCTCTTGTGCAGTGGTCTGTTACAGCTGACTTCTTTATTGTGCTTTCTGTTTCTTCTTTAGCTGCTCTTGTAAGTCTTCGGCTTGTTTCTTTCTCACACTCCTTTCTATGTTCTATTGTATGTGTGTTGAGTTGGCATCTGGTTTCTCCTACGTATGTTTTATTGCAGAGTTAGCATGGGATTTTGTAAACGACCCCACATTTATGTCCAGCTGATATTTTGTCTTTTGGGTGCACTAGTCTGTTTCTAACTGTTGTGTATGGTTTTGTTGGTGTGTTTATGTTGTGTTTTTTCATTGTTGCTCTTATTTTTTCTGTTATGCCTCTGATGTATGGTAGGGTTATCACTGGTTTTGGTTCTTGTCTTTCTGGGTTTCTGGTTCTTTGCTTAGGTTGTTCTTTTCTTTCTGTTGTTGTTTGCTGTTTTCCTTTGTTTATCGCCCATGTCGGTATCCGCAGGTCATTAAAGTGTGTTGTATGTGTTTGTCCTCTTGTTTACGGTCTCTCTCTTCTGTTACCATGTTTGCTCTCTGATATAATGTTCTGATTACTGACATTTTGTGTATGGTGGGGTGTTCTGATGTCCATAATAGATAATGGTCTCTGTGTGCTGGTTTCCTATATGTGTTTATGTTCAGGGTCCCGTCGGTCTGCCTGGTTATTTTCATGTCCATAAAAGCTATGCTGCCTTCCGTTTCTGACTCATATGTGAACTTTATGTTGTCTGTGTCGTCAATGTTATTCAAGTGTTGTGTTAGTGTTTCTGTTTGTCCTTTTGGTATGATTTCCAGTATGTCGTCTACGTAGCGTTTCCATAATTTTATTTTGCAGTTTGGGGGGGCGGTGGCTACGGCTTTTTGTTCCAGGTCTTCTATGAAAAACTCGCACAGGGTGGCTGATAACGGGTCATCCAGTTGTTTGTATATTGTGTTATTGTATGTGTAAGTGGAGCTAGCTACCAGTCCCATCAGTTGTGCTATGTCATCTGCTGTGAGGTTTGTTCTTTTGTGTAAAGTCTTGTCCCGTCTGATTCTAACTACTTGTCTATTGCTTTTTGGGTTGGTGTTTTTGTGAACAGGGATGTGACGTCATGCGAGATGAGTATGTCGTTGTCTTCTATTGTAATCTTTTTTAGTTCTTTTGCCAGTTCTATGCTATTATATAGATTAGGGTTGTCACGATATTAAAATTTCAAACTCGATTCGATACTTGAAAAAAACTCGATACTCGATTTCGATACTATTTAAAAACACCCATTTATCGAACAAGTTTATTCAAAAAATAACATTCCTCAATTTATATTACAAAAATTAAATTTTAAGAATTAAGTGTATTAAGTGCTTAAACCTTTCAAGTATCAGCATTTTTTAAAACGTGCATACAAAAACTGGTGAAAGTTAACACTTTAAATCATGAATTGTCTCACTATATATACACTATTTGCAGAGTGATGTTTTGCTGCTTAAACTCTGTTTAAGGTGCATTTTTGTCATAAGCTGTAACGCCATACGTTTTGTTCTGTACTTTTGAACAACTCTGTTGGTCAATAAAGGGAGAAAACGAATTTCTCCACAGTAGGACAAAGGTACATCTACCGGTAATCTTAATAAAAACAGACTGGCGCACGGCAGTGACGTCATTAAAAGCGCCGGTTAGATTAGCCGCAGCTAGTCTGTTTATGCCTAGAAATCCCAGACCAGACCCGCTCCAAACGAACAGGGGGAATCACGTTAATGATTCCTAACAAAACCTTTCAACATGAAGATGTTTTGGTGCAGATAATGTCTTATTTCGAGGCTGCACCATGGGTGCTCGTCTGCACCCGTTATATGGATATACACTGACGGCGATTCGGCGATGGACCTACGGTAAATACCCCGGGGAATCCAAGTAGCACCAAAGTTGTCAGCGTGAGTAAACAAACGCACTGCATGCTAGAAATTAAGTCCGGGTTGCAATAAACGGGAGTTTCCTTTAAGCATATAAGCGTGAATATACAACTACGTGTCGGACTTGGTATGCTAATTAAGTTGGGCTGTGAAGCGCCTCCCAAATTCGCTGGTTATGTTTTTGTTTATTTATTTAGCAGACAAAACTTGGATCGGAGACAACTCGCGTGGGAAATTGCAATGTAGCCATGCGGCGTCTTCTTCTGTTTGTCTGGGAGGCGGAGGCTGCTTTACGGCATCTGGCTGTCGTGCGTGTCGGTGTACTTGAAGAAAGCGGTGTATAATAGTCCATAATATCGATACCACAGGGATGGAATATCTCATTTAGATACCACTTTTAGTATCGATTTATATCTGGGTATCGATTTTTTTGACAACACTAATATAGATATACTGGGATTTTCACCCTACAAAGAATAATGTCAATAAATAAAAAAGAGAAAACATCCAGTAAGCGGAAGTGTGTGGGTGAAAAGACCTCGCTGCTGTCTGGGGAGAATAAGCAGATTGGATCTTCTCAGAGCAGCACTGCAGGTGCTCTCCATGTCCAACATGTGCGTAAGCCAGGTCCTTAGTCAACTTAAAGTTGCGCACATTTTTACGATGTTTTCTTTCATAAATCCCAAAGTTTGCGTGGAAAGTTGCTTACGCAGTTTTCCGAACCCGTTTTGTGCGTAAGCAAGCTTGATAAATGAGGCTCCGGATCATCTCTAACTGGTTTTTAGAGCAGGTTCACTTGACTCCAATCACCCCCACAGTCACCAGATCTCAGACCAGTCCAGAACTTTTGGGATGTGGTGAAACACGTGAATCACATCATGGATGTAACTGTCATGATTTCATGACAACATGGACCAGAACCTCTGAGGGACGTTTGAAACACCTTGTTGAATTTATGATATGAAGAATTAAAGTAGTTCTGTAGGCAAAAGGGCACCCAACCCCCTTTAAACAATGTGCATCTAATAAAATGGCCGATGACCGTAAATGTCAGAGGACGTATGTAAGAAACAAATGAAAGTCAGAGCGGGATGTTTTGTAAGTTTCATAAATAGAGAAGACTTCCTGATTCTCAGACTGGACCACTTTGTTACTGCAGACACTTACTGAGAAAGACTGCATCACAAACAGCCAAACGAAGGCTTAATAATACCAACATACTAACAATTAACCACAAACCATTTTTCACATTGCTGTCATAGAAAAGAAAATACGATTATTGATAACAATAAATCAAGACCCAAAGCTGGGTTTCATAACGCAAAATTGCCCCCAAATTAGTATAAGACTCTGAATCATCAAAGCAGAGCCTCACCAGCACATCTTTCTGTTTCCAGGGGAAAGAGAAAATGTTTCTGTCAGCTTATCTCCCCTTCTAAGTCTCCCACAACCCCGGGTATAATCTATCTGGGGACGAGACTCTCAGGGAAGAGGTTGGGAGTGAAAACAAACAACGCCTATATCAATTATCAAGGTCAAATATAATGGAGTAATGATAAAGTAGTTATCTCACATTGTAACGGCAGAGACGGAAGCCTGCACTTGGCTCCTGGAGCAGCAGGCCCTGTGAGTGATGATGTTTACCCTAATGAAGCTGGTTTAAACAAACAGAAGAATAAACACACTGAAGAGCTTCGCTCCCATGAAGAGACGACTCAGAGAAGCAGGAAAGAGGGTACACATTTTCATTCAACCAAGTTTATAGTAGAACAACACTAGATGTATATGGTCTGAGGTCAAATTTCCTTGTTTTCCATAGAAACACACATGAAGGAGGCTGGAATAGTAAATACAGCAATTAAACAGGTCATTTTATGACAATGATGGTTTTATTCCCACTTTTTCAACCTGGTAGACATTAAACATAATAGCTGTCCATTTTCTGATGTAATCTGATGGGACTTTACATCTCAGAAGCTTGTGCTGCACGGCCACAGTGGTGTAAACTAAAGTGTGATTAAAATAAGCACCGTTTTAAAACCTATAATATTTTAGTTTAGTAGGCTTCCAAATAGCTGGTTTTACTTCTCGTGCCTGATTAGAGCTGCACTTGCTGCACTGACCAAAGCAAATCAGAACTGTTCTGACTCATCAGGTCTCAGTGGGCCAACAGGTGGAGCTTTATCACCTGGCCACACCTGTATATGGGTAGAGCGCGAGTGTACCGTTAAAATTCTGCCGCCTGAAGGAGGACTGTTTGAAAAGTCACGTCAGCAAAAATCAAACAAACAGGCGAACATCACCTTCATTTTCCTCGTCCAAGTGTGAATTTGTTCCCAGGTTTATGGCAAACAAAGCACACACTGTGTGGTTGATAATGCAGTGATTAACAGACAGCCAGATACTTGTCAAAGTAGCAAAAAATTATGTATTATGACTCAATTCTGCTAAATCCCCGTAGCTATGTGATCTATATGTATCTATCTATAGAGTGGATGACAGCTCACTGCCTCGGTGGACTTGTAAACTAAGCACCAACATGGAGCCAGAGAAAAGATCTCAGGCCACAACAGCCCTGACGTTTTTAGGCAAGTTCCAGGAGGAGCTAATCTCTACGTTTGCTCCAGATCTTGTGTGGAAATAACGGATCTGTACTAACTCATAAAACAACAGTGAGATCATGTGAAACTACGGCAGGTTATTCCTTTGGGGTATTTGAGTCAAGTTTCTGCTTGTGCTGAGAAATGATGAAGCTTCAAGTTTCTTACTGATATCTAAGTTGCTTTCAACTTATTCATACTGCTGTGGTTATGTGAAAATCCATGTGGTATTAATAACAACATAAATAAACTACTTCCTGTTGTCTTTCATCAACGAGGAGGTCCATGTATGAAACTGAGGGGAAATGCAAATCTAATTCTCCAAATGTTCTCTGGTATCTGTTTTTTATGCAACAACCTACACAGTTAAAATAACATTTCATGCTTATGTGTGGACAGAACATTCAAGTTTTTAAAACACATCATCACCACAATCAGCCTTCAAGTCATCTATACCCATGTTGCCCGCACTAGTTTTTACCAGTTCAAAAAGATGAAACTATTTTATTAGGAACCGAGTTATCCTCAGAAACATTTGGCAAGAGAAAACAAGCAGCAACAAAATAAAACAAGAGGAAGCTTCTGAGTTTACAGGTGAAACTGGAAAATTTGTAATATGGAGCAAAAGTTCATTTATGTCAGTAATCCGGCTTAGATTTAGGCCCTGTCCACACGTAGACGGGGATCTGCCAAAACGTAGATATTTTTCTACGTTTTGGCCTGTCATCCACACGAAAACGGGGTTTTTTCACACGAAAACGGATATTTTTGAAAACTCCGGCCAAAGTGTTTTGGGTGTCTGCGTGTGGACAGACAAAACCAGAGTTTTAAGGTCCGCAACGTCACTTTCCGCGACAAAAAATGCTGACATCACGTGTGCGACCTGTGTTCACACTAGCCGACAGCATGGATGCCCTCAGAGCTGCGCTTGCTTTATCAATTGTCCAAGCGCTTTTTGCTTGTTTGTTTTTGCAAGCGGAATTACTGCTCCTTGCGGAAGACCACAGACGAAGGACGAGGTTAAGAACGGGGGAAGTACTGCCGCCTACAGGTCTGGCATGTCCTTAACAACGTATTTATCCGGGTACGTGTGGACAGTTTTTTTTTAAACGAGGTGGTGTGGATGCAAGTTTTTGGAGGGGCGGATATTCGTTTAAAAAAAAAACCCGGCTACGTGTGGACTAGGCCTGAGAGACCATCTAAAGGTTCAGGAATCATTTGCAGGTGTTTTGGATTCATTAGCTGATTGACACCGAGTCTAGAACATTTAACCTTTTCACAATATTCTAATATTCAGAGATTTTGAATCACAGTTACAAAAAATCACGCTTATCAAGCTTACAGACGACAACACGGTCATCAGACTCATATCTGATGGGAATGAGTCTGCCTATAGAATGGAGGTTGAACGGCTGGTGTCCTGCTGCAGCCTCAACAACCTGGTGCTAAATGCTCAGAAGAAAGAGAAAATCGCTGTGGACTTTAGAAAGCGTGCAGCCCCCCCCCCCCCCCCCCCCCCTATAATCATGTCTGACACTCCCATATTGATGATGGACTCTTGTTGCTTCCTAGGCACCACCATCACCCAGGACCTCAAGTGGGAGCCCACCATCACCTCCATCAAAAAGAGGCCCAGCAAAGGATGTAGATCCTGAGACAGCTGAAGAAATTCAACCTACCAGCACAGTTGACAAGGCAGTTCTACACCGCAGTCATCGAGTCCATCCTGACCTCTTCAATCACTGTGTGGTATACTGGAGCCAATATCAGGGACAAGAAGAGGCTGCTGAGTGTTGTACGCTCTGCTCAGAAGGTCCTCGCCTGCAAACTCCCCTCTATACAGGACCTGTACACCTCCAGGACATTGAGGCATGCAGGTCGAACAACAGCTGACCCGTCTCACCCTGGACACAGTCTCTTTGACTCGCTCCCATCTGGCAGGAGGCTCAGATCCATTTGGACCAGAACCTCTTGCCACAAGAACAGTTTCTTCCCCTCTATTGTTGGACTCATGAAGGACATTGCTAGGGCTGCCCACTCCAATCGCTTGGTCCCAGTCACCTGACCCTGCTTGTACCTGAACTGATCCGCTCTGATCAGTACGTACCTACACTGTGTAAATAGTAGCTGCTTCTCTAATTATTGCCATTTTATGTTATTCTTTTATGATGATTATATTTTTTACTTCCTATATTTGATTAACTCTTATTTTTATCTTTCTTTTTGCACAAGTATCGCAACCATTTCCTAATGTTGTGTTTTCTCGCACATATGGCAATAAAACCTTCTGATTCTGAAAAAACAAAAGCTTGAACTATCTGGCTTTGCATGGAATGAGTTTATCTGATATATTAGTTTCAACTTTTACGTTGAAATACTGAAATTAATTAACTTTGCACCATATTCTTAAGTTTCAAGTTTCCCCACAGGAGTTTTAAATCTGTTCCTAGTTTAGGATCATAAAACACAGTAGACTAATGAGTGCTTCAGTCATCAGTCACCTTCTGTACAGAAAAATAAAATCCATACTTGATCCAGACACATCGACAAGTTTCTGGAATAGTGTCATGTTACTGATTTGTCTCCAATATTAATCAAGAGGAGCTGTATCCTACAGCAAACAGCTGATCAAAACTACCACAGTAACAATTACTTCCAACTAGGGCCACCATTAATGACTATATTAAATATTAATTATTCTATCAACTCATCTATGAGCTATTAAATTATATCTAATGAATAACTTTAATTTCAACCTTTTTATTTTAAATCCTTTTATTTTAACAATAAACTTTAGCATTTATTGTTTCCCACAGAAACTGCTAAACAGTAAGGTATTGCTATAAAGTAGGGATGTGTATTGGTGAAATTATGGCGATACGGTATCACGATACAGGGGAGACGATACAATATGGAGACATTACAATATGAAAGGACAGATAGACTCTGCAGAGCACACAACCTTCACAGTAACCTTTCTGTCAGTTAGCTTCTTGGTTTCAGGTACCTCTATAAATCAGCTACTGAAACTTGACAGTTTTATCTTCACTGAAAGGTTCTAATTAGCTTTGAACAGTGCCAAAGAATGGTTGGACCCAAACTCCTGTAATGTACACAGTGTTGGGGAGAATACTTTGTAAATGTATTTAGTTACAAAATACTGAATACCTGCTTTAAAATGTATTTTGTTATGCATTACATTACTTAATCCTGGTGCTGTGTTCCAAATACTTGGATTACTTTATTTAAGTCAATTAAATGTCACAATGTGCATAGGTAGCTAGTCCCACAGGAATACACAGGGCATGCTAAACCAGCGACGCTCATCTGGCGACCCATTGGCCACATCCGGGCGGTCAGACCTTTCCACCTGGTCCCCTCAACCCTTTGGGCCCTAACGCCCCCCCCCCCCCCCCAAACTTGGGGGAATTTGAAGTTTAGCAGCAAAATTCACGTCCCAAATATCAATAACTGTTTTTCTTCTCCAAACACAAACTACAATCAAAACAGTTTAGATGGAAAACAAAGCCATTTTAAACATCACTAAATTAAGATATAATTATAATTGAACTTTATTTCAGAAGAGCATCTGGCCCTCATGGTGTCTGCTGGAGAAAACTCCGGGCCCTTGAACAAATTTAGTTGTGCTAAACATATGTACTGACTGGGAAAAATTAAATGATACTATTGTATAATTTTTATTACTTTATCAAAGTATCAATAAAGTATTTTTCTGTTTCTGTAATAAAGTGAGACACTTCTGCAGAAGCTACTAACCAACTAGCGTGTTTATTCAGAAAAACAATGCATTATTTTATGTTTTATGTAGTTCTTTCACAATGTAATGGCGAACTGGTCCAATCCTATGGGCTTGGAGGGCCCATCACAGCACTCTGTTGGTCAGCGGGATGTTACTGATACATAGATGGAAACTGATCATCAACTTTGGACTATTTAGACTTGGGTTTTTCTTTGACTCAAGAGCAGATAGAGGTACACAAGTTCACTTATAAAAAGGATGTATTTGCATCTTCTTTGATGGAGAATGGCAGACTGTCTTGTTGACTGACATTGTTGCGGTGAGTACATCACGTTGTTTGTTATCCTATAGAATGCCGAAACAGTTTGAAAGACAATCGTGGATCCCGCCACAACAGAGCCATCAGTGGATCGTTGCTAGACTATATTCTACACAGAGCGGAGACACGCATTGCCTGAAATGTATTCATTCATCTTTCAGGAGGAAAGTAGAAAACACACAAGTATTCCATTGGTATTACAAAATTAACTGTAATCTAAATACAAATATTTAAAAATAGTTACTGGAATGGAATAAAGTTACTCACAATTAGTAGTCTAAATACGGAACGGCTGTACAAGTATTAAATTACTCCCAAACACTGCGTAGAGTACAGACTAGTTGTGTGGGGGAACCGAACATTTGAGTTAAAACATGTAAAATATTGAAGAGATATTGAAGAATGTAAATGAACTTTATTACAATGAGTACTTGGTATAACTGGGAGAAGTCTGGGTGTATTTTGTATAATTCTCCGTCAGTTACCGTAAATCCTCTAATATTAGCCTGTATTTAACTGCCGGGTATCATATTTTGGCCGGTGTCGGAGTTGGCGGAGGTGAATAATGGCCGTTTTTTATTGTGGCCGGGTGGAATGTGGTAACAAGCAAGTACAGGGGGCGGTTGTGTCATCCGTCTCACTTTCGATTTGCCAGTGATAGACCGCGAGGGTAACTTTAACCGTGCGGAGACGTAGAGGAGGCGAAAATTTGATATCAAGTTCAAAGAGAACGTTCTGATTATGCTGCAGAACACTCTGGGGAGCAGTAGCAGGGGTTGTATGAACTAGTCACTAGTCGAATTCACCGCTCTATAGTGACTTTTTATGCCTGTCATCGACTAGTCGCTGTCACGTGATAATGACCGGCAAGATGCAGTCCACGGAAAAGACAGCAGCCTGCTGTCAGCAGGTGACAAGCTCCTGTGCGTCGGGAAGCAACGCGCTGTGCCAGAGCGTCGGTACCGACACCCACCGTAAAACGGACATTTAACCAAATTGTGACGTTTACCCTCTTGCAATTTAACCTTCCCCTCACCCCCATCCTAACCTTAACCAGTTTGTGCATGCAAAGCTCTGATTGTTGACGCGCTCCAGACATCTGCGTCCTGAGCACGGCCACAGTAACAGTGTCGCCACCTCAAAAACTAATTTAACACGCGATCGTTCATGTCGGCTCATTTCCTTTGATGTTTTCTGTTTTTTTATTCTTTTATTTGTGCCTGATGCGTTTCGCTGCTGTGGATCGGGGCGCATCACCTGTTTTGTCCTCGGTGAAGCACCACTGATGCGGCCGGCAAGCACTCTGCTGTTTTTGCGGTCGGTAGATCTTTTAGAACTGCAGTTCAAAGGTAACTCATGAGGTGAAGATATATGAACCCAGGTAGCAGTTTTTCTTTAAGATTGAGAGGAGATGCAGGAAGATAATAAACAGATACAGGACAGAAAAATAGTCAAATAAAAACAAGTTAGTTTTTGTACCTGGTGGTTGCAATGAACAGACACCATTGAAGGTAATCAGAAGTGAGGAACAGAAAATGAAATAATTATTTTAATGTTTAGAGCAGCAGGAACTCCGAGAGGCTGCAGGCGCATCAGTGAGTTTGCGGCTGCTGCGCAGGGGGAGGGGGGAGAGGACTGAAGCAGAAACTACCGTTGTTAAAAGAAATGTGTTTAACTTTGAAAATATGGGCGCAATTTTAATTGTCAAAAACTCCAGCGAACCATTAGTTCATTTTGCTCAAATAGAAATTGAGGCCTGCCTCTATTTCTGGTCCTCCTTCCAATAAAGGCCTGGAGCTTGATGAGCTTGAGTCAAATACAGGCCCTGGCCTGTATTAGAGGATTTACGGCAAATGGCATTTCTGCAACGGAGCTAGTCAGAACATGAAGCAATGCCTTCTCCCTGCATTCCCTCTCAGAGCATGAACTCAGCTCAGAAAGACAAACCCTGAGGAGGAGAAAATCATTACACGAATGAGAGATGGGGGATTCCACAGATTCCTGATGAGCCTCTAGCATGTATGGAAGCATGCGGGAACATGCTAATGTATAGAGTCCATCTCTGTCACTGCAGAGGAACTTCAGGAATTTCCTTTGTTGATGCCCCCCCTTCCCCACTGGGGGGGGGGGACTTTCCCACACCTCCCATAGGCTGAGGGAGGGGGGGGGGGGGGAAGCTAGAATAGTCAGAGATAAACAGCAGAGGAGGAAGAGAGGGGCCTAGTTGGATTGTAACATGCACACTCTCACAAACGCTCCGGTTTGCGTCTGTGGTCAGATTAAATATCGTCTTTAGGATGCAGGCTGAATCCTTTGAATATAAAACATTAGAGACGCTGACCGACAGCCTCAGAAAGATTTAGGGCAAACTTACGCATTGCAGTATGGTCTCTTCTCAAAGCCTTTGTAATTCTTCATGTTTAGAGTCATTTTGCAGACCTCGCAGCTGAAGCATCCTTTATGCCAGTACTGTGGAAACAGAGGACACGGCAGGTTAGCGGTGGAGACATTTGTGAAATTTGTTTTAGCCAAATGAGTGAGCCTCAACACCAACATGCACAGGAGAGTAGAAGTGCTTTCTATTCCCCGAGGTGTGACGAGGACAGAGTCTGGATAGAAAAGAAAAACCACTGACTGTTGGGACTGTGGGAAACAAACGTGGTGCAAGAGTTGATGCGTGCTCAAAATAGAGGCAAAAAACAACTTCCTCTTTGCAAGCAAATTGTGTGGTTACTGGTGGTTGCCGAGGGAGTAAAACCATAATGTTTAAAAGTTAGTCTGTCACCCAGTCTTGTTTCCTTTCACCTCATTCATTTAAAATAGAGGTTTTGTTTTACTGCAGAGCTTGCAGCTACATTGTGTTTCGTTTCTTCATGCACGGTTCAAACTCTCCATCCTTCATCACAAGCTCTTTGGCCTCCATCTATCTCGCCATCCTTTCTTCATCCCTCCCCACTGCCCGCTTCCGCTCACTCCCCTGGCACTGCCTTGATCTGTGCCCTGAGCTTTCAAAAAAAAAAAAAAAAAAGATGGAAAAGAAAACTGGATGAACTGGAAAGAAGGGAGGATGTATGAAAGCAAGGAGCTGGACAATGCAAAAGGAAAGTTACAAGCTGTGTAGGAAGGATAAGAGGAGAGAAACGCCAGAATGAAGCAATGATCTGGCTGCTCCCTGCTATCATCAAGGGAGGCAGAGAGGAGTGCAAAGACACCCTGAGAAAGAGAGAAGGAAAAATGGGAGGAATAGAAAGAGGGAGTACTTATTAACATGGCCTTAGGGCATGCAGCCGCATCCCTCCCATTCTCTCACTCAAACACTTTCAATTGCCCACACACAACCAGCAAATTCCAAGCAAAAAAGGCACAAAAAAGTGATACAAAACTGAGGTTACACCTGTAGTAATGTGAAACCACAACATGACTTTTTAAAAATTACAGGAAAAAAGAAAACATGCAAAAGCCAAACTTGGCTCCAAAAATTCCTGTCAGAATAAAAAGCAGGAATTACTGACAGGAAAACTCATCCCTCCCTGATAATCTAACATGCTTTGGGACACAGCGAGGAAAAGATCTCCTGGTTCTTGATGTCTGGTGTTTGTTAATGCTGGAATCACAAACCACACACAGTTTATTCTGTAGATTATCATCAGCCTGAATCATGGTGTCAGGCTGTAGATATGGAGACCACACAGGAAGGTACGCACAGACAACCCCAACACATATGCATGACTTTGTAGCTGCAGGGAACAATATTGGACCAGGCCGTACAAAAGAGATGGCTCACAGTGGAAAGCAGCCCTCGGCTCGGATCTGAGGGTCCACAGCCAAGCACACGGAGCCAAAGCTTCAGATAGAAACTCCTTATCCCTCCAGCAGCCAGTCAAGGCTCCACTGAGTTACAGAAGGACACATCATGTACCTCTTTCCACTAAAATCTCTCTCTTTCTGTGTAGTTTTGGCTGGCAACACAACTGCAGATAGCATTAAAACAGATTATGATGTTTCTGGGTAAAATGTCAGTTAAATTGTAATAAATACTGGGATAAACGGACTGCTGTAATATAGTGATTTACTGGTTTTATGATAAGGTTATGAACCCAAACAGAGATGTTTGCAGAAATTCTAAAGATTCAGCTGATTTTATCAGACAGACACGGACATAGAGACTTAGAGATTTCTCTAAGGGAGAAAAGTTAGACAGGTGGGTTGTGCAGCTTTTCTAACTGGCCCAACCAGTTAATCCACATCCTACAACACCACTCATCTTCACATGGACACCATGATTCTCCCACGAACATCTTGAGTGGGCAGATACGAACACGGTTTGATAAAAGCCTCAAGGACACGTAAAGATTCAGCTTCTCAGACAACATTTAGAGGTGACTGTTCCCAAACACGCCAATCAGAATTGTACCAAGTAATGAATACTAAACAGAAACAAATACATATACATTTTCTGTTTCCATTTAGGCAAACCATTTGTTTGTGGACTTCCTCATGTTTGGCCAGAAATGTAGTTCATACTTTCCGTAGCTACTCTTCCAGTAATGTCAGTTTTGCCATCCTGCCTGTCCGGAGGGCCCTCCCCCTCGGATGAAGGAGCATGTGCAACCCAGACTTTTGTGACCGCATTGCTTGCTTTAGTAAACGCCTCTTCCATCTTGATGGTGCCAAAGAAATGAAAGACACAAAGTCAAGTAATATATCATTAGCATGGATTTAGCGACAGTCCATTTAAAGGACAAGAAGAAAATGTGATTTCCCACCAGGACTTTAATAGTTTCTAGTAGGGATGTGATTTTATCCGATTCCGATTCTCGGGGTGCCGATTGGATTCAGAATCGTTTCTCAATTTGAATCGATTCACAATCAGTATTAACAAAGAGTGTCAGCTCCAGGATGAACTACTTTGTTGTACAAGTTAGTTAAAGCTATGGGACATTTTTATTTGACTTTAAACTGGTCGTGCTCCAAAAATGCTAATTTACTATGTAAAATAAAGTGATTCTAAAACTGTAAACAGAAACAATCTTTTGACCAAAAGGCAACATTTATTTTTGCTTACCTTGTAAAATATAACACATCTGTGGTTACCTAACAGTACCTTTGAAAGTAATACGGTCAAATACTTTTCAAGTATGTGTAGAAACAAGTTACATGAGTAATCCTGAGTACTTGTTTATCAACTTAGAAAATAACTATGAGAATATCTCAAATTTCTGAGTATGGAAAAAATGACATTCAAGTGCCCTCTTATCAGCAGATTCAAACATAAATCATCTCAATTTATGGGACCACAAAAGTAATCGGAGTACTGACTCTCCTAACAAAGATCAAAAAAGTGCATCTCAAACCTGTAACATGCTAAATATTTGAGTTCTTGGAATCGATTCTGAACCTTTGTGAATCGATTCAAAATCTTTATAAATAAGAATCCCGATTCAGACTTGAATCGATTTTTTTCAGCACCTCTAGTTTCTAATAAGTAATAGATTGTGTAAACATTGACAACAGCAACATTTTTTTGCTTGCCGTAGCTTGTGGTCAAAAATATGCATGTGCTCATCAGCTAAAGGAGGTATGGCACCCTACGAAAGGGCAAGCTGTGGAATTCTACACCCCAGGCAGATGAGAATGGTTTGGACAGCTAATGTTCGTGGCCAAAAAAGGATAATCTGATGATCGCTTTCACTTGGTTAAAATCTCATTTCAAATGTTACCCATACCCCGTAATTTAAAGACACAAAGAGTAATGGTTAGAATGTTCCACAACAAAAGAGTAATCACTCTCTTTCATGGTTACCAAAACGGATACAGCTCTTCAATGTCACTGAGAGTGATAAAGTTCTACTGTTGGTTAGCAAACAGCGTATACATTTTCCCGTTGGATTGAAAGATTGGAAGCATGTTTTGATCTCACTCCGAGTCTATTTCCAAGTTGAGGGTTGGCAGTTTCTTTTAGAGATCTGAAGCTTGACCACAATCAGAGACATTTGATTTGACACGTGAAACCATCTTTAGGAGGAAAAAATAACATTAAAGAGGCAAGAGTTTTGGTTACTGAAAGTAGGATATTTATACACGATTAAACTAAGCTACAGCAGTTATTTAGGAGACTTTGTTGTGCGATTTCAGGTAAGAAAAAAGAAAATTGGCAAACAAAGATAAGGGGATGAGAAACACCCCAAAATTGTGTTCAGGAGGCCACCCAGCTGTCAGTCTTTGCTGGGTCCAGGGAAACCTTGCTCTTGGGTGCCAAGGCAGACAGTCAGCAGGAAAATGAGGACACTGCAGAGATGGAGTCCTAGAAATAAAACATCCATAAAAAACTACCGTCTCCCCGCATCAGCACAGCTCAAGGGCACATGTGTGCTTTCATACATGTGAGCTGTACTGCATGTAGGTTATAAGAGTCCATAGAAGATGCATGTGTGTCAGTAAGGATTTGAGCATCAAGTCAGGATCAAAAATGCTCAGTCAGCCTCTGTTCTCCAGAGTTAAAGAAACACAAACAGTCATAGATGAAAACTTAACAGCGATGTAAAAGAACAATAAACATCAACACGTAAATGTAAATGAAGTAACTGTTATATACCACGTTTACTGTAGTGTGTCTTATTTCTTTTAAATACCAGTTTTAAAAAGGATTGCCCTTTGTACATTGCCGCGGCTAACCGATTCCATATTTTAATTAAATAAAAAATATAAATCAAAATGTAAAAACTCCTCATTGTGTACCAAAAAGTAAATGTCACAGTAAACAGTATACATAATAGTATTACCGGAATCATTACTTATGAGAAAGGACGTTGGTAGATTAACATCAATCATTGAACAACTCATATTGGTTAACTTCTAGAAGAACAAATATCAGTATGAAGTTTAATAACCTCTGAGCAAATGAAACGGTTTTCAAATGTTTTAAGTATTAAATAACCAATGGCAAACAGTTGCCCTGCTTGTTAAAGTATGAATACATTGTGGCTGACCAAATGGCGAGCAGAGTTACATTTCTCTAGCACAAAGACCTGGCCCTGATCTACCCTAAAGCACCTCGATGATCCAAGATTTTTCAGGAAATATTCTGTAGATTGATGAGACACACATGGATCCTTTCGCATGGTGTGTGTGTGTGTGTCCGTGTGTCCCATTAGATGTGGAGTAAACCAACTTAGCATTAAAAAAAAAAAAGATCTAATTTAACAGCCAAACACAGCAGTGGTAGTGTGATGATTTGGGGCTGCTTTGCTACATAAATGCATGGATGACCAGCTGAACAGGAATGTTCTCTATCCTGAAACCAAATGTCTGAGCATTGACCTTAACCAGGCGCCCATGTATGCTGGAAAACCCTCCAAAGGGACTGGAGCGGGACTAAATTGCTCCGCAGTGATGTTAGTTATCACAAATGCTTGATTACAGTTGTTGCCACCAATGATGTTGAACCCAGTTATTAAGTTTAGAGGGTAATTTTTTATTGTAACACAGCTCATCGCTGTATATTGAAATGTGTGAGGGGTCAAATACTAATTTTACATCATTCTATAGATAACCAACCACACGTATGTTTTAGTAATCTATGGAGTATGAAGTGTGGTCCAGCTGGTGTGAGCTACATTTTACTAAAGTACTCGTGTGAAACACAGAGTAGATTACTTTGAGAGCTAAATAATACTTTTGGTGTGAGGCAGTACACTGAAAGGCACTCACATCTAGTTGCAAAGTAAAACTCATTAATGAATGCTAGTTCATTATAAATCTACCTGATGTCAAATAATTTCTTATGCCACCTTGGAGCTTTGGTGCTGACCTGCAGCCAGAGGAGTAGAACTGGATTTGAAATGAACTCTAAACTACTTCAGACTGAAGTGCACATACTAATGTGTCTATGCACTACAGTAATGTGATTTGAAAACCCCAAACAGGAACAAACAGTTAAAGTCCAACACCATGAGAGCTCCGTTTTGTCATACTGTAAATTGTGTCATGGAAGCCCGTCGTTTGTCTCCTGGCTCTCACTTTTTATTCATTTTATTATTTGGCAGTAAGACAATGGAAACTCGTAACTGTGCTGGTTTAGACTGCACACGCGAGGCGTTTTTGTTCCACTGGGCCGCTTGCTGTTACATGTAAAGAGTTAGTGACTGTGAGTCATCAAAGTGAGGCGGCTGGCGGCAGCTTCAGACTTCTCACCTCCCGTGTCACTTGGATAACATGATTCAGATCTCAGAATAACCTGACTAAATATAGACCAATTCCTTTAAGTCTGAGACTAGGGGGAGCATTTTCATAAAGGTTTATTAGAGAGCAAAGTTAAACGACATTCTGAAATTTTGAAAAATCTTAAATCAGTTGACAGGAAGTTGTAGAAAATAGCTTTCGAAGTCAGACAAAAAATAAACAGCTATAGCTTTTAAGCATACTTTAATGACTGCGTGTAAGCACGGGATATATGATAGGAGCCAATTACGCCACAAAAACTGTACAGAGCAGCAATTGAATAAGGGCTAACCTTCAACCCTTCTATGCTGCCATTTCCTGGAACTGAGCGGCCGCAGCAGCAGCAGTCACAGAAATGTTACCCAGCAGACAGACACATTACTGGGCAACCAAATTGTTAGGAAGACCAAAACTGGCACAAGTTAGCCCTAGACATGGAAGTTAGAATACAGAACTGTGCCACGGTCTGAAGGCAACTCATATTTGTTTATATTAATTCCCAGCTGTGGGGTTTCAAGGTTTCTGAAGGTCTTTCAGAGCGTTTGTGTTTACACAGCCTTTGGTCCAAATTCCAGAAGTGAACACGGTCAATTAGAAGTTCCCTTTTGGGCCATTCAGTCCTAAACATGTCAAAGCACGACAAAGGCATGTAACTCAAGGAATAGACAAGAGTTGTAGCTACAGCAAGAAATAAAAAAAACATTTGATTCTCAAATGTATAAATTAGTAATACTGCTTCTGGCCTCTTTTGTAATAAAAATGAGACAAAAATCAGAGAAATGCAGAGAGATGTCATTGTAACAAGTAGGGGCTCGTTAGAGATAGAGTGGCTTGAGATGAAACGGATTCTCCGATAGGTCGTGTACTATCTGTAGATACAAGACTGGGTCATCTTTGAGTTTAGGCACCTTTTTATGTTTGAATGTCTCACAGGTCAGCATTAAAAAAGCAGCAAAACAGCATTTCTAGGAAGTCACTCAGATACAAAGATTGGATTGATGAAAATCTTTGAAAGACTGTCTTAAAACATAAAAACCCTAAATGAATAGTAAGATGTTTTATTTATATCTAGCTCCTTGAAAGCAAAGTAAACATAGAGAGGACTCAAGACTTTTCAGCAAATGATTGCAACTAGTGCTAACAGCCTCAAAAGCATTAAATCAGCGCTTTAACCGTCTTAAACTGGATCTGATTTATGTTTATGTATACGCATTTAGCAGATGCTTTTGTCCAAAGCAACTTATAAGTGATAATAAGGCCAGCAGGTTGCCCTTGAGGATAACAACGAACACTAATCAGTCAATCCTAGGAGGCAGCATGATAAATCATAAAGGGAAGTGAACAAGGAGTGGACAGTAGGGTGGGGGACGGGTGCAGGGACGGTCCTAGTTTAGAAGATGCTCTCTCTCCATTTGAAAGCAGATGGTTATAGGACTTCCTGACTTTTACTCAGTGTATATAATATCTGACAAGATCAGGATGGCACCAACCAGGACAACATTTTACATGTCTGCTGTCCATGACACAATGACAAAACAAACATGTTTCCAGCTGGTGTTTGCACGTCTCAGTTTCTACAAACTCACCTGCTGATCAGCCGGAGGCTTTGATTTACAAATGAACAAGACACTCAGATGTGTTTGCTTCAGGAACCAAATGAAACATCAGAGGAGAGCTTAACACGACAGGATTTGGAGTTTAATTTCCTGATGTTTGAACATCTCACCTGAGATTGGTAACCGCAACGCGACGCTACCAATGACTCCCTTTTACTCTGCGACATGGATGTTTTATTTCCACAAATAGCTCAAGCCTGAAAGAATTCTACCGTGTTGTGGAGTTGCTAATGCTAACAGTTAGCTTCTACAAGCCAAGACGTTCTTTGCTGTTTCCTGGACACTAAACCAACAACAGCCATCCTCGTTATGAATCAATATGGGTGGGTCCATGAATGTTAGGTGACAGTGTGACATAGATCTGTCAGGATTTTCACATCCTAGAGTTTCACCATCTATTTTCTATCAGAGGCTAATGTGAAGATAGGTGTAGGAGACACAACCTGATTTTCATGTTCAGTCTGCATGAAAAACTCAGTGACCGATTATAATCAGAAATAATCATTAAAAAATGTTTTTTTTTCCAGTGTTCCACCCCTTTAAAAGGAACTCTGGCTATGAGGACGTGTATGCCCTAATAAGCCACAAGTTTTCTGTTGTACCAAACTATGTTGTTAGAAACACACAAAATATTGCTGTTTATTTATAAATCTATGATATTTAGTACATTTTTGGACTTACGTAGGACGTCATATTTTCCACACGCAACGCACTCTGGGGGCGATGACGTATATTGGTTGCTCTAGGAAGAGTAGCTATTGACGCTAGTGTTTGTTTACGCGCTCACCGTATTAATAATGAAGTAAAATGCTGCATTGTGCTGCTTTTGGATGTAATTTCCAGTCATGGGGGCAACAAGGGGAGTGATGGGAGTTTACACAACTTTCCCACTGGCAAGAAGAGGAGAAAGCAATGGGAAGATGCCTGTGGACAGACAACTTCCCAATGATCCGCGGCTGTGTTCCCAACATTTTTCTCCTGAAGCGTTTGAGGCTTATAGTCGACCACAACTACTTAAAGAGCTCACCAGAGCGGCTGGGTATAAGAGAAGGCAGAAACTAAAAGCTTTAGCGACCATTTTCCCACACAAGGAGCCTAAACGCCCTCGGAGAGACAAGAGATGCTGGACGCTCTCCTGAGCCGACAACCCGCTCCTGCAGCTGCCGCTTCCGTCACGTTGAGCGAACCATCGGACACGCCACTCGTCACGGATGAAGCTGAACATTCACCTCTCCCGTCAGTAAAACAAGTAGTAAGTGTAGCAACACAGTGTTCTCCAAATATATAATATCCGCAAAATTAATTCAAGTCGTTTCACTGAATATCCTAATAATTTTTAAAGCACACGACAGCTCTGGATGCTAAAATTCTCCCAAATCATTGGTAAATGAATAAGTTCAATCGCACAATAGCTTACCGTTAACTTCTGCTGACAAAAAATGTGAGCTCTTGACAACAAACACTCTCCCTCTCGGTTACCATGGAGACACATTTGCCGCACACCCACCACTGGTTTTGTCCTGCACTCGCTTCATCCCGCCCTTCTTGCTCTTCATGTTGAAGCTCGTTTTGTGAAACATGGTCAGTGATGTCATCATTAATGTTTCACTCTGGTTCAAACCGAAAAGGCTGAACAGATGACATGTTGATGTCGCCGAACAATCACTACATGGTCCCAAAGCCAGCTGGTGAAACCGAGGTACAACCAGATGACGTCACTACCCAGAGTGCATTGCGACGCTAACTACAACGGCGACCTATGAGTTAAACTACCGTAAATCCTCTAATAGTAGCCTGTATTTAATTAACTGCCGGGTATCATATTTTGGTCGGAGTCGGCGGAGGTGAATAATGGTCGGTTTTTTATTGTGGCCGGGTGGAATGTGGTAACAAGCAAGTACGGGGGGCGGTTGTGTCATCCGTCTCACTTTTGATTTGCCAGTGATAGACCGCGAGGGTAACTTTAACCGTGGCAGGTGTGGAGACAAAGAGGAGGCGAAAATTTGATATCAAGTTCAAAGAGAACGTGCTGATTATGCTGCAGAACACTCTGGGGAGCAGTAGCAGGGGTTGTATGAACTAGTCACTAGTCGACTTCACCGCTCTATAGTGACTTTTTATGCCTGTCATCGACTAGTCGCTGTCACGTGATAATGACCGGCAAGATGCAGTCCACGGAAAAGACAGCAGCCTGCTGTCAGCAGGTGACAAGCTCCTGCGCGTCGGGAGGCAACGCGCTGTGCCAGAGCGTCGGTACTGACACCCACCGTAAAACTGACATTTAACCAAATTGTGACGTTTACACTCTTGCAATTTAACCCTCCCCTCACCCCCATCCTAACCATAAGCAGCTTGCGCATGCAATGCTCTGATTGTTGACGCGGTCCAGACATCTGCGTCCTGAGCACGGCCACAGTAACATTATCAAATCAGGTGTCGCCACCTCAAAAACTAATTTAACACGCGATCGTTCATGTCGGCTCATTTCCTTTTATGTTTTCTGTCTTTTAGTCTTTTATTTGTGCCTGATGCATTTCGCTGCTGCGGATCGGGGCGCATCACCTGTTTTGTCCTCGGTGACGCACCTAACGCACATGTGGCCGGCGAGCACTCTGCTGTTTTTGCGGTCGGTAGATCTTTTAGAACTGCAGTTCAAAGGTAACTCATAAGGTGAATATATATGAACCCAGGTAGCAGTTTTTCTTTAGGATTGAGAGGAGATGCAGGAAGATAATAAACAGATACAGGACAGAAAAATAGTCAAATAAAAACAAGTTAGTTTTTGTACCTGGTGGTTGCAATGAACAGACACCATTGAAGGTAATCAGAAGTGAGGAACAGAAAATCAAATAATTATTTTAATGTTTAGAGCAGCAGGAACTCCGAGAGGCTGCAGGCGCATCAGTGAGTTTGCGGCCGCTGCGCAGGGGGAGGGGGGAGAGGGCTGAAGCAGAAACTACCGTTGTTAAAAGAAATGTGTTTAACTTTGAAAAAGTGGGCTCAATTTTAATTGTCAAAAATTCCAGCGAACCATTAGTTCATTTTGCTCAAATAGAAATAGAGGCCTGCCTCTATTTCTGGTCCTCCTTCCAAAAAAGGCCTGGAGCTTGATGAGCTTGAGTCAAATACAGGCCCGGGCCTGTATTAGAGGACTTACGGTATTTTTTACAAATTTTATAAAAATGAAGACATTAAGAAGGTTTTTTACACAACTTTAATATGACTGATACTAACATTTATCTTTTAAGAACCACAAAGTTTTGTAACCTGGGTTCCTTTTAAAGCCCGATCTGAAACTAAAGTCGAAAGAAACAGTTACTAAGAAAAGCATCAGCGAAAATTCACTTCCTGTCTTCATGTGTGCTCAGCGACCCACTCCTTCTGCTGGGCCCAGCCCTGTTACATGTACTGGAATGCAGCACACACACAAACAAGCCTGTAGCCTTCAGCCTTTTCTGACATGACAGAAGAAAATAGTCAGGTGACTATCGGAAAGGCCGCAGAACTCACAGCTGCTCATCTACTCTGCATTCACCTGAGCTAGCATAAGCACACTAAAACATGCAACAGCCTGATTAAAAATACAACATAGGTGCCATACAAGGAGAGAGAGTGTGTGTGTGTGTGTGTGTGTGTGTGTGTGTGTGTGTGTGTGTGTGTGTGTGTGTGTGTGTGTGTGTGTGTGTGTGTGTGTGTGTGTGTGTGTGTGTGTGTGTGTGTGTGTGTGTAAGGTGAGCGATGATTTAGAGTGGCAGCATGCAATGACACACCACGGCGTATGCTGCTTTGCTTCGTTCAGGAGGAGTCAACACAGCAGGCCTCGAACAGAGCATGTTTCATGGGAGTGTCAGTCTGATGGAATGCAGCCTGCTTCGGGGCACATTACTGAGCACGTTCAGGATGCACTTGTGGCAATTTGATTTTTTATCAGTACTCTAGCATTACTCCCAATAAGTGGCCCAATCTGCTTCATATTATTGGGCTGTTAGTCTGTGAAGAGGGGATCTGAGTTAAATCAATGTCACTTCAGAGCACAATGGAAAGATATTCTTCATGTCCATGCAGTAAAAGAGCACTGCATCCAGCCAGGAGCTGATGGCACTTTAGATAAAGTGCTTTATGAGCTCTTTCTCCAACTTTCTCGTCTGTCCAGCCTGACAGATAAGCACATCTCAACAAGGATTGACTTTCAGTAGTCTTTGGGACGTCCATTAAACAAATTATCTACTTGCCCAAAGCTATTATTATGTTTAAAAATAACAGATAAACAGCTACTACTATTTAAATGCCAAGCAGACAGACCACACCCAGGAAAGTGCATTAGTTATATTGTGTGTGGCTTTATCTTATTTCATCTGTGAATTGTTGTGCAATTCAAACCAAATACGATTTAAGCTAATCTGTGTTTCTCAGTTTGATCTGAAACGGGAACAAGGCTCGCAACAGGAACGTTTCCTTTTCTTCAGCTGCGACTCCCATGCGAGTTTCTGACCTCGACAGCCTATAAAATTAATGAGATTACCACCTGGACTGAGATTAGCCCTGTGCTTTTGGATAAAAGTGCACTAGCCAGCTCAACTCATCATTCCTGGCTGGGATTAGCCAGTTAATGTGAGACGCACAAGTGTTGCACCGAAAAAGGCACCCCTGTCATGGGAAGTGCCGATTAAGTTCCTCGACACCAGTGACATCCGGATTTGCGGTCAGTTGTACTATTATCTTTACTGGGTGCTTTAAAATGCAAGATAAAACGGATTGTGTACCATTTATTATTTCTCAAAAGATAAGAAATTCAAACTACACATATCGTCAACCATAACTACACCTTTAAAACTTTTAGTCATGAAGTTAAACGAAAACAAATGTATTTATCTTTGGTATTCCATAAAAAACAACGTAAAACATAACTAAATAATTGCATTTAATCGTATTTCTAGGGGTATTAAAGCCCAGATGACCGTTTTCCACATCCACTCGTGAACAGTTTGCCTTGAACGTGCTTCCTATGTGACGGGGTTCTTTTTTTCAGCACAACACCTGTCAGGCCCAGACCAGGCTCGGCCGTCTGAGGCGATATGAAGCGTCGCTTTAGGGTGAACTGACACCTCAGTCCGGACCGAGTCGAAACTAAACAAAACCACGTTTATTTTTGCCAAGTGGAAACTACGTTAACATTCGGCACATTTACGTTTTCTGACTACGTTCTCGTGCCTTTGCGTTTTCAGACGTTGGCTAGCCGCTAGCGTGCTAACGTCGAAATACCTGTTCTGTTGGGCTGTGCTCGATTCATTCACCAAAATGTGTGAACGGCTTTGGTTTTAAACCTGGGCAAAGGACAGGCTCGCGTACGGCACGTATTACTAAACGCCTGTTCGGGTTATTTTCTGAATTAAATCATATAGAAGACTTTGTCCTCTTACCTTGTCCAGACAATTCACTTTTTCCGTGGGGTAAACGACTTGATTACATCTGCCACACAACGGATTCATGTTGGAGGAATGCTCTTCTAGCTAGTTCGCACGGAAAGCTCAGGTGGTTGTAGCGGCGTGCTGTCGAGTATTCACTTCAGAAAAAGCTGCAAGTCCACGATTATGATCAGAGACCCCCCAAAAAAATCGACCTAAGTTGAGTGTAGCTAAGGAGATTGTTGTTGCAGCCGCACAGCTGGCTGTCAGTCCACTAACCAGACACGGAAAGCGCGCTCCAGTTACCCTCCCTCCAATGCGCGTGCCCGAGCACACTGTGAACAAAAATACCTTGTAATATTTACGCCATTATTTGGAAAGAGCAAATGGGACACATATGGAATGTAAATGATTAACAGAGTTAATGCGTGTGAAAGTGGAACAACCTCATCTCCGCTGTGTGAAAACCAAGCCCCGTGCACGTCAAGTGTGTCTGTCCAAGCTCCATCTGTGCTTGCATAGCAAACTCATGCGATCATCTAGCTGGTTTTTGGGCCTTTACCAATTCAATGCTCCCAAATCACATTTTTACACATCTGCCACGTTCACTTGGCATGTCCTACTTGATATTCATGTGATACATTTGGTCAGGGTGACGCCTGCTGGTGGGTGTTAGCTATAAAACATGGGTAAACAAAACTTCAACCAGCAGAACTAAATTAAATAAACTTTGTCTTATATAGAGTCATAATAGCAGTACAAAAGTACATCATTAGTAATTCAAACGTTTCAAAAAGACATTTCACAAAATAGTTTGGTAACACAAAAAGAGACCCTTTATTCATCTGACTTATTGCATTATTAAGTATTAATAAAACAAATGATCCCTTTAATAACATCCCCAATATTGTTAACTATTAAGTGTCCTTTAAGGTATATTTTACCCAGAATTGAAATTTTGCCTGTTGGCACTTTTCCCAGCATTAGATAAGTGGGTAAAAACATTTTTAACCAGCCCAGTCATTCTCCTGACCCAGCTGTACCCCTTTAGCTTTAGCTTAGCATAAAACACAATAAGTGAATGGATCCAACTAGCATTGTGAGTAAAACGTACATATGTTTTATATTCATGTTTATATTTATTTATTTGTCAGACGCTTTTATCCAAAGCGACTTACTATTTATAACCTATAGGGCAGTGGTTCCTAACCTGGGGGTCCCGATCCCCACAAGGGGGCGCTAAAGCCTCTCAGTGGGTCGCCAGGACCTCTCCACTTTAAGGGGTTAAAACTTCATTTATTACTTGTTTATAGCCTACATTTTGCTCACTTTTTTTCATGAGTGAAACGTTTACTGATATTAAGACAGGAAATAATTAGTACAGAAAAAGTAACACACTTTTAAGAACATTTTTCTCAGCTCACTGTTTTATTTTCAAGTGTCAAAAGTTCATTAAAGATAGGACTGGTTGATTAATCACAGCCTTTACACTAAATAATCTAGTATAAACAGTAATATACACATTTAAGTACATTTTGCTCAGTGTATTTTTTAATGTGTCAAACGTTTATTGAAAGGAATGATTGATTTATCAGTGTTTACAAGAAACAATGTGTTCAGAAAAGTAATACAAACTGTCAAGCACAGTATGCTCTGTTTGGTTTTGTTAATGACTTTGTTCTGTACTGGAGGCTACTATTACTGTTATCTATTGAATCAAAGCATATTAAAATGTGCTTGAACAATTTTATCATTTCTTAATACTGTTTGTACTGGAAGAGAGAATGGGAGGGGGTCGTCAAAAATTTTACTGGTAAAAAACGGGGTCCCTTGGGAAAAAGGTTGGGAACCACTGCTATAGGGCATGCTGTGATCTGTGGTAATCCCATTCCTGCTGAGCGCAAATGAAAATAACTTGTAATAGGGATCACAGCCACCATTTTAGACTTGGGACTACTGCATGACAAAGCACAGCTGTATGCTTCCACTGAAAGGTGCGAGTCAGCTCTACAGACACCTGCTTCTGTAAACACAGATGTTAGCAAACTGGCATAAAGACAGTTAGCAGCGCGGCTCCAGGTTCCAGGTCAGGAGAATGACTGGGCTTAGTAATGCATAAACATTACGCAGTTGTTAATAATCTATTTAATATTTATTAATGCTTAACATTAATAAAGGGACCCTTATTTCAAAGTGTCACCAATAATTTTCAAAACTGAAAACAAGTATTTTGCAACTTGGAAGCCTTTTTGAACAGAATACATCACAACACTGGGAAAAATATTTAAGGCAAAACTACAACTTAAAATAAATCTCAATGTTTCTGTCATTTTCACTGTTGCCATTATATTTTTAGTGAAATTTCACCAATTTTAAAGCTTTTATATGTGTTTTGTGAACTTGAAGAATTGTTTTTCATCTAATTGTAATTTAATGTTTTCATTATTAAGTGTTTTATTATTGCTGTGCTTTCTTCTAGTTATTTCAACAAGCAAGAGAAACCAGAATTTGATGTCTTTATGTAGCAAAAGGACACACCGTGCATTTTTGTAGGACTGTCAGCAGAAAAATAACAAATGTTGAACACAGAGTTGTCCATTTCTGTCATAAAACGCCCACGTACTCAGTATCCAAACTTTTCCAACAAACTATATCTTTTTGGAATGGTCTCTAAAACCGTTATTAATGTACAACTATAATCTTATTCCTGTCACATATTATACACTTGGATAAACATCTGTTGCTCTTCTGAGTTTCCTTTCTTCAGCAAGACCCGGCTTCAACAATGCTGTATTTGTCGTGACCTTCTCCTTCCACCTCTGTGTAACCAGGCTGCTGCTTCTGAAACTACAGGGAAAGCCAGTGGGAAACACAAAGTCATAAATTAAATGATATATTCTAAGTGAGCCTTAAACCCTGACCGTTGGTGATATTTGGAGCTCACGTGGATGAGGTGAAGTGGTCCTGCAGTGGGATGACAGTGGACACAAAGAGCTGCAAGGATCAGAGCCAGGAACACCAGAGCAGCAGCGACACCAGAGATCACTGCCGTGTTAGACCATCCTTTATTCTTGACTGAAGACCCTGATTTCACATCTGCAGCAAATTAAAACCCAAGATTTTAAATCAAATGTAAAAAAAAAAAAAGTAAAACTGCAGAAAATGGTTTAAACAAGCAAGACTCACCACTGCCGTGCTTGACTGTGCGACGTTTAGTGTCATCTGAAACACAAGTGAGATTTCAGCTTGCCTGAATTAATTATATACATTAGATGGTCAAAAATTTGGGGCAGCAGTAGCTCAGGTGGTAGAGCGGGTTGCCTCATGATTGGAGGGTCAGGGGTTTGATTCCAGCTCCCGCCAGGGATATCCTGCTGTTGTGTCCTTGGGCAAGACACTTCACCCAACTTGCCTGTGTTAGTGGTGGTCAGAGGGGCCGACGGCGCCAAATGGCAGCCTCGCCTCTGTCAGACCTCCCCAGGGCGGCTGTGGCTACAAGTAGCTTACCATCACTAGCAGTGTGTGAATGTGAGAGTGTGTGAAAGCGTCTTTGGGTGTCTAGAAAAGCGATATATAAGTTCAATGCATTATTATTGTTATTATTATAAAATAAATAACAAGGAAGGGGTCTGATTTTCTTTGTCAACTGCTGGAAATGCTCTTGCTTCATTTCCAGTTTTATATCTTTACTCACTGAAGTTTCAAATTGAGTTTCAAAAATAGCTGCTCTGCGTTTATTCCCACCCGATTTCTATTGAGAAGGAGGCTCGTTGGGCCTATTTCCAAAGGTCGGATAGAAAATTCCACAGATGAGGGGGAAAAAAAGGGCAAAAATCAAGGTTTTCTTGTAGAAAATGACTCAAACAAGTTCAACTGGGTCATGGTCAAATATCTGAGAGATGTCTGCAGGGTGTGCGGGACCAATTTAACCACGTATTCAAGGGATACATGTGGGGAGCTGGCGCATAACTCTAGTCATTAGCTGAGAGGTATAGTAAACACCTTAGACAGGTTTCTTGTCCATCACAGGGGCACACCGAGGCACTGGGTGACAGTGGCAGAGGAGTAAGCACCTGCCCTGTAAGTGGAGGGTTGGAGGTTCAAGCCCCACTCAGTCTGTCGCAGTTGTGTCCTAAAGACTCTTCACCCTCCTTTCCTGGTGGTGGTCGGATGGGCCGGTGGAACCAGTGCTCTCCTCTGTCCGGGTGTAATTCATCACCACCAGCATGTGAATGTGTGTGTGTGTGTGTGTGTGTGTGTGTGTGTGTGTGTGTGTGTGTGTGTGTGTGTGTGTGTGTGTGTGTGTGTGTGTGTGTGTGGCCATTGAACATTCTACACAGAGACAAACCACCAGTCACACACTCTTTAATCAGTGGGACACATAATGATTTTGGTCTGTGGGAGGAGATAACACACAAGCATGAGGAGAACATGCTAACTCCATGCAGGATGAGAACCTGAGACCTTCTTGCTGCAAGGTAACTGCGCTATCATGCAGTCCTGCTTAGTGTTACTTATCATAGTTTTATGGGTATCCCTTTGGAACATTTATCACCTCTGTCCTCGCCACCACGTTCCCAGCCTTCCCAGCCAGACGTCGCGTCTTCTGCCTCTGGTGCAACAGAGGAACCAGTGAAGTCATCGCCCCTGTAGTAATCCTCACAGGTTGCATCTTTGCTCTGTTCATAAACAGCACAACAAATCATGACCTCACGCAACAAAACAGAAAAGTGAGCAGAACGACCCTGCGTTAGTGGTACCTCCTCCGAGCAGGAATAATCCAGCCATTCCTGCCTGTGTCGGTCCACTCCATCAGAACACCTGAAAACACAAGTAAAAAAAAAAATAAATAAATAAATAAAAGAAATGAGATGGGACGGCACCCTGTTGCAGAGTGGGTTCCTCTCACCTCTGGAGAACGTTGCACCAGGTGCAACCAGAGGTGAGGTTGGAGGAGAGGCAGAGCTCACAGCTGTCGTGTTGCAGGCAGGCTGAAGAGAGGAAGGCAGATGAACCATTTCCCGTTTTAGGGCTGACATCAGCGCGTTAAACAAGTGACCTTTAACACCGTGTTTTAACTTACTGGGCAGTGGTGTCAGCTCTATAGCAGACTTACTGCTGATCTTTTTCATGTCTACCTCAATTCGATGGTATTCATAGATTGTCCTCTGAGCTGCCTCTAATCGGAAAAAAACCCATGAGATTGATGCAGAATATTGGTTGAAGCTACACTGCTCACAAAAGTTAAAGGAACGCTTTAAGGAAACACATTAGATCTCAATATGAAGTTGGATATCTGTACAAATAACGACAGGGCGATGTCTTAGGAACAAAAGGATGCCAAGTCTTTTAATGGAAATAAAAGTTATCAGCCTACAGAGGGCTCAATTGTGTAGACACCCTAAAATTGGAGTGAAATGAAGAAGTGGCAGGCTAGTCCATTATTTCAAAAACTTCATTTCTGCAACTCAGATTGTGTTTCAGGATCTTGTGTGCCCCCCACGAGCTTGTGTGCATGCTTGACAACGTCGGGGCATGCTCCTAATGAGACGACGGATGGTGTCTTGTGGCATTTCCTCCCAGATCTGTGTGAGGGCATCCCTGAGCTCTTGTACAGTCTGAGGAGCAACCTGGCGCCACCTAATGGACCGAAACATAATGTCCCACAGATGTTCTGTTGGGTTTAAGTCAGGGTATCATGGAGGCCATGCAATTGTTTCAATTCCTTCATCCTCCAGGTACTGCCTGCATACTCTTGCCACATGAGGCCGGGCTTTGTCGTGCATTAGGAGAAAACCAGGACCTACTGCATCATCGTAGGGTCTAACAAAGGGTTCAAGGATTTCATCTCGGTACCTTATGGCAGTCAGAGCACCATTTCTAGGCAGTAGAGGTCTGTGCGTCCTTCCATGGATATGCCTGCCCAGACCATCACTGACCCACCACCAAACCTGTCATGTTGAACGACGTTGCAGGCAGCATAACGTTCTCCTCGTCTTCTCCAGACTCGTTCACGTCTATCACAGGTGCTCAGGGTGAACCTGCTCTCGTCTGTAAAAAGTACAGGGCGCCAGTGGCGGACTTGCCAGTTCTGGTGTTCTTGAGCAAATGCCAGTCGAGCTCTACGGTGCTGGGCAGTGAGCACAGGGCCCACTACTTCTGTAGGATTGAGGAGTCGCCTCATACTGCCAGTAGAGAGCCAAAACTAGCACGAGTGGAAAACCAGCCGACAAAGATCAAGAGGGAGAAACTTGAAATGACCTCTACACGTTAAACTCAGTCCTGTTTTGAGGGTTTTGTAATTGTTGCCACTTTAGTGCACCTGTCGTTAAGTCCACGAACACCAATACAGCTGACAGTGATCAACAATGCCCTCGGCTGCTTAATCAACCAGGAAATTATCAGACAGGTTTAATTGATTTCAGGCCAGGCCCAATAAAAAAAAGTGTTCCTTTAATTCTTGTGAGCAGTGTGTTTAGGTCATCAGATGGATCACAAAGGTGATCGTCATTATCAGGAACCTGGTGACCGAGGAGAAGACGACGCAATCATGAAGGCGTCTGACAAGCCGACCTTCACAGGATGTTCAGCTGACCCGATCGCGTCTAGAGGCAGAGGTATCTGGGAAATAGAAGACTTGTGTTTTGTTGTGCAGAAATAAAATTTAGGAATGGTGTGACTAGAAATGATAGTTCCTGAAAACAGAAAATAAAGATCTGCCTCACTTCTTGGTAGCTGAATGTGATTCTTCCTGTTTTATGCAGCGCAGCCTGAAATGTAAAAGCACCCTTTGACTCTTTGCCAGGAAGTCTGACCTGCTCCCACTGGACCACAAAGACTTCTCCTAAAATCAGGTATAAGCAGAACATATAGTCAGACATGTCAGTGACAGCGAAGTGGTAAAACGTCAGGTATCATACCATTATCCAGGTACTGCACAGTGGATTGTTTGGAGAGGCTGGGGTCAAAATCAGCCATCAGAGGGGCGATGTACTGTGTGATGGTCAGCATTCGGTGAGTCACGTCCCCCGTGAAGATGAATCCTGGTAATCAGCAGACGGGAGGACGTGTAAGTCATAAGCGTGCCTTGTTGCACAGCAAATACACATTTGCTCCACGAACATGAGCAGGAAAGGTGACTCGAGCAGCTGTTGGGTAATCAAAGCCTACCTCCTGTTGCTATGACGATCTGCCTCAGGTAATCTCCATAAAAAGGAAAGTCAAAGGACAACGCAACCCTCTGTAGAAAGAGAAGTGACTGTCTGAGAAAGAGACGCTGAGGAACAAATTTCATTTCGTGAAACAAAGTTACAAATTACAGCCGAGGTCGTTTTTTCAGTATCTAAACAACAACACGTCTAGAGGAGCTTATAGAAGTGGAAATGTCTTTTTCATTATCATCATTTTGCAAGGAAAACAATGTAGCTCACAAATCAGTAAAACTAACTACATAGTTGGTATACTGAACATCAGGGACGAAATTTTGATTTCAGAAGTGGGGGGGACACAGCAGGCTTGTGCGGATTTGGGGTGGGGGGTGTTATGTAAAGACCCCTTGACACGTCACGTGCCCATCTCAATAATTTTTCCATCCTCTCTCTCTCTCTCTCTCTCTCTCTCTCTCTCTCTCTCTCTCTCTCTATATATATATATATATATATATATATATATATATATATATATATATATATATATATATATCAAAGTTAAAAAATGTACAACTCTATTATTATTTTTATTTATTATCATTATTGAAGTGCAGTTTTGGCTGTTGACAATGGATAGGCCATTGTATTTATTGTTTTGTGTCTTTTTTATTGATTTTGGTGCAACATTTTCTAACAGAGAGTGAGATTCCTTTTTTATTCAATTTTTGTTTGTTATTTTTATTCATTTAGAAGTTCTGGTTCTGGACATTTCAATGTTAAATGAAGGTTTATTTGTTGCATTTTAAAGGGTGTACTTGCATTATTATGATATATTAACATTAGATTAGTGGTTATTTTGGTCTAGATAATGTTGACAATATCGTTTATCATCAACAATTTGTTGTACAAATTATCGTCCAGCAAAATTTGTTACTTTCCCAGGCCTAGTCAAAATTATAAAAATTATTTATACATAAACGGTCCCTCCTGAGATCTGGCCGTTTGTTCATTTGCTGTGTTAGAGGACATGCTGAACTGATGTTTTACACATGATCATCACCCTAACATTTGAGTGTATAAAAACATATTAAATATGTTTTTCCCTTAAAAGTGTTTAAACAGTTGTTGCATTTCAACACACAAAAAATAAATGGAAAAAATAAGATAAATCTAATGAAAAGTGTACATCTTTGACATTTGGGCAACGGTGGCACAGGAGTTAAGTGCTCGCCTTGCAATCGGAAGGTCGCAGGTTCGAGACCCGCTCAGTCTGTCACTGTCGTTGTGTCCTTGGGCAAGACACTTAACCCACATTGCCTGCTGGTGGTGGTCGGAGGGACCGGTGGCGCCAGTGCTCGGCAGCCTCGCCTCTGTCAGTGCGCCCCAGGGCAGCTGTGGCTACATCGTAGCTCATCCCCACCAGTGTGTGAATGTGTGTGTGAATGGGTGAATGACTGATTGTGTTGTAAAGTGCCTTGGGGGGTTCCAGGACTCTAGAAGGCGCTATACCAAATACAGGCCATTTAAGCTTAAAAAAATCTGTTGACGATGATGATACTGTTCATTTTTCAGAGCTTTTTAATGTGAAAATATACATTGCAATAGATAAGTTTACAATAAAGTTAAATGATAAAAGTTTTGAAGTTACACTTCTACTACTACTAGTAATAATAATTATGATGATAATAGTAATAATAAAAAATAATTATTATAAAAATACGAATAAATTGTGTCTGAGGAGTCAGTTATGTGGAGGAGATGAGTTTGTAAAAGTTAGTTTTGAGTATGTTTGTGAAGGAGGAGGTGAGTGAGCTTAATGCAGGGGTGTCACATGTCAAACTTACGTTTTGACTTTGAAAGAAGTCTCTTATATCCACTTTTCGTTTTCTTGACATGCTGCCTCCTGGCTGTGCCTAACTACCAAAGACTCACAAATGAACACTTATTCAAATGTTATGTAATGGAAGCTGAGCTGAGCTCTGATATTACACAGCGTCTAGTTGACGATGTGACTCAGTACCGGTGTTCCCTAGCGGCTCCAAACTAGCAAAACAACGTGAGCACGTTCTGATTGTTTACAACTTGAGTGACAGCAGCAACAGCCAATAATACGTTAGCAAGTATCAGCAGAGCCAATAGATTAGCTTTTGGGCGGGTCTAATAGTAAACCGGTTTCCGTTTCGGTCCTAGTGCTCAACCAAATCCATTTAATGGAGCGTAACATTGTTTTTGGACGGAAAAAAGTGCAGGGGACCAAAACTGCCTTTTGAAAAAGTGGGGGGGACATGTCCCACCCGTCCCACCCCAAAATTACGTCCCAGCTGAACATGCATCTTGATGTAAAAATGATCTTCAACGAGCTGCAAAAACGGTTTTTGACGTCTCAAAGAAACTGAAGGAAGGATGCTGATGCCCTGTCTCTGGCATGGTGAACATGTGGGTGTACAGCTCAGTGGTGGTGCCTTAGACAGAAGATCAGGAGGCTCCCGGGTCATCTGGCAACACACCTTCTAAGATTATTTTATTTTATTTATTTATTCTTTATTTAATCAGGAACTACTCTGTGGTTCAGGTCACATGTTTATTAATCTTAGGCTTAACTTACGAATAAAGTTTCATGTATCATTATAAGTACAGTAAAACTGTATGCAGAGCAATAATTTAACGTATCTAAGTAAAAAGTTATCCCAAAAATAATTCTTTCTAACATTTATTTTTATGGGCTTTATCCATTGGGGGTATATATAGCTCAGTGGTAGAGTTGACTGCAGTTCAAGTCTGGGTGCCCCCTTTAAAGGTAGAGGTGTTTTTGCACACGGTCCTATATTTATTCATTATTTTCATGAAGACAAATCTAAGTGTAGATTGTAGCCAGTCTCCTGAAGGAAATGGGGACACAAAAGTTTGCTAACAACACCAGAAAAGGTGACCAGATATGTATCTTTAGAACAGGGGTGTCAAACATGCGGCCCGCTGGCCGGATCCGGCCCGCAAACAGGTTAAATCCAGCCCGCGAGATGGTTGTGTAAACTTTGTTTTCATACTTTACAATGTAGAGTGAAAATAAACGTATCTTTGTGAGCAAGTTTCCTCTGTAATGAGTATAAATAAAACAAAGCTGCGCTCAGGGCTCACACAAGAACTTGAATCACATCCTGAAGTTGGCCGCCACTCAGGATGTGACTTCTGATATCGATGTGCTGGTGAAAGCTAAAAGATGTAAAGTAAAATGAGTCAAATATACTTTAAGTGCTGCATGAAACTGATCTAGCCGTGTGATCTGTAAGCTCTGAATCCCTAAGGAATGTTTTATTTATTTTTTTTCTCAAAATTTTCAAGTACTCTTCAGGTTTTGTACTTGTACTATTTTGGATACACTGTCCTCAGGCTCCAGCTTTGTTTTATATTGATTGTATTAAAACAAAGAAAACAATCTGAAGTTGTTTTTAATTTACCGGTCCGGCCCACTTGGGACTAGATTTCCCTCAATGTGGCTCCTGAGCTAAAATGAGTTTGACACCCCTGGTTTAGAAGAACTAGGATGTGTTAAATGACTCAATCTTTTCCTTTTTCATTTTGATCAGTTTCTAAAACAAACGGTCCCCCTTTTTTTAAATCAGGGGAACAGTAGTATTTAAAAAATAAATAAATTTCAAATTAAAAAAATGAAGTTGACCTAAGTGTGAAACTTACCACAGCTTGTTGGTATGAATTGGACAAAATGTTGTGGACTCGAACTTGGCCATGCTGGACATCGGTCATGTCAAACCACAGGTCCTGCGCGCGCCAGTCCTTTGGGCCGAAACCTCTCCATGTATAGTACTTGTTAGAATCCTTCATCCAGGTGGAATATAAAAAAAAAATCAAAGGTTTTAGAAGGAGGGTGTTTTTTTTAACTGAGTCATCGCCATGGCCATGTAGACATAAATCACATTTTCCAATTGTTTCCATTCTTGTGAGGAAGCATAAATGTTTCTCTCCAAAAGAAGGCACTGTGTAACTCCAACTAAAACAAACACATCAGGTTACAGCCCCAAGTCATAACAAGTGCCTTCAACATTCACTGCTGTAAGAAACAGCGTGGTGTAGTGCTCACCACCACGCGTGTCATGTTGTCCAGCAGCGTGCTGATTGTGACTCCTCCATCCTGAACTGCCCTGCTTATCCTGCCAGAAGATGATCTCTGACCTTTATCTTCAGTACCAAACGGCTGCTCTGAGGCCACACCGTACACGACGTCTGTTTGAAAAATCAAATAAATGAACATGATTTTATTTTGTCAACATGGGGTTGGACGAGATGAGCTACGACGTTCCAAAAACCCCAAGGCCATTGATCTGAAACAATTACAGTAAAAGAAAGCACAGCATTTGCAAAACCTTACAAACGCCAGTTTCATTACAAGTCCTGGAAGTGATGTTTACGACTGTGGTTCAGCGCTCAGACAGCCATCTTTGTGAGGAGTTCAATTATTTTATGAACGTGTCTGCCGTGGCCTCGTCAGTTCAATAGATTGTTGAAAGTAGGCAGAAACAATACAAAAGCATTTTTCTGCTTTTTGAAAAGAGTTGTCAAACCCTACAATCAAAGGAAACCATATTCGGTAAGCAAACTGGGGTAGGTAGGCTTTGTTTTAAAGGTTCTGGGTGTTTTAATTGGTGGCTTGCCTCTTTTTCAAGCCACATGTTCCTCGTTGATGTTGAATATTTATTTTTGCGCAATGGTGCTATTTTTATAGTGTGCTGAATGTCTGCTGGTATATTTAGACTGATTATGTGATCAAGACCCGTAGACGCCTTTGTCCTTAAACAACCTTGTCTTGTGGTCATACAAAAAATGCTTTCACTAAACTTCAAACTGATTCGTGTTGACTACAAAAAAGGAAAAGCCTTCAGGGAAACCTTTGAAAGTACCATATCTGTACAAAATATAAACATTTAAAAATAAACTTTGGTGATGAAAACATGTTAAAATTAAAACATGTTAAAATTTTGTCACAAAATAAAAAAATGTGAACTGTGTGTTTTCAATTGTTAAATTGAAATAACAAAAGCTCAACCAGATGTAAAAAGTATGTTTGAAAGTTGCAAAAAATGCTGCTTTTATTTCATTACAAAGGAAAATAAAGTGTCCCTCTGAAATAAAAATCAAAACAAAAACAAAGAAACAATTCTGTAAGGCATCTCACAAAAATGTATGATGGGTTGAGGTTAGTAAATAATATAGTAAATAAGAGAACAGCTCAGAAACGGTTTAACATGTTTAAACTGATTAACTAATAATGACATTATTATCTGATAACTGTTTTTATATCATTATTACAAACAATGCTTTTAAAATACCTAAAAAGTTGATTGTTCTGATAATTTTACAGTAATTTTTAAGTTTAGTGACATTCCTCATCGCCTTATTTCGCAAGATGTATCAAACACTACGCTCATGTTTCCTCATGTTTGTTCTTTTGAACTTTACGGGACACCGTAGTGACGTCCCATCTGCCTATATAAGCTGAAGGCGTCCGTTACAAATTCGCGGGGTGGTTTTAACCCTAACCAGCGACTCACCTCCTGTACTTCACGTTTGCTGTTTTCTTGTTTCTGGCTTTCAGCTAACTACAGGAGGTCTCGGAGGGCGTACCGGTTAAACAAAAAAGCCAGAAATGTCACCCCGTCAATCTCAGAGCCGTGTCGGGAGACTCTGAGTCTCCTGCCGTGGTCGGCTTGGCTGCCACGAAGAGTCCGTCTCTGCCGTTCCGGAGTTCTCTGCTGGGAACCTCCGAATCTGAGTAGATTAAATATGAGCGAGGTGACCCTGTCGGACCTGCTGTGGTTCGTTCAGGAAAACCTATGCTCAAACACCCGCTGTGACTTCTGTTTTGTGTCGACTGTTCGTTCTGCTGTTATTTCTCATTTTCCAGGCTATGCTAACAGCTAGCAGCACGAGGGGCTGGACTCTTACCTGTTTCGCCTTGAGCATTAATTATTTTTTTTACCACTCCTTCGAAAACAAACTGATTCTTCAAGTCTGGACTCGGTTATTATGTACCTAAAGAAGTTTCTGATTTGTGAAACCTTTCAAGAAAGGGAAACTAGATAATCTTATCTGGACTTCATCACAAAAGCCGAACAAAATGTTGGTGTTGCAATTTAAACAATATTTTCCCTGGGTCTTGGTAATACCAACTTTTCATGGGATCTTAGAAATGCATGGTTTAGGGGGAAAACTCACTGGTTACAGGGCATGTGACAAGTTAAGTGGTTTTTATCTGGCTGCCATGTTTGGGTGCTAACATTAATAAAATGGTCCAGTTTGATTTTTTTAAAAAAAGGTCAATGCTTGTGTTCCACGGCAGTTAGAAAAAATCTCATGAAACCCCAACTTTGCATGAATCATAAAGAGATTTAGATGATTTTATTAGTGATGGGAATTATGGCTCTTTCGTGGAAGCCGTTCATTAATCGGTCGTTTATCTCAAAGAGCCGTTCAAAAGACTGGCTCCTTTGAACGCAATTAAGCTGGGGGGGGGGGGGGGGGGGGACGCCAGAATCAACGTCCTCCTGCGGGGTGTCCGTGAGGGCGCACGGGGTGGGGTTTGAGCGAGTTTGACCGACTTCCGAGGAGGTTTGTTAAGATGAACGGCTCTGCAGGAACTCGGCTCTCATCATTCACTTTGAAAATCCGTTCAAAAGATTGATTCGTTCGTGAATCGTGAACTTTAGAATGCCAGATGAGCCATTTTCACATATCTATTTTTATGCATCTGTAAATGGGGGGAGGGGGGGGGGGGTGCCAGAACCCACTGAAGCTTTTTGCCAGTTTGTTTATGTTGGTTAGAAGATTTAATCTCTGGGAGTGGAGCACAGGCAGGCGAGCTAGTTCCTCTTTGACCTCTGCCAAACCTCCACAGTCCAGACTGTGGGACACGGCGAGGCCTGCTTTAAATATTACTTTGCATGCAGACAAATATGATACTAATGTCCTCTCCAGTGTGCACAACTACAGACTTTTACAAATCTTTCCCTTCGGCTTTCTTGCTGAAACCATGATTCTTGTCACTCAGGTGTAAATGCTCATCACTATGGTGCTGCTGGACACGATCATGCATTTTTTTCAGATGTTTATTTGTTGCACACCTGATTTAAATGAATAGGGAATTAACAGGCTGCTGCAGCAGAGCACAAGGCCACACAACTGGTCATTTTAACAATGACGCTGGTGTGTTGGAGCAGGGAAACGACTAGAAGATGCACAATTGTGCCCCACTTTGATCAGGATTAGACACAGAATTGCTTTGTGGTTTCTCAGAAAGTGCAGATTTATTTAAAGTAGGTTTTGTGCACTTCTATTGTTAATGTAATAATTTTCTCCTCGCATGAAAAAAACCCCACATCTAATATTAGTTCATCAATTTTCATGAAACTAGATAGTTTTTGACTACATTTGTTAATTTTTCTGTTTTAGAAAAATAAGTCTCAAGAAGCGCTGGATAGATTTTAGTTCATCAAACTAACAGAAAGTAATCGCTGGATGTACGTCAACTGATGAACTTGTAGAGGTAATCTAATTCCAGATGGCTGCCACAATCTATCAGTTTTGGTGGAAAAAAGGCTTTAAGTCAAAAAGTGTGGGATCTTATAATGTTGCACATAACATTATTTTCATGGCCAAATGGCTACAACTCCATCTGTTTTGACACACACACACAAAAAAAAAAACCAATAGTCCACAGTCTTGCATGAAAGGGTGTAGGCGATTCCTGTAAGGCATTAAAAACCTTTTATGTATTTTGCAAAGGGCTGCATGCTGGAACAGTTGGTAGCTTTGCTGCCTCGCAGTGAGATTTGGCATGTTCTCCCTGCGGACGCCATGGGTTAGCTCTGGGTACACCGGCTTCCTCCCACAGACCAAAACATGCATGCTAGGTTAATTAGTGAGTCTAAATCGGTGTGAGTGTGTGTCCCTGTGATGGACTGGAGACCTGTCCAGGGTGTCCCCTGCCTCTCACCTGATGAATGCTAGAAGTAGACACCAGCTCCCCGTGACCCTGCTGAGAAAGAAACGCTGCACATAATGAATGGATGCTTTGCAATGCCAGATTGAATATTTTGTCTGTTTTTTTTCTTCCACAAGTAGACAAATAAGCATCCTGAAGATTTCATATATTTTGCGTGCAGGAGCTAGCAGCAGCTTGCACACTGGCCATCAGCGGCTGTGTGCGGTTCTCAGCTCATTGGATCAGAAAGTTAACGCGCCTGGTGCAGAATTTAAATGATGCTAGAACTAAGAACACGATTTCAAAGTTATAAAGAATGTTGAGCGTGTGGAAAAGACTAGTTAGGTGACAGACGCATCATTTTTAATGCTCAAGCATTGAAGGTAAAACGGACCTCTGCCTGTGCTTTTAGGGGTTACCAAGGCTCGACATTTAGCTGCCTTTTTCTGTGAGCGGTAAACTCAGTGTGGTCAGACCAGACGCGCCCTTCCTGAGCTGTGGCTGGAGGCGTTGGCACCGAGTCGCAAACATCACCCACAATAAACCTCTACAGTTCATTTCAGGGTGTGCAGCTGAAGTCCAGATCCACGAAAAAAAAGATTTCTGTCTTTGACTTTGGTTAAAATTCAGATTTAACTGAAGGTTTCTTCTTTCATTAAATGGCGACTATGCTGTTGTTCTTCCTCCAGTGTGTACTTTGGACAGTTTTCAAAGTGCTGACACAGTACAGCAACAGTCACCATGTTTTCGGTGATTTCAGAGGAGCCTCCTTTCAGAATGACCGCTGATGGAGTCACGCCTCACCTTTTTAGGACAAATCTGGTGGTTTTATTAAGAAAACAGCTGATTTCTTCACTTATCTCTTAGCTGCAGCCAACTTTCAGGACAGAGAAGAGGCTGTTTCTGCTTTTTATTTTCTAATTAGAGAAATAAGTTCAGCCTCAGTCTGCTTCTTGTGCACTGTTTCAGATATCTTCACAGCTTCAAGTAGTATGTTTCCGCTGTTAAACACATGTTTTACTATTACATGTCAAAGTGAATAAAGGCTGGATTTACAGACTGGATTAGTCTTTAAAAAGCCACTTAATTGTGTTGTTTGGTTAGCTTAAATCCAAAATGTCTGGATCGCTTTCAGACTTTGCAGAACAAACGTCTCAACTGGACAGAACAAAATCTGAGGTCATCACAGAGCACACAAGTCATTTTCAGCGTGAGGCGTTTTGTTTTTACAGTCTGGCTAAGACGGTGTCAATGACTCTCACAGGACTGAAGTCATTTTTCAACAACGGGGCTGTTTATGAGTTGGGATGCTGAAGCAGATAAGGAGACAGTGTGACAGGAGGACGATGTTGGGTCAGTGACCTCTAGTGTTGCTTTCACATCCTGTATCGTTTCAGTTTAATCTACAACACTTTTCCTCACGCAGAAAAGGCTTTTCTCAGCTCAGATGCCTTTTTTTAAAATTCTGGCTCAGTGAAAACCCTTTTCTAAAGAATTCTATCTGCACAGAAAACAATGTTTGCAATCTGTAAAGCAGGATCACTCTTTCTGTTCCGAATCACAACAAAACCCTACAAAACAAAACGTGAACTCTGACATTCAACATTCAGACTTGTCTCCTTCCTGAGACCTGCTGGAGTCCTACACCAGACTCCAGCTGCGAGGCAAGGACAAAAACAAGTCCAAGTCTAATTTAGAACTTGAGATGGGCTGTTTGTGGGCTGCTGCTCAGGCTCGGTCGCAGGCTTGTGGAATAGGGTGGTTTTATTGTGCGCCTCATTGTAAACCAGCTCACTCACCTTTGTGTGTAAAACAGAAAAAGCGTGGACTGTTTATATGTAGAGTCACAAAATGAATCTGTTGTTTAAAGCAAATAAAGTTAGAACAGACGCCTGCGCGCAGGATGTGTGTATTGAATTATAGGAAAACTTTTTAAATGAATGCACGCATCATAGAGCATGGAGGGTAAAGATGAGAGACGTTTTAAGAAATATAGCATCACTGATAAAGTCAAGTGTCGGCGAGAGCTGAGCGGAAAGTTCCGGGGATAAACAAATTGACACGACTCACCTGCCTGCTGTTGACCCCAAACTTTACCCAGCTCTGTGTGGGAGAGACAGAAGAAGAGCACCACCCAACCAGAGCACATGTTAGCTGCAAACACACACACACGTAAAAAAAACAAAACACACACAGCGTTGTCTCCACTCCTGCTTCCCTCTTCTTCTCTTTACAAAACCAAATTTTCTCCCACTCCAACCCGTTACTCTCTTCCTTCCCTCACCCTGCCTCTAGCTACACCCCCTCTCGCCTCCTGAGGCGTTCCACGTTGCCATAGCGACGAGAGGCATATGAATCAGCTATCATCCTCTTTCATTTATTTATTTTTTGATGCAAATTTCTATAACTGAAGCAAAATGCAACAGATCCAAACCAGCTGTGGGTACAAAATATAGAGCATTTTATTCAGCTAACAAAACATGCATGCAGCCCATTAGAAACGTATTATAACCTTGTTTTTTACTGTCTAACGCCATCTTTTTTATAATTTGTTAAAGAGAAAGCCTCCCGGGCTCTGTTTAATTTCCAGTAGATATAAAAGGAGTGTGTTTGACGGCTTGTAAAACAGACACGACGCAAACTTCACGAGCTCTGTGGGCGACTCCACCACCTTCCCTCACCGCTGCTTTCCGTGTTTTTATCTGCAAACGTGGGGGAGCTGGATTCACAGCTGGAAAAGCCGTCTGAACCACGTCCCATAATCCAGACTATTAAAGCGTCACTGAAACAGGTCTCTACACAGACATTACTGAATACTAACCCGTATATAGCATTTGTTTTTGAACACAGTAAAGCACAAACTGTGTTCTGCTCAAAAGCAAGAGGAAATGTGGAATTAACTCTTCATTCAGAAGAAAATAATTTCGATATTCCAGCTCAAGAGGATGTGTCTGGGTCACTGAGGTTACTCTGAGAATAACAACATTTCCAAGTAAATAATAGAAAGAGCTCTTCTGGCAGCAAATATTCTTCTCTTAATTGATTTAGAATGGACGGAGGAAGAAAACAGGTCAACAACCCAGGTTTTATGGTTTTACAGTTAAGGGAAAGCAATCTCAAATGCTGAGCAGTCGTTCACGTCAGGAATTTCCTGTTTATCTGTTTCCCAAATGTGTCCTTGTCAAGTAGCAGCAGGAGTACCATAACACCATTAGATCAATATGTTAACAAGACACATTTTCAATGTGTGAACCATTAAGCAGATAAACTTTAAAGTGACAAACTGCAGCAGAGTCAGGATTCCTCTAGATATTAATTAATCATTCCAGTTGCATTTGCCTGATGTCTACCAGGAGATGTCACTGAAGTCTCTGGGCACACGTGTTCAGCAGAAGGACTTCTGCATTCGACACGCCCGCTTCACAGAAAGGCTATGGGGTGCCGTTTGTAAAGTTACAGCGACATTGTTTACAGCAAAGTCCTATTTTCAGCATTTCCTTCATGCATTTAGAAATTTCACAGATCCAAACTAAATATTTAGTTAACAAGCAACATTTTTTTTATTTGAGGCTAAATATTTATTTATTTTACTCACAAAATTGTAATTAGCAAACTAGATATTTGGCTTGGATCTAAATATTTAGTTTAAAAATATGTTTGGAGCCAAATTAAATATAGTTTCTTGCAAACTTAATATTTAACAAGCATCCTCCTACTCCTTTTCAACGGACAATGAATGTTTTATTTTCAAACTTGACAATTATTTTGTTTTGTTTTTTTCCATGTTGAGTGGGGCAAAAAAAAGTATTTAGTCCACCCTCAATCATATAAGATCTCCCAAGAGGAGAGAAGCCATCATAGGTATACCTCAACCATGAGAGGCAAAATGAGAAAAGAAAATCCAGAAAATCACATTGTCTGATTTTTAAAGAATTCATTTGTAAATTATGGTGGAAAACAAGTATTTGGTCTCCTACAAACAAGCAATGTTTCTGGCTCTCACAGATCTGTCACTTCTTCTGTAAGAGGCTCCTCTGACCTTCACTCATTACCTGTAATTTAATGGCACCTGTAGGAACTTGTTTTCAGTATAAAAGAAACATGTCCACCACCTCAGACAGTTACACTCCAAACTCCCCTATGACTCAGACCAAAGAGCTGTCAAAGGACACCAGAAACAAAATTCCCAAAACCTGCAGTTCCAGACGTGTCCCCCTTCTTAAGCCAGTACACGTGCAGGCCCTGTCTGAATTTGCTAGAGAGCATTTGGATGATCCAGAAGATGATTGGCAGAATGTCATGTGGTCAGATGAAACCAAAATAGAACTTTTTGGTAAAACCTCCACTCGCTCTGTTTGGAGAAGGAATGTTGAGCTGCATCCAAAGGGCACCACGCCTACTGTAAAGCATGGGGGTGGAAACTTTATATTTAGAGGCTGTTTTTTAAAAAAAAAGCACCGGGATGACAGATCTGTGTAAAGGAAAGTATGATTGAGGCCAAGTATTGTCATGTTTTGGGTGAAAACAACCTTTCATCAGCAAGGGCATTGAAGATGAGACGTGGCTGGGTCTTTCAACATGACACTGATCCCAAACACACCACCCTGGTAATGAAGGAGTGGCTTCTTAAGAAGCATTTTAAGGTCCTGGAGTGGCCTAGCCAGTCTCCGGGTCTCAACCCCATAGAAAACCTATGGAGGGAGTTAAAAGTCCATGTTGCCCAGCGACAGCCCCAAAACATCACTGATCTAGAGATCTGAATGGAGGAATGGGCCAAAATACCAGCAACAGTGTGTGAAAAACTTGTGAAGACATACAGAAAACATTTGACCTCTGTCATTGCTAACAATATATCGCGATAATTGTCATTTCCAATATAACAAAATATTGAGATGGACATTAGTTACTGACCAACTAATTTTCCACCATAATTTGCTAATTTATTTGTGGTCGAGATCACCCGCAGAGGGTGTGATGGAGACTTATACTGTTTTTATAGTATACATATATTTATATTTTTATTTATGTGGGAGTGAAATTTAGCTAAATAAATAATTAGCTTGGTAAATCTAATTTAGGTTGTAACTGACATTTATAGACGTATGAATGACATGGTGAAAATATGACCCTGAAATCTTGACCTTGTACGCAGAATAAATAATACAATACAAAGAATACAAAGAAACAATACAAGTAGAATACAAATAGAAGTACAAAGAGAAATTATTTTAAGACCCCGTCATGATTATGGCAATGCTCTGATTTCTTCAAACGTACTTCAAAACATCTAAGAACGTCCTCGTATGTGTCCAGATAACAGTGGTTAAAGCTAAATACAGGTGCTGGCCAGTAAATTAGAATATCATCAAAAGGTTGAAAATATTTCAGTAATTCCATTCAAAACGTGAAACTTGTACATTATATTCATGCAATGCACACAGACCAATGTATTTCCAATGTTCATTACATTTAAATTTGATATTCATAAGTGACAACTAATGAAAACTCCAAATTTGGTATCTCAAAAAATTAGAATATTCTGAAAAGGCTGAATATAGAAGACACCTGCTGCCACTCTAATCAGCTGATTTACTCAAAACACCTGCAAAGGCCTTTAAAAGGTCCCTCAGTCTTGTTTTGAAGGCACCACAATCATGGGGAAGACTTCTGACTTAACAGCTGTCCAAAAGACAATCATTGACACCTTGCACAAGGAGGGCAAGACACAAAAGGTGATTGCTAAAGAAGCTGGCTGTTCGCAGAGCTCTGTGTCCAAGCACATTAACAGACAGGCGAAGGGACGGAAAAAATGTGGTAGAAAAAAGTGTACAAGCTCTAGGGATAACCGCACCCTGCAGAGAATTGTGACGACAAACCCATTCAAAAATGTGGGGGAGATCCACAAAGAGTGGACTGCAGCTGGAGTCAGCGCTTCAAGAACCACCACGAGGAGACTCATGAAAGACATGGGATTCAGGTGTCGCATTCCGTGTGTCAAGCCACTCTTGAACATGAAACAGCGCAAGAAGCGTCTCGCCTGGGCCAAGGACAAAAAGGACTGGACTGATGCTGAGTGGTCCAAAGTTATGTTTTCTGATGAAAGCAAGTTCTGCATTTCCTTTGGAAATCAAGGACCCAGAGTCTGGAGGAAGAGCGGAGAAGCACAGAATCCACGTTGCATGAGGTCCAGTGTAAAGTTTCCACCGTCAGTGATGGTGTGGGGTGCCATGTCATCTGCCGGTGTTGGCCCACTCTGTTTCCTGAGGTCCAGGGTCAATGCAGCCGTCTACCAGGAAGTTTTAGAGCACTTCATGCTTCCTGCTGCTGACCAACTTTATGGGGATGCAGACTTCACCTTTCAACAGGACTTGGCACCTGCACACAGTGCCAAAACCACCAGCACCTGGTTCAAGGACCATGGTATCCCTGTCCTTGATTGGCCAGCAAACTCGCCTGACCTTAACCCCATAGAAAATCTATGGGGTATTGTGAAGCGGAGGATGCAATACGCTAGACCCAACAATGCAGAGGAGCTGAAGACGACTATCAGAGCAACCTGGGCTCTCATAACACCTGAGCAGTGCCACAGACTGATCGAGTCCATGCCACGCCGCATTACTGCAGTTATTGAGGCAAAAGGAGCCCCGACTAAGTATTGAGTGCTATACATGCACATTCTTTTCATGTTCATTCTTTTCAGTTGGCCAACATTAGAGAAACAAACATTTTTTCATTGGCCTTTAGAATATTCTAATTTTCTGAGATACCAGATTTGATGTTTTCATTGGTTGTCACCTATAAATATCAAAATTAAACGTAATAAACATCGGAAATACATTGGTCTGTGTGCATTGCATGAATATAATGTACAAGTTTCACGTTTTGAATGGAATTACTGAAATATTTTCAACCTTTTGATGATATTCTAATTTACTGGCCAGCACCTGTACACATGCACTCTGTTTTTGGGTATTACAGGGTGTTTGGCAAAAGTGAAGCCAATGCAGAAGTAAGAAATAGCAGCCCCCCCCCCTCCATCCATCTACTAGGGGCTGGATCCAGATAGGAGCAAGTTCCTCAAGAAGCTTTACGACTAGCCTGTCCTGCCAGACTTGCCCCACACAGAGGACGGGTGTGGATACTCAGAGGCAGACAACACCATGAGGGGTGGGAATGACTGTATCGCGCAACACTGAAGTTTTTAACTGTAGTCAAAGATGGCGTCTGGTGAAGGCTCAAACATCTCTCTTTAGAAGAAAGGCTTTGAGCGAGCGCTTATTCTTATTGTGGTTTTAAAGACTTGTTCAAGTAATTTAGAACAGAGGAGAGCACCGCAACAAACTCCGCTACAGACGCCATCTTTGTTTTTTATGAGAAACTGAGCAGCGCAGTGTGTGATGTACGCTGCTCAGTGCTGATTAGCTCAGTTAGAATTTTCAGGGGGTGGGGTTATTTGAATGGAAGCATTACCAGCAGTGTTTCTCAATGTCAAGGCACCTGGCCTTTGCGAGGCGATGTCTTGCGAGGCCAGGCGCCTTGCTTACGAGGACACTGTCCTTCCTTGGTCCAAGAAAACGGTTAAATGGATCAGACTTGCATCACGTGACCGCGGCTTCTACAGGGTTGCGTGACATGGGAGATAACATTATATTTTATATGTATTAGTTTCAATATAAATATATAACAAGGCTTTTACTTTTAAAATTGTGTATTTATTTGTTAAATTAAATATATATGTGAGTTACTACTCGCTAGCCACTGAAGCTGCAACTACTAAGCTTCTAACCAACAATAGATAACTTCTTTGGATAAAAAAAAGCATTTTAAATTAGTTGACTTCCTTTTAAACTTGAAGGTTAGTGTGTACATTTTATTGTGAAACTACCGGTGCTCGAGAGAAAGTTGTTGTGACTTGAAGAAGACATATGAAAGAAGTAACGTGAAATCTTACTTGCGTGTCTACTACCGGTCAAACAGGCGCACACGTTTTCACGGTGTACCACAACCTTCTGAGTGTTTGACGAAAATAAATGTCTGTGGACATCAATACGGAGCGTGAAGTCCAATTTGTTGAGCAGACCAGAGTAGCTACAGTGTCCATTTGCTTGACAGGTAGCAGATGAGTCATTAGCACTAAGTGATTTGCCTCCCTGCTTGCTTCAAGGAAAGCCTCTGCCTCGGCCTCACGTTAAAAGTGTTGCAGCCTAGAAGGCAGAGGGTAGCAAAGTTGCTCAACCTTGGTTATTTGGTTAAAGTACCCACCAACCTCTGTTAACTTCCTCAGCTCAGGGTTTTGTGGGTGTCAATCATCTGCCCCCACCCTTGCAGCATCACCCTCAGTTCCATTTTTGTATTTTCCAGGAGTGAGAAAATGCATGACATGGCCAAGATGGCGCTGGTGCCCCCCCAATCCAGCTCTTCAGTAACCTACGCGTGACTGAGTGAAGGGTTTGTTTATCTTATTTAATCATTGGTATGTGCAAAAGGACTTTGGGTCCATACTACTCCTAATTTACCTTTTGTCCTCCTAGTTTCTGTTAAATGTTTAGACTTTTCAGATTTGACTGAAAATTAAACCACCATGTTTTTTTATCTCAGTGCACTGAAAGATTTCATATCACGAAAAGTCAAGCAGCCTTCATCTGACCTATACATCTATTTCCTCTCTGCCATTTTCATATCATAACAGGAAATGAAAGGCAGATGGTTACTGATGGCTGCATGAATAAATCATGTTTTTATAGTTTTGCTGCCCTGGGGATTCAAAATACATTTGGTAAATAAGTTCTCAGTTCTAGCATCTATGTCTATGGTTCTATCATGCAGAAAACTAAAGGTGGAAGTGCAATTCATATAATATTTGTTTGAATGTGTTTTCAGCCTGTTTAGCAAATAAATAAACTGTAAATGTGTTTCCACGTGCAGGTTTTGTACTATTGTAGTACAATATAAATCTGTTTTTGCTTCTTGTGACTAGCTGATTCAATTTATGGGTACATTTCCATGCATGTTTAGGAAGGTAAAAGGCACACAGGCGTGAATGCGCACGCGCAGACGGAGATTGAGTCAGCCATAGACAAGAAAACGTAGACGTGCCAATGGCTTCTCCTGGGAGGCGTAACAGCGTCGCCGTCATATTGGATGGGTTCTTCACTCTGCAAACCCAACACAGAGTGACCAGCTATGCTCGTTTTTTGAGCAGCCTACTGTTGCAACAACCGGCGCAGAAAACAGATCACGTGGGAATACTTTTCTAGCATACCTGTTGGGATTTTCTATTAGAATTTTTATTATTTTGTTATATATTTTTGTAATTATCATGTTATACCGTAGAACGTATGAGTGTTTTTGTTAAATATCATAATATAATGTGTTTTCAGTCGGGTAAGCACCTTCAGTAGTAATAAATGCACGGGGGGGGGGGGGGGGGGGGATTAAGAACCCACCCAAGGTGGCGGCTCGCTGCCACGCAAGCTCCAGTCGCGTCTACGTACATGATGTCTGTGGTGTCCGTGGGCTCGGTACGGATGCCGTTGGAACAATTTTATAAAGTTAAAAGGCTATTTTTGCCACGTAGACGTCAATATCATGCTACGACTGTGAATTTATATTAAACGTTCGTAATCAACAAGATTATAAAAAACTAGTATTAGCAAAAAATAATTCATAATTGTGACGGTGTTTTTCACACGGGGGTATAGCTCAGTGGTAGAGCATTTGACTGCAGATCAAGAGGTCTCCGGTTCAAATCCGGATGCCCCCTGGACCATCAAAATTAATTATTTATTTCACAGTTTGATTAAGAAATGGATTCTGCTTGTATTATATCAAATGTAGAAATATGAGCTAGAATATGTCTGTATTTTAGTTTCATAATCAATCACAACAGCACATCTCAGATCTGTCCTTCCTGTTTCTATTTAAACAGACAGTCAGAATACAGACAGGCACACAAAGGCTTACAATAAAAATATTTATTTCACATATATATATATATATATATATATATTTATATATACATTTTAAGACTCAATGTCTTTAGCAGCAAGCTTCATTTCCCAGTCAGGAAATTCTAGTAATGGACTAAATACTATAACTTTGTTCAGAGAAAAATCATAAATAAATGATCAAACATTTTCAGAATAAAACCGCTGTTAATCTATGACATAAAACATTGATTTTTGATTTATTTTTCGACAGCGGCTGTCGGGAGAACACAGAGGATGCTATATGAGGCTCTTAATTATTATGTAAACATAAACTTTTTTTAAAATGCTTGTTTAGAACCAGACAGTTAAAACATTTAGGTGCGTTAAATGAGGAGTTGTGAGTGGTTCAAGTTATCTAATTGAGAAAGATTTTTTAAATTAATTACTTCCAACTCAAAACATTAAAAAAAAGTGCTTGAGTGCTAACAGTCCGCTCATTTTGTTTATCTGAATCTGACTTTCCTTAATGTTTTATTGCTCTAAATAAATTAAATTTAAAAACAAATCCCAGTGAAAAATGAGAACTGTTATGAACAAACCAGAATGTAATATTTCTAGTCAGGCAGGAGGTTTTACGCAATCACTGTGCACCTCCACACGCATTGAGGAAACCTTTGTCAGGAAACAGGTCTTGGACAAAAGAAAACAATCCTGAAACCTAAAAATTTCCAGGTTTCTTCACCCTGAGGCTGAGAGAAAAGTGTAGACTCCCACACAAACTAGGTGTGCTGGGCGCTGCCACAGATGTCATCAATTGGGCCAAAAACACTATAAATCATAATGACAATGCCGCCTCTGTGGTGGAGGTGTTGGCTCAGGTTGAGGAAGTAAAATCCCTGGAAGGTGTTTTAGTTTGCCACGACTTTAGACCTCATCCAGTCCAGACTGGCAGGAAGCCTGTAGGAAGAGAAAGAAGGAGGTGAAATAGACGTTAACTGTTAAGGGTGAAGGCGTTTTACCATCCGAACGAGATCTGTGAAATTAGCATACAAAGATGCCAGGTGTGTACTCACCCCTCTCCTGTCAGGGCGCAGCAGGCTTGAACATGCCAGGAGCGAGTTGTGAGGGAGTCGAGTGTGAGGCACTGGGAGATCTCAGCCGCTGTCATGGAGCCCTTTATGTCTTGTTTATTAGCCAGAATCAGAACGGCTGCATTTTTAAGGTCCTACGATCAAAACAAAATAATATGCTTCATCAATGTGTTTGGCCAGCAGCTATATAGGTGGAATTTATTTTCTCTGGAAATACCTAAATAGTAACACTGGGGGGCGGAGGTGGCGGGGGGGGGGGGGGGGGGCAACTTCAGTGGAACATTTAAGGACGCTGACTAACAAAGTCGAAAGCGAGACGTCCTCATCACGTTCATTTTACCCCGTTTTACATTCGTGACACAGTGAGTCACTCCCTGAAAGTGGGAGTGTGTCTCGAATATCAAAACATGAACTTGCAGAACAACAAAGGAGTTCTGCGTCAAGCAAGTCAGAAATGACAAAGACTTACACGCCTCACTGAGCTTTCCTTTGAGCCTCTTCACGCCCTCAACTATCAACGCATTCAACGCTTTTATTCAGCCGTATTTGACATTTTGGAACATTTACTGTTCCATAACAAAAACAACATGCACAAGGAACTTTACTGTGTTAAATACCTCGTGTGCGAGCATTCTGTGCAGCTCTTCTTTGGTTACAGTCAGTCTTTCACGGTCAGTGCTGTCCACAACCAGAATGACAATCTGAAAAGACCATAATATACTGCATGAGTGCGGGCTACAACACGGATGTGCATGTGTGACAGACTAGCTAACGCTTTAAAAACCCAGGTAGGGTACTGTGTGCAGTGCATCCGTCAGTGTAATGCTTTCATTTTCATATTTTACTCCGGATGGAGAAGCTTCATGTTTTCCCTTTTGACCCAGTGAAAGAAGACGAGTTGTACCTCAGTATTGCAGTAGTAGGAGTACCAGCTGGCTCTGAGACTCTCCTGACCTCCAATGTCCCAAACCATGAAGTGAGTGTTGCGAACTGTGATCTCCTCCACGTTGCTGCCGATGGTGGGCGATGTGTGGACGGCCTCTTTGGTCAGACTGTTGGTGGGATTTGAACTTAGAAAAAACAAAAACCTGGGACCCAATAAAAGAAAATAAAAAGTTCAATAACTTACAACTGATAGAGGATGGTAGTCTTCCCAGCATTGTCCAAACCCACAATGACGACTTTGTGCTCTGCAGGAAAAGTCAAACACGTCAACATCTACAATTCATTTAAACTCTGCTGCTTAACAAACGTGACGAGTTGCATAAATGTTCCAGTTCCAACATTCAGTCATGAGGCACGCAGATAAGATAAGGACAGGTACATGTTGGAGAACTATAGAATCCTCCAGTAAAGAGATTAAACCTGACGTCACTCATGTGTTTTTATATAGTGTGTTCATCTTTAAACTTTCAAATAAATAAAAATATATATTATATACACAGGAGCTGATGAATGTGATTTACCTGCGTCTCCGAACACAGCCATCATCTTGGCCAACAGCAAGCCCATGGTGTTCAACAGGTGAAGAAGAGAAAACAACAACAAACTAAAAAAAAAAAAAAGAGCCAGACGTCTGGAGAGGACTAATTACAGCTTCCGACAACAACTAAGTGTGAAACCTGCTCCGTTTCGGTGTTTATAGCAGTTTGCGTTTCCACTTGGCTGTGCGGTCAGGAGGAGGCGCTTCTGAAATTCCTCGGTGGTTCACGTTGAGGTGGTGCATTCACGGACCGTGGGATATGCTATAATTCAAACCGGTATTCAAAATTCTCGAAGATCGTTTTATTTATTTTCTAATTAAACGGAACGGACCATAATGTTTTGGGTCATCTGAAACTTACCATGCTGTGATAGTAAATTAACTTTGCGTTAAATGCGTGCCGTGGATCTGAAGGTCTACAGCACGCAGGACAGTGGTCCTCAGGACTAAGCTAGGAACACCATGTATGTGTGAGGTGATTTATAAATAAACCAATTTGCATTTTTATATGTGTAATTTTTTCCTCTTACAACTAACCTACAAACAATTAGACTCCATTCTTGATACATTATTTAAAGTTCATTAACAAGCTTATATCTTGCCAGGTTTACACGTTCATGGTTGCCACAGCAGAATAACTTTTTTGTAGCCATGGTACATTTTTATGTAACAATAATGGACAACACAAGTGTGAACTGGGAATTTGTGCAAATTGGGGAAAAAATCCCGTAGGTTTCCCTTTTTTTAAAAGTTTCAGTTGCTATTAATATTAATAATTAATTAAATTCAAAACTACTCAAACTCTCCTCAAAGACGTATTACTAATTATCATTTGAATTCTGTGTCATGTAGACGTTTTATCAATTTAAGTTTTAATTTTCCCTTTCCTTATTCAGATCTCTGCCGCATGTTCTTTTTAAATTGAAAGTGCAAAAATAAATAAATAAATAAATAAATAAATATTTTTTTTCCAAACACAATTAGTAAACAACAAAAACGCCCAAACAGATCCATGTAGTATTACTCCGCTCGACATGAAGGCATCTTCAGGAACAGGGCGGCTGTCTGTCACATGACGTCAGAGCTGGTCACAGGGTACGCACATCTCGTGACCTAATATGGAAAAGGGAAGTGAGACAGTTTATTGTCCCTGTACCGTTGCCATGCACGAACCGAAAGAAAATGTTTGCAGTTAAAGAAATCCCCTGGATTTTTATTGGACAGTTCTGGTATTTCCCTGAATTGTGTTTATATGGATCCGATGACCTCGACTAATCGATTAGTTAAAGCCTTTATTCAATAGTTTAATTTTTTTCCTAGAAAATCATTTTAATGTGACCTACAGCCTCTTCCAGATAGTTAAAAAAACTTAATCAACAGAACCTCAGAAAGCGGTCACACACTGTACTTCTAACCGACGACTAAACACGTTTGTTCTCTTTGCCTTTAGAAGTCAATAAATAAAGGACTTGTCTTAGACCAGCTGCTAAAGCATTAAAACTAACATTCTAACCGATGTAACTCTTTTTGTAAGAATATAACAGTGAAAGAGCCAAAACACAGCCGCAGGAAAAAGAAACCAGGAGGAATTCCTTCAGTTAGGCTTATACCACACTGCTCCTGACTGAACGCAGTTAGGATAACATAAAACGTTCTTGGGGCATTCCTCTGAAAAAACATCAGCTATTTTAAACACCTTTAAAGAAACGGATGTTCTAGGACTGTCTTCATCTAGATTTGTTCAAGGCAGAGTATTTCCAGCAGACACGGTGAGAGCAAGAGGCTTTCTAAAATAAAGGTTATCATTATAAGTCTAAAATTATTAATATTTGATATATCAATTTTCCTTCCAGAATAATTATTTTGTTCATTTATTTAGCATTTGTCAGTGTTGATGTTCATTTCCTTCCCATTTCCTTTACTAACCCAAGCCACTAGGGGAAGACCGTGACATATTAGGCTTCCTATTTGTGAAGCAGTTCAGCTCTCTCAAGCATGCCAACTCTGTAGCAACGTTCAACTCAAAACTTCTATTTCATTAAAAAAGAGTTCAAGTGTATTGATTGCAGTCCACTGCACTCACTCAAATAACCATTCATCAATTAGAAAAGAGTTTGTAAGCTCTACTTAATGGGTTAACAGTGCATTTGCCAAAAAAAGTGCTTAATCCTTTGTTATTTTTCTCCAAGAAAGCATTTTATGTAACTTTATCTTACTTATTCAGTTTGTTTCCTTCCTTAACTGTGATTCTTTCAGCTGACTCTGCCTATCAATCGGGTAAATATTGCTTTCCTGTACATGTGTTGCTTGCAGGAGCAAATTTTGTCAAGACACCGCAGTTAAGCACTATTACAGTGGAAAGTGCAAAACGGAGATTCTAAGAACTGCAGATTAAATTTTTAAAAATGCTGAACGAGAGATGAGTTTGTGGTCGTTGCTGGTTAAAGGTTGTTTTTCAGTTTGCTTCATTGACATAGAAAAAGTAGAACACGCATTATCTCTATTCTAATAATGGGGGGGGGGGGGGGGGGGATGGAAAGGTCTGGCGGGCCGGGTGTGGTCCCCAGGCTGCCAGTTGACATTCATTGTTCTAAGATTATAGTCAGGTTCATGATTTGAAACAAGTGCTTATGATGTATGTTTCCAAACAGAGACAGCTGAAAGTGAGGATAAAGACCTTGTCAGGAAGAGATTAATGTTCCCATCAAGCTGAGGTGCAGGAAGATAAAGAAAGTCCAACACAGTCTGTGAATTGGACCGGACAGCGGTCGGAGGAGGAACCAATAAACAGTTTTTAAAATAAGACATGTGTGACGTGTCAATCATTGCTGCTAGGATTTAAGTTAACCCCATGGTGTGAAAAATGTAAAAATAGCCACTTGTAACAGAATTTCCTCTGTTACACAGTCATATGTTTGCGATTACATGTGGAGAAAGAAGATCTATTGTTAGATCTCCAACATATTTGGACCAATCTTTTGACAGGCCTCTCTTAAAAATGTGCAAGTGTTACCAAGAAGTGATCCAGTTTAGGTGGCAGAGGGCAGCCACAACAGCTATTTAACTCAAACCATTTTAACAATTAAATTTGTTAAGTTGATTACATCTGCTTTAATCTTTGCAGGGGTTCCCTAATGATTGTTATTCTGAGTATTTTGGTGAACATCTAAAATTAGGATGGGAGGCAGATCTTTTAGTTATCAGGCTCCTCTCCTGCGGAACTAGCTCCCAGCCTTAATCCGTGAGGCAGACACCTTGTCTACTTTTAAGACTAGGCTTAAAACATTTTTATTTGATAGGGCCTATGGTTAAAATCTGATGTTAGCCTAGATCTGGACAAGTGGGGGAGTACAGGGAGGTGGAGTGTACAGTCGGTAAAGACGGTTCTCCCTTGCCCTGCCTCCAACATGCCTCCAACTAAAAGGCTAGGTTATCCAGAGTTATCTCTGTAGTTATGCTGCTATAGGCTTAGACTGCTGGAGGACACACTGACCACTTTTCACACTCTACTACTTTCTTCTACAATCTGCTCTTTAACTGTATTATTTTCTGCAATTTCAGCTGTTAACTTTATTTTTTCTCTAAGTGTTTTTCTCCCCAGAAGAAGCTACAATGATGTTCTGCTGAGCTGTGGTGGCCTCGGGGAGGGGGCCATCGTCCAGCACACTGCTGCTAACCACTTAAACATTCTCCCTCTCCTGATAATGGCTTTTTGCTTTCCTTGACGTTGGATGTGCTACTAGTTTAGCCATTTAACTATAGATTCACTAGGATAAATACAATAAAGTTCATCTCTCACCAAATAGAATATTTACTAAGAAATCACAATGTAACCATAGACACATTGCTTGGTGTGTGCGTGCGTGCGCGTGCATGTGTGTGTGTGTGTGTGCGCTCTGTCTTCTCGATCCCCAGTGAGTCGTGGTGGATGGCTGCTTATACTGAGCCAGGATCCTCTGGAGGTTTCTTCCTGTTAAAAGGGAGTTTTCCTCTCCACTGTCGCTATATGCCAGTGACTTGATGCAATTTGCTGGGTTCCTTATATAGGAAACATTTTTTCTGATTGGCTTAATGAACTGACCTGAATTGGAATGTTTATTATGTGAAGTGCCTTGAGACGACTCTTGTCGTGATTTGGTGCTATATAAATAAAATTGAATTGAAAATTGAATACCATCTGGTTGCACTGGTTGTGCTGAAGTAAGGCCCACAAACGCGTCAGACAAAAACAACTGAAAAGTTGCCACTCATGCAAATTATTATCAAGTCATAGATAATTTGAAACCAACAGTGCAAGAAGCACAAACCACTTCCTGCACATGCTGACTTTTAATGTTTCCCCTCTACACATAACGTACACCTGGTGTGTGTGAACAGTTTACTGTTTGGGAGGTTTATTTGTTTCATAAATGCTAAACAGAAAATGAAATAGAGAGGAATGTTCCACATAACAAAGTATATTTCTCTGGAAGTTGAACTAATCTGGGCCTTTTAGAACACAGGGTGTGGGTCACGTTTCTGGTTTTATTTTTGTGTTGATTTCGGAATAATAAATACACGTTAATGCTTTCGCCACTATTTTCCAAACTTTCCACCAGATTAAAGAAACATTTCAAACCCTGAGAGTCACACAGGGGCGGTTTGGGGGTGGGGGTCCAGGGTGGCCCAGTGCCACCCTGAAAGCAAGCTTGGCCCCCCTGCTGAGGGCAGAGCTGAAGCAGGTACAGATTTTTTGTTGTAGACGTGGAATAAAAGAATGTGAATTCCTTTATCTGAAATCAAAAACAGACGCTTAGACAAATATTTTCACATCATCACTGAGATTAACAACTCCGATAATGCAGCTGCAAAGCTGCTTGTAAATAAAGTGGCCATAATGGAAGTGATGTTATTATGTTGTTGTAATTGCTCCCTAAATTTTAAATACTTAAAGGTATGTTTGTGGCGTCTCTGTCTAACAGAGCAGCCATCCCCACCCCAGCCTGCCCACCCTCTAATGTTAGTCTAGAATCTTCCCTGCTAGTCACTACAGCAGAAATTCTGTTTGACAGTTAAAAGAAAAAACAACTGTGACATTTTCTTTTGAAAATTTTAATTAAAATATGAATTTATCCACAGATTAAAAATGAAAGGCAGAAAAAGCAAAATGAAGCTACAATCAGGCACCAATGATACATATTATTTCATATTTTAACAATTGCGATAACGCAACAATAACATTATTTACTGATCATTATTAAATATTTACTTATTCAGCGAAGACAGGGCGGGCCGAACTGGCCCACCAAAGACATTCGTGGGTCCTCCGTTTTAGATAACCGAGTACAGACCAAAGCTGATCCTACCCCCTCCCCCACACGATATTCCTCCTACTACCTAACAAGAACTGAAGATTTTAAAATGCAAATGTTCACAGAAACAAAAACCCAACAACACTAATTCAGTCGGAAATCAGGAGTGAAAAGAGAGTGGCATTTATTGTCGGACAAGCTAGCAATTTTAAGTGGAAGTTTGGAGTGATTAACCTCACATACATGTACTTCTATATCACCATTAGCTCTTCAAAACAGACAATAAGGCTGGTGCAAAGAAAAAGGACATGAGAGATCTGCGCAAAACAGCAGCAGGCTACATTTCAGAGTAGCCAAGACACAGAGACACAAAAACGTGGTATGAAAACAAACGAGTGTAACGAGAGTTTAAGACATCCCACTCTGTGGTGGACATGGCTTGGCGAGACATTCCGGCACTTGTGATTGAAGTTTTCCAGGAAATAATTGTGTCTTAAGGTGGGAGAGACTAAGGCAGGACACATCATTCACACAACCGAGTGCTGCTGCGAGTCTGCAGCACAGGTGAATACTGACCGCGTCCTCTTGTACCCATGAAGAAGGAATGGGAGGACAGGTTCATATGTCTGCAGAATCCCAACCAAGTCAGGGAAGAAGTAAACATCTTTGGAGTGTATTTTTTTAATTTGTGAGAGATGAGAGGATGAAGTTTGTTTAAATTTGGAAACTGCTTTACCAGACTTTTAATGTCTGGGCGACGAAAGAGTAAAGACAAGAGGCTCCACGACTTCGGGAACCCTGTGGGAGTCCTGGAAGTCTAAAGTAGTGAAGTATAAAGAGAAACCCTGACACGGTACAGTGGAACAGTAATATTAGACCCTGTTTAAGACTGCAGAGGACGGACATGACAGAAAACAGCCCCGTCAGCCTTCACACCTCACAACCAAAGGGGAGCCTGGGTTGAACAGATGGCAATCGTAGATCTATGACCATAGCATATCCTGTCCTTGTGCTGTCAGTAAAGAAATTCATGATATTCATGCAGTATTAACATAATTAACATTTAATTCATTTCTTCAAAAACATGAATAAACTGATTTGCAAGAATAACTTGATGAGAATGGCATCTGGCTGTTGAAGTTAGCCTGACTGGCGTGGCCCCAAACCCAGTGTCTTTAGTGTCCTAAAACCAGAACCAAACAGCCTTCCCTTTCTATTCTCTCGCTGTCATCAGTCGGCAGCTGCTCTGGGATGAGATCAGCATTCAGTGGATGTACACGTCCTTGGCCCAGTCATCTTGGTTCTTGTTGCGGGACACGTGGGAACCCGTGTCCACGGGGTCCTGGCAGTAACGCTCCCTCAGCTTGGCCCGACCGTGCGGCTGCATTTGGCTAGGCGTGGAGGGGTGGTTCAGGTTCTCCTGGTCTGGCTCGGCACCTTCGTCCTCCCAGGAGGCTTGTCGCCCGTGATGCTGCGCCAGGTGGAGGCGGCTGCCCCCACTCCCCCGGTACGGTTCAGGCTCTTCGTAAGGGTCAGTCTCAATGTCCATGCAGGAGTCGCCGGCCTCGGTGTAGGCCGAGTCCCGGCTGCCCTGGGTCTCAGAGTCGAAGGTGTCTTGCCGCGACAGGCCTCTCCCACTCCCCCCTCTCAGCTGACCACGAGACGAGCGCAGGTACATTTGCTGCTGGTGTGGCTTTCCTCCCAGCTCTGTGTGGTAGTCGTGGAGAGTGCTGCTCCCACCGCTCTCTGCCGGAACCCCTTCGCGCTTCTGCTCACCGTGCACCAGGTATGAACCCTGCAGCCAGTCACACCCATGCCAAAGAAAAACCATGCAGGGAAGCAAACAGCAGACCAAACTGTGAGTAGTTAGTCAGCAGATGCAAACAAACACATGTTAAATTTGCTACTCGACCACTCAGAGTTTATACAGTGCATACACACAATACTCCATACACAGGCATGTGCAAAAACCATAATATTATTTCTTTGAACGGATTATCCTAAAACCATAAAAGCAAAAGCAAACCCAAACTTTCATTCAATCACAGAATATCTACCGTTACAACACTGCCATCTGCTGGCTGACAAAGCTAATAAAAAACTATCCAAATGACATTTGCCCATCTCTGGAGCCCGTCATCTTAATCTGATGACATGAATTTGGGGGGGGGGGGGGGGGGGGGGGGGGGACGGACTAATTTAAAGTAAAACAGAGTTTAATCCTTCATTTTTTAATGACTTTGCCTCTCTGACAGTATAAAAATGGTAGACATCCATTTGGTGCAACATCATCATTGCTTGAGAGCCATGCTCTCATTGTCATAAATCTATTTAACCGTCTAAAGCTCATTATTGTTAATGAGTTACCGGCAGTGATTAGGAGGGAGCAACAAACCTGATTAGTCTAAGGCTGTTACTCATCTAATTTGACTGGTTAGAGTGTTAGAAAAGGCATCCACCAATCTAAGCCCTTCTATCTGAAGAGGCAGATATGACTTGCTGTTTTCAGGGGGCGGTACCATGGCAACGCGGAGGAGGATAGCAAACTGGATTCTCCTCTCAAAGAAGAAAAAGCGCTAAAGAAACGAGGCCACTGAGATAACGAGAGGAGGGCAGCAAATATTTTTTTTACTCGTGACTGCGGTGAAATGGACGGGGCCTCGGGGGCAGCGTCCAGTGCTTCGAGTTCAGTTCACAGTTTTAAAAAAGGGAAACTCGTTTTCTAAACTAGCTGTTCGTGTGTGAGAATTAGCTTCTTTTTAGCACATTTGATTGTTAAGTAAAATGTGTTTTTAAATACTTATCGGTCCTGTGCTTTTCTTAAATAAAAACATTTACAGCATAAACAGGAAGTTACTGCGCTCTTCCTTGATGTCTAAAGAGCTGCTGAGTTTGGGTCAAGTCGCCGGAGTGGGCAGATGGACTTCAGAGAGCGTGTTCTTCCTCTCTTCCCTCTCTGGCTACAGCACCGTCCATGTCAGGCCACAGATCCATGTTTCTGCGCAGAGAGGTGAGCACCTGTACCTGCAGGTTGGAGACAGGCTCAGGGGAGGCGGCCAGGGCCGCCGTGGCCATGGTGCGGTTCAGCAGGGGGTTGGGAGGGTTGCTGCTGGGTGGGTGTGTTGCCTTCCAGTAGGCTTCCAGGTAATCAGCCAGATGTTCACATGCATCTTCCAGCTGGTTCTCATCCAGGATGATGTCAAACAGTTCCTACATCACACAAAGCAACCACACTAGTTCATTTGAAGCCAAATGTATGAATTTAAGCGAATAACTTTTTGTTCTAAAGCAGAACCCACAGGTGGGCACTGAGCCAGCTTGTCTGCTGCAACCATCTGCACGTTTAAATGTTTGGCCTGGGATTTCCCTCTGGACTTTATGAGCCTTTGGAGAACCTGCACAATCAAAAAAATGAATTACTAACAGTAAAAAGAATAAAAGCTAAAATGCATCAAATTGTGCAAGATTTAGGACTTTTTGAAATTCATTTGGTTTTCAGATTTTCTTTTCCTGTTCTTTATTACTGATATTATTTATTATTATTCTTGCATTTGTAATTTAAATATTTAGATTTATATTCATGTGAACCAAGAATGTGTTTAGCTTCTAAGTAAAGGGAATAAAACTGGAGTATTTGACATGACAAGCATAGTACATTTCCTTTGAAAACAAGAGAAGTGATGAACATGAATGCTCGAGTACGTTAGACTCTGTTAAAGAACGGGGATAAACACCGTCCTTGTATAATTTTCAAAAAATATATCTTTAAATTAGCGGTTGAAATTTATTACATTAATTACAATTAATTAATTAGAAAAAATAAGCATTAAAAATTCACCGCATTGAGCCCAAATGGGAGGAAAAGTCTAGCATAAAATGTACACCCAATATATCAATAAATATCATCATGCTGCATCTCTAACAAAACTACAGAACCTGGGCTACAGGACCATACAACCTTTTTTATGGGCTCCAGACACAACTAAAACTACAATTAAATTAATTATGACAAATCACACTTTATAAACAGAAAAGGAAGAAAAGAAAATCAACTGGTTTATGTTTTGTAATTGGCTGAAAGCAGGCAGGCAGTAACTTTATCCATACAAACTTTTATGAACTATTACAGAAGGAAGAACAGCAGGAAGGACAAGCATACACACAGCATTAATCTCGGAAATGTCAGCAGAACTTCCCCTGAACTCTACACTACACCTTTATATATATTAGCGGTGCTCTGCTGCTACCTAGTGTTCAGTTCAGTATCCAACAATTACAATTTACAATGTTCTACGTCCATATACTTTATCAATAGTACATTTACTAATATGTACACATCCCAACAAATCCCACAATGGTTACCTTTATAATGAGTAATCAAATAGACCTCGAGGTTTCAGAAATATACTGTTCAAAGTGTGGGTGTGTCATCTGTGCCTCACTAACTTTTTTATTTAATATAAACAAATTGCTTGGGCACAAACTGTTTTGAACCATTAAATTGTGATTAATCAAGATTAATTCATTACAAAGCTTCTAATTAATTATATACATTTTTAATTCAATCCCACCCCTACTTTAAATTTATAAAAGTTTAACTAATTTTCTTAATGATTTTTTTTTAGGTTTGGGCTTGTACTAGAAAAGCCATAAATGATACAGGGTTTACTTGCACACTCATTTACCGTCTAAAGCACATGGCATTTTTTGTTTTCTTTAATTATCTGAAATCATTTAATTCAGGAAAAAAATAAAGACAGAAAAATGATTCAATTCTTGGGTGTAAAAAAAGCTCAGAAAAAGAGCTTTAAATATAATAATGTTTATTACTTATCAGTAATCTATCAGTAATCTATTATCTGTATTCTTACCTTGGGTGAGGCTATTTTGATATAGACAATAATGGGAGCAAGGGAGGTCTTAGCCAGCTGAGATGGGTGGTTGATGGTGTCTGCATCCAAAGCAACGAGCTGGAGGGTGCGGGCCAGCTCAAAGATACGCTCGATCTCACTCTGCACCTCGGCTGAAGGCCCAGGAAGCAGACAGAACACATAAATACAACAAAACAGAAAAGTATGAGAGCTCTACTCCACTCCTCAAGAAGCCGAAAATCCTCCACCTTGTGCACAGCAACCAACATGTTAGTAGTCACTCATGCATGTTCAATGTTTTAGAAACACAAAAATGCACATAAACATTTCCGAGCACACAAATCCGATTGGACCACAGATTAAGTTCCATTTATGCAAAGCTAAATGGAACACTGCAGCATCCTCATTCAGCGGCCACCTTCAGACGGTTCAGGTGTTCTTTTAGATTGTGTAAATAAAACTGATGAAAGGCAGCACTTAGTAATGAGTTGCCTGTGATGCTTTTGCTAGCTTACAGTAAAACCATTAAAACAGAGACTATAAAAACAAAAATATATATGGCGCATCAGTTTCTGTTAGCACTAGTAACAGGAATTATTCTACCGTGTGAGCCATTCAACTCTATGGATGGTTGTGGTGTTTTGTTTTCATCGTTCCTCGACATCAGCCTAAGCAGTCAGCCTTTTGACATTTTTTTCAGCCTGTTGAAGGGGAGGGACTTAAACTGGAAACCAGAAGGCACCTCGCCTGCCTGGTTAAAGCTCAACGTGTGTGTGTGTGTGCTGCCAATCCAACAGTGGTGGGAGATAGAGGAAGGAAAGCAATCTGCAGAGCGATGCTGCTTGCACACATTTCTGCAGCCTCCAGAGGGCTGAGAAGTAATGAACTAAAACCCGAAGCCAAGCGGGGCTTCTGCATGCTGATAAGAAACATCAACTTCAACTCTTTCAAAGAAACGGCAGGTGAAGTTTATGTGAACCTAACCAAAAAACTCTGAGATTAACTTATTATTTAGGACTTTATGAGTTAGATCTCTGGGGAATATTTGAAGGTAGAGGAGTCAGAACACAAAATACAGTGTCCCCTTACACATTTCTTCTAGCCCAGAACTCCAGACAGACTAGCTAAAGCAAAATGATTTAGAATATTTTCTCAAAGGTTTTGGGGATCATTCAAATATTTTTAGTAAATGTCAGATGGGTCTTTGTGTTCTGTTAAGTCAGCAGTTTTGTTCCTGGATCTTGCCCTCTTGTGTTGAAGTTGTCTCTTTCTTAATGTTGAAGCGTGAGCTTAACCTGAACTAACTAAGGCCTGCAGAGCCCAGATGTCTTTCTGGGTTGTTCTCAATTTAGAATGAGGCACAATGTGTTGCTTTTAGAGGTCGTTTAACCAGCTTCATGTTGTCACACAGCCTCTGCTGAAGTGATTTGTTACCTACGCATGTCTGGTAGTCATAGACGTAGTTTTGGGGTGGGGGGGGGGTTTACCGTCCAAAAACAACATTACGTAATTTTATATAGACACTGGTTGAGCACTAGGACCAAGCGGAAAACAACCACTTACGTTGAAGCCTGTTTCCCATTACATATTAAATTTTTTTGTATACTTACTGTAAAGACGTGTAAAGACATTTGAAATGTGTTTCCCTACCGCTCCGCACGGCAGCGGCAAAATAACGTTTAGCGCTCATAACAAGCAGATATCAGCACTTTGCTCATAAAACAGAAGACCTGCAGGCCTCTGTGAGTTAAAACAACCTGATACTGTTCAGGTATAAACATTGTGCTCCATCCCTGTGTTTGAACTCAGAAGATGCTCCTTGATGCCATAGATATGTGATGATTTAGCTTGTTTCTTTGTTTTACTCCAGAATAAGAGATTCAATAATTACAAAAGCAGTTCAGTGTAGTTTAACTAGTCATTCAAATGACTCTAAAATACTGCTGTGTGTGTGTGTGTGTGTGTGTGTTAGGGGCTGCATGACTTAATTTTTTAAAAGTCGACAGTCAAGTAATGAAAATCGAGTCGACTTTGACTAATTGACTAATTGTTGATGAAGAGTGTCATCTGCAGCACGGGGGCCCCCCAGGGAACGGTTCTGGCTCCGTTCCTTTTTACAATCTATACTGCAGACTTCTCCTATAACTCAAATCAGTGCTTCTTGCAGAAGTTCTCGGATGACTCTGCGATTGTGGGTCTCATCAAGGATGGGGATGACAAGGAGTACAGGAGACTGACTCAGGACTTTGTGGACTGGTGCCAGCTGAACTATCTACAGATTAATGCCAGCAAAACTAAGGAGCTGGTGATAGACTTTCGTAGGCATACGCATTCCTCGCTTCAACCACTGAGCATACAGGGCATGGACATTGAGACTGTGGACAGTTACAGGTACCTTGGGGTCCATCTGAACAATAAACTGGACTGGACTCATAATTCAGATGCCCTGTATAGAAAAGGGCAGAGTAGGCTGTACCTACTACGGAGACTGAGGTCATTTGGAGTAGTGGGCCCTCTCCTGAAGACCTTTTATGACTCTGTTGTGGCCTCGGCCATCTTTTATGGTGTGGTCTGCTGGGGCAGCAGCATCTCTGCGGGGGATAGGAAGAGGCTGAACAGACTGATCCGCAGGGCCAGTTCTGTTCTAGGATGCCCCCTGGACCCTGTGGAGGTGGTGAGTGACAGGAGAATGACAGCTAAACTGTCATCCATGTTGGATAATATCTCTCATCCCATGCAGGTAACTTTGACAGCTATGAGCAGCTCTTTTAGTGGGAGACTGCGGCACCCAAGGTGTGGGACAGAGAGATTCCGTAGGTCTTTCCTCCCCACTGCTGTCAGACTTTACAACAAATCTGTCGGTTGAAGTGTACTCTGTATTTCTAGCTGTATCTAGTATGGTTATTATTTATTACTTTTTAACCCATTCTTAAGGTATAAACTGTCTATTGTATTGATTTTATTTTATCACATTGCGGTCGGTTTTATTGTATTGTATTTTAATGTTTTTCTCCCTCTTCAGCATAACTTTTACTTTTACTTTGCTTGGCTGTAAACGAAACAAATTTCCCACTTGTGGGACTAATAAAGGTCATCTTATCTTATCTTATCTTACGTCATACACCTGAAGCGGGTGTGTGTGTGTGTGTGTGTGTGTGTGTGTGGGGGGGGGGGGGGGGGGGGGGTCGGTAGGTTCGCTGGAGTTTTTGACAATTAAAATTGCGCCCACATTTTCAAAGTTAAACACATTTCTTTTAACAACGGTAGTTTCTGCTTCAGCCCCCTCCCCCCTCCCCCCGCACAGTGGCCGCAAACTCACTGATGCGCCTGCAGCCTCTCAGAGTTCCTGCTGCTTTGTTCCTCACTTCTGATTACCTTCAATGGTGTCTGTTTGTTGCAACCACCAGGTACAAAAACTAACTTGTTTTTATTTGACAATTTTTCTGTCCTGTCTGTTTATTATCGTCCTGCATCTCCTCTCAATCCTAAAGAAAAACTGCTACCTGCCTTCATATATATTCACCTTATGCGTTACCTGTGAACTGCAGTTCTAAAAGATCTACCGACCGCAAAAACAGCGGAGTTCTCGCCGGTCGCATCAGTGAGGCAGATAATAGATTACTGATAAGTAATAAACAGGTGATGCGCCCCGATCCACAGCAGCGAAAAGCATCAGGCACAAATAAATGAATAAAAGACAGAAAACATAAAAGAAAATGAGCCGACATGAACAATCGCGTGTTAAATTAGTTTTTGAGGTGGCGACACCTGATTCGATAATGTTACTGTGGCCGTGCTCAGGACGCAGATGTCTGGAGCGCGCCAACAATCAGAGCTTTGCATGCGCAAGCTGGTTAAGGTTAGGATGGGGGTGAGGGGAAGGTTAAATTGCAAGAGGGTAAACGTCACAATTTGGTTAAATGTCCGTCTTACGGCGGGTGTCAGTACCGACGCTTTGGCACAGCGCGTTGCCTCCCGACGCACAGGAGCTCTTCACCTGCTGTCTTTTCCGAGGAGTCATTATCACGTGACAGCGACTAGTCGATGACAGGCATAAAAAGTCACTACAGAGAAGTGAAGTCGACCCCTAGTGTGTGTGTGTGTGTGTGTGTGTGTACGAGCAAATAGTGATCTGGCGTTGTGATTTTGCACTACTTAGATGTAGCCATTCTTACGCTGACAAAAATGTAACTAAGTAACTTTTACTTTGAGTACATTTTATTTATGATACTTTTTTCCTTTTACTTGAGTAAAAATTTAGGCAAGTACTTTTACTTGTACTTGAGTACAAATTTATCAAAGTATTGGTACTCATACTTAAGTAGGAAATTTTAGTACTCTTTCCACCTCTGTTAATTACCACGTTGATTTACCATGGTGAGGGGTGGGGGTACCAATTACTTTTTCCGCACAGGCTAAGCTTGCTTGGATAGTGTTGTTCCCTTTACTAAATGACCATTTAATAAACCTTAATAATAAACCATTAAAAAAGTATCATTTGTTTTTACTCAGGTTATCTTTGTCTAGTATTACACTTTTTTAAATTCATCAGAAAAACGCTTAAACGACAAAAAAAGCAAAACCGAAAGAAATCTGTAAGGAGGCAAATCCTTCCTCAACAGCTTTACGGCGGTTCGTTATGGGTAACGCTTTCAGAGCGGCTTCCAGCCACTCTCCTGCCCTCTCTTCCTGCTTGGGCTTGCTTCACTCCTTCTCTTCTTGTTACCGACCTCGGGCTGTCACAGAAATATATGAGGAACAGAGAAACTGACAGGCAAGCAGACAGGCAGACGAGCGATGTATGAGCAGATGATGAATACAGTTAGAAGAAAAAGAAAGAAGCAGGGAGAGAGGTTTCATTGTTCTATTCCAAGGAGAGCATACGTACCCAGTACGTCTGAATCAAAAGACAGAGGAAGAGGAGGAGGATGGGTGGTGGGAGAGCAGGGGGAGGATGGGTAAAGGGCAGGAAAGACAGGATGAAAAAAAAGAGAGGGTGCCAGATCAGACTCATTCAGAGCTGGTATAAAAGCTTTTTGATCAGGTACATAGATGGTGGAAGTACATCCGGTGTCTGTTTGTATTAGGGATGCACCGATACGATACTGGTTATCGGTATCGGCACCGATACAAATACCAGTATCGGTATCGGTAAAAGTTAACCGATACCAATGCAGTTGCTTGAAAATGGCTTCACTGTAACTTGTCATTTCTGTTCGCCTAATACATATTTTAGTTTTGTGATGATTTCCATTCATATATTTTACTTTTCATCTACCTCACAGTCTTTTCCTGTTGAAAGCAGAGAAGAAAATAAAATCTGTATTCCAAATCAGTGCATTTTTTTGTGTGGTAGAAGTATCGGTATTGGTAATCGGTATCGGCGAGTACTCAGACCCAAGTATCGGTATCGTACCGGTTTGGAAAAAAGTGGTATCGTTGCATCCCTAATTTGTATCGTATAAATATGTTCAGGAAGTCCTTCAGTTGGTCAAAAGAGGAGGAAATTCTGTCCTTTTAAACTGCCTCTCCTCTCTGCTGCAGGTGTCCTGCGAACACTTTAATCAGAGCAGTTGGAGCCAGGGCCTTTTTGTTTTACACCTGTTTACTCCCTTTCATCATAAACATCCAATCGTTCCAGTTAAAATTGATGTGTTTAGCTGGAATATTTTACTCCACATATTTAAAGTCACAGATACTCTCCAGAGACATTGTCCACAGTTCCACCTGGAAGACCACAAGGTGTTCCCTGGCCACAGGGATCCAGCTGTTACTGTTTACTTCTGTAAACACAGCATGCTGCAAACTGGGTCAAACCGGAGTCAGAGGGCTGCTGCATTTCTCTTCAAATGTAAACAACCACTCAGAGAACTGGATTTCAGCAAAACATCCAGCTTTAAGACCAGCAGTGTGAGCGTGGCTTTAGTGGTCTGATGTTGAGACTCTATGATGCCCAAAGGCTATAAAACAGTTTGATGCTGCCCTAAAACCCAATTTAAAGACATGTTGCTTTTATTTCTGGGGTAAATCTGAGAATTTCTAGAGAAAATTCCCCAAAACTAAAACTGAAGCTGAGTCTATCCATCTAAATGAACAGAAAGCCTTTAAAGCAATAAAGATGAAACACAGATAGTGAAAGATGTTCAGCAACAAAACACAATGAACAGAAATTGTAACTCCTATAGAAAAAAAAACCTAAACAAAACAAGGCCCTAACTTCTGTCTAGTCTCGTTTGAATAGCTTGTTCTGGTAACCATAGTAACCGTCTCACCCAGGCTTGAGCGGGTACTGGAGCGCTCAATGATGGTGTGTTTGCTGGGGTTATTGAGGACTGAACGTTTGGCCAGAGAGATGTCCGCCGTCACACGTGTGATGGATATCCTGCAACCCAGATACATAAGTAATAAAGACCAGAGCCAATTAATCACAGATCATTTAATGATGCTGAGGTCCTACCTGCCCTCAAACTTGTGTTTCAGAAAATCAAATAGTGCTTTCTGCATCATGTCTGTAACCTGGTAAGATAACAGAACCATATTATTTCCATTAAAAAAAAGAGACATTAGCCTACGATTAGCACATACTGTTCATTTTTAATTCTTACCTCATAGCCTTTCAGTGAGGGTCCAACAAGAATGATGGGTCTCATGGAGGGGACCACGTCATAGGGGGGGACATGCTCCATCTGAGCCAGGAAAGATGTAACCATGTTAGCGCTCGGCACGGCTTCACGAAGGTACACTCATGCATAAATCCCTCTAAGGGTTTCTGAGTTCATTTGTTTTATCGTGTGCGTGTGTGTGTGTGTGTGTGTGTGTGTGTGTGTGTGTCAGTGCTCAGAAGAAGACTGTGATTTTTAACTGGGAGCATTGGCCTCTATTCTGAGTCTGCAGTCTGGCATAATTAAAGTGCTCATAATTAAAGCAGACGCCGGTGTGTCAGGAGAGCTCTCGTGACCGTGCTTCTGCTCTCAACACAAACGTCATGTTTCACACTTCCCTCTTTCCCTGCTGTTGGATGGGAGTTGTCGATAAGATGTACAAACGGAATTATAGCTATATTTATATATTCAGTAGCACTGTGCTAAAGATTTAAGGAAAAGTTTCTTTTTGGAATATTTTTTTTAACAAGCCGTCATAATTTTTACAATCATTTTAAATGGCCTCGACCAGAGGTTCTCCAGACGTTACGAAGCTCTTTAAAAGATTTTGTCGTGGACATTTGCTGCTTTTCCAATCGTTGACATTGACGGTCTATTGGAAAAGTAGAAAACAGTAATGTAAAACAAGGAACCCAAGAGGCATCACTACCGTTCATCCTGATCCACCATTAGAGGGAAATGCAGCCTTCCAAACGTAGAACGGCTTTTGGCCGTGTGGCAGACCAGCTTCCTCAATGGTTGCGATGGATTAATGGAATACACTGCCATCAGAGATTCTAAAGTGTACGACTTTTAACTCATTTACATGTAGAACTAAAAAAAATGCTTCTTACAAAAACAAGAGCATACACTCGGTTAATTATTCTGTGATGAGTGTGTGTGTGAATCTGTTGGGCGTCATGTTTTTGATTTGAATTAAATGTACGTAAATGATAATGTTTTATAAATGACACGTTAACACTCCTTTTAGTTTTATGATTGAAACATCAACCTGACCAGGTGGGAATTAGCATCTTTGCTATAACCTGGTACAATACATCTTTCCTTTGTGTTTAATGTTAAACTGGACACTGTCCCTGTTTAAATAAACCTCTGCTCTGCTCTGCTCTACTCTACTCTACTCTACTCTACTCTACTCTACTCTACTCTATATAAGGAAGCACTACTCAGAGTAACTCGGAACGGTGCAGCTCAGCCTGATCACAGTTTCCACAGGCACGGTTCGGTATTTTCCCAATACTTTCCCCCCCAATTTTTAGTCCCTGCTCCATTGAGATACCTGGCAAGGCAGTCGGGTAGGCATTGTGTCTCTGGTTGCTGATTGGCTAAGGGGCGGAGCCACTGGTTGCTTTGGTGTTTTCTGCTTCAATGCCTTCAGCCATTTCCTGGTTCAGTCTGACAATAAGCGAGTGCTCCTCCCCCCACGCCCTTGAGGGGTACACTCACTTTCTGTCATGGAGCTGGCATGGAAACAAAACTACCCTCAGGTGAGCGGACTCAAACCACGCTGTACAGAGCTATTTCAGGCTGAGAAGGGCTCATAGAAAGCGAGGCGTGTCTTTAAGAAACAGGAACAAATTCATCAAAGACCTTACACTGGACCTGCACCCACCCAAGTACCTTTAGGGGTACAAAGGCTTGCCATTGGATTGGTATCCTGTCCTTGTATCCTCAGCTGTGTGAATTTGTTGATCCTCTCATTATTTGTACCTTAGAGATCCTATACTTCTGGTGGGAGCAGTCTTGTACCCGGTACATAAACCAGCTCTGCCAGAATTTTTAAACATTCCAGCTATCTATCTTCTTGTTGGACTGTTCTGGTTCTCCTATAATTATTTTCTTAATTGAGGCAACACCTTAGCCAGACTTTCATTTGTGTTCTTCCCTCATTATCGACATAAGTACTCAGACAGGACTGGAACCCTTCACTTCACTTTTGGTGAGTCACTCGGTTGGTTGGTCTACACAAGTTTAGCTTCTCACAGGCCCTTAAAAATTTTACCTCTGGGTCTGGTGTCTGAGTCTAAATTGTATGTCTTCTATACTCTTTTATTTAATTTTTATTGTGTGAGAGATTCGCTGCTCGGTACAGTATATAATCACTCAGTTAAAGGATGTGCTTGGTTTTGTTGCTAACTTGTGTGTAATTTGTCAACACTGGCCTATCCCTTAAGCTTAGGAGCGTTTTTATGTCAGAATGATCAGAAATCAGAGTTAAGTGACTTGGCTAAAATACAATGTGGGAGAATGATTAATGACTGAAAATGTTTTTTTTTTTCCCTGAGTGAAACTTGCTGAGAAAACAGCTAAAAATATAGCTGAAAAAAAACTTCAGGGAGCCTGAAGAAACACCTAGATCACCTTTTAAATGTCAAAAGAAAATCTGACTACGCTAAAGATAATAAAGAAACTTAATCCTAATAAAAATAACTGGTGTCTGAAGCCCTAAAAACACGTTTTCAATGTTCACTCAGAAAATATCAAATATCTTCAGGAGTTTTTTATTTTTGCTTAACAATAAAAAACTAAACAAAGAGTTTTTTTAAAATAACAAATAATTTAACAGAACCTAAACAGAGGCTTAAACAGAATACCCACACACAAAGACTATCTAAACAGCTCCAAAACAACTTTAAACTCATCGTTCACGCAGGAATGACTTCTGTACGATGAACATCTCGTCAGCTTTAGAAATTGTTTTAACATCATATCACATACAGCTGAGCTGGTTTCACCTCATTTGTATTCAAGCAGCCAAAAATACAATTAAAGGGAGGAAACTACGGAACATAACATGGACACATTAATGTGAAGAAAAATGATTAATGATCGTTTACTGAATTTCTTTTGATTCTTTCAATGAAGTGAAATGTAGGTGCTTTACGCTGACATCGTTAGGTCCGTTTTAGGGGGGGCTTCAGCCCCCCTAAAATAATCACAAGCCCCCCTAACATTTTGGTTTATTTTATTTTTTTCAGTTAACTTTTTTTTATTTGTTCACATCTACATGCTGAACACAATCACGACACGTGTAGTTGGTACATGAGTTTTTTAGTCTGAAACAGAAATAATAATTAATGAATATAGAACTACACCGTCGCACACAGGAAGTATCAAGAAAGAACTTCCTCCACTTCCTTAAGCCCGCAGCTTTGTTGACAAGTCAGGGGGCGGGTCGATACAGAAAAACCTATATATCGATGAGCAAACCCTGCTCAGCGCTCATGTAAGTCACTCAACATCACATTAGGGTAAGATAGCAACAGCAGCATACCGTTAACATTTCAAGGTTATAGTTCAGACGAGAGTGGAAAATGCTACCGCACCGACATGCTAATGCTAACTCCGCTAGCATGTTTACATGCCGCAAACCATAATGAAAAGCTTTGATGTCAAGTAAAATGGTCGGAAAACTCCCCTGAAGTGACATGATTAACCAGCCAGCCATTTCATTGAGTGACTTAGTGCCACCAACTTGAGAGTACAGTAATGAGTCTGCACAAACAGAACCTGCTCTGCGCTTGTGTGCAGCAGCTGCAACCCTCTCTATGGGATCAATTCTGCACATGCAAATCTCTCCCTGCTCTCCTCAACAAGTAGCCTCTCCACCAGTCAATCACAGACAGCTCTGTTTTATCCAATCAAAGCATGTCCAGGAAACACTGCTTTACAGAAAAACACCCATTTAACAGCTTATTGAACTGCTTTCTGCTGCTGGTTAGCTACCAGTCACCATCCACTGCCTGCAAAATAATTTGTTGTAATTCATGTGTCATGATTAGGGTGACCATATTTGACTTCCAGAAAAGACACATTGCCTATTCCTAAAACTGTTAAATTGCACTCTTTTCAGTTAAAAATGACTTTCAATTTCAACATATAAAGTGTTTCTTCTCTGTTTAGTTAGACATAAATGATCCCTTGATGTGTAAAAGGAAGTGAACAGTGGAAATGTCCCAGGAAAAGAGGAGGGTTAATCAACCCAATTAAATATAATTATATAAAGTCCTCTTTATCTGAAAAAAGTGCAATTTTCCTGCCAGTATTTCCTGGACATGCTTTGATTGCATAATGGAGAGCTCTCTGATTGGCTGACGGAGAGGCTACATTGCTTTGTAAATTGCAAATTGAGCAACAACAGGGAGATTTGTGCAGGCAGAGACGGAGTTGAGCATGCAGAGAGAGGGCTGCATACGACATTGTGCTCTTGCAGATTTATCACTGCACACTCCAGTTGGTGGCACAAAAATCACTCCACACTAAAAACCTGAATCAGAATCTGGCCGAATGTATATTATTGACCGTTTTTCTATATTATATATTTTTTCTATAATATATATATATATATATATATTATATTATAGGTACATATATGTATCTATAATAAACAGCCAGTTTTATATATGTCACATATATTCAAAAGCTATATCAAAACATATATTAAAACCTATATGTTTATATGAATTCTTTCCATGTGGGTTGTTAGTTGCTTAATATTTCCTATGTTTACCTATGGTAAAGAAAGGAGATATTGTACTCATCTAACTTTAACATAAATTTTGGCAGCTCGATGTGATGTTATGGAAAATGCCATCATCATGAGCAACCAAGCATAGGCTATATTAGGCTAACAGTTGTCCATATTCTGTCCCATCTATCCACCAATGGCTGTTTCAATTATTGTGAGTGAAAACTAAATGGCATAGTAGCATTTGTCTTGGCATTAGAAATTGAAAATGTTTTTCAATGTGTTGGCTAGATGGATATACGAAGATTTTTTAAGAGAGTGAGTGAGGAACAGGAGAGAGACCAGGTGGTTGATGCTGAGGAGATCTGCATGGTCAAGGTCAGTGATCTACAGAGAAAACAGGGGCGAGCGCACCGTTATGAGCATTTACCTGAGCACAAAGTTCCCAAGCAAAATTGAACAGTTTTCTATTTAGGAGTGAACAGGTAAGAGACATTGAAAAAAAAAAAAAAACTATAATTATCATCTGGCCTGCAACCTTATGTCAAGTTGTATCTGTATAGTTGACTTTCTGTATTATAAGTTCTACTACTTGCTGGATATTTTTATATATACTGTTATTTTGTCTTGTAATAGTTAATTACACACTCCTTTATTCCATATCATAGCAGTGTTATTCATATATTAAAACTGTCAACTGCACACTCATTTGGCAGAAAAAAAGTTTTACAATTATTCATTTGTTCTTTATTGTCACATTTCAGTAACATTTATAATTAAACAAGTTGTAATTAAACAAATAAATGACTACAACATTTCCCCCTGTTAAGTGCAGTAGACTGAAATGAATAGCTTTATTTGGAAATATAACATATCTAATTTTTAATGGACTTACATAAAATCTTTCTTCAACATAGACCCCACTAATGAACTGATTAAGTGTTATTATTTATAAAAAGAAGAGAGAAAATGCACAAAAGTAGGAAAGGAAAAGAAAGTGATAAAATAATAGGTTTTGTTAAATGTTCTTCAGATAATGAATTAATTGACAAAGTTTTTGCAGGGTGTGACAAAAAACGTTTGAGGTCAAGCTCCTGGGGCTAAGCCCCCCCTATATCTCAATCCTAGTGACGTCCATGGTGCTTTATATTGGTCAAAATCGTCAACACAAACAATTAGAAGCAGCAGAGTCACGTGGAAGCTGAAGATAAGCTAAACCAAGAGGCCCTCTAGTGGCTGGCTGCAGAACACATTTTCTATCTGCTTTTATGTAAACTGTTAGGATATTTTACTGACTAAAAAAATAAAACAAAATACACCTCAGATGAGTTTTCACATAGTTCTTACTATGCCAGTGCATGTTTAAATGACCCCCCCCCCCCCCAATATTTCTAGCTGGAATTTGTTACCTGATGCTGAAAAAGCACCAGTATTGTGTGAAGATGAGTTCGACTCTACTTCTGCACTTTTAAAGGAATTATTTTGAAAAAACAAAACAAGGTGGACGTGTTATTAAAGTCTATGATTAAAGCATAACATTATGACCCCTTATTGATTTCTACTCCTTTTACATGTCAGCGGTAACAGCATTCTAGCTGATCGGTGTGCTTCTTTCCTTTTATCTTTTCTAATAACAAGAGGTGGTGAAATAATGAAAACACACGGTACGTATTTAATCTTCTACTCGAGGCTTTCCTGTTTTTTTAAACTATAAAATTGCAACTGACTCATTCTGCTCAGTGGTTTTTCTACCCGATTAAAAGCTTCCATGACTAAATTTACACAAAAGCACTTGAACAGAGGACGATGAATTGCAGCGATGTAAATGTTGTCCATAACTCTTGCTCCTAAAATAACCTCATGATAGCATTTAATGAGCATGAGTCGTGCTGAGAAGCCTAAAGCAGAGATCGCAGGCTGAAACTGGGCGTTATAAATGAAAATGAAAGCGTGTCCTGATGCGTTACAGCTGCAAACAGGGTCTGGGACAAATCTGCACCTGAATCTGTGCACAAACAGCTGTGAAACAGGTGGGTGTGTGCATTGGAAATGTTTGCTTGAGTTTGAATTTGGAGGCATAAAATGCTGAGCGCACAAGCTTCAACAACCAGGATGACATGAGACAATGGAGGGTACAGAACATGAGGTTAGTAGAACAAACACTCACCGACTTTTGTTTCTGTTTAGCTGGACCACCTACAGTTCCATTCCACACAAAAGCCAAACGAGACAAAAAGAGCAGAAACACAAAAGCGTGTTTAGTTATTGACGGGTTTGGATTAGTGGAAACACGTGAGAAGAGCTGAGGTTTCAGCCATTTCAGTCAAACTCAGTTAGTGCGACGCTACTGCCAGCTGTTTCAGCTCACACACAAACATCTTACCATGAAAAGGAGCCCTCCAGGGCCAAAAGGGTTAAGTTCAGGAGCTAATGTAGGTGCAGGGGGGTTAGGTTGTGAGCAGTTAGTGAGGAAAGGAAGGGAACATTACACCTGACCACAGGTGAGAGGTCATGTTCAGGGTGGAGGAGGAGCAAGGCTGGTGAGGTAAACTGGGTGTTCCAGGCCCCTGGCGTTACCTTCTTAAAGAAGGGCAGTCGGTGGGCGTTGGCCTGGGGGGATATTACGCTGCCTGACATGCTCTTGGGGGAGCGAGGGTCACCCTGGGACTCAGGGGGCTCCTCAGCATCCAGGTCAAGTGGGTCAGCGTCAAAAGACCCTGTGGACATGTCCACGTGAGCTGGTGATGGGACGGTGGACATTTGGTGTAGAGACACAGAACAGAAGAGACAGCAGGAAGAGGTCAATTGAAAGAAAGATAAAGTAAAAACAGGAAAGCTGGAACAAGGAGGCAAGAAATGACTACCAGAAAAAACACAGGTGTTTAAAAAGGAAAACAGATCATCATGAGGAAGAACACATGGCAGGTGTGACAGCGTCGGAGGTGAAGTAGAACCGAGTGTGAACGAAACTGAACTTAAAGTGTAGTTGTGACAGAAAAGAGGAGGAGCCGCAGAACACAACGGGTCAGAAAGAACTAAATCAAGCTGGGTGATGATGGATTTCATTTAACTGATCATTAAAACAATCCTAGAAAATGACCTTTGACCCCTAGTAAAACTGCAGTAATTCACCTGGGGCAGGTGAATATCAGCATCTTAAGACCAACCAGCAGTGTTAAACAACTTTACACAGGGTCTGCAACCTGTGGCACGTCCACACCTCTGAACTGGCTCCTTGTAGCCTTGACCAAAACATTTTTCATGTAAAATGTGTAGTTGTCACGATTATTATAGATATACTGTAGATTCAGTTTGGCATCATTTTACAACCTGCATTAGTGACATAACACAGCTTAAGGTTTTACTCAAATACATTTACATAGCTTCACTTGTTTACGTGTGTATGTAACCTTCTGACAGTCAGAGCCACAGCAGATTAACGTTTCCTAACATATGTTTATGTTTATGTGCTTAGCAAACGCTTTCACCCAAAGCGACTTACATTTTTTTTTTACCTATAGGGCATGTTGTGATCTCTGGGGGGAAACTGGAGTACCCGGAGAAAACCCACGCATGCATATCAGTCAGTCAGCTGTAGCAAATGTTGGTATTTTGAACATCTTTTGGAAATTATTAAGCGACAAGTAGCAAGCTATGAAAGATCAATTGTAACCAACCCAGGTGTTAAATTTGATGCACAAATCAACATGGTGGTGCGTAACTGTTCTGCGGCGCTTAGCTCGGAGGAAGTCTGTGCTGAGCCGTGACCACCTTCATGCTTTTGTCCCGTCTAGGATTGATTACAGTAATGCTTTGTATGCCAGTCTGAGACAGAACGCAGCATCACATCTTCAGCTGGATCAGAACTCAACGGCCAGGTTTCTTATGGGCACAAGAGGCAGGGAACACATCACGCCAGTGTTGGCGGCACTTCACTGGTTGCCGGTGTCGGTACAGGATCGGCTCGAGGTCCAGCGCCCGCTGATGACGTCACATCACTGCAAATCTACTCGGCTTTCACACACACGTTTTGGAAAGACATCAGCAGTTTTGTTAATAAATTCTTGTTTGTTAACACCTGAATGTTTTCTTTATAATTGTAATTTGTTAATAAAACACCATATTATCTTTGTTTTGTAAACAATGTGAAACTGCATAAAACCAACATCAGACTGACAAAAAATAGAACAGTACTTATATGTGAAGCCATATCTGTTTGTATTAATGTGGAGTTCGTCTGTATATTTCCTTAGTTGTTATCTAAATACATTCTTTGGTTCAAAATATTGCTTGGTGTCTTTCAATAAAGTTCTTATATTTTATTTTGCCCCATTTCATCAACATCAAGAGCTTTTGAGGGTCACCGTTTATCATTTGCTTATATTTTACATTTCGTTTAGAAATTCAAACATATTTTCTCCAAAAAGTGTTGATTTTTAGACTGCAGGACTACAACTGCTAAGACTACGACCGCAAATTTGTTCTGACCAATCTAAATCATAACGTGATAACGTCACTTCCGTAAGCTTCATGTTCAGCCAATCAACTACTTTGACGTCATCGGTAGTCGAAGGACGCCGAGCCGATCCTGTACCGACACCTGTAAAGTTTAGAGTTAAGTTTAAAATTCTTACTCTTGCTCACAGGACTGTACATGGAACTGCACCCGTTCACCTGTCAGCATTAATACAAAGATACGTGCCTTCACACACACGTCGCTCAGCTGAGCGTGACATGTTGGTGGTTCCTTGTGCTAGGTGTGGATCACGAGAAGATCGTGCATTTGCTGTTTTGGCACCTATGCTCTGGAATAAACTACCAATGAATATTAGACAGGCACCATCATTGCAGGTTTTTAAGTCAAACTTGAAGACACACTATTATACTCAAGCCTTTTCAGCATTGGGATCTGCAACAATGCACTAACAAGCTTTCTTTTGAGGTTTTTATTATTATATATATATATATATATATATATATATATATATAATTTTTTTTTCCTGTTTGTATAATTTAAAATCAATATTAGGTGTTCAGCAGAGGAACATGTGAAACGGACAATAACGTTGTTTTGTTTTACAGAACTGACTGTCTTGGATTAAACAGCAGTTGTTCGTGTTCACATTTATTTCAAATGTGTATTTTGAATTGCCTTTTATAATTATTGGTGTTTTTACTTGGTTTAAGGTCCTCTGTTAGACTTTTTAATAACTGTCATTACTTTTATAATAAAGAGAAAAATATTTCAGCGCTTCTTTGTTTGTGTGGTGGCTAAAGGGTTAAAGCCTGCAATGTGTGGTCTATTTTCATTTTAATTTTATCACGTATTATTATTTATTTATGTCGAGCCAGTAGTGTGCCTTTTACAAAACAAATGCAACAAAACAAATGCAACAGAATAAAACATTAGCCTAAAAATCTAGACCATCAGTTGCTAAATCTAAATGACTTTGCTCTGCGTGTTGGTCTAGCCACGCTGCACTGGAACCTCCCCTGGGCCCGGCCAGTCTGATGGGTGGCCAATCACAGCGCTCTATCGGTCAGGTGGCTGGGATGTTAGTACAGCAGAGCAAAACAAAGATAGTGATCGCTGGTCTGAAACGGCTTCGGCACCATCTTTGGACTATTCAGATTTGGTCCTTTCTTTGAATCAAGAGCAGATAGAGGTACTTCGGTTTATTTTAAAAATCTACGTATTTGCATCTTGTGTAACAGTGTGTGGCGAACTGCTCTCTTGACCAAAATCCGGTGAGCATGTCTTGTTGTTCGTTGTGTACAGTAACAGCATGCAGAGACAGTTTAAAAGACAACTATAGATCCTGCCCCACGACTGAAAGTCATCAATGGGTCATGGCCGGACTATTTATTACATATATAGGATCGCTTGCCAGGCTAATAAAACACAGTATCTATACAAATAAGTGTAAATTTGACTTAAAACAGTTGACACAGTAAGAAAAGTTCTTAGTCATAAACGCTTGAAATAGAGTGAGGAGAAGAAAAATCTAATTAAACCTCACCCCAATGTGTCCAAGGGTTGGCTCATGTTTAGACAAAGCTTTGGTTCCATCCTCAGACAATTCCACAGTTTGACTCCACAAACCAACACTAAAAAACTTCTCCTGACAGTTCTCGCGATCATAACTTTAATGCTTTGTTATCTGAGTTGTTTGAATCATTTTATACAAATATGTGAAGAACTAAAACAATGAGTTTGACACAAGAAAGTGTCTTTCTTGTGTACACGTGTATTTTTGTTTCTTTTCTGCATGAATAAAAAGAACAAAAATGTCACAACACAATATAAACTGTAGTTCATATGAATAGATAACTGTGATCTCAGCTCAAGTTGACTTTGTGGCTCTGTATTAAATGCTGTTTTGTAGGATTTATGGTGAAAATGACATTGTTCAGCCACAAAGGTTGCAGACTCCTGGTTCAGTAGCTTTATTATTGTATTTTTGCCCCAGTTGTTTATGATTCTTATTTTTATTTCCGGTGTGTGGCTCTTTGTCATTCCAGTGATGCACACTCACACAAGCCAGACATACTTAGCAACTTTAATGAGCACGGTCCATTCTCATCTCTATTTTAGTCCCGTTCTGAGCGCTAACGGCAGACCTCCTAAGACTTCCTTCCCTTCACACAGAAACCCACTGAGATACATTCGATTAAACATCCGACATCCAACTCCTCTCTCTTAATGTCTGCACACTCAGAAGCTCAATGGATGCTCTGAGACCTCACCTGTTCCAGGTGGAGTAGGCCTGCGGGTTCCCGTGGCAACGTCCAGACTAGAACTTCCTCCAGATTTACTGTTAACGACAAAATCAGGAACTAATGATGCTAAAAGTAACACGTCATGTTGAGTGAAATTCTTTAATTAAAAAAAATATATATAAAAATTAATCCAAACCAACAAACAGAGTTTCAGATAAAGGACAGCAGGGTTCTGAAGCTGCTCAGAGGAATGATGTGACTCACAGATTTGATTCTGTCTATTTGAGGTTGTGTATCGATGCCTGGTGGAGTCATAGTGATTCATACGTGACCTGCTTGTGCTGTTGATACTACAGATCCAGATCCTCACCTGGAGCTAAGCCGGTTCTGTCTCATTCTCTGCTCCTGCATCTGACGGGTGTTCTCCAATTTGACCGGGCTGGGGATGAAGCCCACCTCACATCCCTCCTTCACCAGACGCCCGATCCACCAGTCGTTGTTGTACTTCTGCACTCAGCAAACGGCCAAAACACCAACATGTGTTTTACCATTTCCATTGTTACACATCAGTCTCAGTCTTCACTTAAACCAGGACACAGTAGTACTGATCAACACTCACATCTGGCTACTTTGTGTGGAGGTGCTACGTAACCATAGCAACAACATAAATGCTAACTTGTTGGAAGTGCAAACGTACATCTATGGTTTTCCAGATGTGAACCAAGCGATGTTGGCTGACACGTCTATCCCTCCAGGAACGGGTTTTTACAAAGATTTTATGTTTCATAATATCAAGAAACTCTTTTTTTCAATAACTGGATTGAAATCAATGTTTAGGTAGAAATCAAGAAATGATGTGACTACAGATCACTTTCATAGCCAATTAAAATCTATACAATTATATGATGTTTGACCAAAACCAAATAAGTAACATTTAATTCATAGAGGTAAACAAATGTATTTATCCTCATAAATTTCAATAATGGCGTATAAATGATGGTATTGGTATGCTATTCTAAAACATTGTTTACGTTTCAATTGGTTTGGGGGGTTGGGGTGATGCTTCTGCCTGTACCCATTTTTGAACTGTTTAAGTTGTGTGTTTACTTGTAAACCTTCAATTTTTTTATTATACATATTAAAGATAAAGATGTATCAGTATCAACAAAATCACCATACTTCTTTATTTATGACCAAATCATCAAACATTCCTGTTAATAACTACGCTTAGCTACCTTTTCTCTTTCTATTGTTAACACCAGCACATCAGCGACGGTTGTGCTGCAGTTTTTAATGAAGCTCAGAATTTAGTTATTTATAAATTCACTGAATATATGGGTTGAATATAGTTTCCTAAACTGCAGCTTTAACGTTTGGGAGAGAAGCTGCTGTCTGCACTCGTAAACATAACCTCTGTTTAAAACAACAAGATAGGGAAAGAAGAAGAATTTAATCTTCATGATGAATGACTTTGTTAAACATACATGTTTAACGAAGCAGGGCTGAGCGTCTTTTTTCTGATATATGTGTTGTTTAAAAAAACACAGCAGTCTTGTCTGGCAATGATGTGCAGGCGCTAACCCCAAAAGGTTCTTGCAAAGCCATGGAAGCCAGAAGAAGCAGAGCAGCATGAGGTAGGTACACTCTCTAGAAGACCTGCAGAAGATTTGTGGTTAGGCCTTCATTTACCTACTGCTATGTCCTCTTTTCCCAAAAACTTGGATCAACGTTTTCAGACTGCACTGCAGCGTTTGTTGCTCCGACGCCCACTCAGGGCCGGATATGGTTCAGATGAAGACGGCTGTGCAGGAAAAATGCGGCAAAACCTAAAAACCTCATTGGCCTTCCACCCACCATCGTTGCAAGCTGAAGCTCCTGACATCCTCCTCTAAACGCCATCCAGGCTGCTCTGACAGTCACAGATATGGCTCTCTGATACAAACACAACTCTGTGCTCGGGTGGAAACATGGGAGATGTTCAAACCTCTTTAATGTGCAGAAAGTCTTTGGCTTCAAAGGAGATGGCCATGCCCTGCACAGGAACATCATCACTGGGCCCCGGGTTGTAACCCACGTTTGTGCGCACAGCAAATGCCACTGGTTTGGTCTGAAGGCATGATGGCGGAAGCAGATATTAGTGTGCTGAATCTGGTGTGCCCAGAAACACATTTCAGATCAATTAGAGCATTTATTCATGTTTCATGAAAAAGCACCCAAAGAAAACAGAATAAGCTTATTAACGTGAGTTCAAACGACTACAAAGGACACTGTGAATGGTTTAAAACTTATGCACAGTGCTGGTTGTTTATGTCTGACCTTTGCCTTCTCGAGGGTGGCGAGAGCCTGTCTGTCGGCCTCCTTCCTCAGAGCCTCAGGATCCTCCTCCAGGGACACGTCTGAGTCCGACGGCCGGCTCGTGTACGAGTCTGCAGAGCCCTGAAATGTGCATTTAATTCAAAAAGATTAGTGAATTCAAAAGAGCAAAGTCTCTGCAAACAAAAAAAAAAAACTTGAGCAGTCTGACTAAAATAACTCACAAGCATGCATTCAGGTTCCACCAAATCACCCGTTTGTTCATCTTTGGTCCTTAATCCTCCCTCCTGTGCTTCAAACATGAATCCTGGACCTGAGCGTACAGTTCTACCTCTGGAAAGGTAACCTACAGAAAACATAAAGGGGCCCTTTCTGTTGCATGCAAGCTGACTCCATGTAACCTGAGGTGGAAATGATGCATAACAAGTAACTGACATTTGCTGCAGCGGCAGCGTAAATGAGCTTTTAAATCCTCATGCAAAAGCACAATGGAGTTGATGTGTGGGCGTGTCAAGTACGGACACGGACGGAGAACTGTTTATTATATCAGCGAGGATATAAAATTCTCATGAAGTGGCTAAAGTTTCCAGTACATTCCCCACTCATGCACAGTAACTCGACTCTCTCCTGCTGACCCTGATTCAGACACCCATGCCACAATAAAAAAGCTGCACGTCCTGCGAGCCTGCGGCACCAGTCAGCCCAGCGTTCAAGTGCTCAATTTATATAATAATCCCACTTTTTCTCCTGTTCTAGTTATTTTTCTGTTTTACTTTTAGTTGATGGGCTGCCAGCACGGCGCTCTGTAGGAGGCACTGACAAGAATGCGGACAGCTGAATGTGCCAGGCCGAAGAAGTGAGTCACTCGGTGTAGGCTGTTAAATAGTTGTGAGAATGCACAAAGATGGCATCAACCATATGCAATGCTGACTGAAAGTTCCCCACTCCGTGTGCAGTCAGACATCGCACGCAGGCACAAGGATAACAAACACTCCGGCATTTGTGTCAGATCTGACGCATCAGTAACAGGAACATGAAAATATTACAATCTGTTTTCAAAATTTAAAAAGTGCACCCACATCCTCTATGAATCATAGCCGAGCATGAAACGAAATGATGAAGATTTGTTTCTGAAAAGGTTCTGGCCCATTGCCGCCATCTGAAGGGGTTAATGCATTAAAGCTTTAGAATTGCTGTTATTTTCTGAAGTAAATGATTTGCATCACTAGAAACGATCTCGCAGCAACACAAACACAGAAAAGAAACTCTACGTCAAAATATGACTGTAAATGATACGTGCACAAATGTGCACACTAAACTCTGTCGTGACAAAAGCAGTCGAGATTTAGAAGAAAAAAATGGAGTAAAATTGAATTTGACACGACGTCAGGTAGTCTGCTGTGATTTCTGATAATGTTTGGGATAATATTTATAAAATGCTAAAACTTTCCTTTTAGGTTGACACATTTAATACCGGTTTCAATCTCAACATTGTGTTTATTTGATGCACACGTTAATGCCTTCGTGCACTTTTTTTTTTAGGAATCTGCAGTGGTCTCTGGTATAAATGAATGCCTTGTGAGTCGTTCACTATGGTAAAATGCTCTAGTGCTCCTATTTTAGGAAGTAAAAGTTAGCTGGAACAGAGATGAGCAGCAGCGGCACGATTTGGAGTCTTAGCAACATGACTCTACCACTGACTCTGTTTGCTTTGCAGAGCTGATGTTTTATCTCCACAAATAACACAAGCCTGAAGGAGCTTTGATGTGTGGTGGAGTTGCTAATGCTAATGGTTAGCTTTTGTTAGCCGAGTCGTGCTCTTCTGGCTCCTGAATGCTAAATCACATGCATCCCGCCCACCTTCCTCGCCACAAGCAGAGATGGATGACTCCATGTATGCAAATTTACAGTGTGATGTAGATCTGTCAGGCGTTTCAAATCCTAGTGTTTCAATCAGCAGACAATCAAGACTTGTGGGTAGAAGTCTATTTTCAAGTTCAGTTTGCATGTAATACTCACATTCATATGACCTCTCAAATTTCAAAAAGAACAAGTAAAAACTGTTTCTCTGAACCTGGCTTTCACATATGCATTGGAGACCGGAAGGGTTGTAATGACACTCTGCTGGCTACAGAGTTGTATTTCTCTACTTATCTGCCACCTTTCGATACAGCTGATCATCACATCCTGATTAGAGCAAAAGACCGGAATTACAGGATCAGCCCTAAACTTGATCCAGTCCTGCTTTCACCACAGGATTCTTGGTGTTATGCTGAACGACTGTTCATCTCCATCAGTTCCCCTTCCTTGGGGAGTCCCTCAAGGTTCCATCTTCGGGCCGTTACTGTCTTCCATTTATTTATATCCTGCCTTTGGGCGATATCTTTAGAAAGTACTAGGGGCTGCATGAAGTAAATCTTTTAAAGTCGACAGTCAAGTAATGAAAATCGAGTCGACTTTGACTAGTCATTGATGACGTCATACACCTGAATCAGCACCGGGGGGGGGGGGGGGGGGGGGGGTTTTCGCTGGAGTTTTTGACAATTAAAATTGCGCCCACATTTTCAAAGTTAAACACATCTCTTTTAACAACGGTAGTTTCTGCATTTATACTGCTCCGCTTCAGCCCTCTTCCCCCCTCCCCCTGCCCGATGGCCGCAAACTCACTGATGCGCCTGCAGCCTCTCAGACAGGGGCGGATTTAGGACTGAAGAAGATCCGGGGCTTAACACACGCACGTGCACACACGTGACACGCACTAGTCAACATCATATATATATGTCTTGTACCACATAATTTTTAATCTGAAGCTACATATTAAGCATTTTCAGGTCAGAGTATTGTTCCTGTTAGTGTTTAGTGTGAGATGATAGTAAATATTCCCTTTCTTTCCCCAACAACTTTACCTGATGAGCTAACTTTAGGCAAACCAGCAGCACAACAAATATTTTCAAATAAGACTCACAAACCCGAGTCAACACCAGTCTCATCAAAGCTGGGGTTCTGTCGCGGTACTTTTTGTCTAAAAAAACATCCTTATGTCCATCTTCACTCATGCGTTTCAGGCAGAGAGTGTAGAAGAAGCCGGCTGCTGAAGGGCTTCTTCTTCAGTGGTGGAGGCTCAGGCAGGCTGTGTACAAACTACTGCCAGCTGCTCCCTCTCTGGTGGACTTTGGTACTGCATGTTACTTCCGCGATTTAGATCCGGGGCTTTCCATGAAAGATCCGGGGCTTCAGCCCAAGTAGCCGGGCCTAACGCCGCCCCTGCCCTCAGAGTTCCTGCTGCTCTAAACATTAAAATAATTATTTCATTTTCTGTTCCTCACTTCTGATTACCTTCAATGGTGTCTGTTTGTTGCAACCACCAGGTACAAAAACTAACTTGTTTTTATTTGACTATTTTTATTTCCTGTTTATTATCTTCCTGCATCTCCTCTCCATCCTAAAGAAAAACTGCTACCTGGGTTAATATATATTCACCTCATGAGTTACCTTTGAACTGCAGTTCTAAGAGATCTACCGACCGCAAAAGCAGCGGAGTGCGCGCTGCTCGCCGGCCGCATCAGTGAATGCGCAAGCTGGTTAAGGTTAGGATGGGGGTGAGGGGAAGGTTAAATTGCAAGAGGGTAAAGGTCACAAATTGGTTAAATGTCCGTTTTACGGTGGGTGTCAGTACCAACGCTCTGGCACAGCGCGTTGCCTCCTGATGCGCAGGGGCTCATCACCTGCTGTCTTTTCTGAGGACTGCATCTTGTCGGTCATTATCACGTGACAGCGACTAGTCATTCTTCATCTTACTCTTCAGATCGCTAAGTGTTTGTGGATATCAAACTGAGTGATATTCTCCCTCTCCTCAATGATTTTATGACTTTATGTTTTATTTTGTTTTGATCTATGTGAAGCACTTTGTGATTCTATGTCTGTGATAAGTGCTATAAAAATAAAATTTACTTACTTACCTCAAGTCACATCTCAGGTAAACTCTGCAGTGAAATCCTGCTTTTTCCAGCTTTGATAGATTTCTAAACTTAAGTCTGTGCACGCCAGCTTGAATCAGTCGTCAATGCCTTTATTAAATGCCAGCTGGATTACTCAAACTCATGTCTTTACAGGATCAGTAAAGCATCTCTCTCACGCCTTCAGCTTGTTTAGAACATGGCGGCATGATTCTCGACTAGTTCTGGACTAGAACCAATAGACAGGAACATATTACCCTATCACCTTTTCTTACACTTTATTTATTGCTTGCCTATTCCTTTTAGGATCTATTTTAAGATGATCCTGTTTTGTTTTTAAATCTCTAAAGGGCCTTGCCCAGACATGTCTGGCTGAGCTCCATCACCAATATCAACCCTCGTATGCCCCGAAGCTCTGGAAACCACTTCCCCTCTAGGTTAGATAGGACGTCCTCCCTTGGCATTTTTAAACACATTATTTTTCTCAGGCTTTTAATCCATAACTGTGTTTTGGAACACCCTCTTTTATTTTATTCCTTCCTTTTTTCTAGTAGAATGCCTTTTTCATTTACTTACTTTATGCCCTTGTGCCTATTTTGAATACCATATGTCATTGGTGGTATTTTATCTAACTGTTTTAACCTGTGTCTGTTTTCTTACTTTTATCTATCTCTTTGCTAATGTTTAGCACTGAGGTCAGTTGTAATGCGGTGTTGAAAGTGCTATATAAATAAAAATGACCACAGCAGCATCACAGGTGTCCCTTCTCCCTAATACAGTAGAATAGAGTCTAAATACCCGTAATTGTCCTTTAGAATATTGTTTCGTAGCTGAACATTCACTGTCCAAGTCGTCACAATCAAAAACCTATTAATGGGGAAATTATTTTAACACAAATAATATTCAGGACTCAAGTCCAGAGCTCATAAGAAATCAGATGAAAAGCTGTCATGGATGAAGCATCTTTGTCTGTACCCGTGTTTTACTCATGTGTCTGTGCTTGATTTGAAATGAAACAACACTGATGTTGATTCTGGCTCTGGCACCTGTTGCACCGAGGCTCGCTGTGACTTGGCAACGGCAAAATGAATGTAGAGACACTCCCTGTTACCGAGGTGACCGCGGTCTACTCATCGCATCCTCGGGCATCCACAATCTATCCCCACTTCCTGTTTCATTTACTCAAACAGTCAAAGCGGCGCGCCAGCTTCTGACTTAAGTAGGAGGAACGGCGCTGTGAGTGTCACGCAGCATGTAATGAGGACGATAACCGCAGCCTCCACTAAGAGGCTCTGAGTCACCCTGTAAAGACCACAGGTGCATCCCAGTAGGGAGCTCAGACTGAGAAAAGGATGATAGGAAACCCACCGGGACACTTTTAGAGAAGGAAATGAATATAACCTGAAACAACATCAGAATCAGTTCATGTCAGTGATGCAGAAATAACCAATGAGGAGGAAGAAAGAGGGCCAGATCTGGGTTTCTGCCCTCTTGAGTCGTTCATTTATTTGATTAAAATCACACACAACCAGGAAAAAGTAACCAAGGGTGATAAAAAAGTCAATACTTGGTGAATGAGGAGAAAAAAGACAGTAGTAGTAGTCTGAAAGGTCGTTTCCCATGAAACACATCAGGAGAACCTCTTAGAGTGAATAATGATCAACCCCTTTTCAGTTCTTCTCTGATGTCATTAAGTTGTGTCTCTAATTTAGCTGCTTGCTTCACTTCACATACAGTTCCAGATCAAAATAGCTACAGGTCAGCTGATGGCTGAGCTGCACTCCAATTGGCCGAGCTACAGCAGAGACCCCAGCAGTGTCATAGTAACCGTCGCTGCAGCTGGTTACAGCCAGGCAGCCAGTGAGGGCTGCGAGGGGAGCAGGGATACAAGAATCGATTGTAAATACACAAAAGGAAATAATCCACGGGGAAGCTGCATGAAAGCATTTCAACAGGTGATCGATAAAACATTTTCCTCACACTGTGTGAGCTACAGCTGTGAGGCAACACAGATCTGAGTGGCAACAGTTGCATCCAACAAGACATTATGGCATCATGGTGATTTTAATGGGGAATGTTAAAACTTATACAATTAATACTGTAAAGCAGAATTTTTTCTGTATAACATTCACTCAGAATTAGAAGGCTAATCAAGGACATTTTCTCCTTTTTGTAACCACTGTAATGAATATTTGCACCTTGTTAGAATCAAAAGTCAGCTGAAACATTTCTGAAGAAATAATGATGGGTGAACCCCAAATCCCTAATTAAATTGTTAAAAGAAGTTTAAAGGAAATTAGAATGAAGACAACGTTAAACCAGCTGCCTCTGGGTCATTGGGGTCACCATGGAAACCTGAAGTGGCTCACGATGGTGACCACACACCTGTGTATCTCATGCCCTGACCGTAAACTACGAGTCAGACAGGATAGAGAATTAACAGTACACCTAAAACAAACAGCAGATGTATGAGAACTAGGAGTCAGATTAGGGCTGGGCAATATATTGATATTTTTTTAAATGTCGATATAATTTCTAACAAGAAACAAAATGACTTTATATCGATATAACTGGTCAAGCCGCTAGTGCTAACAGCTAGCTTGCCCTGTCATTACATGTGTTCTCACACATCTGCTCGATCAGGAAACCTGTGGGTTAATGCTTTGCGTTGAACTTTGATTCACGATTCAAGATCTATAATGATTCATGTTCCTCATATTCTGCCTGTCATGTTGGTTGCCCTTCCTGCACAAATCAGCATCATCTAGTTCACCTGAGTTCTGCCTGATTACTTGGAGCACACCTGTTCTTTCCTCTATTTAAACCCTCAGTGATCTCTGCTTCTCTGCCAGATTGTCTGTAGCCTTTTGTCTCAGCATTCCAGCAATTCATCGTTCTGATCTACCAAGCCCTGCACCACGTTCACGTTCCTGGATTGTCTCTGCCTAGCCCTGAAAGGGTTTGACTGCTTCTCTGACCTCTGGACTCCGACCCCGTTTTGAACCATGGCTTCTGATCCTAGTCTGCTCCTCCTGTTAAGTATGCCTGCTTCTGCCTCTCTGTTGATTATCTTTGCCTGTTTCTGAACCCTGCCTATGGACTGAGTATTTGTGGATAATAACATTTGTCTGTGTCACAGAAGAAGAGACATATTCACAGAAAGAAGAGGAGGGAGAGTTTTCTGTCTAAGAAACATCCTGGGAACTCTCCAATCCAAACCAACGTTTCCCCCGTCTCTGCCTCTGCCACATTTTCCCTCTACACTAACCCCTCCAACAGTACTTAGCTGCAGAGACCCAGCTCATGCCCAAACCCTTACTCTTTTAATAAAGTATCTTTTTATATATTTAACTTCTATGTGTGGCTGAATTCCGGGTCTCCAGAAAACCCTTTACCGAACAATCTGGCCGGTATGGACACGTCACCCCCTCAGGAATGGCAAACAAAGGTTGAAGCGGCAATAACTAAACTCGAGGCCAACATGCAGCAAATGTTGACCATGTTGGGCGATTCTTCATCTGTTACCACACCTAAGACTTCAACTTCTACTGCAGCCCCCCAACGCCACATCTCACCCCTCAGGGAGCCACGCCTGACCCTTCCTGAAGTGTTTAAGGGTGAGCAAGGCCAGTGCAGATCATTTATCACCCAATGTGAAATACATTTTGAATTGCAACCCTCCTGTTTTCCAACTGAATGTGCCAAGGTTGCCTTTGTTATTTCTTTACTGTCTGACAAAGCCAAGAAATGGGGGATGGCAGAGTGGCAGAGGAACTCACTGATCTGTAATTGTTTCAAGGATTTTGCCGCAGAACTCATCAGAGTTTTTGATCCTGTTCTACCCGGGAGGGAGGCGGCCCGAGGCCTGTTGTCTTTGAAGCAAGGCAAGAAGCGTGTGGCAGAGTATATAATCGATTTTCACACCTTGTCTGTTGACAGTAACTGGAAAGATGAGGCTCTCTGTGACGCCTTCTATCAAGGATTGACTGAGGAAATCAAGGATGAGCTCGCTACTCGTGACACACCCAGGGACCTGGCAGAACTGGAACTCCTAGCTACCAGGATTGATTTAAGGCTTCACGACCGACAGCTGGAGAGCGGTCGTTCACATCAGACGCCTCGCTTGCGGCCCAGCTCTGAACTCCCATCTCAATCGTCGATGACCCCTACTGTGAGTACCAATGTTTCGGAACCCATGCAGATCGGCCAAGCCCGCCTGAGCCCCCAAGAGAGCGAAAGGAGATTTAAGGAGGGAGCAAAACCCCTCCAATGGTCTCTATTCAGATCCATATTAACGGTCATGTAAAGCAGGGGTCCGCCTTCGTTGACTCGGGGGCTGACACAGAATTCATGGACATTGAACTTGCTAAAGCTTTGAACATTGAGATGTTACCCACTTCTAGGACTCAGGATGTGCTAGCTATAGATGGTCATGTCCTACACAGAGTGACCCAAGAAACAGTTCCTGTCAAAGTCACCGCTGGAGGTAATCATCATGACTATATTTCCTTCCTAATAATCAATTCCCTTAACATTCCCATCATACTGGGGGCTTCCTGGTTAAGGATGCACAACCCTAATATTGACTGGAACAAAGGGGAGGTCCTCGGTTGGTCTACAGGCTGTCATTCCTCCTGCCTTTTTTCTGCTGAAACCATGAACACATTACAGCAGAGATTCAAGAAGCATTCTCTGACCCAAGGTTCCCACAGAGTACCATGACCTCAAGGGGGTATTTAATTAACGTAGAGCCTCCCCCCTTCCCCCCCACAGACCCTTGACTGTGCCATTGACTTACTGCCTGGCTCTTTTCCCCCGAGGGGACATTTGCACTCCCTTTCAGGCTGTGAAACTCAAGCCATGACCAAGTACATTGAGGAATCCCTCCCTCTTCATCCCCCGCTGGTGCAGGCTTTTTCTTTGTGGGGAAAAAGGATGGGTCCCTGAGGCCTTGTATAGACTATAGGAGATTTTCTTTGTGGAAAACATAAAGTCTAAATTGTACAAAGGAAGCATAGTTGGAGCCATCTTTTTTGACTTGAAAAGATCTTTTGACATTGTCAATCATGACATACTCATCCAGAAGTTGTCTTGTTTTAACTTCTCAACCAGTGTTATAGACTGGATGAGATCTTACGTAGCAAACAGAGCTCAGTGTGTGAGAGTTTTTTGGTGAGACATCAACACCATTAAGGAACGAGCTGGGTGTACCCCAGGGATCTGTCTTGGGCCCTATTCTGTTCAGTATCTACATAAATGACCTGCCATCAGTGTGCACTGGGTGTGAGGTGCAGATGTATGCTGATGACAGTCATATATGTTCACGCAAAAACTAAAGCCCAAGCTGCTGCTAAGCTCAGTGATACTATTGTACATGTACAGATATGGCTCACTTGCTCACAGCTGTATCTCAATGTAAAAAAGACAGTTTGCATGTTTTTTAGCAAAAGGAACATTTCATCCAACTGTGAACCCACTGTGTGTGTGTCTGGGGAGGTCATTCAAACAGTTACACGATTTAAATATCTAGGCATTATTATTGACAATATGTTATCATTTAAACATCAAGTGAGAACATTAGTGCAAATTACCAAATATAATCCAGCAAACTTTAGGTATATAAGAATCTGCTTGAGAACACCTGTAGCTATGCTATACATGAACACTATGATATTCCCTCATCTAACATATTGTATTACAAGCTGGACCCAGGTGTGTGGTACAACATTAAGACCTATCCTATCACTTCACAAACAGGCACTTAAAGTCTTAGACAAAAAAATCCAACCTCTATCATCACTGTAGTGTCCTTACCAAATATAATCTACTTAGTTGGGAAAATATTTTAAAACACAGTGATGCATGTTTAATCTTTCAGATTATCAATGGGAAGGCTACCCCACCACTTTGCAGCAGAACCATAAGGCTTGCACTAAGAGGGGACTGTGTAGTTCCTCATAGGTCTAGTTCTGTTGGACAGTTATGCTTTTCTGTGAGAGCCTCTAAAATGTGGAATCACATACCATTAGACATTAGAAACTCCACTTCACATCGTACATTTCAACTCAGTTTTAATAACTGGCTTTTAAGCACACAAAAATGTGAACACCTTTCATAATCATTGCATGTTTGTTTTTAGACTAATTATTTTGTAATCTATAGTATGTATGATAGATACTGCAAATTGATATATGCTTACTTTTGATCCTCTAATGAATTGTATGGGTATAGGAATTATTTATTTTTTCTATTTTATCTTTATTTTTTGTGTGGAATGTTTTAATGAAAGTTTAATGGCATTATGATTTATTGTTGTATATTAATTAGTTACTGTGCTCATTTAATCTATTTTTTCTTTTTTTTTCGTTCTTTCTTTCTTCTCCTTAGCCATCGTGCTTAGTATAACATCTTGCCACTGGACTACAGTTGAAAATTAGCCTGCTGGCTAACACTGCCACATTTACAGAAATGTTTATTAATGCGCACGGTCCTTAAATAAATAAATGAAATGAAATCAAATCAATGAAATCACAGTAAAGAACCGTTATCCCCTTCCACTCATCAACACTGCTTTTGAACAACTACAGGGTTCCAGTGTGTTCACCAAACTCGACCTCAGAAATGCTTATCACCTAATCCGGATCTAAGAGGTTGACGAATGGAAGACGGCCTTCAATACCCCCACTGGACACTATGAGTACCTTGTTATGCCCTTTGGTCTCACAAATGCCCCCACCGTGTTCCAGGGATTTGTCAATGACGTTCTGAGGGACATGAATGGTCATTACGTGTTCGTATACTTGGATGATATCCTCATTTTCTCCAAGGACCTCTCATCCCATCGTGATCATGTCCGCTTGGTTCTGCTCCGTCTCCTACAAAACCATCTGTATGTTAAAGCAGAGAAAAGTGAGTTTCATCAGCCCTCCACTTCCTTTCTCGGTTTTGTCATTGCCCCCAATCAAGTATCCATGGACCCTTCCAAGGTGGCATCAGTCAAGGAATGGCCAATTCCTCAGAACCGGAATCAGCTTCAAAGGTTCCTCAGTTTTGCCAATTTTTTTCGACGTTTTATCAGGGGTTACAGTTCTATAGCTGCCCCCCTCCATGCCCTCACATCATCAAGGATCAATTTTGTCTGGAATCAACCAGCAAACCAGGCTTTCTCACACCTAAAGGACCCGTTTGTCTCTGCACCCATTCTGTGCTCTCCTGACCCTTCCCGTCAGTTCATTGTTGAAGTGGATGGGGGTGTAGATGCCGTCCTCACCCAAAGATGTGTTGATGGGTTGATTCACCCCTGTGCTTTCTTTTCCAGAAGCTTGTGTGCTGCTGAACGCTACTATGATGTAGGGGATTGGGAACTACTGGCACTCAAGCAGGCGCTAGAGGAATGGAGACACTGGTTAGAGGGTGCCAAGGAGCCATTCCTTGTTTGGACTGACCACAAGAATCTCCAGTACATCACCATTTCCAAGAGCATAAACCCCAGGAAAGCCAGTTGGGCTTTGTTCTTTTCAAGATTTAATTTCACCTTGTCCAACAGACCAGGGACCAAGAACGTCAAGCCAGATGCCCTTTCCCAGCTCTACGAGGACTCGGCGGAGGAGCAAGTTGCTGAAAGGGGAGACTACATCCTACTTGACAGTGTGCGATTGGTGGTCACTCACCTAGATATTGAGGAGAGGATAAGGGCTACCCATCAACAGCATCCGGTCCCCACAGACTGCCCTAAGGGCCTCCTCTTTGTCCCGGACCACCTGGTTTCCGAGGTGTCACTCCTCTCTCCTTTGTTGCCAACCAGAGATCAGTAAGACTTTGTCAGTGGTTTGGAGTCACTTCTGTGGGGGACCTTGTCCCGGGACGTCTAGGAGTTCATCTCAGCATGCAGGACTTGCTGTCAGGCTAAGTCCTCCTGTCAAAACCCCGCTGGCTACCTGTGCCCATTGCCTTTCCCACATCACCCTTGGTCTCACATTTCCATGGACTTCATCACGGGTCTGCCTGTTTCTAACACTTATACTGTACTTCTAACCATTGTTGATCGTTTTTCCAAGATGACCCATTTGGTCCCTCTAGTCAAGTTGCCGTCTTCCGAGGACCTTGGGGAGGTCTTGGCTCGGGAGGTCTTCCGTCTGCATGGACTCCCAACTGATACAGTGTCCGACAGAGGTCCTCAATTCGTTTCTCGTTTCTGGAAGGCATTCTGCAACCAGCTCGGCATTCAGGTCAGTCTTTCCTCTGGTTTTCATCCCGTCTGATGGCCTAACTGAACGCATCAACCAGGAGGTGGAGACAAAGCTCTGTATGCTCTGTGAACAGGACCCCTCCAAGTGGTCTCATAACCTTCCTTGGGTGGAGTATGATCTCAACTACCTCCCCTCAAGTGCCACTGGTTTGTCTCCCTTTTATACAGTATATGGTAACCAACCCTCTGTGTTTATGCTCTAAGAACTTCCTGCCAAGGTCCCGTCTGCTCATGCTGCAGCCCTCAGATGTTAGCGGGTTTGATGACTCGCCAGCCAGGCGCTATGGGGCAGCAGTAGCTCAACAGGTTGAGCGGGTTGTCCAGTAATCGGAAGGTTGCAGGTTCGATCCCGGCTCCGGACAGAGAATTCTGCTGTTGTGTCCTTGGGCAAGACACTTAACCCACCTTCCCTGCTGTTGGTGGTCGGAGGGACCGGTGGCACCTGTGCTCGGCAGCCTCGCCTCTGTCAGTGCGCCCCAGGGCAGCTGTGGCTACATCGTAGCTCATCACCATCAGGCGCTATACAAGTACGGGTCATATACAAGTGCGGGTCATACTTGAGACCTCTGCTGTCTATTCCAGATCCGCTAACAGGAGGAGGACCCCTGCGCCTGTGTACCGGGTGGGACAGAAGGTCTGGTTGTCCACCAAGGACCTTCCTCTGAGGGTCGACAATCGTAAACTGGCTCCCCGCTTTGTTGGCCTTTTTTCTGTCTCCAAGGTGGTTAATCCTGTTGCAGTTCGCCTCTGTCTCCCCAGCACCCTGCGGGTCTGTCCCACCTTTCATGTGTCTCATATCAAGCCTGTGTCTACATCCCATCTGGTGCCCTCCTCCAGGCCCCCTCCACCCGCCCGGTTTGTTTCTGGGGGCCCTGTCTACGCTGTTCGTCGCATTCTGCGGTCCCGGCGATGGGGCTGGGTGTTGCACTACCTTGTGGACTGGGAGGGTTATGGTCCAGAGGAACGCTCTTGGGTCCCTACCCGCCACATGCTGGATAAGTCTCTCCTCTGGGAGTTCCATTCTGCTCATCCTGACCAGCCGGGTGGTCCGTCGGGTGCCGGACCTCGAGGACGGGGTACTGTAATGATTCATGTTCCTCATATTCTGCCTGTCATGTTGGTTGCCCTTCCTGCACTAATCAGCATCATCTAGTTCACCTGAGTTCTGCCTGATTACTTCATGGAGCACACCTGTTCTTTCCTCTATTTAAACCCTCAGTGATCTCTGCTTCTCTGCCAGATTGTCTGTAGCCTTTTGTCTCAGCATTCCAGCAATTCATCGTTCTGATCTACCAAGCCCTGCACCACATTCACATTCCTGGATTGTCTCTGCCTAGCCCTTAAAGGATTTGACTGCTTTTCTGACCTCTGGACTCCGACCCCGTTTTGAACCACGGCTTCTGATCCTAGTCTGCTCCTCCTGTTAAGTATGCCTGCTTCTGCCTCTCTGTTGATGACCTTTGCCTGTTTCTGAACCCTGCCTATGGACTGAGTATTTGTGGATAATAACATTTGTCTGTGTCACAGAAGAAGAGACATATTCACAGACAGAAGAGGAGGGAGAGTTTTCTGTCTAAGGAACATCCTGGGAACTCTCCAATCCAAACCAACGTTTCCCCCTGTCTCTGCCTCTGCCACATTTTTCCCTCTACACTGACCCCTCCAACAGTACTTAGCTGCAGAGACCCAGCTCATGCCCAAACCCTTACTCCTTTAATAAAGTATCTTTTTATATATTTAACTTCTTTATGTGGCTGAATTCCGGGTCTCCAGAAAACCCTTTACAAGATCATTTTCATTCTCATTTTATGGGTGGACAACAAAATTGACTTTGTGCTCATTAAAGACAGCTCACGTAACAAGGTAGTAAAATATGAGTAAAATAAAACAATAAAGGCTAAAACAGATGTCAAACACACGCTCTTTCTGCCTCACGCACACACGAACACACACGCGTGCTCAGTCACACACACAGTCATTACCATGGTAATATATGACAAGTCTAAACTATGAAGGGAAATATAAAGTAAACATAATCTAAATATAAACATGTTGAGGTATCAGGATGAACTAGATAAATGTAAAGGTGCTGTCGTGCACTAATTGTCCAGCAGGTTCACTGTTAGTGTGACCTCCTAGCAGCAACATTCAGTTCAGTGATGGCTCCAGCATAAAAGCTGTTTAACAGCCTGGTGGCGCGTGCTTTTATTGTCTTGTTTTGTTTGCCAGACAGAAGTTGGAAGAGATGATTAGCAGGGTGGGTTGAGTCCTTCAGGATGTTTGTGGTTTTTCGAAGGCAGCGAGTGGTGAAGATGTCGTCCAGGGCAGGCAGGTGTGTGTTTGTTATCTTCTCTGCAGTTTTGATTACCCTCTGCAAGGCCTTCCTGTCAGCTGCAGAGCTGCTGCTGTACCACACCATGATGCTGTTGGTCAGGACACTCTCTATGGAGCAGTGATGAAACCACACCAGCGGTTTTTATGGCAGGATGACCTTCCTGAGAGCCCCCAGGAAACATAGCCGTTGTTGTGGCTTTTTTATCAGACATTGACATCAGACATTTGGGGACATTTGTTCATGTTTCAGCAAGCCTTTTCACGATGACTGCCGACTGGAGTTCTGCTAATCTGGTTTGTGTAGAGACAGACCAAACCCCTCCCCCGTGTAATCAGGAAACAGAAACAGAGAGCAGCAGGGCAAATAAACCTGGAGTGTAATCCTTTGTGTAGTGGATGCAAATACATCATGAATTTAGCTTAACCTGATGCATTTTTTCTCTGAACAAGAAATAATTACTGGTAATATTGTGAATGATAAGATATGAGCCACATCTAGATAAATAATTTAAATTCTTGCATTAAGACTCGCAAGGACGAACAGAGTCGAGCTCTCTTTTCTAAACATCCATCCGTCAAGACGGAGAACGCAAGCTTGTGATTGGTCAGGACACTGCTGTCATCTACAGCGCCGCCATTGTGCCCTCAAAAACATTAAGAGATGTGAGGGTACCTAGCGGCAAGCACGGAGAAGCTTGAAGAATACTTCGTGGAAAAACTCTAAAAATATGAACATTTTGTTCCCCGTAAATGTACTACCTTGGACCTAATACATGACAGGATACCACTGAACAGCGCTACACCCTTTGTTGTCCTGCTGGGGAATTGCTTAGCAACACTCCCCAGAAGATGGAGAAGTATGAGGGCAAATTGTCTCCGTCCGTACGTGCGTGTCTCTCCTTGGTGGAGATGATGGAGAAGTATAAATTAGGCTTAACATGCATCCCTAGCTCTTAACTGGCACAGTGGGATGCCAAAGTTTGTGCAGCCTTGTTGGTCTTCATCATTCTCCTGAAAAAATCGTTGGTTCCTATGATAACAAACATCAGTTAAATATATCATATAGGAGACACACACAGTGATATTTGAGGAGTGAAGCAAAGTTATAGGATTTGCAGAAAGTGTAATAATTCTTTAAACAAAATTAGCCAGGTGCATACATCTGGGCGCTGTTGTCATTTTATTGATTCCAAAACCTTTAGAACTAATTACTGCCCAGCCAGCACACATAGCTGCGACCCCATGGAACATATGTGGGCAAGCTGTATGGGTCCCACCAGGATTTGTCTGCAGTTTCCTCGGTGGCCCCACATGGCTTTGCCCACAAAGATTCAAAACCCTCTGAAAACCTAAGCAGGGCCTGTTTAAATCTATGTGGGCAAAGATCTTCTGGGCAAACCCTTGTGGGACCCATACTGCTTGCCCATATATATTCAATAGGGCCCACCTATGTGTGCTGCCTGGGATGAACTCAAAATTGGTTTGTTAAGCTCAGTGACCCTTGACCTCCATACACAGGTGAATCCAATTATGAGAAAGAGTATTTAAGAGGGCCGCTTGTAAGTTTGCCTCCTCTTTGAATATTCTCTGAAGGGAAGCAACATGGGGTCTGAAAACCACTCTCACATGAGATGAAAACAAAGACGGTTCACCATCATGGTTGAGGGGAAGGATACAGAAAGCTGTCTCCGAGATTTCAGCTGTCTGTTTCCACAGTTAGGAACTTAATGAGGAAATGGAAGACCACAGGAACAGTACAAGTTAAGGCTCTAAGTGGCAGAAGAAATACCTCTGATAAACAGAAGTGAAGCATGGTGAGAAGAGCCAAAGTCAGATTCTGGAGACCAACGCTGACCTTACACGGGATGACTTAGAAATGAGAACAATTAGAATATGGAACATTTTAATAAAATGTTATCTAAAAAAACAAAAGAACCTCCACGGGGCATTTAGAGGTGTGCATAATGAATGAACAGTTTCTCTATTAAAAGCTATATTTTACAACAAAAATCTAAACTTTATTTAGTCGGGAACAACACTGGGTTTATGTTTACATCTACCGGCCACTAGAGGGAACCATTGCATTACAACGTTCTGACTAGACAAGTCAAGCAGCTAATTCTTGGCCCAGAAGATGTTCTAATGGTAAATACTGTTGTAAAATAAACTTATTAGTAGAAATTAATCCTTATCCTGTACAATTTGTCTCTTAACATGGTGCTGGAACATGTCAGCTGTGAACCAACATCCCAAGAGCTTGAAAATTAGTCCTGTTGTTGCAATACCACTTGTGAACAACAGAGTTCACCAGATTGTGGCTGCCGTGTTCCATATTCAACCTTTAATGTAAAAAGAAAAAATGTAAAAAATGCTTCTCACGAATTTGTCTGAAAAATTCCGCCAATCACATGTTTCAGACCGAAAGCATCTGACCATCCGGTTGGCGGTCTCGCCAAACCGCCACACTTCCCACTGGTGTGAGAGGTTCTCCACTCAATGATACTGGCTGCCACCACTTCAACTTTAACAACTAGAGTCCCAAAAAGTAAAACACCATTTGAAGCCACGGTCAACAAAAAATGTTTAGACCTAAAAAAAACAGTGACTGATGTTTAGTACCATGTCGTTTCCTCTGGCTCTGTGGGTTTCAGGTTCTAGTGGAAGCAGATCCAGAGAAGATACTGGAGGAGAGGGGTGAGTGTTCCGTGACCGTGTTTGTGTTCAAAACCTAGCTTGTTCTGTAGATTTGCTATAACAGCTTTAAAACTGTAGCAAGAAAAAATAAAAATAAAAAAGAAAGGAGGAGCTGATATAAGAGAAGCTCACTTGTTTCTACAGGACTAAAAAAGTACTTATTACGATGGTGTTTCAGTGATCAATTATCTATTTGATTATCTTTAGAAGCATCATTACTACGGTGTCTTCTCGTATTTGGAACAGACAACGGGGCAGAGTTTAAAGATTTTAATCTGCTTCTGCCAAAGTCAACCAGAACATCGCAGCAGGTGTAAGAAATCACAACGTCTGAGTAAGAAGCGATTATCATCAGAGAGCTAACACATACCGCAGCCCTCCACCTTGATAATTATAACAGATAAAAATATCTTCACACTTATGACATCTCATGATGTGAAATTTTAAAAAAAGAAGGAAATGTGTGAAGATTAAATTTCCTTTTTTCTACATCTGGAGATTTTTCACGGGTAGTCAACACACTTTAGCAAGGACGAGGGACACGGCTTCTCAGAATGCTAAGACAATCAATCAGACGGGTGAACGTTTACAGCAAATACAGAGTGAGGTCAATGCAGTTTGAGGCAAAAGGAGCAAAATAAAAGCTGCAATAAATGTGGAAACAGGAGATGTGGGTCTGACAGGATAGCCATGTGTACAGGGGACACATTTTTCATCTGAGCCTCTTGGCTGGTGGCCATAAATGGCCTTTTCGCTTTTTATCCATCACAGTGTCATGGTAACCAGCTGGATAGTGTGGAAATGACCAGACTGAACAGAAACCCCTGATTTTATAAATCAGAGGACACACATTAACAACTACAATTCAATCAGACCTGAATATTTCAAATGACAAAATACTTATGAATTTGTTAGACGAATTATATTTTCAGAGACATGCAGAATTTATTGGCTTGAATTCGGTTACAGAGAAGCGTACGTCAATAACTTTTTTTATTAAAGGCAATTTAGGGTTAAAAATTGAAAATACAGTTATCTGTAACTTAAAGCTGTTATTGCAAATTTAGAAACCAAATTAGCTTAAAACATTTTTTCATGCCTCTTAACACGTTCTAACAATAGGTAGCTATTGTGGAGATAAAAAAAATTACAAAAATAATTTATAAAGTGGTTCTCACATTTTTCTAAAAACATCTACCAATAACACGTTTCGGATAGAAAGCAACTATTGTACCATCCGGTTGTCGGCCTTGTTGAACTGCTGCACTTCTCCACTCATAATGCACAAGCAGAACAACAGAACACCACTGGTGTGAAAGGTTCTCCGTTCAGTAACATCAGAGAAGGAGAAACAGCTGGCTGCTACCCCTTCATCTTTATAACAAACTACCAGAGTCCCAGAAAGAAAAACACCATTTGAAGTCACGGACAACAAAAGATGTTTGAACCTAGAAAACTGCGACTGGTGTTTAGCGTGAACTCGTTTCCTCCTGCATCGCAGGTGTTTCCGTTTCCAGCTGCAGCGTCTAAGGGAAGATACCCAAGGGGAGGGGTGAGTGTTTGTGACCATGTTTGCATTCAAAACCTAGCTTGTTCTGTAGATTTGCTATAACAGCTTTAAATTACAGATAAGTGTATTTTCTGTACGCATAGCCAAGCAACGGCCCTGGACTCTCCACTTAAAACCTTTAAAACCATGCCCAATGAGAGGGCTCCAGGTCCGGATGGGTTTCCAGTACAATTGTACAAAGAAATCTGGATCATTCTGGCTTTAACGTTCTTCAGATTGATGAGAGAAATTGAAGAAAATGGCTGGCTACAGCCAAATTCAGCCAACATTAGTCTCCTGTTAAGACCAGGCAACGACCCTGTAGTTCCTACTATCTATCGTCCCATATCCCTTATTAATGTTGATCTCAAAATGTAAAGCTTTCACTAAAAAATAGAGAAGCTTAACCATTTCATAATACACCCCGGCCAAACTGGCTTCATGAAGGGGAGGCATTCAGCCACAAGAGTCAGTAGCTCATGTTGATTCAGAAAAGGTGTCACAATCAGTCCCAGAGCTCATGTCTACAAACAAAACCAGGGACAGCAGCGCTGTCACAGCACCAAAACTGGACAACAGACCAATGTAAGAAGATGGTTTAGTCTGTTAAATCACAAGTTGTATTTATCGTGTTGTGGCATAAATCAGTGAGCTTTTAGGGGAAAACAGTAGAATGAACTTTAGGAGCTCATTTTTCAGCAAGAAATACTTTGTCGTCGCCATCTTCCTCCGTTTATCCGGGTCCGGGTCGTGGGAACAGCATACCAACTATGGAGCTCCAGACCGTCTTCTCCCCAGCCACCTCCACCAGCTCCTCTGGCAGGACCCCAAGGCGTTCCCGGACCAGATTGGAGATGTAACCTCTCCAGCGTGTCCTGGGTCGACCCGGGGGCCTCCTGCCGGCAGGACATGCCCGAAACACCTCCCCAGGGAGGCGTCCAGGAGGCATCCTGACCAGATGCCCAAACCACCTTAACTGACTCCTTTCGATCCGGAGGAGCAGCGGTTCTACTCCGAGTCCCTCCCGAATGTCCGAGCTCCACACCCTATCTCTAAGGCAGAGCCCGGCCACCCTACGGAGGAAACTCATTTTGGCCGCTTGTATCCACGATCTCGTTCTTTCGGTCATTACCCAAAGCTCATGACCATAGGTGAGGATTGGGACGTAGATTGACCGGTAAATCGAGAGCCTGGCTTTCTGGCTCAGCTCCCTCTTCACCATGACGGATCGGCTCAGCGTCCGCATCACTGCAGATGCTGAACCAATCCGTCTGTCGATCTCCCGATCCCTCCTACCCTCACTCGTGAACAAGACCCCGAGATACTTGATACTCCTCCACTTGAGGTAGGACCTCTCTCCCGACCCGGAGTTGGCAAAAAATACCTCATTTCACAAAATGGTTCAGCAAACTTCAAGGTATTGATGTGACCTTTTAAATTCTTTAAAGGGACTTTACGGAGTTTTGAATTTTTATGCTCACGATTGCCCCCTCAGGCCAAAAGCGTAACGGCAGCTTCAATAGTAGGCTCGTGCACGAGGCGCGCATGCTGTACGTGCACACTCCTTAACGAAAATAACAGCTGAGACAGTCCCGTGTGTGTGTGTGTGTGGCCCGGAGGACAGAGGACAGGAGAACACGCAGCTAATTAATTAATTTGGTTCTGTACCTTTCTCTTGGGTCAGTCCTCCTGCATGCTCAGATCATTCCCTTCCCTTGCTTGAAAAATTGTTCCAAAATGAAAGTTGAACCCACATCTTTTTTATCTGTGAATTCAATGCCGTTCGGCAAGTCTCAAATAAAAATTTGGGTGTCTTACTGTAAAAAAATATACCACCAATGTAAAAAAGAAAGTCTAAAAGAACCATTTTCACATCAAGATTTGAACTTGAGTCCCTCTGCACAAGAGTCCAACGTCTTACCAGATGAGCTATAGCACCAATGGTGTAATTTTATCTGTAACTTTTATATCCACGATGACAGCTAAAACAACGTTCAAAGAACGGTTCGGAGCGAAAATGGCTATTTTGTTGCCAATTTGCAGGAAATATCTAGAAGAAAGTAGCTAAGGGTCCTCAGAAATGTAGCTAGGTTCATCACTAGGCGTTAGGAACAGCGACAAAGTCGCTGAGTTGGCACTACCTCTCTCTCTGCTGCTAAAGCTACTGATAGCAAATGCTACGGGCGATGCCTGAGCGTGAACGCGCATGAAGCAGCCTGCTCGACCCGAGCATCTCTCTTTTTCTGTGATTTTACAGAAAAACAGGCAATCACAGTAAAAATGCCAGGGCTCATTCTACATGACCAGGGCATTGCAGGAGAATGTATGAAGAAGAAATGTACTATTTCTATACATGTTTTGACTTTCAAACTTCTATAATGCCCCTTTAAATCTCAAACTAATCAAGCAAGATGAGTTTCAGCGAGTTTAGGACCATCCTGTAGGTCTTAAGTAACCTTCTTCTGATAACGTGGAAACTACAAATCAACAAAAACACAACGGGAGTATACAGAAAGGTCTGCTCAATTATCAGCTGGGTGGTCATAGTGTTAGGGTCCATAAAAGCCTGCTTCTGTTGTCAAGTAAAATGTTTTCATTCATAAAAAATGTTGGTTTTATTTATTGAAAAGGTTTTTTAATGACAGAAGTGAATATGTTTTCAATTGTGCTGAAATCTGATCATGTCAGATTTAACTGGCATCAATCGGCGTTTATCAGGCTTTGACTGCGGAACACTTCATACAAATGATCACAAAGTGCTTTAAAGATCATAAAACACATAAAATTAGAAAATTACAAACAAAGCTGAACAGAACCTTCCCTCGGCTAAAAAGATTGGTTTAAAACAAAATCCATCAAATCACTATTTGACTTAATAAACGGAATCACTACAAAGAACAACAGAAATATTTTTACATATTATTTTACACCTACCAACACTTTTTCTTGAAATTCTTTCATCTCTTGTCCAAGAGCCATATTTTAAGAAACTTTTTGGAGATCCAACAAAATAAATCTTTGACTGTTTAAAGTATTTATCAAACAAATGATGAAATTGTGGAAACGCGTATGCGTTCTCACTCATCAAATGTGACGACACACATCGGTGTGTGCAACTCTCTGCTCTAAATAAATGGTGATGCATAAAATTATTTGGTAAAACTTGTAAATAAGGGTCCCTTTATTAACGTTAATTGGTGCATTATTAAGCATTAATACACTATTAAGTAAAGTATTAACAACTGCTTAACTTCCATCCATCCATTGTGCTGGTGCCTATCTCCAGCAGTTAATGGGCAATCAGGCGGGGTACACCCTGGACAGAGAGCCAGTCCATCGCAGGGCAACACAGAGACACACAGGACAAACAATCACACACACACACACACACACACACACACACACACACACACACACACACACACACACACACACACACACACACACACCTAAGGAGAATTTAGACAGACCAATCAACCTAACAGTCATGTTTTTGGACTGTGGGAGGAAGCCGGACCCGGAGAGAACCCACGCATGCACAGGGAGAACATGCAAACTCCATGCAGAAAGATCCCAGGCTGGGAAGCGAACCCAGGACCTTCTTGCTGCAAGGCAACAACTCTAACCACTGTGCCGCCAACTGCTTAGCATTAATGTTACCATTAGAAAAAGAATTACTAAGCACACACCCCACCCCCACCCCCAATCAATCCATCAAAGTGTTGTTGAAGAATATTGTCGTTTTTGTAACACATAACCATAAAAATCAGGTGTAAAATACATGGGAGCGGGTCTAAATCTCTGATGTGGCCGTGATGTGTGCTTCTACGGGAGCCCGTGAGGACAAAACGCATTTACTGATTTGTAACAAACGTTTACAAAATGTTTGCCATTCATAACTAATGTTGTCTTATACATTTTTCTTTCTGCTCGTTGCCACTGATGACCGGGAGTCTGGTGTGCTTGTTATTTTGCTGGAGGTTGAACGATCTGATGAAATACTTATTCGAAAATTGAGCTCTCAGAGATTTTTGACCCTAATGGCCATCTGTTGGTAAGGTCTTACTTTAACACAAAGTTACCTCTTGTTTCCAGTGATTCAGGAATGTACCGCCCCTATCTCCAGAGAAACTACACGCCTACCTGTTTACTCCACACACGTATTTTATTAGCATTTTTAAACTCAGAAGTACACCTGAAGGACTTAGTTGTTCGTCCTTTTATCAAAACTTATTTTGAGCCTGGGAGGGTTAATGTTTAACAATACTGGGAATGTTAATAAAGGGATCTTTGTTAATTAATGCTTATACAGTAACGCTAATATTGGGACCCTTACTGTAAAGTGTTACCAATGATTTATTATTCAGTTCTGTTTAAATGACTAATTTAGTTAATAAGCAGCAATAACATCGATGTGTGTGGAATAATAATAATGATCAGAATAAAGATAATCCTAAAGTTCGACGAGAAGCTACAGTTTTCTAGTGTTTCTAAATCCCAACAGCAGTGAAACTATCCCCCTGAAATGGTTACTGGACAGTGCACACCGAGCAGCTACTGGGACTGGAAGTTCTAATTAAAAACACAGCGCCTTTCCAGCAGCTGTGGCCCGGCCCAAAATGGAAAGGCACAGAAGACGGGAGGAAAAACACTACCAGGACATGACGGAAAATTCCTACTTCAAATTTCAAAGGACAATTGTCTACTGAACTTTTAAAATCTTTCCATGGAAAAAAAAAAGAAAAAGCAAAGACAGATATCCAGCAGGTGATTCCAGTTCAGATCCTTCTTACCATCACAGGCCTCTGAATCCTCTCGGTCCTCTCCATGCCTCGTTTGCCTCGCTCGTCTCACCACGGCAAACCAAGGGGGCAATGCCAGGCTCCACCGACGGAGTGTGTGTGTGCCTGAGATCTCCGATGTTAGTTTAACAAGTGCATGAGTGTGTGTTTGTGTGTGATAAGAAAGGAAGCCAGAAAAAGAGTCCTCTAGGGGACCGCTCTCTTAACCTCCAATCCGTTCACACACCCACCTCCACAACCCAGAGGAACGTGAACCTTGTGTAAAGGAAGGGAGCTGAAGCTGGCTGGGGGTCAGGTTGCAGGACTTGTGCTACATTTGCAATCTGGGTAAATATATTTAGCCCTGGCTGGGCAGAAACATGGACGTGAAGGCACTGAGACCCAGAAGGAGGTTTGGTATGCAGACGTCAGCCATTCAATGCCTCAGCTGACGTGAGAGAGAGAACTGGGCAGTACCCAGGAAAGCCCCCTCACCTCTTTCTTTCTGTTCCATTCCTCCATGGCCTCTGATCTCATTCATCCTAACATCTCTTTGTCTATCCTCCAGATGAAAAGGGACGAGTCTGTGTTTCAGTGCAAAAGGGGCAAAACAAGGACGTGCGGCTCAGCGAACTGAGTGTAGCAGTTTGAAGCAACTAGTAGATGACTGGTGCCTTTGAACGGCTATTTTGATGTTTCTGTTCCAAATAAACCAAAATAACTGGTCAAACTCTAATATGCACAGAAATGCAGTAGAATGCAAGCTAAAAAGTAGATCACCAAATGGGAATAGGACACTAAGTAGCCAAAAAGAGTATTTTATACAAGCAGAGTTTTGGCCACAGGAGCAATAGCTGCTTTAAAACTACTCTGTCCACTAGAGGGCGACCTCTCAAATAGGGACAGGAGATTCTGATTGCCCACCATTTCCTTCAATGTGTTAGCAGCTGGTGACAACACAGTTAGTTGGAAAAGGAGCTTCAGATTCAACAGGCCAACTAGTACAGCAGAATGAGAAGCTCAGACTGAATCTTGGATCAAATCAAATTTCATCGATAAAAAATAAGCCAGCATTTGTCCATAAATGTCCAGGGCCTTAAACCAATCATGGTTTCTGATAGTAATCTTTAAATGTGGGTCCAGAAATATTTTTCAGAAAAGTCATGGACTTTGTTAGCCTGGTAAGTAATCCTATACATGTGAATATTAGAGGTGCTGAAAAAATCGATTCAAGCCTGAATCGAGATTCTTATTTATAAAAATTCAGAATCGATTCACAAAGGTTCAGAATCGATTCCAAGAACTCAAATATTTGGCATGTTACAAGTTTGAGATGCACTTTTTTGATCTTTGTTAGGAGAGTCAGTACTCCGTTTACTTTTGTGGTCCCATAAATTGAGATGATTTATGTTTGAATCTGCTGATAAGAGGGCACTTGAATGTCATTTTTTCCATACTCAGAAATTTGAGATATTCTCATATTTATTTTCCAAGTTGATAAATGAGTACTCAGGATTACTCATGTAACTTGTTTCTACGCATACTTAAAAAGTATTTGACCGTATTACTTTCAAAGCTACTGTTAGGTAACTACAGATTTGTTATATTTTACAAGGTAAGCAAAAATAAATGTGGCCTTTTGGTTAAAAGATTGGTTCTGTTTACGGTTTTAGAATCACTTTATTTTACATTGTAAATTTGCATTTTTGGAGCATGACCAGTTTAAAGTCAAATAAAAATGTCCCATAGCTTTAACTAACTTGTACAACAAAGTAGTTCATCCTGGAGCTGACACTCTTTGTTAATACTGATTGTGAATCGATTCAAATTGAGAATCGAGAATCGATTCTGAATAGAATCGGCACCCCAAGAATCGGAATTGAATCAAATCGTGAGTTGCTCTAAGATTCACATCCCTAGTTAATATGTAGACCGAGCTCAGTCATGAGGTAGGATCTACTGTCGTCTTTCAGACTGTCTCTGCATGCTGTTGGACAATGAAAAACTAAATAAACTTTGTCCAGAGCTGCAAAACAGACATATGAAAACTGTTACTGGTTGCATTATAATCTACAAAAAAAAAAACAATAATATGTTTTAATTAATTGGTAATTTCATGTAAGGAAAAAGGAAAACTCCTTCAATGCCTTGTGAACACTTCACTATGCAGCCTAAGTGCGCCTTTTATATATATATATATATATATATATATATATATATATATATATATATATATATATATATATATATATATTACGATGAAACGTACAATAGCCCATTGCTGGCACAAGCCGTTACTTGTTAACACCAATCACATGGCAAAACGCACTGCACTTAAGACATCTAGAGTGAAAATGACTTGCTGAAGTTTAAACTGAGGATCAAAATTGAGGAGAAAGAGGGTGTAGACTTTGAATGTGACATGATTGTTGATATTTCATGAACTGCTGATCTACTGGGACTCCAACAGCCTCCACAGTCTCCAGATCTCGATTAGAACGGGAGATTCACATCGTAGATACTGTGTGATGATGTCATATCAATATGGACCAGAACCTCTGTGGAATGTTTCCATGTGTGTTGAATTTATGCTTTGAAGTAAAGCAGTTTTGAATGCAAACATGAGTCCTAGGACCTGGTAGCTAATAACTGATCAGAGGTAATTTAAGAAACTAGATCCATGTGATGGAAATTTCATTGAGATCGGGCCTTTCCACTAGACGCAAAAGCATCACATAACATAGTAAACAACAATTAGCAGCTGTATAGTGAACAGGTGCGTTTCCACCGACCGCAAAATGTTATGTTTAGGAAGTGTCCCAAAAACATAGGTACACGTTGCTTACGCTGAGTCCAGATTTTATGAGCTACGCTGCCCGAACGTGTCAGCCTCAACAGTTCCGATCGAACCAGACAGGAATTCAAACAGAAAGCAGTGTAAAACATTTGGAAACTTTCCAATAAAAGTGCAGATTTCATTTGCTTAACTAGTAAATAAAGTATGCCGTTTCCTGTGAAATCTCTGCAGCCGAGGTAAACAGAACAGAAAATAGAATAGAATAGAAAATAGACCACAAACCTAAATCCTGTAAATCCTCTAATACAGGCCCGGGTCTGTATTTGACTCAAGCTCATCGAGCTCCAGGCCTTTATTGGAAGGAGGACCAGAAGTAGAGGCAGGGCTCTATTTCTATTTGAGCAAAATGAACTGATGGTTCGCTGGAGTTTTTGACAATTAAAATAGCGCTCACATTTTCAAAGTTAAACACATTTCTTTTAACAACGGTAGTTTCTGCTTCAGCCCTCTCCCCCCTCCCCCTGCTCAGCGGCCGCAAACTCACTGATGCGCCTGCAGCCTCTCGGAGTTCCTGCTGCTCTAAACATTAAAATAATTATTTAATTTTCTGTTCCTTACTTCTGATTACCTTCAATGGTGTCTGCTTGTTGCAATCACCAGGTACAAAAACTAACTTGTTTTTATTTGACTATTTTTCTGTCCTGCCTGTTTATTATCTTCCTGCATCTCCTCTCAATCCTAAAGAGAAACTGCTACCTGGGTTCATATATATTCACCTCATGAGTTACCTTTGGACTGCAGTTCTAAAAGATCTACCGACCGCAAAAACAGTGGAGTGCTCCATGCTTGGTGGCTGCATCAGTGATCGGTGCGTCACCGGAGGACAAGGTGTGCCCTGCTCCACAGCAGAGAAACACATCAGGCGCAAATAAAAGACAGAAAACATTAAAGGAAATGAGCCGACATGAACGATCGCGTGTCAGTACCGACGCTCTGGCACAGCGCGTTGCCTCCCGACGCGCAGGAGCTTGTCACCTGCTGACAGCAGGCTGCTGTCTTTTCCGAGGACTGCATCTTGCCGGTCATTATCACGTGACAGCGACTAGTCGATGACAGGCATAAAAAGTCACTATAGAGCGGTGAAGTCGACTAGTGACTAGTTCATACAACCCCTGCTACTGCTCCCCAGAGTGTTCTGCAGCATAATCAGCACGTTCTCTTTGAACTTGATTTCAAATTTTCGACGCCTCTTCGTCTCCGCACGGTTAAAGTTACCCTCGCGGTCCATCACTGGCAAATCAAAAGTGAGACGATGACACAACCCCCCCCCCCCCCCTCCCCCGTAGTACTTGCTTGTTACCACATTCCACCCGGCCACAATAAAATACCAGCCATTATTCACCTCCGCCGACTCCGACACCGGCCAAAATATGATACCCGGCAGTTAATTGAATACAGGCTAATATTAGAGGATTTACGGTGTTTGGATAAATGCCGCCATTCTCTTTGCTTGTTATCGTGAACTTTCAAAATCACGCATGGTCTAGAAACGTTCTGGTGATTTCGAGATTTCGGGGTTGCAGCTGTGTGGAATACTTTTGCTGCCGTTTGACATCTGAAACGCTTCTGGTAGAAAGGGAGTTTTCGGGAAAAGCACACCTTGTTACCCGCCGCTTAAGCAGCCAGTGGAAAGGCTGGGTGACTTGCAAAGAGAAACTGTCTTTAAGTTGTTATTAGGATCATTTTTGTAGAATAACTAAGTGTATCATCTTAATCCGTCTTGATTTACCTGCAGCATCATGCTTAAAACTATTTAAAATGTTGGGTTGTCTTGCTGGAATCTGTATTAATGAATTGAATCGGTCAATTTCCTTTACATTCTGCCTGTTGTCTGTCTTCTGTGAGATCAAATCTGAACTCTTCATTACTGGTTGTTTTTTTCATTAACAGCTTCCTAACGTCTAGTCTGAGCACCAGGAAACATTCTGATTTGGTCAAACAGCAGCAGCAGACGGCCTCGGACGTTTTATTTATTTTTTTGCACACCAATAGACGGAGCGTGTTTTTGTTGAACTTGACACACAAACTAATGAGGCACAAAGACGTAAGCCACACCCACTCACGCCGACACACGAGCACATGAGCAAACACAAGCCCATCGAAACATCCTCTGCTTCGTCTATCCATCCCACCATGCTTGCACACAGGGGAAGATTCAGTAGCCTGGTTGCTATGGAAACCAGGCCGAGTGTACCAGCCGGCTCTGCCGTTGGTTGATTATGAGTCTTGTGCATTTGTGTGTCCGAGTGTGTGTGTGTGTGCAAAAATAATGAGCGTGTGCTTGCGTGGGTGTGTGTGAGACTGCTAAGCCTATACAGGGCTGTGCTTTCAGTCATCGCTCCGCTAGTATAGGCTATATTTACAAAAATCTATACAGGGCTTCTTTGTGTTTTTAGTAGAAGAACACTGATCCTGGGGTTTCACTCTGCAGGTATTAATTTGCAAAATGTTGTGCATTGACAAAAGAACATAGCTAGTGGTCCTCGCACCGAGTGAGAGTTATAAATCCTGTTTGCTGAAAGTGCACGTGGCTCATCTCCACTGTGGGTTAATGAAGGACAAGGCGGTGAGAAGGGCAATATGTGCAGGCGAGAACGCAGCTAACCTTTAGAAACCATGGGAGACTTCAGCTCCCTGTGTTCACCAACAGAGATAAGATTTAATTTTTTTTTTCTAAAGCAACGCCAGAACCACACGGATAAATGTCATATTTGAGCACGTCGTTTCCTCAAATGAAGAGGTCAGGCCGAACATGTGGGGTGGTGACGATCGTTCAGCTGTGACACAACTTGGCTTTAGGAAATGTTGAATACAAGGAATGCAATGTGATGTTTGAAGCCTACCATCTAAAGGACAAACTATTTTCAGAATTTCCGATTAAAGGAGACAATACATGCACATGCCAAGAAGGAGCAAGGTCAGAGGGGATTACAGTGGGCTAATGACTGAGGAATGATGTCTAGCATCGATGGAATCTGTATCACAGCTGCTTCACTGCTGTTACTGGTGATGCCATCTCACTGCGTCCAGACAGTGGGCAGAGAGGAAGATGTGTCTAGTTTATAGACAAGAAAATAAAGGGGTTTTTGGCACTCAGATTATCTAAATTGTAGACAGTGAATGACTTGATAATAACAGTGAAAAAAGAGAATGCCATCATTGCAGATGAAAAAGCAACCTAGAAACTCGACCAGAGAGATAAATATTGTAAGTACAGGGAGACTGGGAGGTCTTGAACTCAATCTAACAATAAAATACTCAATTATCAGCAAACATGAGTATGAAAAACAAATCATGATCCAATATTATAGTCTAGTTTGTTTTTATGTTTGTTATAATTACACTTAAATGTTTTTAAGTGTGTTTTTATTTCCTTTTACTGTGCCTTGAGTTTTTACAAAGGTGCTTCAAATAAAATGTATTATTATTATAATAACAACAACAACAATAATAATAATAATAATAATAATAATAATAATAATAATAAATGGACCAGACTTGAGCATGCTTACAGAATTGGTTTTGAGATGTTTTATCAGAAATCAAATTATCTTAATACAATAAGTAAACTTTACCTGAAGAATGAAATAAAAATACTGGTAGCCCCTCCCCTCCCTCTCTGCTGTGCTTCAGCTCTGGGCCCACAGCCCCTTCTATATGCAGAAGACTACTTATGGTAACTATGGAAACTGCAGAAGCATCAGATTAAAGTTTCCTTGTTTCCTGCTGGTATTAATTATTGACATGGTGGATTATTGAGCAAAACAAGATGCCAAATCAACCACATTTTCAATATTTTTGGCAAGTAGCCAAATTTTAAAATAAATATTAGTTCTTTAATATATTTAAAAATATGAACTCATGTTCAATTGAACTTATTAATATTCAGTATTAATGTATAAATTTAAAGTCTAAATACTGGGGAGTGTATAGACATGTCTTATAAGTTATAGAGATAAGTTATTACAGATGTACTAAGTGTGAAGTTCAACCAAAAGTTGGTTTTACTGAAATACATAAAAACAAAATATAATACTAAAATATGAACATTATAAAATGTAATAACTGATATAAAAGGTAGAATTTCTAAAAAATAAAAATCCGTTTTAGGTTTCTTTTCTATGTACACTGTGGGTTTCTTTTAACTTCATTACTTGGGTATTTTTTAACGCAGAAAACGAGCTGTTTTACCATCTTTTTTGCTGATGTTTTGATCACTTCTGCAGTCATCTTCAGAGCTCGCCGCTGTTGGCGGCATCACTTCCTTTTCCGTTTATTCTTGTGATGGGAATTCTGGTCTCGGTGCATTATCGGCTCGAGGTCCTTCGACTACCGATGACGTCAAAGTAGTCGATTGGCTGAACATGAAGCTTACGGAAGTGACGTTATCACGTTATGATTTTGATTGGTCAGGACAAATTTGCGGTCGTAGTCTTAGCTGTTGTAGTCCTGTAGTCCAAAAATCAACACTTTTTGGAGAAAATATGTGTGAATTTCCAAAGGAAATGTAAAATATAAGCAAATGATAAACGGTGACCCTCAAAAGCTCTTGATGTTGATGAAATGGGGCAAAATAAAATATAAGAACTTTATTGAAAGACACCAAGCAATATTTTGAACCAAAGAATGTATTTAGATAACAACTAAGGAAATATACAGACAAACTCCACATTAATACAAACAGATATGGCTTCACATATAAGAATTGTTCTAGTTTTTGTCAGTATGATGTTGGTTTTATGCAGTTTCACATTCTTTACAAAACAAAGATAATATGGTGTTTTATTAACAAATTACAATTATAAAGAAAACATTCAGGTGTTAACAAACAAGAATTTATTGATAAAACTGCTGATGTCTTTCCAAAACGTGTGTGTGAAAGCCGAGTAGATTTGCAGTGATGTGACGTCATCGGCAGTCGAAGGACCCCGAGCCAATCCTGTACCCGAGCGGTGGGGGGGGGGAGGGGGCTCCCAGTGACGAGCCGGCTCCCTTCGTTCACTTCATAGAGCCGCTTCACTTAGAGTTCACTTAGAGCCGGTTAGTTCGCTACTGACACGTCACTAGTTTATTCGCTCTCTCTTCCCCGATGACACATTCCCATCCAATGTGTAGACTCCATCGTCTCTGTTCATGGTTGTGTGTCCACGTCTCCGTATCTCTATAGCTTCCTTTGTCCATCTTTTGTATTTTTGTTGTTTGGTGTTTATGATCCTTGTGTTGTCCCAGTCCATTGTATGGTTTTCCTCAGTGGTCTGTTACGGCTGATTTCTTTATTGTACTTTCTGCTTCTTGTTTCGCTGCTCTTGTGTGTCTTCCACTTGTTTCGTTCTCACACACCTTTCTATGTTCTATTGTTCGTGTGTTGAGTTGGCGTCCGGTTTCTCCTACATATGTTTTATTGTAGAGTCTGCATGGGGTTTCGTATATGACTACACACTTATGTCCTGCTGATATCTTCACCTTTTGGTGTACTGTTCTGTTTCTAACTGTTGTGTGTGTTTTGTTGGTGTGTTTATGTTGTGTTTTCTCATTGTTGCTCTTATTTTTTCTGTAATGCATTTAATGCAAGGAAGAGTCATCACTGGTCTCTTGTTTTTCAGGATTTCAGTTTATTTGTTTGGGTTGTTCTTTTCTTTCTGTTGTTGTTTGTTGTTGTTTATTGCTCATGTCGGGTATCCGCAGGTCTTTAAATCATTTTGTATATGTTGGTTTTCTTGTTTACGGTCTCATTCTTCTGTTATGTTCGCTCGGTGATACAATGTTCTGATCACTGGCATTTTATGTATAGTAGGATGTTCCGATGTCCATAATAAATATTGGTCTGTGTGTGTTTATATTCAGTAGCCCGTCTTTTAGTCTGCTTATTTTCAGGTCTATAAATGTTATGCTGCCTTTTATTTCTTCATCATTTGTACATTTTATGTCGTCTGTGTCGCCTATGTTGTTCAGGTGTCCTGTTAGTGTCTCTGCTTGTCCTTTTGATAAGATTTCTAGTACGTCAGCTACGCAGGGCTTTCGTAATATTATTCAGCAATTGCCCCCCACACACACACAGTGTGTGTGTGTGTGGGGGGGGGGGGGGGGGGGCAGTGGCTATGGCTTTTTGTTCTAAGTCCTTCATGAAAAGGGAGCTTCTCACCAATGATCTAGATATAGATATATATGATTTGTTTTTGTTACAAAACACGCAATTAACTTAGAATATGTGACTTTTGTTAAATTTATTTATTTAATTTTTAAAATAAAAATTAAAAACACTGGGGAAAACTGGGGGAGGCGGCGCCCTATCACCCCCTAGTGGCCAGCCGCCACTGCTGGGGATCGAATCCTGATTGGATCATTTTTTTATATCCGCCACAGATCTCTCTAAAAAACTCAGCATTGACGGCTTCAGCAACGCTGTGCCACTCTGTGGATTTTCTCTTATTTGTTTTGCAAAAGCACTTCCTTTCATTTCTCCACCTCACCCACAGGTACCTCAACTTCTGCTTGTGAAATAGCGTTTCCTTGATCTGCGGTCGTGATCGAAATGCTGCAACAGCCGGCTTATGTATGTGCATGTGATCCACAAGGCACTTTGCATTGACTATTTATGGCATTAAGTGGGCGTGGTGAGGGCGGGATGTGACTAAAAAGCAGCTGAAATAGTCTCAGATTTATGAAGCGGAGATTGCGTGCAGCTGTGCGTACTCCATGTTTGATAGATCACAAACCTACTTGGCGTAAGTACTTTTTTTTTTTTGCTGAGCTTAAGTACGGTTTTAGTAAGGATTCTACGCAATGTATGATAAATGAGACCCCTGATGATTTAGTTGATTTCTTTTGCCATATAGTATGTCGGTGTACCTATGCAGTCTACTGTAGGTCTAAGTGGAGTGTTCTGTTTGTGTATTTTTGGGGTTCCATAGTTTCACCAGACTTCATCGGCGAGGAGAGCGCGGGCAGCAGAGGGTGACACCGTCCTCTGCTGCCCACGAATAAATGGAGGCGAGCTCTGAAGAAGACTGCAGGAGTAGTCGTAACTTCAGAAAAAAAGATGGTAAAACAACCCTTTTCTGTGTTAAAAAAAAGAACCAAATAATGCAGTTTTAGGTCACTTAAATATCTGAATTAAAAATATAAAAGGTTTTATCTAAAATCTTAAAATATACATTGTATAGAAACTCTCTAAGTCTGAATGTGTTGAAAGACTCCAGATGAAAACTGCAGGTGATGTCCATCGAGGTCACAAAATTAATAAAATAAAATCTTTTTCAGGTGAAGGCAGAAGAGTTAAGAGTTTGCCCTGTAACTGGAGGGTTGCAGGTTCATGACCCATTCATTCTGTCACAATCATTGTGTCCTTGGGCAAGACACTTAACCTGCCTTGCCTGCTGGTGGAGGTCAAAGGGACCGGTGGTGCCTGTTTACGGCAGCCTTACCTGTATCTGTCAGTGCACCCCAGAGCAGCTGTAGCTACACGGCTCATCACCATTAGTGTGTAAATGTGTGTGTGCATGGGTGGATGACCGATGTTTTGTAAAGTGGCTTGGGGACAGAGGGGTAAGGAGCTATATAAATACAGGCCCTTGACCATATTTGGACTTCATGAGTAAAAACTGAAAGAAGTTCTGAAAATTAATGACTGATGGGTCTTAAAATACTGTAAAAAATGACATAAAAGTAACCTGTTATGTCTAAAAATGACAAAAACCCACTGACATCGTGGCACTGAGCACGCTCACTTCAATTAAACTACACTGCTCTTCATTGAATCAAGTGAAGTCTGGTGCCCGGAATAACAGTCAGGGAAGAAGATTACCTGTCGGACGAAGCTGTTGGAGGTGGTATCGGAGGAGGTGCTTCCATCGGAGCGCTTAAATCGGCTCTTCCTCTTGGCGTACTTTCCCTGGAAAGTTGGAGGTGAGCGGGGTGGGAGGGTTTGGAAAAACAGGGAGTGAAACAGAGAAAATATTGAGTGATATTTTATTTAAAAACTTGCTTTTCTGGTGATCTTGACAGTCAATAACATTTGGAAGTGTTTGTAAATGCTTCTGAAGATGATCAGGGAGTCAGAATGAGTTGGAAATAAGGAGGCAAGAGTCCCAGACCACAGAGGAAGTCCGCCAAAGACAGTGTGCCCAGAGCGTTCATTAGGATCCTCCTTTACTCCTCATTTTTTATGGTTTGATGCAAACTCTGATGCTGTAATCGGATTGGCAGACCTCAGGCGAATGGCCTATCGGGGCTGGGTCCACATCGTCATGGTTACGCACGCAGACTAATGAAATTTGTTGATAATCAGGAGATTGGCTGTTTAAACACGAAGAGAAAATAGCTGGTGAAGAATAAACACAACGACCAAAGACATTCCTTTTTTCATGTGGGGGTATAGCTCAGTGGTAGAGCATTTGACTGCAGATCAAGAGGTCTCTGGTTCAAATCCAGATGCCCCCTTATTTTCCAACAACACTGTGAACAAAACAGCTGCTGCGTTACATGTCACAACGCCCGACTAATGTATATTTTATCATGTTTACAAAAGTCCCCTGCACCTACTGCGACTCATGCACAGATCTGACACATTAAAAACCCAGGAAGCTAAACAGTGAGCAACGCTTTTAGCATTCGTAATGCATCCTTCCTATCTTCTCCTCCTCACAGGCGCATTCCTAAACCCTGTTTGGATTATTACTCACCCCGAGAACTCATTTTATTACACAACTTGTTGCATGTGCTTTCTAACAGCAAAGCGGTCAACTCCTACTTGCGTGCATGAAGATGTCAACAATCAGCCTAGAAACTCCCCTAACTAACGTCTCTTTGATGCTGCTCTCAGAATAGCAGATTAGATAGTGACAGATTAACAGCCACAGCCATAAAAATGATCCCCTGCTCAGGAGTTTATCACTGACACATGATGTTGAACGAGCACATGAATGAGGCAGTCACGCTGTCCTTAAAACAAACACGACCTGCTACACCAACTGGTGCAAACTCAAAGACACGCTCGGCCAAGGGGTTTCCAGCGTGGACAGATGAAAGACAAGCACATCTGTTGTGCAGTTTTCTGTAATTCTTAATCTGGCTCAAGCCTCCTGCAGCAGGACGAAGACGAGCAACAGACAGACAGACAGAAATACTGTAGAACACAGGGATTTTTAAACATTTTTAAAGAAACACAAGATGAAAACATGTAAAGCATAGAATACTGAAACAGTGTCTGTTTCAGTTAGACTGCAAAACACGTCTATTTGCAGAGGTTTTAAGCTGTCTGATTAAACTTTAACAAACAGCATTTTGCTGATATTTGACTTCATCCACATTGACTGATGCTGGAGTTTGTAGTCAAGAGAACAAAAATATGAATCCTTCATTTTAGCTGTTGTTTTGTTTGCCAGTGAAAATGGAAAAAAGTGTCAGATTTCCAGCACAAACAACGGGGTGGGGGGGGGGGGGGGGGGGGGGACTCCTGTTTAAATAACGGCAGCAGACATCCAGGTCATTTTCCACCACCACTTTGTTTTGTGAATTGTTGCTTTTCACCAGTGCATGCAACTGTTTTATTATTATTAGATTTCTCAGCTCCACTTGTTCTCTAATCCAACAGTTGTCAACGCGTCTGACCCACAACGTTACACTGGCAATGATAAAAAGCTAAATAAAGCAGCTTCTGCTCATTTGGGACTTCTTAAAGAAATGTATTAGCTTTTTCATCAATTTTTAGGAATTAGGATTTTTGGAGATCATCTCAACACCATCTCAAAATGTTAAGAACCGTTTTTGACCTACAGCAGAGTCCCCACACCAGCGTTAGGCCCACTGAAAAGCCTTATTTACCTCAGCGTTTGCACTAAATCATACATTTGTAATGCTTTTATTCTTTCATTAATGAATGTTTTGTTGATCATATGTTTTGTCACTGATAATTTAACATCTTCAGTCTTGCTCTAGGGTTGTTATCTATATGTAAAATAATTATTAGTTGTTTCATTATATTGCAGGTTTTCAGCTTTGTTGTCCTGACGGTGTTGTTAGTAAAATAACACATGCTGAAGCCTTCTTAGCTAGGTCACTTTTGAAAAACATCTCATTAGTTTTTATCTGGTTAACATTAAATCTGGTTGAAAATCATTCTCCAAAATATTTTTGCATAAATAAAAGCAGATATAGTTCCCCTTGTCCTAAGGTAAAAGTGCATAATGGTAGGATCATTTGAAAAAATGAAGAACTTCACTGGTCATTTCAATTAGCAATGACATACTCTAGAAATCAGACACAGGTCTACTATGAAACCAACAAAGTAAAAGTATCATAAGAAACCCAATACATAAACATTCAGCCATTGTTTTTGTTCACAAATCTCCAAATCAGCTGATATGCTGCAGCTACTTTAGAAACAACAGAAACTTTAACAACCAAAAGCTGAATAATTAAGGTTCAAACTAAACAAATGAGCCAATAAGAAAAGATTTAGATCACACAGATAAATTATATTTATAAACAGATAATCCAGCTGGAGATGATGCATTGTCACCAAATATATTGACAATGGCAATGTTAGATGTTCCACTGGACTGGCAGACCAGGGTGGTGGTCCAAAAGGTAGACCGCAGGGTGTGTTCCAAATACAGGGGGATCTCACTTCTGAGCCTCCCTGGTAAGGTCCATTCAGGGGTTCTGGAGAGAAGGGCCTGTCGGATTGTCAAATCTTGGATTCAGGAGGAGCAATGTGGTTTTCGTCCTAGCCGTGGAACACTGGACCAGGTTGGGGGGGGGGTCCTGGAGGGTGCGTTGGACTTCTCCCAACCAATCTACGTGTGTTTGTAGATTTGGAGAAAGTGTTCAACCGCGTCCCTCGGGGGAGCCCTGTGGGGGGTACTCTGGGAGTATGGGGTACCAGGCCCCTTAATACGGGCTGTTAGGAAAACTGTACCGACCGATGTGGTCCTACTGGCTTCATCAGACTGTGATCTCCAGTTTTAATTTTCTCTGCAGGATATCTGGACTCTCCCTTAGAGAAAGGGTGAGACGTTCAGTCATCCGGGAGGGGCTCGGGTAGACCAGTTGTTCCTCCATATCAAGAGAAGCCAGTTGAGGCGGTTTGGACATCTGGACGCCTCCTTGGTGAGGTTTTCCGGGCACGTCCAACCGGGAGGAGACCTAAAGGAAGACCAAGGACACGCTGGAGGGACTAGGTCTCTCGGCTGGCCAGGGAACGCCTTAGGATTCCCTGGAGGAGCTGGTCCAAGTGGCTGGAGAGAGGGAAGTCTGGGCCTCTCTGCTTAGGCTGCTGCCTCCGCGACCCGACTTCAGATAAGCGAAAGAAAATGAATGGATGGATAGATGGATGTTAGATGAGATGTCACAGCTAAACAAACCTTTAAGGACTCAATCTAGAATAAACAAACAAATAAGACAATATATGGAGAGTGAACGGACGAGTAAAGCCTGATTCATGCTTAAGCAAAGGCACATTTGCCCCCTCACCCCCCCCCCCCCCCCCCCCACCTCCGCCACTGCTGCAGCGTAGAATCAACTCTGTATTCAGACTGGCCCGACTGTTGCAAAGAAATTATCCACCAGGACAGCAGGAGGCGCATTCCTAACTTATTGGCCTGAGTTTTGAAGAAATTCTCCACCAAAACAACAGAGGGCGCTGTCCTATGCAGGTGTGCATACTCTTGAAGTGACGTGTCTGCCCTACTACTACCGTAAATCCTCTAATACAGGCCCGGGCCTGTATTTGACTCAAGCTCATCAAGCTCCAGGCCTTTATTGGAAGGAGGACCAGAGGCAGGCCTCAATTTCTATTTGAGCAAAATGAACTAATGGTTCGCTGGAGTTTTTGACAATTAAAATTGTGCCCACATTTTCAAAGTTAAACACATTTCTTTTAACAACGGTAGTTTCTGCTTCAGCCCTCTCCCCCCTCCCCCTGCGCAGCGGCCGCAAACTCACTGATGCACCTGCAGCCTCTCGGAGTTCCTGCTGCTCTAAACATTAAAATAATTATTTCATTTTCTGTTCCTCACTTCTGATGACCTTCAATGGTGTCTGTTTGTTGCAACCAGCAGGTACAAAAACTAACTTGTTTTTATTTGACTATTTTTCTGTCCTGTATCTGTTTATTATCTTCCTGCATCTCCTCTCAATCCTAAAGAAAAACTGCTACCTGGGTTCATATATATTCACCTCATGAGTTACCTTTGAACTGCAGTTCTAAAAGATCTACCGACCGCAAAAGCAGCGGAGTGCTCCCGGCCACATCAGTGATCGGTGCGTCACCGAGGACAAAACAGGTGATGCGCCCCGGTCCGCAGCAGCGAAACGCATCAGACACAAGTAAAAGAATAAAAGACAGAAAACATCAAAGGAAATGAGCCGACATGAATGATCGCGTGTTAAATTAGTTTTTGAGGTGGTGACACCTGATTTGATAATGTTACTGTGGCCGTGCTCAGGACGCAGATGTGTGGAGCGCGTCAACAATCAGAGCATTGCATGCGCAAGCTGGTTAAGGTTAGGATGGGGGTGAGGGGAAGGTTAAATTGCAAGAGGGTAAACGTCACAATTTGGTTAAATGTCCGTTTTACGGCGGGTCTCAGTACCGACGCTCTGGTACAGCGCGTTGCCTCCCGACGCGCAGGAGCTTGTCACCTGCTGACAGCAGGCTGCTGTCTTTTCCGTGGACTGCATCTTGCCGGTCATTATCACGTGACAGCGACTAGTCGATGACAGGCATAAAAAGTCACTATAGAGCGGTGAAGTCGACTAGTGACTAGTTCATACAACCCCTGCTACTGCTCCCCAGAGTGTTCTGCAGCATAATCAGCACGTTCTCTTTGAACTTGATATTAAATTTTCGCCTCCTCTTCGTCTCCGCACGGTTAAAGTTACCCTCGCGGTCTATCACTGGCAAATCAAAAGTGAAACGGATAACACAGCCGCCCCCGTACTTGCTTGTTTCCACATTCCACCCGGCCACAATAAAAACACGGCCATTATTCACCTCCGCCGACTCCGACCAAAATATGATACCCAGCAGTTAATTAAATACAGGCTAATATTAGAGGATTTACGGTATTTACTATTTGCGACGCGAAAAGATGGGCGACACAGAGCGAAGCAGGAGCTGCTTGAGCTAGAAGAACAACATGTTATGGTCTGCGTCCTGCGTCTCCCTCATGTGTCTCCTTGTCTGCATCCCTCCTCATGTGCCTCCTTGTGTTCCCCAGACCACTCCAGGTTTTTTCCCCTTAGGTGTTCCCCCCAGGTTTCAGCGTCCCGGTGTCTCCCCAACCCCCTCCAGGCTCTCTAGGTTTCCCTTACGTTTTTCCTTAGACACCTTTTATCATTAGTCTTCTGTTAAGTGTTTTATCTAGTCTGTTTTCTCCCTCTAGTTCATTTTGCGCCCTTCCCCATTTTTAGGTCTGGTTTCCTCCCCTGCTTCGTTGTGCTCTTCCTTTGTTTATTGGTCTCACCTGTGCACAATTCCCTACTCACCTAGCCCTTGATATAACCTTCAGTGTGGTTGTTGGTCCATTGTTTGTGTCAGCGTTTGCTCATCCCCTCTCTAGGTATTTTGACGTTCTCTAGGTCTCTTGTGTTTTTGGATGTTCCCAGGGTTTTGACTCTTGGTTTTTTTGGATTTTTGGTTTTTGGCTTCCAGCCCTTTGAATTTACCCCTAAATAAAGGATTTTTTACGTTTTCACTACTCCTGCCTTGTGTCATCCTGTGTCTGCATCTTGGGTCCTAACCTCCCCCAACTCACAGCGTGACACAACAACTATTATTAGAAAGAGCACAGCGAGAACGAGTCTTCAGGACTGTGTAAACACTCGTGCTGTTTACATTTTTTAAGGTAAGCTACGTCGTGCCGGAAATGACGTTGGGTTGTTTGGCTGACCAATAACAGACGCCCATGCATACAACGCCGCTGTCCGATGTTTAGAAAATAGAGCTCGACTCCAACCGACATTCCAACACGACCCAACACTGTTGGATCGCCCATACGACGCCACATCATGGCGATCCAACAGATCCGACATGCTGGAGCAATGTCAGTATGAATCAGCCTTAAGGAAGGATCTCTGATTCCTGTCAGGAAAGGGCGGAGAAAGGGTGTGGAGGCTTCCTGTTGGTAAACATCCTCTCAGATAAGTGCATAATTAAAGAGGCTGCATGATGAGGTGGTAAAACACTGACAAGGAATTTTTCTGCTTTTACAGGAGAATCCTCTGTCATTCTGCTCAGAGATTCACCTGCAATCTGATTGCGGTCAGCAGACAGGATCTTTAATCTGAGACACGCCCAGTTCTGAATTCAAGCAAGTTCTCCACCCACAAGTCATTTCTATTTCTCACATCATCTCTTTCCAGATGTTCTAGTTTTATTTTCTCTGTTTGTCGTAGTTATAAATGCATAAAAACAGTGTAACTTTTTGCACGTCAACATGAGAGCTGTGTGACTGATGGGAGGTGTCATACACACATAAAAACACTCAGAAAGCCACGCTGCCTGCACCAGGAGGTCGTCCATCTGTTTCTCACTGCTCCCTCTCAGCTGATAAAAGATCTGATTTCTAAAAGCAGACATGAAGAGGTGAGATGGCGAGAGTGAGCGGGACACTCACAGAAGATGTGGAAGAAGCTGAGGGATGAGAGGGAGCTGGGAAGAGTGGGAGTAAAGAGGAGAGAGCAGGACTTGGCATGGTTTAAAACGCTGGTTGTCTGTGATGAGCTGGTTTTTCTTCTCTAGAGACACAATGACTGATCTCAGTGTGGGTGTGTTTGTTCTAGATATTTTCATCTTAATTTAAAAAACATCACTTTAAAGAGTCATGACTAAACATGCCCACTGTTTAACAACCAAACCATCAGCGCTTCAATGAACCTTTCAACAGACCAGTGTCATTAAAGCATGGCAAATAAAAATAGAAAAAACAGGATGATTTGGTGTATACTTTAATGGGCAAACTGGGCTATAATATATACATACATACATACATACATATATATATATATATATATATATATATATATATATATATATATATATATATATATATATACGTGTGTATATATACATATACATATATATATATATATATATATATATATATATATATGTATATATATATATATACATACATATATATACATATATATATATATATATACATATACATATATATACATATATATACATATATATATGTATATATACACACGTATATATATATATATATATATATATATGGTAAATGGTAAATGGCCTGTATTTGATATAGCGCCTTCTAGAGTCCTGGAACCCCCCAAGGCGCTTTCCAACGCAATCAGTCATTCACCCATTCACACACACATTCACACACTGGTGGGGATGAGCTACAATGTAGCCACAGCTGCCCTGGGGCGCACTGACAGAGGCGAGGCTGCCGAGCACTGGCGCCACCGGTCTCTCCGACCACCACCAGCAGGCAAGGTGGGTTAAGTGTCTTGCCCAAGGACACAATGACAGCGACAGACTGAGCGGGGCTCAAACCTGCAACCTTCCGATTGCGGGGCGAGCACTTAACTCCTGTGCCACCGTCGCCCACATATACACATATATATATGTGTGTATATATATATATATATATATATATATATATATATATATATATATATATATATATATATATATATGTATATATACATAACATATATATACATATATACATATATATATACATATGTGTGTGTATATATATATATATATATATATATATATATATATATCCAAATTAGTTTTAATATAAATTTTGCCCACTTTTTCAGCAGTTTTACTTTCTCAGTTAAGTGTTTCTTTTACTATCTTCATCATTATTATTATTACTCACATTTTTATTAATACACCTCCTGTTTATTATTTATTTTGGCTAGTTAAGTTTAGTGCATGCTTCAGTAAAACATACAGACAAGAATCCTCATTAATTATCTTTAAACAGTTGCAGATTACAGTAATTCCCTAAATGCTTACCATGCCGATCAGATGTGTAGCCTAAAGGATTTTAATCATTTACTCAGATCAACAACTCGTTGGACGTCTACGTGGTACATTCCGGTTAATTTGTGTTAGACAACAGGCGTTTCATTTGTGCTTAAAGCGCCAACAGACTTGCTGTTTCCTACGTACAAAATGATCGACTATAAAACAACAAACCCCATTTCTCTATTAGAAAATAAAAGCGCAGCTGTAACGCGCGCGCACAAGCAGCAGACCGAAGAACAACCTGTTAATCTCCGGAATGGAGCATCATCAACGTGTAAACAGTGAAAAGAGGCGATAGGTGACATGTCTCTGTGGTTCTTACCTGTGGATGGTGGTCGATCATGCCCATGGGGATCTCCTGGTTGGGGGTCGAAGGCGTCCTGGACATACTATTACTTTTCTGTACCATTTGATTTCAGTTTCGAGGAATCTCTTTCAGTCTTGTTAATTTATGACGGTGCTGATAGTCGCATCTTTTTTATTTTACTTACTTTATCTTTTTATTTCTCGTCTAGGGAAGGAGGAAAAGCCGCTGATGTTTCTGAGCTGGTTGGTTAAATAATGGCAACAGCTGCCTTCCTCCAGCCTTCAGCTACTGTCACCAAGTACCGACAGGCTGGGAGGGCTCCGCACCGACGCAAGAGCGTTTCCGGTTACAGAATAAGAGTTTTTAATATAATAATAATAATAATAATAATAATAATAATTATTATTATTATTATTATTATTATTATTATTATTATTATTATTATTATTATTATTATTATTATTATTATTATTACAATGATGAAAATTCTACACCAAAATTCAAACCACAGTGTTCCCAGTTGCCCTGCATGTTTTTTTTGTTTGTTTTTTGCCATGTTTATCAATCTTTAATACGTGGAAATCGAATAAAACTTATTACACAGCATCATGGACAGAATTACAATGAGGGTGAATGAATGTTAATAACGAGCTACCCAAAGAGACATTTGAGACTGAAAATCCAGATCCAAACAAGCACCTTGAGAAGCAGAGTGTGCTTTTATTTTGAAGGCAACATCCTCCAACTACTGCCGTGCTTGTGTTTTTCATCCCTCTTGACGCCCTCTCTGTTCCTGTGTGCGCTCATCAGCCTCCAGCTGGAAGCCGAGGTCCACGCCCCAGTGAAGAGACCCCACCTTTACGGTGATGAGTGATGAGACCGCAGCAGAGCTCCATGACAGGCTGGAGGTGTTCAGACCTCCCCAGAGTCCCGCGGGGCTGCCTGTAAAACAGAAGGAACCATCTCAGCCTGTCCTTAGTTTTCTCCTGGATCAGAGTCTGAAGAGGCTGAGTGAGACTACCCAGAGACCCTGCTCCATTTGTGACCTAAGGTTGACCCCAGAGTAGGAGTGTTGACGTCACACCAGAGACAAACACGTGTAAAGATTCATTTCAGCTTTACCTTTCATGAATTTTGTGTTTTCCCATTTTTAATTTTTAAAAATGATTCAGTTTGAGAACAATAATTGCGTAAAATATTTTAAGGTAACAGAATTCATGCTGAACTTTAATTTAGTTTCCTTTCACATTAAACTGAGCAGAACTGTACTAATCTGTATATTCACTTTTCCTAATAATAGCTAGAATATATATATATATATATATATATATATATATATATATATATATATATATATATATATATATATATGTATATATACATACATACATAAGCATAAAAGGCATTTCCTGCCGTTTGGCCACAAAGAACAGTCATAAATAATGGTGGAGCCGTCAGAGCCGGATTAACGCAAAGGCAAAGTAGGCACGTGCCTAGGGCCTGATTGGCTGGATGGGGCCCAGACAGAGGGACAAAATTAAAAATAAATAAATCAAAAATAAAATGTACAAATGTCCTATGATAGAATTTGTAGATAGGACTCATATCTACAGTTTATTTCAATATTTTTTAATTAACTAAAAATAGTGACAATGTTTATCTTGAACATAGACCGTTACATTAGCTACGTCACATTAACGCCAGCCCATGACTGTAGCTTACAACTTGGGCGCCACCTAATTAAGGGCGTCGGTGAAGCGGTCAGAGTCAGAGCGGGACACAACAAAGCTAGCAGGAGTTTTTGAGTAGGCTAACTTTCACGATGCTTTCAGGTGCGTCAAAATGTAAAAAGAAAAAAAATGAAGAGGAACAAAAGACGAGACAGCGGGGAGCTTTACAGAAGTTTCTGTCGAGCTGCTCGGGCAGCCGGCCGACAGCTGTGAACCTGCGATAGGTCAGCAGAGCCAAAGGCCGGGCCCGAGCCAGACCCGGAGGAGACACGACCCGAAGATGTGGCGGGAAATGCGGCGTAAGACGCTGTTGCGCTAACGCCGTCACAGAAGGACGAACTGGAAGAACAGCAGCCAGCCAGAAGTGAGCCCAATGTAGTTTTGCAGCAGGAGCCTCTAGACCCAGAAAGGGTGTTAACAAGCTTCATCTGATCCTGCAGTGGTACCAAACTGATGACAGGATGCGTGAGTACTTTGCACTAAACCATCCCTCTCAAAATATTGGATATTTCTCTGCATCACAGAGGAAATCTGGAGACATAAACCGAAGCTCAACCAAGGAACATTTCTTTAGACGTGTTTCTGCTGTGACTGAGGCCCTGTGATGCTGGAAGGTTGAAGATTATCCCGGAGTGGAGCATGCTAAATGGTTTCCTTGGTAAGTGTTGCTGGTTTTATTAATTATTTTTCAAATAATTTTATTAATGTTCAAATAGCATAACAAACAATAAGTTCACACTCAAAAAATGCAGCCTGCCTAGTGTAGTCCATTTATTTAATTCAGCTCTGGGAGCCGTGACCCTGAAGATGTCTTCTAAATCATGCTGAGCTGAACTAGAGTTATAACTAGGAAGGATTTTACATATGGGAGCACTGTTTCATCATTTCAACGGCCAACGCTCTGACCGCAGCTCACTCAGCCGACGAGGGTATCCTCGGCCTAGTCCTCTTCTGTACTTTTTTATTTGTATCAATTTTTTTAAATGGCAACTTTCACTGTTTAGTTCCTGTAACAGAAAATGTGTTGATTTTAACTTCACACAAAAATTTTCATTATTAATTCCAGTAAATCTTTATCTGAATGTTATTTCAATTTAAAAACATTTTCTACATGTGTCTAATGTGTTAAACTGACTCCACTGAGTCTGATTCGGGTCATTCATTAACTCCCAACACCAACAAGGTGAGATTGACCAGTTAAACCCAGAGGAGCTATTTTTCAATAACTCTGACGCTTGTCATCGAGATGTTTGTCCATGATGTCGATCTCAGAGTTGCTGGTTTGGCCCGAACACCCACCACATCACCCTCTGCTGCTCCAGAGCATTTTTCCAGTAAACCAGTGGGAGGAAGCTTTTGCACCAAGTTTTTACTCTTTGAAAGGGAAACAGCAAATCATCTTCTGGGTGTAATACGAGTCCCTATGACTTTCCTGCAGAAAACGTAATATTCTAGAAGAAAAATGGCCTTTCAGGCGGTTCTCCGCTTGTTTGCTCACCGTCTCATCTCTCTCTGTTGTAGCCTAAAGTAGGTGAGTGGTGTGAGTCAGTGCTGACCATCTCTGGTTTACAGCATCACCTTTAACATATATTTTCTAGTGGTTTTGGACTAAATCCATGTTGTACCCTCTCCTTCTTGTGTAATTTCATTCCTTTTCCAAATGTGGTTTCTTTCTTGGAGCATTCCGTTAATGATTTTTGCTAGTTCATAAATGCAAACAAAACACTTTCTCAGCAGCGATTTATAGAAAATGACGCTGTAAAACAGCCCGCTTCAGGTTACACGTTGTTTTCAATAAACTGCGGCTCAGAAATTGCTTAGTCTCGCTCCTATTTCTTCTTCTCGTTGAAGTTCTACCTTTCGGATCCAACCACCAAAATAGGATTTTTTGGACGTTTTACAAGTGGTCATAAACTTTTGGTCAAGACTGTATAAAAACATTGTAGAAACATAAATATTCTGCTGTCTGATCCAAAGGGCCTTCTGCTGCTCACGGTTTAATAATCCGTTCAACATGACAGCAAGTTTTACTGACTTTCCATCTGACTCTCATTACGATTGCTGTGACTGAGTGAGAAACACAGATGTCATATTTATCTGTGTCTTATTTTCACCGATCTTTTTGGCCTGGAACGGGGAGGGTTGGCTCGCTAAACTTTCTTTCCTCATTGCAAAACTGGTCCAGACAACTGACCTGGACCAATCACGGGAATTTTTGGTACCCATTTGTTGTAGGCCCACAAATGTGTGGAGCAGTATGGCCATAGGGTCAAGTGGGTGCTCGCTGCAGAACCACAAAGGCGGAGCTGCACCAGAGTCAGCCCCGCCCATTCCATCAGAGTCAGTCCAATTCCTTCCAGTTGTCAGACTTGATAACATTCTGGAACCAAAGAGGGTGTTATAGCTAAAAAATGCAAGATTGAGGACGGAGTTAATTGAACAGTTTTTGTAAAGGTTCCATATAATTAAAAATCTAACTTTTGGAACTTTTTACCATGTTATATTGTCATTTCCTCATAAGAAACGCGCCAAAGCCATTTTTGGCCTCATTCATGCATTTTCCTCCCATCTCAGCTTCAATTTGGTCTCCTCCCCCGAAGCGGGTCTGGTCTTGGTTCTCAAATCTGGATATTCTGTGAATTTTCTGACAAATTATTTCTGAAATGACTTCTATTGAGACACTGCCAAAAAACCATACATTCCAGCTCCAAAGACACACTGGGTAGCACAATCAAATGTAACGCCACCTACTTTTCATCAGATGTAGTGGTGAAGTGGTTATGGAGTCAGGTTGACACGCAGTTTTGCGCAGGTTTGCCTCCCAGTAGCGGAAGTAGTAGGTAATTTACAACCCCTTTTCTTCATTTCTAGCTGCACTTGCCAGTACCATGTTTACCACAATTTACTGGTATACCGTTTAACATATAATGACTAATGTGTTTATTTATTTATTTATTGGTTTATTTAGCCAGTGTGAGTCCATTTGTGAGCAGAGTTTCAACTAAAATGCTGTTTAAGAACGACCAAATTCAAAGAACTTTTAGAGACATAAATATTTTGCTGAAAATAAACATTACAACTAAAATATAAACAAATTAAATGTTTCAGCTGGATAAATGGATTGCTGACGACCCCACTGAGAATCGAACCAGCATCAGGGGAGAGGAAAGCTAAATTCAGTTCTTATGATCTTGCCACTGGACTACCAGAACCCAATCATCAGTATTACATGCTGTTGTATCACAGTTTTGTTAGAGCGGCTGTGGGCAGATATTCGCTGAAAGAAACCTTTTTATTTCGAGATATATTCAGGCTTTGTCATGTAGCAAGTTATATTTATCTTGTTTAATTGGAGCATAGAACACAGCATTAACGACTGTAAACTAGTAACAGCCTTAATTCATGTGGGTCAGGTTAGTTTGCGATAAAGTTGAAAAACAAAAACGGAAGTCAGTGGGCTAGGCTGAGTTTACATGAATGGGCGGGGCTGACTCTGGTGCAGCTCCACCTTCTGGTGCAGCTCCGCCTTTGTGGTTCTGCAGCGAGCACCCTCTCCATAGGGTTAGGGTTAGTGGCTTGTGGAGCCTAATGGTAAGCATTTCTTTTTTGTCTTTAGCTCTGAAGACTATTTACTGCAGCATAAAAATACTGATAGTTGCACAAAATTCATTTATAAAACTGTGGATGAGTAGTTTAATCCCGCCTGCCGACGTGAGAGCCCAAACTGCAATGGAGACCATCGCCTGAACTTGCAGACCAATACCAGTATATACGCTGGTCCTCAATAACCCACTCTGCGCCATCCCGAACCCAGCTGAGGCTTTAGTTACCATGGTGACCTTAATGAGCCACTGGCAGTAGCAGTAACATTCACATTCATTTTATGTTTATTTATTTGGCAGATGTTTTCATCCAAAGTGACATACACTTGTTAACCTGACCTCCAAGAGGAAACCCTCGCATGGGGAGAACATGCAACTCCACGCAGCAAGACCACAGCTGGGTTTTGAACTGGCAACCTCCATGCTGTGAGGTAACAGTGCTAACAACTGCGCCACCACGCAGCCCAAGACTTTGATCTTTTTTACTTCATTCATCAAAATAAACATTTTATCTAGGCTTAAACAATTAGAAGGCTGATATTTAACTTTTAGGCTGAATCTGTGGTGCCTTTCATGAAGTAATAGTTCAGTACTTATTTAAAGTAATGCTTTTGATCAAATATACATTCATGAAGGAATGTCAGCCAATGAATTGCTTTCAGTTTTATTGAAGACATATGGATCCTTGAACAGTACTGAATTTCATGTGGAAGAATCTGTTGGATGTTTTAAATCTTTTGTCCGTGTGTTAGTACAGTAATTTGTAGCTTAAACTTCTAACAGAACGAAACCATATCAGTGATGTTCATAAGGAACTGTCCTCCTGGGCCTACGTTATGTCAGCATTAAACCAGCAGTCTCTTGAAATCTGTTCATTTCTCTTGATGGATGAGACATCACTGTTGAACGCTTTGTCAGGCAAGAATGATTCAATTCTGGATTATATGAGGTAAAAAAAAAGTCACACAAGAGGTCCTTACGCACCCACACTGTAACTGTGCAGCATCGCCATGGTGACCGGATGCTGCTCTGGGGGTCGAGGATTCAGCAATAGCATCCATAATTGGTAGCTGGTCAAATGGCAATGTATCAGGTGGTTATTTTTGCAAGAGTCTTCATAAGTACCCTCCTGCTACACCAACACACTGCTTCCCCTTCCACCTCTTAATAGAGGACACTCAAAGACATGAAACCAGGTTTTATTTTTACTCTCTTTTAACGTTTTAAATAGTTGTTGAAGTTCTTTGATTTCTGACTCTGCAGAGCTGCACGTTTCGGACACTGTTGTTGAGCTGGACGCAATACCTTTAATGTAATGTTTTTTGTTAGCTGACTTTCACACATTGTAATGGCTGAAATTAACACTGAATCACTCTGGATTGAGATTGTGTGAAGACGTTTCTGCTTTTCTCACTGTTTCAGCAATCTGTCACTGATTTTCTGTTTTCCCCTTCTTTTTCCACACAACTATGTGTTTTACAGAAAACGCACCCAGAATAGATAGATGGATAATAACACATAGGGAAAAAAAGGCATTTTGAAAATGGTGACATATTTGATAAACAAACACTTCTATTCCACACAAAGTATAAATTACATACAAATGTTAAATGCATGTGCTGCTGGAGATACAGTGAGGTATTTCTGAAAATTTTACATTTAGAATCAGAATCAGGTTTATTGCCATTGTCAGTGAACAAACAATTCACAAACTAGGAACTTGCTTCGGTACTAATGTGCTACATATGACATGAATAATAAGATTAAAAATAGAATGAAATAGAATAAAATATAATTAAAAAAACTAGAATAAAACTTTCAGCTTTAAAAAAGGCAGGTAATGGTAACATGGCAGATAACGTGACTTTGTGTCGAGTACAGAAGACGAGCATGGTTGTGTGTTTATAATCTATTCAAAAGTCTAACGGCAGTTGGAAAGAAGCTGTTCTTATGGCGGGAGGTTCTGGTCCAGATGGACCGTAACCTCCTGCCTGAGGGAAGCGGCTCAAAAAGTCTGTGACCCGGGTGAGAAGGGTCAGCTGCTATCTGACCTGCACGCCCCCGAGTTCTGGAGACATACAGGTCCTGGAGAGATGGAAGGCTGCAGCCAATAACCTTCTCAGCAGAGCGCACAATGCGCTGCAGTCTATGTTTGTCCCTCACTGTGGCTCCAGCGTACCACACAGCGATGGAGGAAGTGAGGATGGACTCAATGATGGCCGTGTAAAACTGCAACATCATCTGGGTCGGCAGCTTGGCCTTTTTCAACTGCCGCAGAAAGTACATCCTCTGCTGGGCACACTGCATATTAGAAATTACAATCTATTAATACCTGTAACAGAAAAAAAACAAGCAAGCACACTAATTAAGCTATAATAATTACTCTCAACTGTTAGTATTATTCTTGAAGATCTCATAAAAGACCTTTATTTTATTTATTTACTTCTATCTTTTTGTTGAAGGGTTAGGGTTAGGGTTAGGGTTAACCCTAACCCTAACCCTATAGCTACCCCTGGATTAGTCATAGCACCCCCAAGTAAATATTAATTTTTCTTTTTTACAATTAAATTTTAATTTAACGTGTGGATGTGATAATAGTTAACATACAAAACAAAAATAATCAGTAAATAATCATACAGATAGTAAAGACTTAAACCAAAACAGGAAATTGATGTTAACCTTTGACCTCATTTTCCACCTGTGAACGAGTGAAAGGTAGAGCTAGTGGTAAAATGGATCGGTTTTTGTTGCCCAAATTTCCACGGGTTCAGTCAGAAATGAATGAATGTTTGGAAGTGATCTCAGACCCACAAAAACCTACGGATCTGGATGAAGAGAGTCAACCCTCAACCGCCGCAGCGGTCGAGGGTTTTTCCACTGGAAATGCTAACGCTAACGTTAGCTAACCTTGCAACACTATAGATGGTTTTCTGTGTGGCTGTATGTGTTTATGATTTCATGGAAAATTCAGCGATTGTTCATATGTTCAGGTGTTGTGGAGGTTTTGTGCACGCATGTGTATCTGCTAGTGTTGAAGGTATTTTAGAGAACAATAGGTAAGCATGACCACTTCCTTCATAGCACCCTCAATAAAAAGACTAGCTCCTTCATAGCACCTGCAGAAAAAAATTTCTGGAGCCGTGTCACGGCTGCCAGCCTGAAGAGGGAAAAAGCAGCCAGGATCACCCAGCTCTGGTGATTGACTGGACACCGCCCCTCCTCCTCTCTTCCAGGCTGCTGAGGAGCACAGCTGAACTGAATCCTCCTGATGAGCCACACCTAGGATAAAAAGGCTGTGCCTTCAGCAGTCTGGGAGGCAGCAGTGCAGGGGTTCTGCTGTCCTCCAGGTCTTGTTTGGTTTAACCCTGTCGTTGTGATGAGTTTTAACTTATAGTTTTAACTCTGAGTGATCCACATGGATCTTTTGTGCATGTCACCTAGTATTGACTGTGTTTTAAGGTTAACTCGGATTTAGTTTTTAGACTTTTATCAACGTCGTTGTGTTTTTTAAAACACCTTCAGTTTAGGTAAAACTTTTAATAAAGTTTTAACCAGGTGTTTTATATAGAGCTCCGGACCCCACGTGACTCTCAGTTAGTGGACGCCATTTTGGCATGCAAAAAAGGTAAACAAACACGGATGTAACCATGAACATGAACGGGATCCGCTTGGATTTTACTTCGTCGGAGTTTACTTCACACTTTAAAACAGAAGAAATCGTTTTATATAGTCAGAAATTAAATAGACTAAACATCTCCAACCCTTACCGTGCCCCTGGGATACTTTTTAAAAACGCCAGAAGATGTCGGAGCAGACTTCTTACCGGCACAACACCGGACCTGGCCGGGGGAACCCCTTGGGATTCCCCCGGCCGGAGGAGCTGGGGAGAAGGTCTGGGACTCTCGACTCTACTGCCCGCTCCGACGCCAGAAGCTGTCGGAGCGGGCTTCTTACCGGCACAACACTGGACCTGACCGGGGAACCCCTTGGGATTTACCCGGAGGAGCTGGCTCCGGCGGCTGGGGAGAGGGAAGTCACGCTACTGCCCCCGCAACCCGACTCCGGATACGCGGATGAAAATGGATGGATGGACGGACAAATAACAGATTTACACGTAAGTAGTCTCGGTGTGTGATCTGACAATTGATCAACCATTGCTTAAAAATTAAATACAGCTTAGCCGGTTAATTGCTGTGATCATAAAACATGGAAACGGCAGCACGCAGAACTCACGAGGCAACGTTTTACGTGATGTTTACTTGTTGTTATGAGTAATAAGACAGAAAAAGCCACGCCAAAATAAGTTTAGGAAATCCACTAAGAATCATAATAAAAGCATTTAAAATAAATACCACACACAGTTGAGGAAACGTTGGGTTAAGTACCTGATATGAAGCTGTCGCTGCATAAGTAAAAACCTTTACTCTCGGGATCCCACAGCTTCATTTAAGCCCGGTCACTAGCGCGTTTTATTACAATGATCCAACGTTTGCGGCGCTCCGGATCTTGGGGAATCCTGTAGATGGCTCATTCCTTATGTCGTCTGCGTCTGTTCTGCATCCTGGGGCACAACAGGAATCTACCATATTTCCCGTTTGAGTTTTCTGACAATAACAAATAGTCCAGCTGCCGGCTTCTGCATGCCAATATGGCGCCGTTTCGATTTGAACTGTTGCATGCCGGGAAAAGTGACGTCAACTCCCGGAGCTCTATAGTTGATAATTTGTCTTTTAACTGTTAACCTTATAGTGAATTTTTCGTTTTGCATTATTTTAATAATGCTCGCCATCTGTTTGCTCTTGTTTTTAGAACCTTTTATCGCAATTAAACCCATTTTAAACACCACTGTCGTATTTCTTATGTTACCCCCTCCTTCACATTTTAACATCTCCTGTCAGGGATGTAACAAGCCGCCACTGGATGAAGGTACGAAGGCCATCCTTGAAGCGATAAAAAAGCTCAGTGTAGAACCTCGGCACGCAAATAAGTCACAACTCAAATATGCTAGCTAGCATGGCTAAAGCGGTGGAGTTTAACGCAACAGAGATCAAAGACTGTAAAACGCAGCTACAAACCATGGAGCGAGAGGTAACAGTCAATAAAAAAGATAACGCCATGCTAATGGAAGGAGTCCTGGAGTTAGAGAGGTACAAACGCCGATGGAACCTCAGAGTCAAAGGGGTGAAGGAAAAGACACACAAGAAATGATTGCAAACTTGCTGAAAAAGATCTCCCCTGAATGGGCTCCGAGCATCAACCACATTGTGGATTCTGCTCATTAGCTAGGGAGAAGAGAGGAGAACAGGACCAGGCATGTCATCGTCCAGTTCTCACAAAGGATACACCGTGACGCGCTGTGGAAGATGACCAAGGATTCCTCCATTTGCAAAGAATTGGATTTATTGAAGACCTCTGCAAAGCTGACAGGGAGGCTCGGATGGCGCTGTGGCCTAAGATACAACAAGCATGGGCGGCTGGACAACGGCGTACTACAGAGGAGGAGACGGTTACATTGATGGTCACAAAATCACGGTCTAAAGACTACAAAGATTTAAATAAGGTTTGGATGGTCAAATAATACAAGAAATTGAAGGGACATGACCCTCACATATCCTTTTGTGCCTTTTTGAGCCTTATGTCCTTTTTTTTCATTGCTGACTTTTCTAAAAGTCGTTTGAAGTTATTGTTCTCTAGCAGTTGCTAGTTCAAAATGAATGTTAATCTATTTTGAATTTCTTTGAATGCTACGGGCTTAAGAGACATTATGAGAAAATCTATTCTTTTTTATTTTGCAAGGGCGAGAAAGCTAACATTATTTTATTACAAGAAACACACAACAGGAGGACGAAAAATTCTGGGTTAATCAATGGGGGATAAAATCCTTTTTGATCACGGCTCCACCAAATCAACTGGGGTGGCCATTCTATTTTGTAACTCTCCTGGGAAATTAGTGGCTTCTAAATCTAGTATCAATGGTCACTGGCTAATCTGTGTTTTAGATAGTGATCACCAGTATTGTATTGTTGCTAATATCTATGGCTTTAACAATCCAGCTCAAAATAAACTTACTTACAGAACTTTGTAATTATATCACTAATCTAAAACTAACCTACCCAAGTGCAAATATTATCGTTGGAGGAGATTTTAACATGGTTTATGATGAGCATTTGGATAGATACCCTTCTAGGTGTCAACATAGTTCTCATAATTCCACCTTATCTCAATTCTGTAGCAATCATAACTTAGTAGATCCGTGGTGCCTGGCAAATCCTGATTTCAAACAATACTCCTGGTTCAAACCGAATAATACCCTAAAATCTAGAATTGACTTCTGGTTAATTTCTGCTTCAGTTATATCTCATTTCTCAGACTGCTGCATGTCAGCAGCTCCTCTGATCACTCAGTTATAAAGCTGAAATGTACGCCTCCTGGTGGTGGGCACAGAAATAAAGGCTACTGGAAATTCAATTCTGCATTACAAATTTCTCAGGCATACTGCGATGGTATTAAATCTCTAATCACTGAAGTGATGGCTGATAACACTATAGGGTCTTATGTGTTTAAGTGGGAATTTCTCAAATTCAAATTTCGAGAATTCTCCATCCATTACTTCTTCCGGCTCTTGGAGAGTGGAGACACTTTTTTCCTCCTTTCCTCCCTATCTTATCTCCAAGGCTCTTTGTCTATCTTTGGGAGCACAGCACTTCTACATTATTTCTGGAAACTGGAAATTATTAAAAATGGACCTGGTCAGCTGGTCACTCAACGCGATGGACAAATTTTTCTCAACAATGAGAATGGGAGAAAGGGCTCCCGGGTGCCCCTCTGGGACAGAGCCAGTTGGGCATATAATGGAGTCCTGGAAACAGTGGAACCTGATCTGCCTATTTCAGCTCTCTGTAGAGGATTCTGAAGACGTCAGGATATTCATTGTGTTGGTGTCAGGTTTCATGCTCTTTGGCCTAGGAGGTTACCAGACACCAAAAAATTAATGAGCTGTCGAGGAATATTGGCTCACTCCTGGAGCTCAGAGATGGATTACACTGCACTGTGAACTCACAAACTCATATAATTGTCGAGATGAGTCGTAAGCTTGGAACTTTGGCTGAGATTCAGGCTCTGGCACAGAAGGTGGATTTGATCAAGGAGAGAGTGGACGAATCAGCACGGATTGGGATAGATTAATTACACCATTATTGGATTTAGAGGGGTTGAGGACCAGCGGAACTCTAAGACAGAGAGGAAATAATCTCTGTCTGGATTTAGAGGGGTTGAGGACCAGCGGAACTCTAAGACAGAGAGGAAATAATCTCTGTCTGGATTTAGAGGGGTTGAGGACCAGCGGAACTCTAAGACAGAGAGGAAATAATCTCTGTCTGGCCCAAAAACAATTTCTTATCTGAATCTGGTGCCCTTGAGCCTGTGAGGCTGAAACGAATACTCCCCCTCAGAAGAAATGTGGAATGCTGCCGTCGCCATGGCAACTCTGTCTCTTTATCCCGGCCTGGGCGGGACTGCGAGCTGTGAAGGCCGCTGAATCATTCCAGCAGTCACTGTGCCCTCTAAACCCAACGACCTCCCACCCCTTTCCAGACTGAGGTGAGGAGCGCTGCTTATCGTGGCTGCTGCTGCTGACGTGTAGAGTCCCAAACCCTACCACTGCACCTAGTGGACACTTATGTTGTGTAGTGTCTGAAGTTTTTTGCATTTCTGTCTGAGGTGTTTTTTGCATAGCAAAGCTGCCCTCCCTCTGGAGGGTAACTCTGAAGTGCCTTTTTTCCCCTCCACCTGAACCAGTCCTCATGTAAACCCTCTGTTCTCTATTAAGGCAGCGTGACTCGGGTTGCAAATTACCACAGTCATCAATTCTTGTCATGTGTCTTTGCCTATGTATGTCTGATCTCAGAATTGTGTGTACTGAAACTCTAATTTCCCTCTGGAATTAATAAAGTATCTTTGAATTGAATTGAATTTTGGGAAATCATTTCACAAAATAATAAACTAACAGAACTTAATCTAATTTAAAGAAATTAACATGTATTGTAATAAGGCATCACCAAATGAAAGTGACAAACAAAAATTATTCACTCTACAAGGTAAGCTTGATGAAATGTATGTTTAAAAAAAAAAGCAGAAGGAGCTTACATAAGATCCAGAGCTAACTGGATCGAAGATGGTGAAAAAAGCACAGCTTATTTTTGTCAATTAGAAAGAAGGCAAGAAAGAAATTCAATTGAAACTTTGATAATTCAAAACCAAATATGTACAGATCCAACCTTAATTACAAAAGTATTGACCTCTTTCTACAGCAAATTATACTCGGCTGCCTTCTCTGTGACTGATTCAAACTTTTTCTTCGACCATATTAAGAACTTTATCCCAAGTATAGATGATGATTTTGCAGAGTTATGCGATGCTGATATCACTACGCTTGAACCAGACAGCGTGGTAAAAAACTTAGCCTGAAATAAATCCCCCGGTTGTGACGGCCTAACATCTCATTTCTATCGACACTTTTGGGATCTGTTAAATCCGTTTATTCTTACGTTAAATGAAGCAACTGATACTTTATATTTTCCTCCCACTATGAAACAAGGCTTAATTACTTTGATACCAAAACCCTGTAAAGACTCTAAAATTATAGATAACCTTAGACCCATAACATTATTGAATACTGATTATAAAATTGTGAACTTAGCCTATGCCAATAGATTAAAAAGCAAATTAAACTCAATTATAAGTGACTCCCAATCTGGCTTTATGAAAGGTAGATCTATTCACAATAACATTTGTTTGGTGATGGATCTCCTAGACCAGGGGTGGGCAATTATTTTTTCCATGGGACCACATGAGAAATAGAAAATATTGTGGAGGGCCGCAGGCCAAAAGGCTGAAGTCAATTATGCATAATATTAATGGTATTTCCTTATAAAAAGCAGTAAATACCATTGTTTCTTCAAGCTGGTAAGAGTAGACTATATGTTATAAATGAGCAAAAAGGAAAAAGTGAGGTTGGCTTACAAAAATGTGATTTATTCAAATTTCCCAAGGCAATGGTAAACAAAGTGTGCACATTTGGTTTTTGTTAAACATTTGTGACTTATATTAGTTAACAGTTTCAGTCACATTCACTCCAAAACACATTCTGAGTTTCAAATATTGTTGGAAAGAGGTTCTTAGCATTCTACAGACACACAGTATTGTCTGTAAAATAAAATCACTGAACTGTGATCTTGAGAAAGAGGTTTAAAAAAAGTGTCCCAGTTCACTGCTAGTTGCCTACATTTGTGGTCCAAACACCTTATTTTGTGTTTTTAAGCAATTTTTTTCTTATTCAGTGAGAGAAATCTAGTCTCTGCTGGGCTTTAACGAGTGCATCAAAGTCAGGTTGGATGTCTGAGGTGGAGAAGCGAAGCACAGCTGACAAATGATCATCAGTGAGAGAGGATCTTTACCTGGATTTTGTAAACTTCATCATTGAAAATGTTTGTTCACAAATGTAGGTAGAGCTGAAGAGAACCAACATCTTCTGAGCATGTCTCTTCAGGTTTGGAAAATCCTCCTTAAGAGAAGAGTAGAAATCCAGCAGAGATCCTGAATCTCTGCTTTCGAGTCCCAAACCCTCTTCAGCACTTTCCCCAGGCTGAGCCATCTGACAGCTGTGTGGAGTCCTCCACAAGAGCCACAAACTGTCTGTGATTCATCGCCCGCGCCCTGATGAAGTTTATTATTTTAGTAACAACATCAGTAACATGGTTGATTTTTAGCACTGACTTGCACAACACATGTTGGTGTATAATACAATGCAAAAACACCTATTTTTGATCTGCATCGATTTCTGTCACTTTATCTTGCATGCGTTTCAAAAGTCCGACATTTTTCCCTGTAAAGCCGGACGTACACTGTGCGACTTTTTCACTCGCAGCACTCAGCTTCAGCTCAAACTGTACGACTTCCCCGCAGAGCAGATCTCACGAGTCATGCGCTCACACTGTACGACCCAGTTCTCGCATGCGACCTGACTGCTCACACTGTACGTCTGGTAGCAACATGTCGGCCCTAAAAATGTGCTAAAAATAGCAGTTTTTACTCAACACGTTAGACTTTTTTGTCTTGTTTTGCCTGTTGTCCTTCGGGAGTGCTGCTGGAGGACACACAGGGATTTATGGGGGTTGGATGAGGAAAACGAAATAAAGAAAGTAAATCTGTGTTTTGTGATCAGTTTAATTTGACATGAACACGACAAACACACTTTCTTGACAATCTTTGTGAGTAAAAAAAACGTGTAGAAACAAAAACGAACAGCGTGTGTTATTAGGGAAATAGCGAGCGACAAGCGTTGATGCAGGATTGCGCGCGCATGCGCCGTGAGTGGTTCTGATACTTTTTGGATCGTAGCTGCTCGCAGCGCCGCTTCAACAGTGCGATACCCTCACGAGGGACGAGCGAAATATTAAACACACCAGAGTGCGACCTCACGACTGCTGATCAGCGGCTGGTCACGTGGTGTTAATCGCCTCTCGTAACCCCCTGTACACTACACGACCGCTCGGCGCAAAACTCGCCCCGATGTCGTGGCTTCTCGCACGACTGGAAAATCGGCTCAAAAAAGTGAAAAAGTCGCACAGTGTACGCCCGGCTTAAAAAGATCACTCTCTGTCGTTGTCCCTCTCATCGACCGCATTGCTGCCCGCTCCTCTGTGAGCTTGAAGTCCGTTATCCCCCGGACAAATACGAGCAGCTGGGCTGTGTCCCGGACATCACAGCTCCCGTCTAATGAGAAAAAGTCAAAACTTGCCACTTCACGTTGCAGCTGAAGCTCCAGGTTCCCCGCAATGTCCTCGATCCTCCTGGTCACGGTTCGCTGTTTTTAGCTATTTTGTGGGATATCACAAAGCTGGTCCTGGTTGCTGCATCCCTGGATGTGTGAAGCTTAGTAAAAAAGCCTTGCTGCTTTTGCAACTTTGCTAGCAAAGCTTCGGATGTCCGTGCCCTCTCAGCATCAGACAAGTTCTTGTATTTTTCCGAGTGTTTCTTGTCGTAATGCCGACTCAAATTGTAGTCCTTAAACACGGCAATCTCCTCCCCGCAAACCAAACACACGGTTTTACCTCCGACTTCAGTAAAAAAAAATACTTAGCAGTCCAATTTTTGTTGAAAATCCTGCATTCGGCATCTTTCTTTTTTTTTTTTTTTTTTTGCATGAGCGGACATTTCTCAGGCTACAATCACCATGTCAACCGCGGGTACTTGTTGCTATACGTATTGCGTCATTGTGCACGTAAAATACAACTTCAAAATAAAAGCAATGCAGCCTTAGCCCATGCATGAGGTAAAATGAGAAAATACATTTATTTTGTAATTTCCAATTAACCTTACGCGGGCCGGTCAAAGTCAACCAAAGGGCCGGATGTGGCCCGCGGGCCGTAAAATGCCCAGGTCTGTCCTAGACTATAGTCACTTAATTGATGATGACGGTTTTATTTTATTTCTCGACTTTCATAAAGCCTTTGATTCTATTGAACATCCCTTTATCTTTCAATGTTTAAAACAGTTAGGCTTTAGAAACAAATTCTGTGCCACCATTGAGTCTCTGTATGATAATGCAAATAGCTCTATTTCATTAACAAATGGAACGTCACCACGATTTGATATTAAAAGAGGGGTTAAACAAGGGTGCCCTATCTCTACCTTTCTCTTTATAATTGCTACAGAAATGCTTTCTATCTTTATTAAAAATTCAGCTATTACTTCCTTGAATGTTGTGGGATTACCTGTAATCATTAGCCAACTTGCAGACGACACAACTATTTTTATGAAACATCTTACAGAGACTAACGTGTTCTCCCAGGCCTCCGGACTCAATCTTAACCCTCTGATGCATGAATTATGAAATCTTCAACCATGATTTTTTAAACAATTTTTTTCATTCATTGTTATGGCTCAGAGCCATTTGTGTTTTTCCCTGTGTGTGTGTGAGAGAGGAGATGCAGCACCTGGCTCCAATCTCACTAGATTGCCTCCCGGTTAGATCCTCCCAGCTGATCCTGATGACCAGCAGCATAAAAGTCAGCCAGCCCTCAGTTCAGGGAGCGGCAGGCCAGGGAGGTTCTCTCTGGTCTGTTGTCTCCTCAGCAGCTTTTGGTTTTAAGTTTTATGTAACAACTTTGAGAGCTTAACTCTTTGTGTTTAACCGTTCGCCTTTTAGGGGTAAAGGATACTTTACCCCTTCGCTTGCTTTTATTAAGACATCACTCAGTAAAAGGGAAATCGTGATGGTCTTTCGTGGTGTTTTTGTATTAATTTGGTTAATATGAGAGTTTAGTTGTTACTCGTTTTGCGTCGCTGCTGATGTGTCTTGTTAATCTGTGTTTTGAGTTTATATTTATGTAAATAAATGTTGTTTTGTTACGTTTACCACGAGAACATGCGTCCTCATTGTTACCCCAGGCTCCCTAGACAGCCTGGGACGTAACAAACGGGGGGCTCGTCCGGGATTTTTGATCCCAAACCTTACTTGGACGCATGTTCTCGGGCTTACTGTTATTACTTACATTTGGCTTTTGGAATAGTTCACAGCAGCTCTGTTCTGAACACCTTGGTGGTGCATGGTGTGCAAGGGGGGAGGTGACTCTTCAGTTGTGCCCTGGACGATGGATCTAAAGGATGGATCATCAGAGGAATCGCTCTTCAGTGGGTGAGAGGAACCCACTTGGTATGGCACGTCTGACTGGGACGCTACTCCAGTGGCCAGGTGGTCGCTCCGTTGTCTTCCCCCCCCCCCCCCCCCCCCCCCCGCTTTCACAGATGGAACACTCCTGCTGTGGAAGCCTGCCTAACAACTCTGGAACAAGGAGGTCAGAATTGTTATCTTCTCACTGTGGACTTATTCTTTGTGTTAAAGACTTTGATGGAATCCTGTCTGGGGGAACTGAGCGAGCAGACAGTGAATCACCATCGAGAGTTCGGCTGGACCCTGCGTGATCAGTGGATGTGGGACTTTTGGCATGGTCGAGTCCGCACCATCAACCCAGCGCCGATTTGTCACCTTCCCGCTGTTGTTCCACCAAGGGAATTTCAGAACCAGGGGTTGCGTGGGCTGGCACCGTATGTAGGGGGGGATATTGTGATATAGTATAATTAAGTGTAAACCTTAATTATCCTTTTTAGAGGGGAAGTGTTATGGCTCAGAGCCATTTGTGTTTTTCCCTGTGTGTGTGTGAGAGAGGAGATGCAGCACCTGGCTCCAATCTCACTAGATTGCCTCCCGGTTAGATCCTCCCAGCTGATCCTGATGACCAGCAGCATAAAAGTCAGCCAGCCCTCAGTTCAGGGAGCGGCAGGCCAGGGAGGTTCTCTCTGGTCTGTTGTCTCCTCAGCAGCTTTTGGTTTTAAGTTTTATGTAACAACTTTGAGAGCTTAACTCTCTGTGTTTAACCGTTCGCCTTTTAGGGGTAAAGGATACTTTACCCCTTCGCTTGCTTTTATTAAGACATCACTCAGTAAAAGGGAAATCGTGATGGTCTTTCGTGGTGTTTTTGTATTAATTTGGTTAATATGAGAGTTTAGTTGTTACTCGTTTTGCGTCGCTGCTGATGTGTCTTGTTAATCTGTGTTTTGAGTTTATATTTATGTAAATAAATGTTGTTTTGTTACGTTTACCACGAGAACATGCGTCCTCATTGTTACCCCAGGCTCCCTAGACAGCCTGGGACGTAACATTCATCTTTAGGTGTGAATGAAACAAATGTTAGCAAATATTTTTTGTACCATTTTGTTAATTTACAAATAACTTATTACATGTCCATCTCAGTGGACAACGTGCATTCTGAACATGAAATATGGTGGCTTGACTTACTGAAGTCCAAATGGAGGGGCTCACATGCAATAAAGTCTTCAACAGCTGTGCTTAATAGCAAAAATGAAGAAATAAAAATTTTGAGTACCTGTCCACTGTAGTGACCATTATACATCAAAGGGTTAATTTTAAAAAATGCGAGTTAATGCCAGTTCATCAAATTGATTTAATAGAAGCATATAACATTCCTATTAAGTCAACGGTAAAATACTTAGGAATGCATATATCCAAAGACCCAACTGAAAGGGAAAACTTGAATATATGGAGATCAATAGCAGAGTGTCAAACTAAACTGAACTCCTGGTTGTTGAGAGACATTAGTTTACTTGGGAGTGTTTTTCTCACTAAAATGGAGAGCATATCTAGATGTATCTACCCAGCATATTCACTGACCATTCCTAACAGAGCCATTAAAAAGATCAACCAAATCAACTTTGATTATATATGGAGAAAATAATGCACTATATCAAGAGAGCAGAAATGACCAAAGAATATAAAGATGGTGGACTACAAGCTATTGACTTTGAGATCATTGATGGAACACTGAAAATTAACTGGTTAAAATCCATCTTTAACAATAAAAGCTTCTGGTATCATATCCCGGGGAAATCTTCAAAAAGTTTGGAGGCATTGACCTTTTGTTAAAATGCGATTTCAATATTAAAAAACTTCCGATCAAATTATCCCGGTTCCATCAGCAAGTCCTTTTATATTGGAAACTTTTATACAACCATAATTTCACTCCACACAACACGCCGATTTGGAACAATAGATATATTACAATTAAAAATAAGTCATTATATAAGAAGGACTGGATGGACATATTTGGGCCCTAATTCATTTGACTGATAAAGATGGGCATGTGATGACCCATGAGAATTTCTGTTACAAATATAATATTACAGTTGATCAGAATTCATTAGCTTCTATAATACGAGCCATCCCTATTCCTACATTAAATCTAATTCATGAAGATTTGGAAAATTGAAGCCTAGATTCTATACATTTCATAACGAGTGCATTTCTTTCTCCAAAGCCCTTAACTTTATGAAAAGTAAACACGCAATGAAACTCCTTAATCTTTTTGAAAAGTATGATTTGAAAACACAGCTCTTTGTCTCTTTTTTTTTGTTTGTTTAGTCATTTCTTTCACAAATATTCTTTGCTTTCTATGCAAAGTCTCTTGTTATTCTTCGCACCTGATCCTTGGAAATGTCAAACAAAGGAATTTATTTCATGTTGTTTGTAAATGAAAAAGTCCCCCCCCCCCCCAATAAAATAAATAAATAAACAGCAATCGTCACAGAATAGCCATCTTTTTGAAATTGTTTCAACACCGCCCTCTCGTGTTCAAACATAAAAATACTTTTCTCGTACCACTTCACCCACAATGCAGCACGAAATAACTGGTTGGTACCATTATTTTAGGGGTGGGGCAAGCGAAATGTTGAAAATCTTCCTAAAAGCTTTCTTTTTAGCGAACATGAAACCCCTCAACTCGTTAAAATTCAGTATTTATTTGTACTGCTAAATTATGAAAGCAACAATAGTGGAGGTTTTCATGATTTCATCTGAGTACTTGTGTTGCTTGAAGGTGGATTCTCCTGTGAAAATGGTAGCTTCCGCACAGTCTCTCTAGCCTTCCTTTTCCTATTGAAGTAGCAGCCATGAGGTAGGATCACTGACGATGGCGAAATAAAAGTCACAATTTAACAGTGGAAACACAGAGATAATCACTTAGAATTGTGTTTAAAAAACTAGAGTTTAAAATGTATCAGTATCTTCTAAACTGAACACGATTTTAAAGCCAAATCCTTCGCATTATTGTTTGTCGGCACCACGATGTAGCAGACGGAGAGGCCATGTTAGCTCCTCGGCTAACATCTACTAGCCATTGTTACTGTTATAGTGGTTTAATATCTCCGAATACCGCACACTGTTTATTGTTGTTGTATTTCATAAGCAGGGTTCTAGCCTTGAATAATAATAAGTGAGTTTCTTTTCGTTCGGCAGCATGCTCAGGCTCCAGAAGAGGCTGGCCTCCAGCGTCCTGCGCTGCGGCAAGAAGAAGGTCTGGCTGGACCCCAACGAGACTAACGAGATCGCTAACGCCAACTCCCGTAAGCTGATCATTCACTAGTCCTGTGGTTTGGTAACCAGTGGATGACTACCAGTTACCGATAGGGTGGTCCACAGTAGTCGTCTCTGTCCAAGAGTTTGTTTGAAAACGTGTTCAAACTAAATATTTAACAGGAGAGTCACAGCTTTGCTGCTCGCCATAATGGCCTGTAATGTTGAAACCACCAGTGTCTTTACAAACGCCTGTACTTCATGGGATGCAGGGAAGTGCCCGGGTGGCGTGTTAGCAGATTTCTGTCTCTGATCACACCAGGATATCCCAGATGGGAAGGACAAAAGTCTAGTAAACACATTTAATACATTTGAATAATATTTTTTAAACTATAGAAGCTCATGGTTTCAAAGCTTTGAAGGGGCGTAAACAACAGATTTAAATTGATCAACACTTTCAAAAGCCAAGGGAGAGAAATGGTAGTTTTGCACATATGTTCTGTTCATACACGTGTAAAATGTCCCCAAACTCTTAAACTCATCGCAATGCTTGAATTTGGAAAATGTGTTAGAAACATGGGTTGATTTTGTGGCGGTTCAGTGTTATTGTGAAAGTTTAGATTCTGTTAACTGGTCTGATCAAACGTGGAGTTTAATTAGAAATAATTATACATGTGAAAGATAAGTTAACTGATGCCGTGACCTGAAGTCAGCCTGGACGCCTAATAGCTTTGGCAGGAGTTGTTATTCTGTATGTTTACGTGCTTTTTAAAGTGATTGAAGGAGTCTAGTTGCATTTTGTAAATTTAGCATCATAGGAGGCACTCTAAACTCATGCTGCAGAAGAACAAATTGCATAGAAACCCTGGGAATCAAATTATTTTAAACAAGTTAAAGTTAACTTGTCAATGTTTTTCTGTTGCTGAAGAGCTTGTCCTCGTGCTAGAACATTGTTTGCCCAACTGATCTGTGAAACTGAGTGCATTTAGTCCATCTGCTCTTAGTTTTCTTTTGATTTCAGGTCAGCAGATCCGTAAACTGGTGAAGGATGGTCTGATCATTCGTAAACCAGTTACAGTCCACTCCAGGGCCCGCTGCCGCAAGAACACACTGGCACGCCGCAAGGGAAGGCACATGGGAACAGGTGCGTAAAAGCTTTTGTTTGCGGGAGAGGTAGTGGATGCAGTCCGTTTGTTTGATGGTGCATCTTGTGTTTCCAGGTAAGAGGAAGGGTACCGCTAATGCCCGTATGCCAGAGAAGCTGTGCTGGATGCGGCGCATGAGGATCCTGCGTCGTCTGCTGCGTCGCTACAGGGAGGCCAAGAAAATCGACAGGCACATGTAGGTTTGACCATTTGTTAGTAATTGTAAAAACCAAGAATATTAGATAGTAGTTTATTTGCATTTTAGTCTTTTTAAATGTACATTTTATAACTTATAAAATTAGTTTAGTGATATTCCTGTTATGTAGTAATACAACATTTGAGTATCCTTGTAATTTAGGAGCGTATTTCTCTTTTTTTCCACCTACTCAGGTACCACAGCCTCTACCTGAAGGCCAAAGGTAACGTCTTCAAGAACAAGCGTATCCTTATGGAGCACATTCACAAGCTGAAGGCAGACAAGGCCCGCAAGAAGCTCCTGGCGTAAGTGCTCACTCTGAAGTGTTTGTTTCTGGCTCTTTGACGTGTAATTGTCAGACATTTTTGTTTGTTTCTAATCATATTCATGCTTGTCGACTGGAAACCTTTTGGGCTACGTTATATTTTATTCTACAACTTTAAGATAAAACAGCTGTTGAAGTTTCTAAAGTCTGATCACATTGAAGAAGCGACACAACGCTGTATGAAACTGATCGTCTCGCCCTGTCTGCAGTGATCAGGCTGAAGCTCGTCGCTCCAAGACGAAGGAGGCTCGTAAGCGCAGAGAAGAGCGTCTCCAGGCCAAGAAGGAGGAGATTATCAAGAATCTGTCCAAAGAGGAGGAGACCAAGAAGTAATCTGCTTCTTTTAGTCCAGCCTGACTGTGCCACCTGTCAAGTGCCGACAATAAAAGTGTATATAAAGACACATAGTCTTTTGTTTTTTTCCCTCATCAGCAGCGATCCACGGGTTTAGATCAGGTAATTTTACACGACAGCAGAAAGTTGGATGAAGCTCTGAGGAAGACTGAAGCCTACAGTCGAAACTCAGCAGGTGGGAAAAAAGATCTTTAAAACCACACTGACAGTTCTACTGAATGAAAAGTAAGGATATTAATGTAAAGGAAGACAATTATTTTATGTATGAAGCTAGTCAGCTGACCTCATTCCTGGAGCACATCCTGTTGCTGAACCTAGACCTGACCAACTGCAGCAACCCCAGATCATAGCACTGCCTCCAAAGGCTTGAGCAGTAGGCACTAGGCATGATGGATACATCACTTCATCTGCCTCTCTTCTTACCCTGATGCGCTATCACTCTGGAACAGGGTCCATCTGGATTCAGACCACATGTCCTTCTGTTGCTCCAGAGTCCAATCTTTACACTCCCTAACAAACTTAAGCCTTTTTTTTCTGGCTATCCTCACTGATGAGTGGTTTTCTCATGGCTGCACAGCTGTCCAGTCCCAGCCCCTCCAGTTCCCTTTGTTAGGGGCGACAGTGGCACAGGAGTTAAGCGCTCGCCCTGTAATCGGAAGGTTGCAGATTCGAGCCCCACTCAGTCTGTCACTGTCGTGTCCTTGGGCAAGACACTTAACACACATTGCCTGCTGGTGGTGGTCGGAGGGACCGGTGGCGCCAGTGCTCGGCAGCCTCGCCTCTGTCAGTGCGCCCCAGGGCAGCTGTGGCTACATAGTAGTTCATCCCCACCAGTGTGTGAATGGGTGAATGATTGTGTTGTAAAGCGCCTTGGGGGGTTCCAGGACTAGAAGGCGCTATATCAAATACAAGCCATTTACCATTTGTGTTGTACGTGGGGAAATGCTCTCATTTTTAACTGCTAAACATATATCTGAGATGCTGTTTTTCTTCTATCTGATTTCACCGAATGTTCAATTGATCGCTGATCAAGATCCTTCAGGATTTCGTTCTTGCCCTTTTCTTCCTCGAAGATACGGGTCCCCACTATCCTCCCAGTTTTTAATGTGTTGGACAGTTCTTAACCCAATTTTAGTAGTTCCTGCATTCTCTAGATGTTTTCTCTGCTTCAGCATTTGAAAGATTTATGGATTCAACTTTCCTTAACTTGTCAGTGCACAGATGTGACATTTTTCAGTGCACTGGCTTGACAACTCAGCTGAAAAAAGGCTCTAAACATCACGGGCGACATTCTGTGAATAAAAAATAAACGTGAGTGAATGACTCATTTATAACCAGTTATTAAACAATTTGATGAAAAACCAACTTAAAACCGTTGAGGTTTAGATTTCCTGCATTGAATCTTCTCGCCAGCTGTCCTGAATGTAAATCTGCACCATTTTAAAAGCTTGTCTCCTAGTGGCTGACACTGGTATGAGAAAACCAACTAAATGATAAAATGGTCGAATTTTTCATAGCCAAAAATTACAAATACGATTAAAGGTTGCTCATTGATACATTGAAAATTGTAATTTCCTGTGACTTTTGCAGATGAAATGCTTTTGGCTTTCAGGGCTGTCCTGAAAGCCATGCCTCCTAGCGCGCACACACACAAATAGTGTTGTGCTAACTAACAAGTAATGGTTTTGATTTGTTCCTGCTCCAGCACACGTTATTCTAACTGCGGAATGATCTCCTCTGCCTTCAAAGCTGATAATCATTCATTTCATTGAAACCTGCAGAGTTTCAGGCAGGAAAACAAGAAAAACTGACAGGAATCAAACACTCATGATTGCAGCCCGTACCTCACAGCGGGTTAAAACAATCTGCAAGTCTTTGTGCGCATGCGTGAGTGGTTGGTGGCAAGAAAACAAACAAAATTGCCTGTTGTCAAGATGCAAGAAACACTTAAGAGAACTTTGGTGGGCAAAATCCCCAATTTATAGGCACTTTAACATCTGAAGACACTAGCGGTTATGCTGCGGTTGTACAGCGTATCCATACACAGGTGAGAGAGGCTATGGAAGGCAGCAAAGAAAGTTAAATCCTATTTCTAAAGCACGGACTGGCAATGAGTGGGTCAAACAACAGATTAGAACACAGACGAGCCCACCTTACAGGACAACCAGGGTTTAAATGAGGACCAGGCAACACAGGTGAGCTGGTAAGGGGCAGGTGAGACTTACTTATCAACACTAATAAGGCGAGACAAGACAACAGAGGCTGGGCTGCAGAACCTGACTGTACCCCTCTCTTAAGGGCAGCACCAGATGCCCAACACAGGAAGTAATAAAAAGGGGGGAAAGAAGTAAAAACAACCCAAACAGACTGGAAGGCAGGACACAAAGCTACAGAGAAAACTAAAGACCACTTTGTCCAAAGGCTACACAGTCCCAAAGGAGCCCAGGGACCAGAAGAGGCAACAGAACCTCAGGGAGCCGATGATGGACCTCTGGAGTAGACCTCTGGAGTGGAATAGGCAGCGCAGCTGGGACCAGCTTGGGCCTCTGATCTAGGTGGCCGGAGAAAGAAAACGATCTTGTATATAACGCTTCTGATGATAAAAATCACAAGGCGCTTCACAAAACAACAAAAAAAATTTAAAGTATGAAAAAGATTTTAAAAAATGATTAAGAATATGTTTAAAATGAGAGAAATAAATTGTGATTAAACAAAATGTAACTAAAGGGAGAGAGAAATGGGAAGAAAGGAAATCTATTCAGTTCGAGTTTATTTATGTGACAGTGAGAGCATCCTGTCACAGTGTCCCGATTGATCATGCGCCCTGGCTACTTGGCCAAGGGGATGTCCCTTTGGCTGACTGGTTAGAGCGTATGACTCTCACCTGGGAGTCTGGGGATCGAATCCCGCCCGGGCCCTCGTTTATCCACCTTTGCTACATTTATATAGCACCAAATCACGACGAGTCGTCTCAAGGCACTTCACATGGTGAACACTCCAATACAGGTCAGTTCAGTGTATCAGTGGATCCCGGGAAAGGTGGAGAAGGTCACTCATAAACCAGCTTGAACAGGTGAGTTTCAGCTGCGTTTTAAAGGAGACCACAGAGTCCACTGATCTCAGGTGGGGAGAGAGTTCCAGAGGCTGGGGGCCACAGGAGCAAATGATCCGTCACCTTTGGTCTTTAGCTTGGTGCGCTCTCTTTGCTGCAGTTCTGTCTTTGGTGCGAGGGTGATGGGTCAGACCGGCCACCCGTGGAGCAAAATCGGTACTCCAGCATGAAACCTCTTATCCTCTTTTGCCAGGAGCACAAGGAACTGCCAGGGAGTCAGGAACTCACCGCTAGATTCTCTCTGGTTGGTTTGTTGTGGTTGTACAACAGATCCATTTGCAGGTGAGAGAGGCCTTGGGAGCAAGCAAAGAAAGTAAAATATTTTATTTAATAATAATAATAATAAATTTTATTTATAATGCACTTTACATTACAGAAGTAATCTCAAAGTGCTACAGAGTATAGGGGACAGGTATAAGGTACACAGCTAGTTAAAAACAGTTAAAATTTCAGGATACTATCAAGCATGGAAAATAAAAACAGTCCCCAGAAATAGATAAAACCCATCTAAAAAGTCATTACAGTGGATACAAACAATAAGTAAAAACAACAAAATAAAGTAAAACACTCAATAAGTCATTGTGCACTAGAAAGCCTGTTTAAACAAAAAGGTCTTGAGGCCTTTTTTGAAAAGCTCCACAGATTGTGTGGCCCTTAGAAATTCTGGGAGAGAATTCCAAAATTGAGGGGCCACTGCCTTGAATGACCTGTCTCCCGTAGTGGAGAGTTTAGTCAGTGGTTGGTGCAAGCGGTGTGAAGAGGTGGTAGATCGGAGGGTTCTTGTGGCAGTGTGTGGGATGAGAAGTTCACTGAGATAGGCAGGAGCAGTCCCATGGATGCACTGGTGAGTAAGAAGGCCAATTTTGTACTGAACTCGATATTGGATGGGCAGCCAATGAAGTGATCTCAGAACTGGAGTGATATGTTTGTATTTGCGTCTCCTCATCAGGACCCGGGCAGCTGAGTTCTGGATGTGCTGGAGTTTTTGTATGCTCTTGCCGGGGGCCCCAACGAGGAGGGCATTGCAATAGTCCAACCTGGAGGAGATAAATGCATGGACCAACTTCTCTGCATCTGGCAGGGAAAGAGAGGGACGGAGTTTAGCAATGTTTTTGAGGTGGAGAAAAGAGACCTTGCAGAGATGACGGATGTGGGTGTCAAATGTAAGATTTGAATCTAGTCTGATACCAAGATTTGTTACAGTAGAGGAAAGGGGAATGTCATGACCGAAAATGGAAATACTGCTAAGGGAGAGAGACTGTGTTTGATGTGGAGTGCCGATAATGATAGCTTCAGTTTTATTACTATTTAGTTGAAGAAAATTTGCGGCCATCCATGCCCTCATCTCCTCCAGGCAGACCTGAAGTACAGATGGAAGAGTTTTAGGTGTAGTGGAGTCCATTTTCATGTATAACTGAGTGTCGTCTGCATAACAGTGAAACGATATTTTGTATTTATGGAAAATTTGTCCAAGTGGAAGCATGTAGATGGAGAAAAGGGTTGGCCCAAGAACCGACCCCTGTGGTACTCCACAATTTACAGTGTGGGGGGATGACTGACTTTGTCCTAAAGCTACAAATTCCGTTCTGCCCGTAAGGTACTCCTGGAACCAATGTAGTGTGGTTCCCGAAAGGCCAACCACAGTCTGGAGTCGATTTAGTAAGATGGTATGGTCCACAGTGTCAAACGCCGCTGACAGATCCAGTAGGAGGAGAAGAGATGGTGAGCCCTGATCCGCAGTTAGAAGTAAATCATTCATAACACGGACCAGGGCAGTTTCTGTGCTGTGGGCTGAACGAAAACCGGACTGGAATTTTTCATACAGATTATGAGTAATGAGATGATTGTGGAGTTGGTGTGCTACAGTTTTTTCCAGTATTTTAGCTAAGAACGGTATGTTAGAAATGGGTCTGTAATTGGTCAAGATAGCAGCGTTTAGAGAGGGCTTTTTCAGATATGGACGAATTATTGCAGTTTTGAGGGCTGAGGGAACCTGACCTGAGTGTAATGACTGGTTTATAATTGTAGTGATGAATGGACTGACGACTGTAATATTTGATTTTGAAAGTTGTGTCGGGAGAGGGTCAAGGGGGCAGGTTGAGGTATTCAAGCTTTTTATTGTTTGCTCCACTTCTGTCTGAGTGGCTGCTGAGAAATCAGAAAAGGTATTTATTGTATGTGGAAAGGTGGTGTCAAACGGATGCCGAACTGTACGACTGATGGAGGATCGGATTGATGCCACCTTGTTGGTAAAAAAGTCCATGAACCTATTGCATTTATCTATGCTAGTGTCAGTATGTGGATTTGTAGGAGGGTTTAGCAGTGAATTTATGGTGTAGAATAGCTGCTTTGAATTTCCAGCACTGTTTACGAATTTCTGTGAAAAATATTTTGACCTGGTAGCAGTGAGGGCTCTAGAATATGTTCTTTGATGGTCCCGGTAGGCCAGTTTATGAACAAGCAACTCCTTGGAGGTAAACAGACGCTCCAGGGCACGGCCATTTGTTTTCATTTTGCGTAGTTCTATTGTATACCATGGGGCTGACCTGGAGAATGTAACTGACCTTGTTTTTATTGGTGCATGTGATTCAAGAATATTGTGGAGGTTTAGGTTGTAACTGTGAACAGATTCGTTTACTGACGTGTGATGTTTTACCGATAGAATATTCTGAATGTCCTTATTAAAGCGGATAGGGTCTATAGCTTTTAAATTTCTGAAATGGATCTGACGTTTTGGCTTACTGTATGTGTCTTTTAGTGGCAGTTCCATGGAGACAACACTATGGTCAGACACACCCAAATCATAAACCTGTAAGTTTGTAATGGCGGGAGTATCTGTAATGACCAAATCTAGGGTATGACCTTTTGTGTGTGTAGGAACTGTGACATGTTGAGTAAGATGTAAGCAATCTAGTACATCCAGAAACTCAACTGCAGAACGGTTTGTAGGACAATCTACATGCAGATTAAAATCACCCATGATAAGTGTGTTATGTGACATTGCACAGAGTGATGTAAGAAAATCTTGCATTTCAGAGATGAATCCAGGTTGTGGTTTTGGAGGACGATAGATTAGAAGCATGGTAATTGCTTCTTTTTGTGGTCTGCATTTAAAGAGCAGACATTCAAAAGTTTTAGGCTCTTGCAGGCCCGGAGTGGCTAATCGGGAGGGTCTGGAGAATTCCCGGTGGGCCGCGCGATGTTTGGGCCGGTGCTCTCGTTTTTGTTTTTTATCATTTTATTTTTATTTTTTGGTGCCGGTGTTCAGTCATGGCACTGAGGCCGCCGGGCTGATCACATACGCTCCTCCCGGCTGTCTCTACCTGCAGGCTGCAGCTCTTTTTTTTTTTTTTTTCCCCGTATGCGCCTGTGCGCACCACGTGACCACGCAGTTGACGGAAAGATGGAAAGTAGAAAGAGCAAGGGTGGCGCGGAGAAGGCAAGAATTAAAAAGAGGAAAGCGCTGGAAACAGATGCAGCTAAATGTGCAAAAATGAGCACCTTTTTTTCTCAAACAAGCTCGCGGTCTTTAACTTCAAATGAAGATAAAACGGGTAAGGCAAGTCAAGATGTTAAACTTTACCGGCTGCAAATCACCATTCAAGTTAATTAAGCATCAATAATGAATTATATGGCGTCATGACATAACGTTATGTAATATAGTTAACAGTATGGTGTGACTGATGCCACCAAACTGTCTTGTAGCCCCTCAGAGTCAAACACAAGATCCAGTAGGCCTAATAAGCACCAGGCAGAAACCCACCATTCCAGAGCGGGCATGTACAGGTAGGATTACTTATTGAGTCAGTGAACTGAATATTATTAAAATTTATATGATGAAAAGTATCCTGGCTCTATATGAAAGTGTTCTAAAATGCTAGATGATTCAGCATTGATCAGAATGCGTGTAAAAAAGGAAAATGAATGCTGAATTGTGACCATTTTCACACAATGTAGTGTCAGAAGAAGAGCCAGGAGCCAGCAGTGAGGGTATTGCTCCTGTTGGGATAGAAGGTGAGCCAACTCATGTGCAAACATCAGTTTCATTATAATAATTTTAATGTCCAAATAATAGTAGTGACCTGATGTATTTTTATTAGTAAATGCACAAAGCCCACAACAGATCGCTATTAGAATGAAAGTAAATTGAAATAAGCCTGCATATTTTGCCATAGAAAATATTTTAATTGGTTACAAAAAATGTGTTTTCCATATCAAATGTGTTAAAGCTTTACAGATGATTATTTTAATTGTGTGCAGGTGAGTCTAGGGAAACTGGAAAAAGTGTGAAAGGGAGTGCTGAGTCATTTCATTTTAAAGATTTGAAAATCTCAGAACAGCTGTTTGAACAGAATGTAGATTGTTATATTGTTAGAGAATGTGTTGTAAAGAACAATGTTGGAGATGTGCACTGATGTTCAAATAAACCTACATTGTAAAGCAACTCTTTCTTGCACTGAATTACAAGGCTTTACCGAGTAGTGTGCTTTTATAGACTATACATATAAAGTTCTAACATGATTTTAATAATAATTCGTTAAGTGGGCCGGTCTGGGGTCTGAAACTCCAGGGCTGAAAATGTGTCCCACTCCGGCCCTGGGCTCTTGTATTGGGAGGGGGATTACAATTAAGTATCTTCGATGGATAACAGCTAGCCCCCCACCACGGCAGCTGGTCCTAGCCTTTTCCAGATATGTATACCCTGGTGGGCAGGCTTCATTTAGTGACAGATATGAATCTGGTTTGTGCCAGGTCTCAATGAGGCACATCAGATCTAATTTTTTGTCACTAATATGATCCAGGATTAGACTACTCTTATTTGCCAATGACTGGGTGTTGAAGAGCTCTATTTTTAATTCGCTTATTATGTTATATTTTGGAAGAGAGCGGAGAAGGCTGAAATCTACTCCACGTTTTCCAAGACACTGATATTTTACTTCCTTGTGTGCTCCTTTATTAGGCTTTGTTGTTATCGTGCTCTGATGACATAGCACATATCGCGTTGGGTGAATGCCGCGAAATTTCAGCCGGTGGAGCATTGGCCCTGTCGATGCAGATGGAGGCCCGGGCAGCCGAGGTGGATGCCCAGCTGACCGAATCAGAGGCCCAGGCGGCAAAGGTAGAGGTCCGGGCGGCGGAGGTGGAGGCCCGGGTGGCAGAGGTTGAGGCCCGCCCAGCCAAGTCAGGGGCCCAGGTTGCAAAGGTGGAGGCCTGGGGAGCAGAGGCGAAGACCAAGCTGACCGAGAAAGAGGCCCGAGCAGCGGAGGTGAAGGCCCAGGTAACAGAGGTAGGGGTCCAGTAAGCAGAGGTGGAAGTCTATGTGGCAGAAGTGGAGGTCCATCTGGCCGAGGTGAAGGCCCTGGTAGAGATCCAGGCAGCAGGGGTGGAGGCCTGGGAAATAGAAGTGAGGGTCCATGTGGCCAAAGTGGAGGTTCATGCAGTACATATTGAGGCCCAAGTAGCAGGGG